>NC_143183.1:11000000-11625000 GCF_047325235.1 Durio zibethinus | reverse complement strand
TGTTGGCATGCACTAAAAAATTCAGCTAGAAACTCGAACTATACCAGATTTTGTGACCATTTGAAAAAAGTGTCCCCATTTCAGACACTTTAATGGCTACTGGCAGCAAACCTGCAAAATCTCAAATGCTCTTTAAAGGGGTGTGAGTTTTCGAGGTTTGATGATGGATAGGGGGCCAATATAAGGGCCAAGTATGAGCACCCATCATACATCATGTGCGCACACCCCCCCGATCGTCAGAAGCCCAATGCCGTCGGTCAGGTTCTCCGACGATGCTCCGATGATGGTGCCCCAGCGAAGAAGAATACGACACCAGCACATGCCCGAGCTTAGCATGTGCTGCCGCAACCTTCCATCCAGTCCGATCTTAGACTAGGAATGAACTCCGTATGCTTAGAATGGGAACGAACTCCATATGCCCAAGTCAACCCACAAAGTGAGCGTGCGGGCGCTCAGTCGGCCAGAAGGGTGGGATGCGTAAGCTGGGTATTGGTCGGGTCCCCCATTGCGTGCTGTCGATCCAGCTGTCACAACTCTCAGTCTGGTCCAATCTTAGACTGGGAATGAACTCCGTATGCCTAAGCCAACCGATGAAACGAGTGGGCGGGCGGGCACTACGCCGGCCAGAGAGACAGGATGCACAAGCCGTGGATCGATAGGGTGGTAGGTGGGTTTAGGCACATCTTCATATTTCTGCATGCCAATGCCATTTTTGTGGCTTGTAAATTCATACAATGGTCCTTTAAGCCTTCACGTGTAGTTTCATGGCAAGACGACTCTTTTTTATTTTTCATGATTTTTGAAACTTTTTACGGTTCAAGATTTTTTAAATTTTTTTCCGAAGGAGTTTTGCCCTCAAACTTGGTAGACGTGATCCTTGTATTTTTTTTGGCATGCACAAAAAAATTCAGCAAAAAACTCGATGTGTACATGATTTTGTGACCATTTGAACAAAATGTCCCCATTTCAGACACTTTAATGGCTACTGGCAGCAAACTTGTAAAATCCCAAATGCTCTTTAAAGGGGTGTGAGTTCTTGAGGTTTGATGGGGGATAGGGGGCCAATATAAGGGCCAAGTACCAGCACCTATCACACATCATGTGCGCACACCCCCCGGGCCCCCCGATCGCCCGAACCCCAATGCCGCCGGTCAGGTTCTCCGGCTATGCTCCGACGATGGTGCCCGACGAAGAAAAATGCGGCACCAGCACATGCTTGATCCCAGCATGTGCTATCGCAACCCTCGGTCCGGTCCAATCTTAGACTGGGAATGAACTCCGTATGCCTAAGTCAACCTACGAAATGAGCGTGCGGCGCTCAGTCGGCCAGAGGGGCAGGATGCGCAAGCCGGGGATCGGTCGGGTCCACCTCTGTGTGCTACTAATCCTACTACCGTAACCCTTGGTTCGATCTGATCTTAGACTGGAAATGAACTCCGTATGCCTAAGCCAACCGACGAATGAGCGGGCGGGCAGGCAGGCGGGCATACGCCGACCAAAGAGACGGGATGCGCAAGCTATGGATCGATAGGGTGGTAGGTGGGTTTAGGCACATCTTCATATTTCTGCATGCCAATGCCATTTTTACAGCTTGTAAATTCATACAATGGTCCCTTAAGCCTTCACGTGAAGTTTCATGGCAAGATGACTCGTTTTCTATTTTTCATGATTTTTGAAACTTTTTGCGATTCGGGATTTTTAAAATTTTTTTGGAAGGAGTTTTGGCCCCAAACTTGGTATACGTGATCCTTGTACTTTTGTTGGCATGCACAAAAAAATTCAGCTAAAAACTCGAAGTGTACAAGATTTTGTGACCATTTGAAAAAAGTGTCCCCATTTCAGACACTTTAATGGCTAGTGGCAGCAAACCTGTAAAATCTCAAATGCTCTTTAAGGGGGTGTGAGTTCTTAAGGTTTGATGAGGGATAGGGGGCCACTATAAGGGCCAAGTACCAGCAACCATTGCACATCATGTGCGCACACCCCCCGGCCCCCTCGATCGCCGAAACCCCAATGCCACCGGTCAGGTTCTCCGACGATGCTCCGGCGATGGTGCCCCGACGAAGAAAAATGCAGCACCGGCACATGACCGAGCCCAGCATGTGCTACCGCAATGCTCAGTCCGATCTGATCTTAGACTGGGAATGAACTCCATATGCTTAGACTGGGAATGAACTCCGTATGCCAAAGTCAACCCATGAAACGAGTGTGCAAGCGCTCAGCCGACCAGAGGGGCGGGAAGCGTAGGTCGGGGATCGGTCGGGTCCCCCTCTGCGTGCTGTTGGTCCTGCTGCCATAACCCTCGGTCTGGTCCAATCTTAAACTGGGAATGAACTCCGTATGCCTAAGACAACCGATGAAACGAGCGGGCGGGCGGGCGAGCGAGCACTACGACGGCAGAGAGACGGGATGCGCAAGCCATGCATCGATAAGGTGGTAGGTGGGTCTAGGCACATCTTCATATTTCTTCATGTCAATGCCATTTGTATGGCTTGTAAATTCATAAAATGGTCCCTTAAGACTTCATGTGAAGTTTCATGGCAAGAGGACTCGTTTTCTATTTTTCACAATTTTTGAAACTTTTTGTGCTTTGGGATTTTTTAAAATTTTTTCGTAAGGAGTTTTGGTCCCAAACTTGGTAGACGAGATCCTTGTATTTTTTTTGGCTTGCACAAAAATATTAAGCTAAAACCTCGAAGTGTACAAGATTTTGTGACCACTTGAAAAAAGTGTCCCCATTTCAAACATTTTAATAGCTACTGGCAGCAGACCTGTAAAATTGCAAATGCTCTTTAAGGGGGTGTGAGTTCTTGAGATTTGATGAGGGATAGGGGGCCAATATAAGGGCCAAGTACCAGCAACCATTGCGCATCATGTGCGCACACCCCCAGCCCCCCCGATCGTCGGAACCCCAATGCCACCGGTTAAGTTCTCCGACGATGCTTCAGTGATGGTGCCCCGATGAAGAAAAATGCGACACCAGCACATGCCCGAGCCCAGCATGTGCTACCGTAATGCTCGGACCGGTCCGATCTTAGACTGGGAATGAACTCCGTATGCTTAGACTGGGAATGAACTCCGTATGCCTAAGTCAACCCATGAAACAAGCGTGCAGGCACTCAGCCGATCAGAGGGGCGAAAAGCGCAGGTCAGGGATCGATCGAGTCCCCCTCTGTGTGCTGTTGATCCTGCTATCGTAACCCTCGGTCTGGTCCGATCTTAGACTAGGAATGAACTCCGTATGCCTACGACGACAGAGAGACGGGATGCACAAGCCGTGGATCGATAGGGTGGTAGGTGGGTTCGGGCACATCTTCATATTTCTGCATGCCAATGCCATTTTTTAGGCTTGCAAATTCATACAATGGTCCCTTAAGCCTTCACGTGAAGTTTCATGGCAAGACGACTCGTTTTCTATTTTTCATGATTTATGAAACTTTTTACGGTTCGGGATTTTTTAAAATTGTTTTCGAAGCAGTTTTGGCCCCAAACTTGGTAGACTTTATCCTTGTATTTCTGTTGGCATGCACAAAAAAAATTAGTTAAAAACTCGAAGCGTACAAAATTTGTGACCATTTGAAAAAAGTGTCCCCATTGCAGACACTTTAATGGCTACTGGCAGCAAACCTGTAAAATCTCAAATGCTCTTTAAGGGGGTGTGAGTTCTCGAGGTTTGATGAGGGATAGGGGGTGAATATAAGGGCCAAGTACCAGCACCCATCACAAATCATGTGCGCACACCCCCCCGGCCTCCCCGATCACCGGAACCCCAATGCCGTCGGTCAAGTTCTCCGACGATGCTCCGACGATGGTGCCCCGACGAAGAAAAATGAAGCACCAGCACATGCCCGAGAACAGCATGTGCTGCGGCAACCCTCGGTCTGGTCCGATCTTTGACTAGGAATGAACTCCGTATGCCTAAGTCAACCCACGAAAAGTGCGTTCGGGCACTCAGCCGGCCAGAGGGACGGGATGCACAAGGCTAGGATCGGCCGGGTCCCCCTCCGCGTGCTGCCGATCCTGCTATCATAACCCTCGGTCCAGTCTGATCTGAGACTGGGAATGAACTCCATATGCCTAAGCGAATCGACGAAACGAGCGGGCGGGCGAGCGGGCACTACGTCGGCCAGGGAGACGGGATGCGCAAGCCATGGATCGATAGGGTGGTAGGTGGGTTTAGGCACATCTTCATATTTCTGCGTGCCAATGCCATTTTTATGGCTTGTAAATTCATATAATGGTCCCTTAAGCCTTCACATCAAGTTTAATGGCAAGACGACTCGTTTTCTATTTTTCACGATTTTCAAAACTTTTTGTGGTTTGGGATTTTTTAAAATTCTTTCGGAAGGAGTTTTGGCCCCAAACTTTGTAGACATGATCCTTGTATTTTTGTGGGCATGCACAAAAAAATTCAGCTAAAAGCTCGAAGTGTACAAGATTTTGTTACCTTTTGAAAAAAGTGTCCCCATTTCAGACACTTTAATGGCTACTGGTAGCAAACCTGTAAAATCTCAAATGCTCTTTAAGGGGGTGTGAGTTCTTGAGGTTTGATGAGGGATAGGGGGCCAATATAAGGGCCAAGTACCAGCACCCATCGCACATCATGTGCGCACACCCCCCGGCCCCCCCGATCGCCGAACCCCAATGCTGCCGGTCAGGTTCTCCGGCGATACTCTGACGATGGTGCCCCGACAAAGAAAAATGTGGCACCAAAAAATGCCATAGCCTAGCATGTGATGCCACAACCCTTGGTCCGGTCCGATCTTAGACTGGAAATGAACTCTGTATGCTTAGATTGGGAATGAACTCCGTATGCCTATGTCAATCGACGAAACGAGCGTGCGGTCGCTCAGTCGGCCAGAGGGGTGGGACATGCAAGCCAAGGATCGGTCGGGTCCGTCTTTGCATGCTGCCGATCCTGTTGCCGTAACCCTCAGCCCAGTCTGATCCTCGACTGGGAATGAACTCCATATGCCTAAGGCAACCGATGAAACGAACGGGCGGACGGGCACTATGTCGGCCAGAGAGACGGGATCCGCAAGCCGTGGATCGATAGGGTGGTAGGTGGGTTTAGGCACATCTTCATATTTCTGCATTTCAATGCCATTTTTATGGCTTGTAAATTCATACAATGGTCCCCTAAGCCTTCACGTGAAGTTTCATGGCAAGACGACTCGTTTTCTATTTTTCACGATTTTCAAAACTTATTGCGGTTCAGGATATTTTAAAATTTCTTCGAAAAGCGTTTTGGCCCCAAACTTGCTAGACGTGATCCTTGTATTTTTTTTTGGCATGCATAAAAAAATTCAGCTAAAAACTCGAAGTGTACAAGATTTTGTGACCATTTGAAAAAAGTGTCCCCATTTTAAACACTTTAATGGCTACTGGCAGGAAACCTGTAAAATCTCAAATGCTTTTTAAGGGGGTGTGACTTCTCGAGGTTTGATGAGGGATAGGGGGCCAATATAAGGGCCAAGTACCAGCACCCATTGCACATCATGTGTGCACACCCTCTCGGCCCCCCCGATCGTCGGAACCCCAATACCGCCGGTCAGGTTCTCCGACGATGCTCGATGAAGAAAAATGCGGCACCAGCACAAGCCCGAGCCCAGCATGTGCTGCCGAAACCCTCGGTCCTTTCCGATCTTAGATTGGGAATGAACTCCGTATGCTTAGACTGGGAATGAACTCCGTATGCCTAAGTCAACCCCTGAAACAAGCGTGCGGGCCCTCAGCCAGCCAGAGGGGCGAGATGTGCAAGCCAAGGATCGATCGGGTTCCTCTCTGTGAGCTGCCAATCCTGCTACCGCAACCCTCGGTCTAGTCTAATCTTAGACTAGGAATGAACTCCATCTGCCTAAGCAAACCGACGAAACGAGCGGACGGGCGGGTGGGCACTACGCCGGCTAGAGAGACGGGATGCGTAAGCCGTGGATCGATAGGGTGGTAGGTGGGTTTAGGCACATCTTCATATTTCTGCATGCCAATGCCTTTTTTATGGCTTGTAAATTCATACAATGGTCCCTTAAGCCTTCACGTGAGTTTCATGGCAAGACGACTCCTTTTCTATTTTTCATGATTTTGGAAACTTTTTACGGTTTGGGATTTTTTTAAATTTTTTCGAAAGGAGTTTTCACCCCAAACTTGGTAGACGTGATCCTTGTATTTTTTTTGGCATGCACAAAAAAATTCAGCCAAAAACTCGAAGTGTACAAGATTTTATGACCATTTGAAAAAAGTGTCCTATAAAATCTCAAATGCTCTTTAAGGGGGTATGAGTTCTCGTGGTTTGATGAGGGATAGGAAGCCAATATAAGGGCCAAGTACCAGCACCCATCGCACATCATGGACGCACACCCCCCCGACCCCTCGATCATCGGAACCCTAATGCCGCCGGTTAGGTTCTCCGACGATGCTCCGACAATAGTGCCCCGACGAAGAAAAATGCGACACCAGCACATGCCCGAGCCCAGCTTGTGCCGTCGCAACCCTCGGTCCGGTCCGATCTTAGACTGGGAATTAACTCCGTATGCTTAGACTGGGAATGAACTCCGTATGCCTAAGTCAACCCACAGAACGAGCGTGCGGGCGGTCAACCGGCCAGAGGGGTGGGATGTGAAAGCCAGGGATCGGCCAGGTCCCCCTCTGCATGCTGCAGATCCTGCTGCCGCAACCCTCGGTCCAGTCTGATGTTAGACTGGGAATGAACTCTGTATGCCTAAGCCAATCGGTGAAACGAGCGGATGCGCGGACGGGCGGGCACCACACCGGCCATGGACACAGGATGCGCAAGTCGTGGATTGATAGGGTGGTAGGTGGGTTTAGGCACATCTTCATATTTCTGTGTGCCAATGCCATTTTTATGGCTTGTAAATTCATACAATGGTCCCTTAAGCCTTCACGTGAAGTTTCACGGCAGTACGACTCGTTTTCTATTTTTCACAATTTTTGAAACTCTTTACGGTTCAGGATTTTTTAAAATTTTTTCGAAAGGATTTCTGACCCCATACTTGATAGATGTGATCCTTGTATTTTTTTTGGCATGCACAAAAAAATTCAGATAAAAACTCGAAGTGTACAAGATTTTGTGACCATTTGAAAAAAGTGTTTCCATTTTAGACATTTTAATGGCAACTGGCAGCAAACCTGTAAAATCTCAAATGCTTTTTAAGGGGGTGTGAGTTCTCGAGGTTTGATGAGGGATAGGGGGGCCAATATAAGGGCCATGTACCAGCACCCATCGCACATCATGTGCGCACACCCCCCTCGGGCCCCCCGATCGTTGGAACCCCAATGCCGCCAGTCAGGTTCTCCTGCGATGCTCCGACGATGGTGCCCCGACGAAGAAAAAAGTGGCACCGGCACAAGCCCGAGCCTACAATGTGCTGTCACAACCCTCTGTCCGAACCGATCTTAGACTGGGAATGAACTCCGTATGCCTAAGTCAACACACGAAACGAGCGTGCGGGCACTCAGTCGGCCAGAGGGGCGGGATGCGAAAGTCGAGGATCGTCGGGTCCCCCTTTGCGTTTTGACCGAGCCCAGCATGTGCTGCCGCAACCATCGGTCTGGGAATGAACTCCGTATGCCTAAGCAAATCAATGAAACGATCGAACGGGCAGGCGGGCACTATGCACATCTTCATATTTCTGCAAGCCAATGCCATTTTTATGGCTTGTAAATTCATACAATTGTCCCTTAAGCCTTCACGTGAAGCTTCATGGTAAGACGACTTGTTTTCTATTTTTCACGAGTTTTGAAACTTTTTGCAGTTCAGGATTTTTTAAAATTTTTTTGGAAGGAGTTTTGGCCCCAAACTTGGTAGACATGATCCCCTTATTTTTGTTGGCATGCACAAAAAACTTTAGCTAAAAACTCAAAGTGTACAAGATTTTGTGACCATTTGATAGCTATTGGCAGCAAACCTGTAATGGCTATTGGCAGCAAACCTGTATAATCTTAAATGCTCTTTAAGGGGGTATGAGTTCGCGAGGTTTGGTGAGGGATGGGGGGCTAATATAAGGGCCAAGTCCTAGCACCCACCGCACATCATGTGCGCACACCCCTCCGGCCCCCCCGATCGCTGGAACCCCATTGCCGTCGGTCAGGTTCTCTGGCGATGCTCTAACGATGGTGCCCCGATGAAGAAAAATGCGGCACCAGCACATGCCCAAGCCCAGCATGTGCTGCCGCAACCCTCGGTTCGGTCCGATCTTAGACTGAGAATGAACTTCGTATGCCTAAGCCAACTGACGAAACGAGCTGGCGGACGGGCGGACGGGCGGGCACTACGCCGGCCAGGGAGACAGGATGCACAAGCTCTGGATCGATAGGGTGGTAGGTGGGTTTAGGCACATCTTCATATTTTTGTAAATTCATACTATGGTCCCTTAAGCCTTCACGTGAAGTTTCATGCCAAGACGACTTGGATTCTATTTTTCATGATTTTTGAAACTTTTTAAGGTTCGAGATTTTTTAAAATTTTTCGTAAGGATTATTGGCCCCAAACTTGGTAGACGTGATCCTTGTATTTTTTGTTGGCATGCACAAAAAAATCAACTAAAAACTCAAAATTGTACAAGATTTTGTGACCATTTGAAAAAAGTGTCCCCATTTTAGACACTTTAATTGCTACTGGCAGCAAATCTGTAAAATCTCAAATGCTCTTTAAGGGGGTATGAGTTCTAGAGGTTTGATGAGGGATAGGGGACCAATATAAGGTCCAAGTACCAGCACCCATCGCACATTATATGCGCACACGCCCCCGGCCGCCCGATCATCGGAACCCCAATGCCGTCGGTCGAGTTCTCCGGTGATGCTCCAGCGATGGTGCCCTGACGAAGATAAATGCGGTACCAGCACATGCCCGAGCCCAGCATGTGCTACCGTAACCCTCGGTCCGGTCCGATCTTAGACTGGGAATGAACTCCGTATGCTTAGACTGGGAATGAACTCCGTATG
This sequence comes from Durio zibethinus, assembly GCF_047325235.1. Taxonomy (NCBI): domain Eukaryota; kingdom Viridiplantae; phylum Streptophyta; class Magnoliopsida; order Malvales; family Malvaceae; genus Durio; species Durio zibethinus. Next base: position 11,616,039 of record NC_143183.1, on the reverse strand, counting down.
TCTAAGTCAACCCATGAAATGAGCGTGCGGACGCTTAGCCGGCCAGAGGGGCGGGAGGCGCAAGTCAGGGATCGACCGGGTCCCCCTCTATGTGCTACCGATCCTGCTGTCGTAACCCTCAGTCTGGTCTAATCTTAGACTGGCTATGAACTCTGTATGCCTAAGCCAATCGACGAAACAAGCAGGCGGAAGGGTGGGCAGGCACTACGCTTACCAGAGAGACGGGATGCGTAAGCCGTGGATCGATAAGGTGGTAGGTGGGTTTAGGTACATCTTCTTATTTTTGCATGCCAATGCCATTTTTATGGCTTGTAAATTCATACAATGGTCCCTTAATCCTTCATGTGAAGTTTCATGACAAGACGACTCGTTTTCTATTTTTCATAATTTTTCAAACTTTTTACAGTTCGGGATTTTTTAAAACATTTTTGGAAACAGTTTTGCCCCCAAACTTGGTAGACATGATCCTTGTATTTTTTTTGGCATGCATAAAAAAATTCAGCTAAAAACTCGAAGTGTACAAGATTTTGTGACCATTTGAAAAAAGTGTCCCCATTTCAGACACTTTAATGGCTACTGGCAGCAAACCTGTAAAATCTCAAATGCTCTTTAAGGGTGTGTGAGTTCTTGAGGTTTGATGAGGGATAGGGGGCCAATATAAGGGCCAAGTACCAGCACCCATCGCACATCATGTGTGCACACCCCCCCGGCCCCTTGATCACCGAAACCCAAATACCGCCGGTCAGGTTCTCCGGTGATGCTTCGACGATGGTGCCCCAATGAAGAAAAATGCGGCACCAGCACATGCCTGAGCCCAGCATGTGCTATCGTAACCCTCGGTCTGGTCCGATCTTAGACTGGGAATGAACTCCATATGCCTAAGCCAACCGACGAAACGAGCGGGCGGGCACTACGTTGGCCAGAGAGACGGGATGCGCAAGCCGTGGATCGATAGGGTGGTAGGTGTGTTTAGGCACATCTTCATATTTCTGCATGCCAATGCCATTTTTATGGCTTGTAAATTCATACAATGGTCCCTTAAGCCTTCACATGAAGTTTCATGGTAAGACGACTCATTTTTTATCTTTCACGATTTTTGAAAATTTTACGGGTCGAGATTTTTTAAAAATTTTTCGAAAGGTTTTTTGGCCCCAAACTTGGTAGACGTGATCCTTGTATTTTTTTTGGCATGCACAATAAAAAACAGACAAAAACTCGAAGTGTACAAGATTTTGTGACCATTTGAAAAAAGTGTCCCCATTTCAGACACTTTAATTGCTACTAGCAGCAAACCTGTAAAATCTCGAATGCTCTTTAAGGGAGTGTGAGTTCTCGAGGTTTGATGAGGGATAGGGGGCCAATATAAGGGCCCAGTATCAGCACCCACCGTACATCATGTGTGCACACCCACTCGACCCCTCAATCGTCGGAACCTCAATGCAGCCAGTCAGGTTCTTCGGCGATGCTCCGGTGATGTAGCACCAGCACATGCTCGAGCCCAGCATGTGCTGCTGCAACCCTCGGTCCGGTTCGATCTTAGACTGGGAATGAACTCCATATGCTTAGACTGGGAATGAACTCCGTGTGCCTAAGTCCACCCACGAAACGAGCATACGGGCGCTCAGCCGGCTAGAGGGGAGGGATGTGTAAGCTAGGGATCGGTCGGGTCCCCCTCTACGTGCTACCGATCTTGCTGCTGCAACCCTCGATCCGATCCGATCTTAAACTTGGAATGAACTCTGTATGCCTAAGCCAACCGACGAAACGATGGGCAGGCGGGCGAGCACTACGCCGACCAGAGAGACAGGATGCCCAAGCCGTGGATCGATAGGGTGGTAGGTGAATTTAGGCATATCTTCATATTTCTACGTGCCAATGCCATTTTTATGGCTTGTAAATTGTACAATGGTCCCTTAAGCCTTCACGTGAAGTTTCATGGCAAGACGACTCGTTTTCTACTTTTCATGATTTTTGAAACTTTTTAGGGTTCAGGATTTTTTAAAATTTTTTCAGAAGGGGTTTTGGCCCCAAACTTGGTAGACGTGATCCTTGTATTTTTTTTTGCATTCACAAAAAAATTCAGCTAAAAACTCAAAGAGTACAAGATTTTGTGACCATTTGAAAAAAGTGTCCCCATTTCATACACTTTAGTGGCTACTGGCAGCAAACTTGTAAAAACTCAAATGCTCTTTAAGGTGGTGTGAGTTCTTGAGGTTTGATGAGGGATAGGGTGCCAATATAAGGGCCACGTACCAGCACCCATCACACATCATGTGCGCACTCCCCCCGACCCCTCCGATCGTCGAAACCCCAATGCCGCCGGTCAGGTTCTCCGGTGATGCTCCGGCAATGGTGCCCCGACGAAGAAAATTGGGGCACCAGCACATGCCCGAGCCCTGCATGTGCTGCTGCAACCCTCGGTCCAGTCCGATCTTAGATTGGGATTGAACTCCATATGCCTAAGCCAACCGACGAAATGACCGGACGGACGGGCGGGCACTACGTCGGCCAGATAGATGGGATGCACAAGCCGTGGATCGATAGGGTGGTAGGTGGGTTTATGCACATCTTCATATTTTTGTGTGCCAATTTCATTTTTATGGCTTGTAAATTCATACAATGGTCCCTTAAGCCATCACGTGAAGTTTCATGGCAAGACGACTCATTTTCTATTTTTCATGATTTTCAAAACTTTTTACGGGTCGAGATTTTTTAAAATTTTTTTGGCAGGATTTTTTGCCCCAAACTTGGTAGACGTGATCCTTGTATTTTTGTTGGCATGCACAAAAAAAATCAGCTAAAAACTCGAAGTGTACAAGATTTTGTGACCATTTGAAAAAAATGTCCCCATTTGAAACACTTTAATGGCTATTGGCAGCAAACCTGTACAATCTCAAATGCTCTTTAAGGGGGTGTGAGTTCTTAAGGTTTGATGAGGGATAGGGGGCCAATATAAGGGCCAAGTACCAGCACCCATCGCACATCATGTGTGCACACTCCCCCGACCCCACCGATAATCGGAACCCCAACGCCATCGGTCAGGTTCTCCAATGATGCTCCGGTGATGGTGCCCCAGTGAAGAAAAATGCGGCACCAGCACATGCCCGAGCCCAGCACGTGCTGCCATAATGCTCGGTCTGGTCCGATCTTAGACTGGGAATGAACTTCGTATGCTTAGACTGGGAATGAACTCAGTATGCCTAAGTCAACCCACGAAACGAGCTTGCGGGCACTCAGTCGATCGGAGGGGTGGGATGCACAAGCCGGGGATCGGCCGGGTCCCCCTCTACGTGCTACCGGTCCTACTGTCACAACCCTCGGTCCAGTCTGATCTTAGACTGGGAATGAACTCCGTATGCCTAAGCCAACCGATGAAACGAGCGGGCGGGCGAGCAAGCGGGCACTATGCTGGCCCAAGAGACAGGATGCAAAAGCCGTTGATCGATAGGGTGGTAGGTTGGTTTAAGCACATCTTCATATTTCTACGTGCCAATGCCATTTTTATGGCTTGTAAATTCATACAATGGTCCCTTAAGCCTTCATGTGAAATGGCAAGACGACTCGTTTTCTATTTTTCATGGTTTTTGAAACTTTTTACGGTTTGGGATTTTTTAAAATTTTTTCAGAAGGATTTTTGGCCCCAAACTTGGTAGACGTGATCCTTGTATTTTTGTTGGCATGCACAAAAAAAATCAGCCAAAAACTCAAAGTGTACAAGATTTTGTGACCATTTGAAAAAGGCATCCCCATTTCAGACACTTTAATGGCTACTGGCAGCAAACCTGTAAAATATCAAATGCTCTTTAAGGGGGTGTGAGTTCTCGAGGTTTGATAAGGGATAGGGGGCCAATATAAGGGCCAAGTACCAGCACCCATCGCACATCATGTGTGGACACCCCCGAGCCCCCCCCGATCGTCGGAACCCCAATGCCGTCGGTACCCCAATCCACCGATCAGATTCTCCGGTGATGCACCGACAATGGTGCCCCAACAAAGAAAAATGCAGCACTAGCTCATGCCCAAGCCCAGCATGTGCTGCCGTAACCCTCTGTCCAGTCTGATCTTAGACTGGGAATGAACTCCATATGCTTAGACTCGAAATAAACTCCGTATGCCTAAGTCAACCCACGAAACGAGCGTGCGGGTGCTCAGCTGACCAGAGGGGCAGGATGCACATGTTGGGGATCAATCGGGTCCCCCTCTGCGTACTACCGATCCTGCTGCCACAACCCTCGGTCCGATCTAATCTTAGACTCAGAATGAACTCTGTATGCCTATGCTAACCGATGAAATGAGCGGACGGGCGGGCACTACGCCTGCCAGAGAGATAGGATGCACAAGCCGTTGATTGATAAGGTGGTAGGTGGGTTTAGGCACATCTTCATATTTCTACGTGCAAATGCCATTTTTATGGCTTGTAAATTCATACAATGGTCCCTTAAGCCTTCACGTGAAGTTTCAAGGCAAGATGACTCGTTTTCTTTTTTTCACAATTTTTGAAACTTTTTGCAGTTCGGGATTTTTGATAATTTTTTTGAAAGGAGTTTTGGCCCCAAACTTGGTGGACGTGATACTTGTATTTTTTTCGCATGCACAAAAAAATTCAGCTAAAAACTCGAAGTGTACAAGATTTTGTGACCATTTGAAAAAAGTGTCCCCGTTTCAGACACTTTAATGGCTACTGGCAGCAAACCTGTAAAATCTCAAATGCTCTTTAAGGGGGTATGAGTTCTCGAGGTTTGTGAGGGATAAGGGGCCAATAGAAGGGCCAAGTACCAGCACCCATCACGCATCATGTGCGCACACCCCCCGGCCCCCCTATCGTCAGAACCCCAATGCCGCCGGTCAGGTTCTCTGATGATGCTTCGGCGATGGTGCCCCGGGGAAGAAAAATGTGGCACCAACACATGCCCGAGCCAAGCATGTGCTATCGTAACCCTCAGTCTGGTCCGATCTTAGACTGGGAATGAACTCCGTCTGCTTAGACTGGGAATGAACTCCGTATGCCTAAGTCAACCCACGAAACAAGAGTGCGGGCAGGCGAGCACTACGTCGGCCAGAGAGACGGGATGCGCAAGCCGTGGATCGATGGGGTGGTAGGTGGGTTTAGGCGCATCTTCATATTTCTGCGTTCCAATGCCATTTTTATGGCTTGTGAATTCATACAATGGTACCTTAAGCCTTCACGTTAAGTTTCATGGCAAGACGACTCGTTTTCTATTTTTCATGATTTTTGAAACTTTTTACGGTTTGGGACTTTTTAAAATTTTTTCGGAAGGAGTTTTCCCCCAAAACTTGGTAAAAGTGTACAAGATTTTGTGACCATTTGAAAAAAGTGTCCCCATTTCAGACACTTTAATGGCTACTGGCAGCAAACCTGTAAAATCTCAAATGCTCTTTAAGGGGGTGTGGGTTCTCGAGGTTTGATGAAGGATAGAGGGCCACTATAAGGGCCAAGCACCAGCACCCATCGCACATCATGTGCGTACACCCCCCGGACCCCCGATCGTCGGAACCCCAATGCCACCGGTTAGGTTCTCCGGCGATGCTTCGGCGATGGTGCCCCAGTGAAAAAAATACGGCACCAGCACATAGCCGAGCCCAGCATGTGCTGTCGTAACACCCAGTTCGGTCCGATCTTAGACTGGGAATGAACTCCATATGCTTAGACTGGGAATGAACTCCGTATGCCTATGTCAACCCATGAAACGAGCGCGCAGATGCTCAGCCGGCCAGAGTGGTAGGATGCACAAGCCGAGGATCGATCGGGTCCCCCTCTGCATGCTACCGATCCTGCTGCCACAACCCTTGGTCTGGTCTAATCTTAGACTGGGAATGAACTCCATATGCCTAAGCAAACTAACGAAACATGCGGGCGGGTGGGCACTACGCCGACCAGAGAGATGGGATGCGCAAGCCGTGGATCAATAGGGTGGTAGGTGGGTTTAGGCACATCTTCATATTTTTGCATGCCAATGCCATTTTTATGGCTTGTAAATTCATACAATGGCCCCTTAAGCCTTCACGTGAAGTTGCATGGCAAGACGACTCGTTTTTTATTTTTCACGATTTTCGAATCTTTTTACGGTTTGGGATATTTTAAAATTTTTTTGGAAGGAGGTTTGGCCCCAAACTTGGTAGACGTGATCCTTGTATTTTTGTTGGCATGCATAAAAAAATTCAGCTAAAAAATCGAAGTGTACAAGGTTTTGTGACCATTTGAAAAAAGTGTCCTCATTTCAGACACTTTAATGGCTACTGGCAGCAAACCTGTAATATCTCAAATGATCTTTAAGGGGGTGTGAGTTCTTGAGGTTGTATGGGGGATAGGGGGCCAATTAAGGGCCAAGTAGCAGCACCCATCGCACATCATGTGTGTAGACCCCCCGGCCCCTCCGATCATTGGAACCCTAATGCCGTCAATCAGGTTCTCCGACGATGCTCTGGCGATGGTGCCCCGGCGAAGAAAATTATGACACCAGCACATGTCCGAGCCCAGCATGTGCTGCCGTAACCCTCGGTCCATTCCGATCTTAGATTGGGAAAGAACTCCGTATGCTTAGACTGGGAATAAACTCTGTATGCCTAAGTCAACCCACGAAAAGAGCGTGCAGGCGCTTAGTCGACCAGAGGTGTGGGATGCGTAGGCCAGGGATCAGTCGGGTCCCCTTCTGTGTGCTACCGATCCTGCTACCACAACCCTTGTCTGATCTGATCTTAGAATGGGAATGAACTCCGTATGCCTATGCCAACTGACGAAACGACCGGGCGAGCGGGCTGGCGGGCACTACACTGGCCTGAGAGGCGGGATGCGCAAGCCGTGGATCGATAGGGTGGTAGGTGGGTTTAGGCACATCTTCGTATTTCTGCATGCCCATAACATTTTTATGGCTTGTAATTCATACATTGGTCCCTTAAGCCTTCACGTGAAGTTTCATGTCAAGACGACTCGTTTTCTATTTTTTACAATTTTTGAAACTTTTTACGGTTTGAGATTTTTGAAAATTTTTTCGGAAGGAGTTTTGGCCCTGAACTTGGTAGACGTGATCCTTGTATTTTTTTTGGTATGCACAAAAAAATTCAGCTAAAAACTCGAAGTGTACAAGATTTTGTGACCATTTGAAAAAGTGTCCCCATTTCAGACACATTAATGGCTACTGGTAACAAACCTGTAAAATCTCAAATGCTCTTTAAGGGGGTGTCAGTTCTCGAGGTTTGATGAGGGATAGGGGGCCAATATAAGGGCCTAGTACCAGCACCCATCGCACATCATGTGCACACTCCCACCCGGCCCCCTCAATCGTCGGAACCCAATGTCGTCGGTCAGGTTCTTCGACGATGGTGCCCCGACGAAGAAAACTGTGGCACCAGCACATGCCCGAGGCCAGCATGTGCTGCCGAAAGCCTTAGTCTGGTTTGATCTTAGATTGGGAATGAACTCCATATGCTTAGACTGGGAATGAACTCTGTATGCCTAAGTCAACCCACGAAAAGAGCGTACGGGCACTCAGCCATCCAGAAGGTCAGGATGCGTAAGCCAAGGATCGATCGGGTCCCCCTCTGCATGCTGCCGATCCTGCTGTCACAACCCTCAGTCCGATCTGATCTTAGACTGGGAATAAAGTTCGTAAGCCTAAGCCACATGATGAAACGAATGGGCGGGCGAGCGGGCGGGCAGGCACTATGTCGGCCAGAGAGACAGGATGCGCAAGCCGTGGATCGATAGGGTGGTAGGAGGAGTTAGGCACATCTTCATATTTCTACGTGCCAATGCCATTTTTATGGCTTGTAAATTCATACAATGGTCCCTTAAGCCTTCACGTGAAGTTTCATGGCAAGACAACTCATTTTCTATTTTTCATGATTTTTGAAACTTTTTACGATTCGAGATTTTTTTAAATTTTTTCGAAAGGAGTTTTGGCCCCAAACTTGGTAGACGTGATCCTTGTATTTTTGTTGGCATGCACAAACAAATTCACCTAAAAACTCGAAGTGTGCAAGATTTTGTCACCATTTGAAGAAAGTGTCCCCATTTCAGACACTTTAATGGCTACTGGCAGCAAACCTTTAAAATCTCAAATGCTTTTTAAGGGGGTGTGAGTTCTCAAGGTTTGAATGAGGGATAGGGGGCCAATATAAGGGCCAAGTACCAGCACCCATCGTACATCATGTGCGCACACCCCCCGACCCCCCCGATCATCGGAACCCCAATGCCGTCGGTCAGGTTCTCCGGTGATTCTCCGACGATGGTGCCCCGACGAAGAAAAATGCGACACCAGCACATGCCCGAGCCCAGCATGTGCTGTCGCAACCCTCGATCTGGTCTGATCTTAGACTGGGAATGAACTCCGTATGTTTAGACTGGGAATGAACTCTGTAAGCCTAAGTCAACCCACGAAATGAGAGAGCGGGCCCTCAACCGGCCATAGGGGTGGGATGCGCAAGCCAGGGATCGGTCAGGTCCCCCTCTGCGTGCTGCCGATCCTGCTGTCACAACCCTCAGTCCGGTCCGATCTTAGACTGGGAATGAACTCAGTATGCCTAAGCCAACCAACGAAACGAACGGGCGGGTGGGCACTACGTTGGCCAGAGAGACGGGATGCGCAACCCGTGGATCGATAGAGTGGTCGGTGGGTTTAGGCACATATTCATATTTCTATGTGCCAATGCCATTTTTATGGATTGTAAATTCATACAACGGTCCCTTAAACCTTCACGTGAAGTTTCATGGCAAGACAACTCGTTTTCTATTTTTCATAATTTTTGAAACTTTTTGCGGTTCGAGATTTTTGAAAATTTTTTCGAAAGGAGTTTTGGCCCCAAACTTGGTAGACGTGATCCTCGTATTTTTGTTGGCATGCTCAAAAACATTCAGCTAAAAACTCGAAGTGTACAAGATTTTGTGACCATTTGAAAAAAGTGTCCCCATTTCAGACACTTTAATGGCTACTGGCAACAAACCTGTAAAATCTTAAATGCTCTTTAAGGGGGTGTGAGTTCTTGAGGTTTGATGAGGGATAGGGGGCCAATATAAGGGCCAAGTACCAGCACCCATCGCACATCATGTGCGCACACCCCCCCGACCCCCTTGATCGTCATAACCCCAATTTCGTCGGTAAGGTTCTGCAGCGATGGTGCCCCGACGAAGAAAAATACGACACCAGCACATGCCCGAGCCCAGCATGTGCTGCCGCAACCCTCGGTCCGGTCTGATCTTAGACAGGGAATGAACTCCTTGTGGTTAGACCGGGAATGAACTCCGTATGCCTAAGTCAACCTATGAAACGAGCGTGCGGGCGCTCAGCCGGCCAGAGGAGCGGGATGCGCAAGTCGGGGATCGACCGGGCCCCCCTCTGTGTGCTGCCGATCCTACTGCCGTAACCCTTAGTCCGGTCCAATCTTAGACTTTGAATGAACTCCATATGCCTAAGCCAACTGAACAAACAAGTGGGAGGGCGGGCGGGCAGGCACTACGCCGGCCAGAGAGACTGGATGCCCAAGCCGTGGATCAATAGGGTGGTAGGTGGGTTTAGACACATCTTCATATTTCTATATGCCAATGCCATTTTTATGGCTTGTAAATTCATACAATGGACCCTTAAGCCTTCACGTGAAGTTTCATGGCAAGACGACTCGTTTTCTATTTTTCACAATTTTCAAAACTTTTTGCGGTTCGGGATTTTTTTAAATTTTTTCAGAAGGAGTTTTAGCCCCAAACTTATGTGATCCTTGTATTTTTGTTGGCATGCACAAAAAAATTCAACTAAAAACTCAAAGTGTACAAGATTTTGTGATCATTTGAAAAAAGTGTCCCCATTTCAGACACTTTAATGGCTACTGCCAGCAAACCTGTAAAATCTCAAATGCTCTTTAAGGGGGTGTGAGTTCTCGAGATTTGATGAGGGATAGGGGGCCAATATAAGGGCCACATACCAGCACTCATCGCACATTATGTGCGAACAGCCCCCCGGTCCCCCCGATCGTCGAAACCCCAATACCGCCACTCAGGTTCTCCGACGATGCTCCGACGATGGTGCCCCGACGAAGAAAAATGCAGCACCAACACATGATCGAGCCCAGCATGTGCTGCCGCAACCCTCGATCCGGTCTGATCTTAGACTGGGAATGAACTCCATATGCTTAGACTGGGAATGAACTCCATATGCCTAAGTCAACCCACGAAATGAGCGTGCGGGCGCTCAGCCGGCCAGAGGGGCAGGACGTGATCCTTGTATTTTTGTTGGCATGCACAAGATTTTGTGATCATTTGAAAAAAGTGTCCCCATTTTGAGACACATTAATTGCTACTGGCAGAAAACTTGTAAAATCTCAAATGCTCTTTAAGGGGGTGTGAGTTCTTGAGGTTTGATGAGGGATAAGGGGCCAATAGAAATGCCAAGTACCAGCACCCATTGCACATCATGTGCGCACACCTCCCCCTGACCCCCCCGATCATCGGAACCTCAATGTCACCGGTCAAGTTCTCCGGTGATGCTCCGACGATGGTGCCCCGACAAAGAAAAATATGGTGCCAGCATATGTCCAAGCCCAGTATGTGCTGCTGCAACCTCGGTTCGGTCTGATCTTAGACTGGGAATGAACTTCGTATGCTTAGACTGGGAATGAACTCCGTATGCCTAAGTCAACCCACGAAACGAGCGTCCGGGCACTCAACCGGCCAGAGGGGCGGGATGCACAAGCCAGGGATCGGTCGGGTCCCCCACTGTGTTCTGCCGATCCTGCTGTTGCAACCCTCGGTCCGGTCCGATCTTAGACTGGGAATGAACTCCGTATGCATAGGCCAACCGACGAAACGAGCGGGTGGACAGACGGGTGGGTACTACGCCGGCCAGAGAGACGGGAAGCGCAAGTCGTGGATTGATAGGGTGGTAGGTGGGTTTAGGCACATCTTTATATTTCTGCGTGCCAATGCCATTTTTATGGCTTGTAAATTCATGCAATGGCCCTTTAAGCCTTCACGTGAAGTTTCATGGCAAGACAACTCGTTTTCTATTTTTCACGATTTTCAAAACTTTTTACGGTTTGATCTTAGACTGGGAATGAACTCCGTATGCTTAGACTGGGAATGAACTTCGTATGCCTAAGTCAACCCACGAAACGAACATGTGGGCGCTCAGCTGGCCAGAGGGACGGGATGCGTAAGTCGAGGATCGGTTGGGTCCCCCTCTGTGTGCTACCGATCCTACTGCCACTACCCTCGGTCCGTCCGATCTTAGTCCAGGAATGAACTCCGTAAGCCTAAGCCAACCAACGAAATGAGCAAGCGGGCGGGCAGGTGGGCACCACGCTGGCCAGAGAGAGGGATACGTAAGTCGTGGATCAATAAGGTTGTAGGTGGGTTTAGGCACATCTTCATATTTCTGCATGCCAATGCCATTTTTATGGCTTGTAAATTCATGCAATGGTCCCTTAAGGCTTCACGTTAAGTTTGATGGCAAGACGACTCGTTTTCTATTTTTCATTATTTTAAAAAATTTTTATGGTTCAAGATTTTTTAAAATTTTTTCGGAAAGAGTTTTGGCAAAAAACTTAGTAGACGTGATCCCTGTATTTTTGTTGGCATGCACAAAAAAATTCAGCTAAAAACACAAAGTGTAAAAGATTTTGTGACCATTTGAAAAAAGTGTCCCCATTTCAGACACTTTAATGGCTACTGGCAGCAAACCGGTAAAATCTCAAATGCTCTTTAAGGGGGTGTGAGTTCTCGAGGTTTGATGAGGGATAGTGGGCCAATATAAGGGCCAAGTACCAGCACCCATCGCACATCATGTGCACACACCCCCCCGGCACCCCAAATCATCGGAACCCCAATGCCACCGGTCAGGTTCTCCGATGACGCTCCGACGATGGTGCCCCGACGAAGAAAAATGTGGCACCAACACATTCCCGAGCCCAACATGTGCTGCTGCAACCCTCGGTCCGATCTGATCTTAGACTGGGAATGAACTCTGTACGCCTAAGCCAACCGACGAAACGAGCAGGCGGGCAGACGGGCACTACGCTGGCCAGAAAGACGGGATTTTTTAAAATTTTTTTGCCTGGGAATGAACTCCGTATGCTTAGACTGGGAATGAACTCCATATGCCTAAGTCAACCCATGAAACGAGCGTACGGGCGCTCAGTCGGCCAGAGGGGCGGGATGAGTAAGCCAGGGATCGACTGAGTCCCCCTCTGCGTGCTACCGATTCTGTTGCCGCAACCCTCAATCCGGTCCGATCTTAGACTGGGAATGAACTCCGTATACCTAAGCCAATCGTCAAAATAAGCGGGCGGGCGGGCGGGCACTACGCCAGTCAGAGAGACGGGATGCGCAAGCCGTGGATCGATAGGGTGGTAAGTGGGTTTAGGCACATCTTCATATTTTTGCATGCCAATGCCATTTTTATGGCTTGTAAATTCATACGATGGTCCCCTAAGCCTTCACGTGAAGTTTCATGACAAGACGACTCGTTTTCTATTTTTCACGATTTTCAAAAAAAAATTTCGGTTTGGGATTTTTCAAAATATGACACCAGCACATGCCTGAGCCCAGCATGTGCTGCCGCAACCTTCGGTCTGATCTGATCTTAGACTGGGAATGAACTCCATATGCCTAAGTCAACCCATGAAACGAGTGTGCGGGCGCTCAGCCAGCCAAAGGGGTGGGATACGCAAGCCGGGGATCGGTCGGGTCCCCTCCACGTGCTGTCGATCCTGCTGCCGCAACCCTTAATCCGATCTAATCTTAGACTGGGAATGAACTCTGTATGCCTAAGCCAACCGACGAAACGAGCGGGCGGGCACTACGTCGGCCAGAGAGACGGGATAGGGGGTGTGAGTTCTCAAGGTTTGATGAGGGATAGGGGGCCAATATAAGGGCCAAGTACCAGCACCCATCGCACATCATGTGCGCACACCCCCTGGCCCGCCCGATCGTTGGAACCCCAATGTCGCCGGTAAAGTTCTCCAGCGATGCTCCGACGATGGTGCCCCGGTGACGAAAAATACGGCACCAGCACATGCCCGAGCCCAGCATGTGCTACCGCAACCTTCGGTTTGATCTGATCTTAGACTGGGAATGAACTCCGTATACCTAAGTTAACCCACGAAACGAGTGTGCGGGCGCTCAGCCAGCCAAAGGGGTGGGATACGCAAGTCGGGGATCGGTCGGGGATCGGTCGGGTCCCCTCCACGTGCTGTCGATCCTGCTGCCGTAACCCTTTATCCGGTCTAATCTTAGACTGGAAAGAACTCTATATGCCTAAGCCAACCGACGAAACCAGTGGGCGGGCACTACGTCGGCCAGAGAGACGAGATGCGCAAGCCGTGGATCGATAGGGTGGTAGGTGGGTTTAGGCACATCTTCATATTTCTACATGCCAATACCATTTTTATGGCTTGTAGATTCATACAATGGTCCCTTAAGCCTTCACGTGAAGTTTCATGGCAAGACAACTCGTTTTTTATTTTTCACGATTTTCAAAACCTTTTGCGGTTTGGGATTTTTTCAAATTTTTTTGGAAGGTGTTTTTGCCCCAAACCTGGTAGACGTGATCCTTGTATTTTTGTTGGCATGCGAAAAAATTTCAGCTAAAAAATTGAAGTGTACAAGATTTTGTGACCATTTGAAAAAAGTGTCCCCATTTCAGACATTTTAATGGCTACTGACAGCAAACCTGTAAAATCTCAAAAGCTCTTTAAGGGGGTATGAGTTCTCGAGGTTTGATGAGGGATAGGGGGCCAATATAAGGGCCAAATACCAGCACCCATCACACATCATGTGCGTACGTGCTGCCGATCCTGCTATCGTCGAAACCCCAATGCCGTCGGTCAGGTTCTCCGACAATGCTTCGGTGATGGTCCCCCAACGAAAAAAATGCAGCACCAGCACATGCTCGAGCCCAGCATGTGCTACTCCAACCCTTGGTCCAGTTCGATCTTAGACTGAGAATGAACTACATATGCTTAGACTGGGAATGAACTCCATATGCCCAAGTCAACCCACGAAATGAGAGTGTGGGCGCTCAGCCGACCAGAGGGGCTGGATGCGCAAGCTGGGGATTGGCTCGGTCCCCCTCTACATGCTGCCGATCCTGCTACCACAACCCTCGGTCTGGTCTAATCTTAGATTGGGAATGAACTCCGTGTGCCTTAGCCAACCGACGAAACGAGCGAGCGAGTGGACGGGCGGGCACTACGTCGGCTAAAGAGACAGGATGCGCAAGCCGTGGATCGATAGGGTGGTAGGTGGGTTTAGGCACATCTTCATATTTCTATGTGCCAATGCCATTTTCATGGCTTGTAAATTCATGCAATGGTCCCTTAAGCCTTCACGTGAAGTTTCATGGCAAGACGACTCGTTTTCTATTTTTCAGGATTTTTGAAACTTTTTGCAGTTCAGGATTTTTCAAAATATTTTTGGAAGGATTTTTGGCCCCAAACTTGGGAGACGAGCGTGCGGGCGCTCAGCGGATCAGAGGGGTGGGATTCGCAAGCCGAGGATCAGTCGAGTTCCCCTCTGCATGCTATTGATCCTGCTGCCACAACCCTCTGTCCGATTCAATCTTGGACTAGGAATGAACTCCGTATGCCTAAGCCAACCGACGAAATGAGCGGACAGGTGGGCGGGTGGGCACTACGCCGGCCAGAGAGACGGGATACGCAAGCCGTGGATCGATAGGGTGGTAGGTGGGTTTAGGCACATCTTCATATTTCTGCATGCCAATGCCATTTTTATGGCTTGTAAATTCATACAATGGTCCCTTAAGCCTTCATGTGAAGTTTCATGGCTAGACGACTCGTTTTCGATTTTTCACGATTTTTGAAAGTTTTTACGGTTTGAGATTTTTTAAAATTTTTTCGGAAGGAGTTTTGGCCCCAAACCTGGTAGACGTGATCCTTGTATTTTTGTTGGCATGCACAAAAAAATCAATTAAAAACTTGAAGTGTACAAGATTTTATGACCATTTGAAAAAAGTGTCCCCATTTCAAACACTTTAATGGCTACTGACAGCAAACCTGTAAAGTCTCAAATGCTCTTTAAGGGGGTGTGAGTTCTCGAGGTTTGATGAGGGATAGGAGGCCAATATAAGGGCCAAGTACCAGCACCCATTGCACATCATGTGCGCACACCCCCCCCGACCCCCCCCAATCGTAGGAACCGCAATACTGTCGATCAGGTTCTCCGACGATGCTCCGACAATAGTGCCCCGATGAAGAAAAATGGGGCACCAGCACATGCTCGAGCCCAGCATGTGCTGCCGTAACCCTCGGTCTGGTCCGATCTTAGATTCGGAATGAACTCCGTACGCTTAGACTGGGAATGAACTCCGTATGCCTAAGTCAACCCACGAAACGAGCGTGCGGGTGCTCAGTCGGCCAGAGGGGCGGGATACGCAAGTCGGGGATCGATCGGGTCCCCCTCTGCGTGCTGCTGATCCGCTACTGCAACCCTCAGTCTGGTCCGATCTTAGACTCGGAAGGAATTTTGTATGCTTAAGCCAACCGATGAAACGAGCGGGCGGGCGGGCGGGTACTAAGCCGGCCGAGAGACGGGATGCGTAAGCCATGGATCGATAGTGTGGTCGGTGGGTTTAGGCACATCTTCATATTTCTGCATGCCAATGCCATTTTTATGGCTTGTAAATTCATACAATGGTCCCTTAAGCCTTCACATGAAGTTTCATGGCAAGACGACTCGTTTTCTATTTTTCACGATTTTTGAAACTTTTTGCGGTTCGGGATTTTTTAAAATTTTTTTGAAAGTAGTTCTGGCATCAAACTTGGTAGACGTGATCGTTGTATTTTTGTTGGCTTGCACAAAAAAATTCAGCTAAAAACTCGAAGTGTACAACAATTTGTGACCATTTGAAAAAAGTGTCCTCATTTCAGACACTTTAATGGCTACTGGCAGCAAACCTGTAAAATCTTAAATGCTCTTTAAGGGGGTGTGAGTTTTCAAGGTTTGATGAGGGATAGGGGGCCAATATAAGGGCAAAGTACCATCACCCAGCGCACGTCATGTTCGCATACCCCCCGGCCCCCAGATCGTCGGAATCCCAATGCCGCCGGTCAAGTTCTCTGGCGATGCTTCGGTGATGGTGCCCTGACGAAGAAAAATACGGCACCAGCACATGCCCGAACCCAGGATGTGCTGCTGCAACCCTCGGTCTGGTCCGATCTTAGACTGGGAATGAACTCCGTATGCTTAGACTGGGAATGAGCTCCGTATGCCTAAGTCGACCCACGAAACGAGCGTACGGGCACTCAGTCGGCCAAAAGGGCGGGATGCGCAAGCCGGGGATCGGCTGGGTTCCCCTCTGTGTGCTGCTGATCCTACTATCGCAACCCTGGGTCTGGTCTGATCTTAGATTGGGAATGAACTCCGTATACCTAAGCGAACCGACGAAACAAGCGGACGGGTGGGTGGGCACTATGTCGGCCAGAGAGACGGGATGCGCAAGCCGTCGATCGATAGGGTGGTAGGTGGGTTTAGGAACATCTTCATATTTCTGTGTGCCAATGCCATTTTTACGGCTTGTAAATTCATACAATGGTCCCTTAAGCCTTCACGTGAAGTTTCATGGCATGATGACTCGTTTTCTATTTTTTACGACTTTCAAAAATTTTACCGTTTGGGATTTTGTAAAATTTTTTCGGAAGGAGTTTTGGCTAAAACCTTGGAAGATGTGATCCTTGTATTTTTTTTGGCATGCATAAAAAAATTCAGCTAAAAACTCGAAGTGTACAAGATTTTGTGACCATTCGAAAAAAGTGTCCCCATTTCAGCCACTTTAATGGCTACTGGCAGCAAACCTGTAAAATCTCAAATGCCCTTTAAGGGGGTGTGAGTTCTCGAGGTTTGATGAGGGATAGGGGGCCAATATAAGGGCTAAGTACCAGCACCCATCACAGATCATGTGCGCACACCCCCCCGCCCCCCCGATCGTCGGAACCCCAATGCCGCCGATCAGGTTCTCCGACGCTGCTCCGGCGATGGTGCCCCGACGAAGAAAAATGGAGCACCAGCACATGCCCGAGCCTAGCATGTGCTACCGTAATCCTCGGTCTAGTCCGATCTTAGACTAGGAATGAACTCCATATGCTTAGACTGGGAATGAACTGCGTATGCCTAAGTCAACCCACGAAACGAGCGTGCGGGTGCTCAGCAGGCCAGAAGGGCGGGATGCGCAAGCCGGGGATCAACTGGGTCCCCCTCTGTGTGCTGTCGATCCTACTACCGAAAACCTTGGTCTGGTCTGATCTTAGACTGGGAATGAACTCCGTATGCCTAAGCCAACCGATGAAATGAGCGGTCGGGCGGGTGGGCACTATGCCGGCCAGAGAGACGGGATGCACAAGCCGTGGATCGATAGGGTGGTAGGTGGGTTTAGGAACATCTTCATATTTCTATGTGCCAATGCCATTTTTACGGCTTGTAAATTCATACAATGGTCCCTTAAGCCTTCACGTGAAGTTTCATGGCATGACGACTCGTTTTCTATTTTTCATAATTTTCAAAACTTTTTACGGTTCGAGATTTTGTAAAATTTTTTTGGAAGGAGTTTTAGCTAAAACCTTGGAAGACGTGATCCTTCTATTTTTGTTGGCATGCATAAAAACATTATGCTAAAAACTGGAAGTGTACAAGATTTTGTGACCATTTGAAAAAAGGGTCCCTATTTTAGACACTTTAATGGCTATGGCAGCAAACCTGTAAAATCTCAAATGCTTTTTAAGGGGGTGTGAGTTCTCGAGGTTTGATGAGGGATAGGGGGCCAATATAAAGGCCAAGTAGCAGCACCCATCACACACCAAGTGCGCACACCCCCCCGGCCCCCCGATCGTCGGAACCTCAATGCCATCGATCAGGTTCTCCGGTGATGCTCCGGTGATGGTGCCCCGGCGAAGAAAAATGCGGCAGCAGCACATGCCCGAGCCCAGCATGTGCTGCCGCAACCCTCGGTCCGATTTGATCTTAGATTGGGAATGAACTTCGTATGCTTAGATTGGAATGAGCTCCGTATGCCTAAGTCAACCCACGAAATGAGCGTGTGGGCGCTCAACCGGCCAGAGGGTTGGGATGCGCAAGCTGGGGATTGGTCGGGTCCCCCTCTGCATGCTGTCGATCCTGCTACCGCAACCCTCGGTCCAGTCCGATCTTAGACTGGGAATGAACTCCGTATGCCTAAGCCAACTGAGGAAACGAGAGGGCGGGCGGGCGGGTGGGCACTACGCCAGCCAGAGAGACGGGATGCGCAAGCCGTGGATCGATAGGGTGGTAGGTGGGTTTAGGCACATCTTCATATTTCTATGTGCCAATGCCATTTTTATGGCTTGTAAATTCATACAATGGTAACTTAAGCCTTCACGTGAAGTTTCATGAAAAGATGACTCGTTTTTTGTTTTTCACGATTTTTGAAACTTTTTGTAGTTCGAGATTGTTTAAAATTTTTTTGGAAGGATTTTTGGCCCCAACCTTGGAAGACGTGATCCTTGTATTTTGGTTGGCATGCACAAAAAAATTCAGCTAAAAACTCAAAGTGTACAAGATTTTGTGACCATTTGAAAAAAGTGTCCCCATTTCAGACACTTTAATGGCTATTGGCAGCAAACCTGTAAAATCTCAAATGCTCTTTAAGTGGTTGTGAGTTCTTGAGGTTTGATGAGGGATAGGGGGCCAATATAAGGGCCAAGTACCAGCACCCATCATACATCATGTGTGCACACCCCCCCCGGCCCCCCCGATTGCCGGAACCCCAATGCCGCCGGTCAGGTTCAATGGCAATGCTTCGACGATGGTTCCCCGGCCTAGCATGTGCTGCCGCAACCCTTGGTCCAATCCGATCTTAGATTGGGAATGAACTCTGTATGCTTAGACTGGGAATGAACTCCGTATGCCTAAGTCAACCCCCGAAACGAGTGTGCGGGTGCTGAGCCGGCCAGAGGGGCACGATGCGCACGCCGAGGATCGGTCTGGTCCCCCTCTGCGTGTTGCCAATCCTGCTACCACAACCCTTGGTCTGGTCCAATCTTGGACTGGAAATGAACTCCGTATACCTAGGCCAACTGACGAAACGAGGGGGCGGGCGGGCGGGCACTACGCCGACTAGAGAGATGGGATGCACAAGCCGTGAATCGATAGGGTGGTAGGTGGGATTAGGCACATCTTCATATTTCTGCATGCCAATGCCATTTTTATGGCTTGTAAATTCATACAATGGTCCCTTAAGCCATCACGTGAAGTTTCATGGCAAGATGCCTCATTTTCTATTTTTCACGATTTTCAAAACTTTTTGCGGTTCCAGATTTTTTAAAATTTTTTCAGAAGGAGTTTTGGCCCCAAACTTGGTAGACGTGATCCTTGTGTTTTTTTTTGGCATGCACAAAAAAATTCAGCTAAAAACTCGAAGTGTACAAGATTTTACGACCATTTGAAAAAAGTGTCCACATTTCAGGCACTTCAATGGCTACTGGCAGCAAACCTATAAAATCTCAAACGCTCTTTAAGGGGGTGTAAGTTCTCGAGGTTTCATGAGGGATAGGTGGCCAATGTAAGGGCCAAGTACCAGCACCCATCGCACATCATGTGCGCACACCCCCCCGGCCCCCCCGATCGTCGGAACCCTAATGCCACCGGTCTGGTTCTCCGACGATGCTTCGACGATGGTGCCCCGACGAAGAAAAATGTGGCACCAGCACATGCCCGAGCCCAACATGTGCTGCCGCAACCCTCGGTCCGGTTCGATCTTAGACTGGGAATGAGCTCCGTATGCTTACACTGGGAATGAACTCCGTATGCCTAAGTCAACCGATGAAATGAGCATGCAGGTGCTCAGCCGGCCAGATGGGCGGGATGCGCAAGCCAGGGATCGGCCGGGTCCATTTCTACATGCTGCCAATCCTGCTGCCACAACCCTCAGTCCAGTCCAATCTTAGACTAGGAATGAACTCTATATGCCTAAGCCAACTGACGAAATGAATGGGCGGGCGGGCGGACGGGCATTACGCCGACCAGAGAGACGGGATGCGCAAGCGGTGGATCGATAGGGTGGTAGGTGGGTTTAGGCAAATCTTCATATTTTTGTGTGCCAATGCCATTTTTATGGCTTGTAAATTTATACAATGGTCCCTTAAGCCTTCACGTGAAGTTTCATGGCAAGACGACTCATTTTCTATTTTTCACGATTTTTGAAACTTTTTGCGGTTCAAGATTTTTTAAAATTTTTTTGAAAGGATTTTTGGCTCCAAACTTAGTAGACGTGATCCTTGTATTTTTGTTGGCATGCATATAAAAATTAAGCTAAAAACTCGAAGTGTACAATATTTTGTGACCATTTGAAAAAAGTGTCCCCATTTCAGACACTTTAATGGCTACTGGCAGCAAACCTGTAAATTCTCAAATGCTCTTTAAAGGGGTGTGAGTTCTTGAGGTTTGATGAGGGATAGGGGGCCAATATAAGGGCCAAGTACCAGCACCCATCACACATCATGTGCGCACACCCCCCCCGAACCCCCCGATCGTCGAAACCCCATTGCCGTCGATTAGTTTCTCCGACGATGCTCCGGTGATGGTGCCCTGGAGAAGAAAAATGTGGCACCAGCACATGCCCGAGCCCAGCATGTGCTATCGCAACACTCGGTCCGATCCGATCTTAGACTGGGAATGAACTCCGTATGCCTAAGTCAACCCACGGAACAATGGTGCGGGCGCTCAGCCGGCCAGGTTCGCATGATCTGCGAGCTGGGGATCGGCCAGGTCCCCTTCTACGTGCTGTCGATCCTGCTGCCGCAACCCTCGGACCGGCCAATCTTGGACTGGAAATGAACTCCGTATACCTAGGTTCTTCGATGATGCTCCGGTGATGGTGCCCCGACAAAGAAAAATGCGGGACCAGCACATGCCCAAGCCTTGCATGTGCTGTCAAAACCCTCGATCGAGTCCGATCTTACTGGGAATGAACTCCATATGCTTAGACTGGGAATGAACTCTGTATGCCTAAGTCAACCCACGAAATGAGCGTACGGGCGTTCAGCCGGCCAGAAGGGCGGGATGCGTAAGCCGGGGATCGGTCGGGTCCCCTCTGCGTGCTGTCGATCCTACTGCCGCAACCCCCAGTATGGTTTAATCTTAGATTGGAAATGAACTTCGTATGCCAAAGCCAACCAACGAAACGAACGGGTGGACGGGCGGGCCAACACTACGCCGGCCAGAGAGACGGGATGTGCAAGCCATGGATCGATAGGGTGGTAGGTGGGTTTAGGCACATCTTCATAGTTCTACGTGCCAATGCCATTTTTATGGCTTGTAAATTCATACAACGGTCCCTTAAGCCTTCATGTGAAGTTTCATGGCAAGATGAATCGTTTTCTATTTTTCACGATTTTTGAAACTTTTTGCGGTTCAAGATTTTTTAAAATTTTTTTGGAAGGTGTTCTGACCCCAAACTTGGTAGACGTGATCCTCATATTTTTTGTGGCTAGCACAAAAAACTTCAGCTAAAACCTCAATGTGTACAAGATTTTGTGACCATTTGAAAAAAGTGTCCCCATTTCAGATACTTTAATGGCTACTGGCAGCAAACCTGTAAAATCTCAAATGCTCTTTAAAGGGTGTGAGTTTTTGAGATTTGATGAGGGATAGGGGGTCAATATAAGGGCCAAGTACCGGCACCCATCACATATTATGTGTGCACAGCCTGCCTCTACCCCCCCGATCGTTAGAACCCCAATGCCACCGGCCAAGTTCTTCGACAATGGTGCCCCGGCGAAGAAAAATGCGACACCAGAACATGCCCGAGCCCAGCATGTGCTGCTGCAACCCTCGGTCCGATCCGATTTTAGACTGGGAATGAGCTCCGTATGCCTAAGTCAACCCACGAAATGAGCGTGCGGGTGCTCAGCTGGCTAGACGGGCGAGATGCGCAGGCCGGGGATCGGCCGAGACCCCCTCTACGTGCTGTCGATCCTACTACTGCAACCCTCAGTCTGGTCTGATCTTAGACTAGGAATGAACTTCGTATGCCGAAGCCAACCGACGAAACGAGCAGGCGGGCGGGCGGGGACTACGTTGACCAGAGAGACGAGATGCGCAAGGTGTGGATCGATAGTGTGGTAGGTGGGTTTAGGAACATCTTCATATTTCTACATGCCAATGCCATTTTTATGGCTTGTAAATTCATACAATGGTCCCTTAAGCCTTCGCATGAAGTTTCATGGCAAGACGATTCGTTTTCTATTTTTCACGATTTTTGAAACTCTTTGCTGTTCTGGATTGTTTAAAATTTTTTTGGAAGGAGTTTTGGCCATAAACTTGGTAGATGTGATCCTTGTATTTTTGCTGGCATGCACAAAAAAATTCAGCTAAAAACTCGAAGTGTACAAGATTTTGTGACCATTTGAAAAAAGTGTCCCCATTTCAGACATTTTAATGGCTACTGCCAGCAAACCTGTAAAATCTCAAATGCTCTTTAAGGGGGAGTGAGTTCTCGAGGTTTGATGAGGGATAGGGGGCCAATATAAGGGCCAAGTACCAGCACCCATTGCATATCATGTGCGCACACCCCCCCAGCCCCCCCGATCACCGGAACCCCAATGCCGCCGATCAGGTTCTCCGGTGATGTTTCGACGATGGTGCCCCGACGAAGAAAAATATGGCACCAGCACATGCCCGTGTCCAGCATGTGCTACCGCAACCTTCAGTTCGGTCGGATCTTAGACTGGGAATGAACTCCGTATGCTTAGACTGGCAATGAACTCCGTATGCCTAAGTCAACCCATGAAACAAGCGTTCGGGCACTCGCCCGGCCAGAAGGGCGGGATGCGCAAGCTGGGGATCGGCCGGGTCCCCTTCTGCGTGCTGCTGATCCTGTTGTCGTAACCCTCAGTCTGATCTGATCTTAGACTAGGAATGAACTCCGTATGCCAAAGCCGATCGACGAAACGAGCAGGCGGGCGAGCGGATGGGCGGGCACTATACCGACCAGAGAGACGGGATGCGCAAGTCGTAGATCGATAGGGTGGTAGGTGGGTTTAGGCACATCTTCTTATTTTTTTCATGGCAATGCCATTTTTATGGCTTGTAAATTCATACAATGGTCCCTTAAGCCTTCACGTGAAGTTTCATGGCAAGACGACTTGTTTTCTATTTTTCATGATTTTTGAAACTTTTTACGGTTTGGGATTTTTTAAACTTTTTTCGGAAGGATTTTTGGCCCTAAACTTAGTATACATGATCCTTGTATTTTTGTTGGCATGCACAAAAAAATTCAGCTAAAAACTCGAAGTGTACAAGATTTTGTGACCATTTGAAAAAAGTGTCCCCATTTCAGACACTTTAATGGCCACTGGCAGCAAACCTATAAAATCTCAAATGGTCTTTAAGGGGGTGTGAGTTCTTGAGGTTTGATGAGGGATAGGGGCCATATAAGGGCCAAGTATCAGCACCCATCACACATCATGTGTGCACACCCCCTGGCCCCCCGATCGCTGGAACCCTAAAGCAACCGGTCAGGTTCTCTGGTGATGCTCCGGCGATGGTGTCCCGGTGAATCGTGGATCGATAGGGTGGTAGGTGGGTTTAGGCACATCTTCTTATTTTTTTCATGCCAATGCCATTTTTATGGCTTGTAAATTCATACAATGGTCCCTTAAGCCTTCACGTGAAGTTTCATGGCAAGAGGACTCGTTTTCTATTTTTCACGATTTCTGAAACTTTTTACGGTTCGGGATGTTTTAAAATTTTTTTGGAAGGTGTTCTGACCCCAAACTTGGTAGACGTGATCCTCATATTTTTTGTGGCAAGCACAAAAAACTTCAGCTAAAAACTCAATCTGTACAAGATTTTGTGACCATTTGAAAAAAGTGTCCGCATTTCATACACTTTAATGGCTACTTGCAGCAAACCTGTAAAATCTCAAATGCTCTTTAAAAGGGGTGTGGGTTCTCAAGGTTTGATGAGGGATAGGGGGCCAATATAAGGGCCAAGTACCAGCACCCATCGCACATCATGTGCGCACACCCCCCCGACCCCCCCCCCGATCACCGAAACCCCAATGCCGCCGGTTAGGTTCTCCGGCGATGCTCTGGCAATGGTGCCCCGACGAAGAACAATGTGGCACCAGCACATGCCCGAGCCCAGCATGTGTTGCCGTAACCCTCGATCCGATCCGATCTTAGAGTGGGAATGAACTCCGTATGCTTAGATCGGGAATGAACTCCGTATGCCTAAATCAACCCACGAAACAAGCGTGCGGGCGCTCAGATGGCCAGAGGGGCGGGATGCGTAAGCTGAGGATCGGTCGGGTCCCCCATTGTGTGCTGCTGATCCTGTTGCCGCAACCCTCGGTCCGATCTGATCTTAGACTGGGAATGAACTCCGTATGCCTAAGCTAACCGACGAAACGAACGGGCGGGCGGGCAGGCGGGCATTATGCTGGCCAAAGAGACGGGATGCGCAAGTCGTGGATCGATAGGGTGGTAGGTGGGTTTAGGCACATCTTCATATTTCTGCATGGCAATGCCATTTTTATGGCTTGTAAATTCATACAATGGTCCCTTGAGCCTTCACGTGAAGTTTCATGGCAGGATGACTCGTTTTCTATTTTTCAAGATTTTTGAAAGTTTTTGCGGTTCGAGATTTTTTTAAATTTTTTCTGAAGAAGTTTTAGCCCCAAACTTAATAGACGTGATCCTTGTATTTTTGTTGGCATGCACAAAAAATTCAGCTAAAAAATCAAAGTGTACAAGATTTTGTAACCATTTCAAAAAAGTGTCCCCATTTCAGACACTTTAATGGCTACTGGCAGCAAACCTGTAAAATCTCAAATCCTCTTTAAGGGGGTGTGAGTTCTCGAGGTTTGATGAGGGATAGGGGGCCAATATAAGGGCCAAGTACCAGCACCCATCGCACATCATGTGCGCACACCCTCCCGGCCCCCCCGATCGTCGAAACCCCAATTCCACCGATCAGGTTCCCAAGCGCTGCTCCGACAATGGTGCCCCGACGAAGAAAAATACGGCACCAGCTCATGCTCGAGCCTAGCATGTGCTGCCACAACCCTCGATTCGGTCCGATCTTAGACTGGGAATGAACTCCGTATGCTTAGACTGGGAATGAACTCCGTATGCCTAAGTCAACCCACGAAACAAGCGTAAGGGCGCTCAGCCGGCCAGAGTGGCGGGATGCGCAAGCTGGGGATCGGCCAGGTCCCCCTCTGCGTGCTGTCGATCCTGCTACCGTAACCCTCATTTTGGTTCGATCTTAGACTGGGAATGAACTCCGTATGCCTAAGCCAACTGACGAAACGAGCGGGCGGGCACTACGCCGACCAGAGAGACGAGATGCGCAAGCCGTGGATCGATAGGCTGGTTGGTGGGTTTAGGCACATCTTCACATTTCTGCATGCCAATGCCATTTTTATGGCTTGTAAATTCATACAATGGTCCCTTAAGCCTTCACATGAAGTTTCATGGCAAGACGACTCGTTTTCTATTTTTTATGATTTTTGAAACTTTTTCTGGTTCGAGATTTTTTAAAATTTTTTCGGAAGAAGTTTTTGCCTTAAACTTGGTAGACGTGATCCTTGTATTTTTTTTGTTGTGCACAAAAAAATTCAGCTAAAAACTTGAAGTGTACAAGATTTTGTGACCATTTGAAAAAAGTGTCCCCATTTCAGACACTTTAATAGCTACTGGCAGCAAACCTGTAAAATCTCAAATGCTCTTTAAGGGGGTGTGAGTTCTCAAGGTTTGATGAGGGATAGGGGGCTAATATAAGGGCCAAGTACCAGCACCCATCGCACATCATGTGCTTACACCCCCCCCGACCCCACCGATCGCCGAAACCCCAATGTCGCCGGTCAGTTTCTCTGACGATGCTCTGGCGATGGTGCCCCGACGAAAAAAATGTGGTACCAGCACATGCCTGAGCCTAGCATGTGCTGCCACAACCCTCGGTCTGATCCGATCTTAGACTGGGAATGAACTCCGTATGCCTAAGTCAACCCATGAAACAAGCGTGCAGGCGCTTAGCTAGCCAGAGGGACGGGATGCGCAAGCCGAGGATCGACCGGGTCTCCCACTGTGTGCTGCCGATCCTGTTGCCGCAACCCTCGATCCAGTCTGATCTTAGACTGGGAATGAACTCTGTATGCCTAAGCCAATTGACGAAACGAACGGACGGGCGGGCAGGCGGGCACTATGCCAGCCAAAGAGACGGGATGCGCAAGTCATGGATCGATAGGGTGGTAGGTGAGTTTAGGCACATCTTCATATTTCTTCATGCCAATGCCATTTTTACATCTTGTAAATTCATACAATGGTCCCTTGAGCCATCACGTGAAGTTTTATGGCAAGACGACTCATTTTCTATTTTTCAAGATTTTTGAAACTTTTTACGGTTCGGGATTTTTTAAAATTTTTTCTGAAGGAGTTTTGGCCCCAAACTTGGTAGACATGATCCTTGTATTTTTGTTGGCATGCACAAAACAATTCAGCTAAAAACTTGAAGTGTACAAGATTTTGTGACCATTTGAAAAAAGTTTCCCCATTTCAGACACTTTAATTGCTACTGGCAGCAAACCTATAAAATCTCAAATGCTCTTTAAGGGGGTGTGAGTTCTCAAGGTTTGATGAGGGATAGAGGGCCAATATAAGGGCCAAGTACCAGCACCCATCGCACATCATGTGCGCACACCCCCTCGGCCCCCCGATCGTCAGAACCCCAATTCGACCGTATGCTTAAGTCAACCCATGAAACGAGGGTGCGGGCGCTCAGCAGGCCATAGGAGCGGGATGTGCAAGCCGAGGATCAGTCAGGTCCCCCTCTATGTGTTGCTGATCCTACTGTCGCAACCCTCGGTCTGATCCGATCTTAGACTAGGAATGAACTCCATATGCTTAGACTGGAAATAAATTCCGTATCCCTAAGTCGTCCCTCGAAACGAGCGTTTAGGCGCTCAGCCGGCCAGAGGGGCGGGATGCACAAGTCCCCCTCTGCGTGCTGCTGATCCTGCTACGGTAACCCTCGGTCCAGTCTGATCTTAGACTGGGAATGAACTCCGTATGCCTAAGCCAACCGACGAAACGAGCGGGTAGGCAGACGGGCGAGCGGGGCACTACGTCTGCCAGAGAGACGGGATGCGCAAGCCGTGGATCGATAAGGTGGTTGGTGGGTTTCGGCCCATCTTCATATTTCTACATGCCAATGCCATTTTTATGGCTTCTAAAATCATACAATGGTCCCTTAAGCCTTCACGTGAAGTTTCATGGCAAGATGACTCGTTTTCTATTTTTCATGATTTTAAAAACTTTTTACAGTTTGGGATTTTTTAAAATTTTTTCGAAAGAAGTTTTGGTCCCAAACTTGGTAGACGTGATCCTTGTATTTTTGTTGGCATGCACAAAAAAATAAGCTAAAAACTTGAAGTGTACAGGATTTTGTGACCATTTGAAAAAAGTGTCCCCATTTCAGACACTTTAATGGCTACTGGCAGCAAACCTGTAAAATCTCAAATGCTCTTTAAGGGGGTGTGAGCTCTCGAGGTTTGATGAGGGATAGGGGGCCAATATAAGGGCCAAGTACCAGTACCAATCGCACATCATGTGCGCACACCCCCCGGCCCCCCGATCGCCGGAACCCCAATGCCACCGGTCAGGTTCTCCGACGATTCTTCGAGGATGGCGCCTCGACGAAGAAAAATGCGGCACCAGCACTTGCTCGAGCCCAGCATGTGCTACCACAACCCTCGGTTCGGTCCGATCTTAGACTGGGAATGAACTTCGTATGCTTAGACTGGGAATGAACTCTGTATGCCTAAGTCAACCCACGAAACGAGCGTGCGGGCGCTCAGCCAGCCAGAGGGATGGGATGCGTAAGCCGAGGATCGGGCAGGTCCCCCTTTACGTGCTATCGATCCTACTGCTGCAACCCTCAGGTCCGATCTGATCTTATATTGGGAATGAACTCTGTATACCTAAGCCAACCGACGAAACAAGCGGGCGAACGGGCGGGCGGGCACTACGTCGGCCAGAGAAACGGGATGAACAAGCCATGGATCGATAGGGTGGTAGGTGGGTTTAGGCACATCTTCATATTTCTGCATGCCAATGCCATTTTTATGGCTTTTAAATTCATAAAATGTGCTTTAAGCGTTCACATCAAGTTTCATGGCAAGACAACTTGTTTTCTATTTTTCATGATTTTTGAAACTTTTTGTGCTTCTGAATTTTTTTAAATTTTTTCGGAAGGGGTTTTGGCCCCAAACTTGGTAGACATGATCCTTGTATTTTTTTTGGTATGCACAAAAAAATTCAGCTAAAAACTCGAATTGTACAAGATTTTGTCACCATTTGAAAAAAGTGTCCCCATTTCAGACACTTTAATGGCTACTGGCAGCAAACCTGTAAAATCTCAAATGCTCTTTTAGGAGGTGTGAGTTCTCGAGCTTTGATGAGGGATAGGGGGCCAATATAAGGGCCAAGTACCAGCACCCATCGCACATCATGTGCGCAAACCCCCCCGGCCCCCTCGATCACCGGAACCCCAATACCGCCGATCAGGTTCTCCAACGATGCTCCGACGATGGTGCCCCGAGGAAGAAAAATGCAGCACCAGCATTGCCCGAGCCCAGTATGTGCTGTCGCAACCCTCGTTCCGGTCCGATCTTAGACTGGGAATGAACCCCATATGCTTAGACTAGGAATGAACTCCATATGCCTAAGTCAACCCACGAAACAAGCGTACGGGCGCTCAGCCGGCCAGAAGGGCAGAATGCGCAAGCCGAGGATCGACCGGGTCCCCCTTTACATGCTGTCGATCCTGCTGTCACAACCCTCGCTCCAGTTTGATCTTAGACTAGGAATGAACTCCGCATGCCTAAGCCAACCGATGAAACAAGCAGGCGGGCGGGCGGGCCGGCACTACATCGGCCAGAGAGACAGGATGTGCAAGCCGTGGATCGATAGGGTGGTAGGTGGGTTTAGGCAATTCTTAATATTTGTGTGCGCCAATTCCATTTTTATGGCTTGTAAATTCATACAATGGTCCCTTAAGCCTTCACGTGAAGTTTTATGGCAAGACGACTCGTTTTCTATTTTTCACGATTTTTGAAACTTTTTACGGTTTGGGATTTTTTAAAATTTTTTCGGAAGGAGTTTTGAACCCAAACTTGGTAGATGTGATCCTTGTATTTTTGTTGGCATGGACAAAAAAATTCAGCTAAACACTCGAAGTGTACAAGATTTTGTAACCATTTGAAAAAAGTGTCCCCATTTTCACCACTTTAATGGCTATTGGCAACAAACCTGTAAAATCTCAAATGCTCTTTAAGGGGGTGTGAGTTCTCGAGGTTTGATGATGGATAGGTGGCCAATATAAGGGCCAAGTACCAGCACCCATTGCACATCATGTACGCACACCCCCCGACCCCCCCGATCGTCGGAACCCCAATGCCGCCGGTCAGGTTCTCCGACGATGCTCCGATGATGGTGCCACGATGAAGAAAAATGCCGCACCAGCACATGCCCGAGCCTAGCATGTGCTGTTGCAACCCTTGATCTGGTTCGATCTTAGACTGGGAATGAACTTCGTATGCTTAGACTGGTAATGAACTCCGTATGCCTAAGTCAACCCACGAAACGAGCGTGCGGGCGATCAGCCAGCCAGAGGGGTGGGATGCGCAAGTCGGGGATCAGTCGGGTCCCGTTCTGCATGCTGTCAATCTTGCTACCACAACCCTCGGTCCGGTCCAATGTTAGACTCGGAATGAACTCCGTATGCCTAAGCCAACCGATGAAACGGGCGGGCGGGCACTACGCCGGCCAGAGAGACGGGATGCACAAGCCGTGGATCGATAGGGTGGTAGGTTGGTTTAGGCACATCTTCATATTTCTGCATGCCAATGCCATTTTTATGGCATGTAAATTCATACAATGGTCCTTTAAGCCTTCACGTGAAGTTTCATGGCAAGACAACTCATTTTCCATTGTTCACGATTTTTGAAACTTTTTGTGGTTAGGGATTTTTTAAAATTTTTTCAAAAGGATTTTTGGCCCCAAACTTGGTAGACATGATCCTTGTATTTTTTTTGGCATGCACAAAAAAATTCAGCTAAAAATTCAAAGTGTACAAGATTTTACGACCATTTGAAAAAAGTGTCCCCATTTCAGACACCTTAATGGCTACTGGCAGCAAACCTGTAAAATCTTAAGTGCTTTTTAAGGGGGTGTGAGTTCTTGAGATTTAATGAGGGATAGGGGGCCAATATAAGGGCCAAGTACCAGCACCCATCGCACATCATGTGCGCACACCCCCCCCGACCCCTCCGATCATCGGAACCACAATGCCGTTGGTCAGGTTCTCCGATGATGCTCCGACGATGGTGCCTCGGCGAAGAAAAATGCGGCACCAGCACATGCCTGAGCCTAGCATGTGCTGCCGTAACCCTCGAACTGGTCCGATGTTAGACTAGGAATGAACTCCGTATGCTTAGACTACGAATGAACTCTGTATGCATAAGTCAACCCACAAAATGAGCGTGCGGGCACTCAGCCGGCCAGAGGGGCAGGATGCGTAAGACGGGGATCGGCCGGGTCCCCCTCTGCATGCTCCGGATCTTGTTGCTGCAACCCTATCCCGGTCAGATCTTAGACTGGTAATGAACTTCGTATGCCTAAGCCAACCGACGAAACGAGCGGGTGGGCGGGCGGGAACTACGTCGGCCAGAGAGACGGGATGCGTAAGCTGTGGATCGATAGGGTGGTAGGTGGGTTTAGGCACATCTTCATATTTCTATGTGCCAATGCCATTTTTATGGCTTGTAAATTCATACAATGGTCCCTTAAGCCTTCACGTGAAGTTTCATGGCAAGACGACTCGTTTTCTATTTTTCATGATTTTTGAAACCTTTTGCGGTCCAGGATTTTTTAAAATTTTTTGGAAGGTTTTTTGGCCCCAAATTTGGTAGACGTGATCCTTGTATTTTTGTTGGCACGCGTAAAAAAATTCAGCTAAAAACCCGAAGTGTACAAGATTTTGTGACCATTTGAAAAAAGTGTCCCTATTTAAGACACTTTAATGCCTACTGGCAGGAAACCTGTAAAATCTCACATGCTCTTTAAGGGGGTGTGAGTTATCGAGGTTTGATGAGGGATAGGGGGCCAATATAAGGGCCAAGTACCAGCAACCATCACACATCATGTGCGCACACCTCCCGGCCCCTCCGATCGCCGGAACCCCAATGCCGTCGGTCAGGTTCTCCGATGATGCTCCGGCGATGGTTCCCCGATGGAGAAAATTGTAGCACCAGCACATGCCCGAGGCTGACATGTGCTACCGCAACCCTCGTTTCGATCCGATCTTAGATGGGGAACGAACTCCGTATGCTTAGGCTGGGAATGAACTCCGTATCCCTAAGTCAACCAACGAAACAAGCGTCCGGGCGCTCAGCTGGCCAGATGGGCGGGATGCGTAAGTCGGGGATCGACCGGGTCCCCCTCTGCGTGCTACTGATCCTGTTGCCACAATCCTCAATCCGGTTCGATCTGAGACTGGGAATGAACTTCGTATGCCTAAGCCAAACGACGAAATAAACGGGCGGGCACTACGCCGGCCAGAGAGACAGGATGCGCAAGCTGTGGATCGATAGGGTGGAAGATGGGTTTAGGCACATCTTCATATTTTTGTGTGCCAATGCCATTTTTACGGCTTCTAAATTCATACAATGGTTCCTTAAGCCTTCACGTGAAGTTTCATGGCAAGACGACTCATTTTCTATTTTTCATGATTTTTGAAACTTTTTGCGGTTCAGGATTTTTTACAATTTTTTCGGAAGGAGTTTTGGACCCAAACCTGGTAGACGTGATGCTTGTATTTTTGTTGGCATGCACAAAAAAATTCAGCTAAAAACTCAAAGTGTACAAGATTTTGTGACCATTTGAAAAAAGTGTCCCCATTTCAGACACTTTAATTGCTACTGGCAGCAAACCTGTAAAATCTTAAGTGCTTTTTAAGGGGGTGTGAGTTCTCAAGATTTAATGAGGGATAGGGGGCCAATATAAGGGCCAACTACTAGCACCCAACGCACATCATGTGCGCACACCCCCCGGCCCCCCATTCACCGGAACCATAATGCCGTCGGACAGATTCTCCGACGATGCTCCGATGATGGTGCCCCGGCGAAGAAAAATGCGACACCAGCACATGCCTGAGCCCAGCATGTGCTGCCGCAACCCTCGGACCGGTCCGATGTTAGACTAGGAATGAACTCCGTATGCTTAGACTATGAATGAACTCTATATGCCTAAGTCAACCCACGAAACGAACGTGCGGGCACTCAGCCAGCTAGAGGGGCGGGATGCGTAAGACGGGGATCGGCCTGGTCCCCCTCTGCGTGCTCCCGATCCTACTACTGCAACCCTCGGTCTGGTCGGATCTTAGACTAGGAATGAACTCCGTATGCCTAAGCCAACCGATGAAACGAGCGGGCGGGCGGGCGGGAACTACGCCGGCCAAAGAGACGGATGCGCAAGTCGTGGATCGATAGGGTGGTAGGTGGGTTTAGGCACACCTTCTCTGTGCCAATGCCATTTTTGTGGCTTGTAAATTCATACAATGGTCCCTTAAGCCTTCACGTGAAGTTTCATGGCAAGACGACTCATTTTCTATTTCTCATGATTTTTGAAACCTTTTGTGGTCTGAGATTTTTTAAAATTTTTTCGAAAGATGTTTTGGCCCCAAACTTGGTAGATGTGATCCTTGTATTTTTGTTGGCATACATAAAAAAATTCAGCTAAAAACCCGAAGTGTACAAGATTTTGTGACATTTGAAAAAAGTGTCCCCATTTAAGACACTTTAATGGCTACTGGCAAGAATCCTGTAAAATCTCAAATGCTCTTTAAGGGGGTGTGATTTATCGAGGTTTGATGAGGGATAGGGGGCCAATATAAGGGCCAAGTACCAGCACCCATCGCACATCATGTGCGCACACCCCCCGGCCCCTCCGATCGTCGGAACCCCAATGCCATCGATCAGGTTCTCCGGCGATATTCCGGCGATGGTGCCCCGACGGAGAAAAATGTGGCACTAGCACATGCTCGAGGCCGGCATGTGTTGCCGTAACCCTCATTCCGGCCTGATCGTAGATGGAGAACGAACTTCGTATGCTTAGGCTGGGAATGATCTCCGTATCCTTAAGTCAACATACGAAACAAGCGTCCGGGCGCTCAGCCGGCCAGATGGGCGGGATGCGCAAGTCGGAGATCGGCCAGGTCCCCCTCTGTGTGCTGTCGATCTTGTTGCTGCAACCCTTGATCTGGTTCGATCTAAGATTGGGAATGAACTCCGTATGCCTAAGCCAAACGACGAAATGAGCGAGCGGGCACTACGCCGGCCAGAGAGACGGGATGCGCAAGCCGTGGATCGATAGGGTGGTAGATGGGTTTAGGCACATCTTCATATTTTTGCATGCCAATGCCATTTTTATGGCTTGTAAATTCATACAATGGTCCCTTAAGCCTTCACGTGAAGTTTCATGGCAAGACGACTCGTTTTCTATTTTTCATGATTTTTGAAACTTTTTACGGTTCAAGATTTTTTAAAATTTTTTCGGAAGGATTTTTGGACCCAAACCTGGTAGACGTGATCCTTGTATTTTTGTTGGCATGCACAAAAAAATTCAGCTAAGAACGAAAAGTGTACAAGATTTTGTGACCATTTGAAAAAAGTGTCCCCATTCCGAACACTTTACTGGCTACTGGGAGCAAACCTGTAAAATCTTAAGTGCTTTTTAAAGGGATGTTAGTTCTCAAGATTTAATGAGGGATAGGGGGCCAATATAAGGGCCAAGTACCAGCACCCACCGCACATCATGTGCGCAGACCCTTCCCGGCCCCCCCGATCATCGGAACCATAATGCCGTCGGTCAGGTTCTCCGACGATGCTCCAGCGATGGTGCCCCGGCGAAGAAAAATGCGGCACCAGCACATGCCTGAGCCCAGCATGTGCTGTCGTAACCTTCAGACCGGTCCGATGTTAGACTAGGAATGAACTCCGTATGCTTAGACTACGAATGAACTCTGTATGCCTAAGTCAACCCACGAAACGAGCGTGCGGGCACTCAGCCGGCCAGAGGGCCGGGATGCATAAGACGAGGAGCGACCGGGTCCCCCTCTACGTGCTCCCGATCTTGCTGCTACAAACCTCAGTCCAGTCAGATCTTAGATTGGGAATGAACTTCGTATGCCTAAGCCAACCGACGAAACGAGCGGGCGGGCGGGCGGGAACTACGCCGGCCAGAGAGAGGGGATGCGCAAGCCGTTGATCGATAGGGTGGTAGGTGCGTTTAGGCACATCTTCATATTTCTGCATGCCAATGCCATTTTTATGGCTTGTAAATTCATACAATGGTCCCTTAAGCCTTCACGTGAAGTTTCATGGCAAGACGACTCGTTTTTTATTTTTCATGATTTTTGAAACCTTTTACGGTTCATGATTTTTTAAAATATTTTTGGAAGGAGCTCTGGCCCCAAACTTGGTAGACGTGATCCTTGTATTTTTGTTGGCATGCAAAAAAAAATTCAGCTAAAAACTCAAAGTGTACAAGATTTTGTTACTATTTGAAAAAAGTGTCCCCATTTAAGACACTTTAATAGCTACTGGCAGCAAACCTGTAAAATCTCAAATGCTCTTTAAGGGGGTTTGAGTTTTCGAGGTTTGATGAGGGATAGGGGGCCAATATAAGGGCCAAGTACCAGCACCCATCGCACATCATGAGCGCACACCCCCCCGGCCCCCCCGATCTCCGAAACCCCAATGCCATCGGTCAGGTTCTCCGGTAATACTCCGGTGATGGTGCCTCGACGAAGAAAAATAGGGCACCAGAACATGCCCGAGCCCAGCATGTGCTGTCACAACCCTCGCTCCGGTCTGATCTTAGACTGGGAATGAACTTTGTATGCCTAAGTCAACCCACGAAACGAGTTTGCAGGCGCTCAGCCGGCCAGAGGGGCAGGATGCGCAAGTCGGGGATCGACTGGGTCCCCCTCTACGTGCTGGCGATCCTACTACTGCAACCCTTGGTCCTGTCCAACCTTAGACTGGGAATGAACTCCGTATGCCTAAGCCAACCGACGAAACGAGCGGGCGGGCGGGAGGGCACTACGTCGGTGAGAGAGACGGGATGCGCAAGCCGTGGATCGATAGGGTGGTAGGTGGGTTTAGGCACATCTTCATATTTTTGCATGCTAATGCCATTTTTATGGCTTGTAAATTTGTACAATGGTCCCTTAAGCCTTCACGTGAAGTTTCATGGCAAGACGACTCGCTTTCTATTTTTCACGATTTTCAAAACTTTTTACGGTTCGGGAGTTTTTAAAATTTTTTTGAAAGGAGTTTTGGGCCCAAACTTGGTAGAGGTAATCCTTTTATTTTTTTTGGCATGCACAAAAAATTTCAGCTAAAAACTCGAAGTGTACAAGATTTTGTGACCATTTGAAAAAAGTGTCCCCATTTAAGACACTTTAATGGCTACTGGCAGGAAACCTGTAAAATCTCACATGCTCTTTAAGGGGGTGTGAGTTATCGAGGTTTGATGAGGGATAGGGGGCCAATATAAGGGCCAAGTATCAACACCCATCGCACATCATGTGTGCCACCCCCCGGCCCCTTCGATCGTCGAAACCCCAATGCCGTCGGTCAGGTTCTCTGGCGATGCCCTGGCGATGGTGCCCCAACGGAGAAAAATGCGGCACCAGCACATGCCCGAGGCTGGCATGTGCTGCTGCAACCCTCGTTCCGGTCCGATCTTAGACGGGGAACGAACTCCGTATGCTTAGGCTGGGAATGAACTCCGTATCCCTAAGTCAACCCACGAAACAAGCGTCTGGGCGCTCAGCTGGCCCGATGGGCGGGATGCCCAAGTTAGGGATCGGTCGGGTCCCCCTCTGTGTGCTACTGATCCTGTTGCTGCAACCCTCGGTCCGATTCAATCTGAGACTGGGAATGAACTCTGTATGCCTAAGCCAAACGACGAAATGAACGGGCGGGCACTACGTCGGCCAGAGAGACGGGATGCGCAAGCCGTGGATCGATAGGGTGGAAGATGGGTTTAGGCACATCTTCATATTTCTGTGTGCCAATGCCATTTTTACGGCTTCTAAATTCATACAATGGTCCCTTAAGCCTTCACGTGAAGTTTCATGGCAAGACGACTCATTTTCTATTTTTCATGATTTTTGAAACTTTTTGCGGTTCAGGATTTTTTAAAATTTTTTCGGAAGGAGTTTTGGCGCCAAACTTGGTAGACGTGATCCTTGTATTTTTGTTGGCATGCACAAAACAATTCAGCTAAAAACTCGAAGTGTACAAGATTTTGTGACCATTTGAAAAAAGTGTCCCCATTTCGAACACTTTAATGGCTACTGGCAGCAAACCTGTAAAATCTCAAATGCTTTTTAAGAGGGTGCGAGTTCTCAAGGTTTGATGAGGGATAGGGGGCCAATATAAGGGCCAAGTTCCAGCACCCATCGCACATCATGTACGCACACCCGCCCGGCCCCCCCGATCGTCGGAATCCTAATGCCGTCGGTCAGGATCTCCAGTGTTGCTCCGGCGATGGTGCCCTGACGAAGAAAAAAGTGGCACCAGCACATGCCTGAGCCCAGCATGTGCTGGCGCAACCCTCGGTTCGGTCTGATCTTAGACTAGGAATCAATTTCGTATGCTTAGACTAGGAATGAACTCGTATGCCTAAGTCAACCCACGAAACGAGCGTGTGGGCGCTTAGTCAGCCAAAGGGGCAGGATGTGCAAGCCGAGGATCAACCGGGTCCCCCTCTATATGTTGTCGATCTTGCTGCCACAACACTCGATCCGATTTGATCTTAGACTGGGAACGAACGGGCGGACGGGTGGGCACTACGTCGGCCAAAGAGACGAGCTGCGCAAGTCGTGGATCGATAGGGTGGTAGGTGGGTTTAGGCACTGTAGATACCCAATTGGGTCCAGGCCCAGATCAATTGAGCCTGGCCCAAATGGGTAAGCCCAATGCAATTTTTACTTTGTATTATTTTTTTTCTCTTTTTTTATTTTTTTTCTTTCTTTCTTTTCTTTTGTATTTTATGTGTTTTATTATTTATTATTATTATATGTATATTTTTATTTTTTTTCTTTTCTATTAATATGTATATGTATTTTTATATAGTTATATATTTATTATTATATTATAATTTATTTATTATTATTATTATTATTTTATATTTTATTTATTTTTGTATATTTATTTATCTAATTATATATCTGTTATTTTATTTATCCTATAATATATCTTTTTTTTTATTTATCTGTTCTAATTATCTATTATTATTTTTTTTATATTTATTTGATTTTTATTTTGGAAGGTTGAGATTGAAGCTGAAGAATCCTACTGGGAATGGGGATTCAATCAGAAGAGTCCAGATTGGATTCAAAGATTGAATCCCCGTCCAAAGAGGAATTACTCCTGATCAATCCTTATATAAAGGACCCTTGGAACAGATGCAAACACACAGAAAAACAGTAAGCAAAAGTTACTGATTGAGAGAATAGGGACGAATAGAGAGCTAAGAAAAGGTTTAGGGGTGTTCTGGGAGTGAGAAGAATTTTTTTGAAGTTTTTTGGCAATTTTTTTTCTAGAAATTTCTAGAAATTCCAGATTTCGGTGAATTTTTCGATGAAGTTTGAATTTTTCGGTGAAAATTTCGACCAAACTTCAAGTTTTCGGCGACCTGCCCAGTTTTCGATGAAGAATCCCAGAAATCGGTGATCTTCCGATCAACTTCCGATGAACTTCCGGTGAAATTTTCCAGATTCCAGCACATTTTCCAAAATCCAGCCGATATTCAACCGGAGTTCTTCAGCTTTTAGAGAGAAGGGAAAGGAAAAAGGGAAGAAGAGAGAGAGAAGAGAGGAGTGTTCTGTCGAAGAACAGAGGGAAGTGCCTCTTATACCCTCTTAAAATGAAGTCGTTTTGGACCTTAAGTAAACCAGAGGATCCGCGCGTTTTGCCGAGCCGAGCCGCGATTCGAGCCACTCCAGGTTTTTTTTTTTTTGAATTTTTTTTCATTTCTTTGTTTATTTGTTTATTTATTTTTTATTTAGATTAGGTTTATTTAATATTCTTTTCATCTTTATTTTTTTATTTTTGTTTTACTTTTCTTTATTTTTTTATTTTTATTTATTTTTTTTATTATTCTATTTCTTTAAATGAAAATCAAAACTTTCAAAAAAAAAAATTTTAAGGAAAAGTTGAAAATATCAATTTTCCTTAGAAATAAATTTTCAAAAAGGGATTTTTGAGGAAAAGTTGAAAGTATCAATTTTCTTTGGAAATCAAAGTTTCAAAAAAAATATTTTTGAGGAAAAGTTGAAAGTATCAATTTTCCTTGGCAATCAAATTTTCAAAAAAAATATTTTTAGGGAAAAGTTGAAAGTATCAATTTTCCTTAGAAATAAATTTTTGAAAAATGGATTTTTGAGGAAAAGTTGAAAGCATCAATTTTCCTTGGAAATCAAATTTTTAAAAAATATATTTTTAAGGAAAAGTTGAAAATATCAATTTTCCTTAGAAATAAATTTTCAAAAAGGGATTTTTGAGGAAAAGTTGAAAGTATCAATTTTCCTTGGAAATCAAAGTTTCAAAAAAAAATATTTTTGAGGAAAAGTTGAAAATATCAATTTTCCTTAAACATAAATTTTCAAAAAATATTTTTGGGGAAAAGTTGAAAGTATCAATTTTCCCTACACAAAAACAAGCATCATTTCATTCCCTTTTATTTTGATTTTTGATTTTTTTTCTTTAAATAATCCGACGACGGAGCCTCTGCAAGTGAAACAGTAGTTTTTCTTGCATACTCTTGAGGTAAGGGAATTTTCTCAATTTTTTGCTAAAAGTATTAGAGTCAATTGAGAAAATTTCCAATAATTAATTACTTGGTAAAATTTTAAGGCTTTTGGATAACACAAATTTAAGCTGGAACCATCTTTTGATAGGCGTTGTGAGGGTGCTATAACCTTCCTCACACATAACCAAACTCCCGAACCCTGTTCTGGTTAGTAGACCTGAACCTATTCTTTTAGGGACCCTTAAACTTAGATGTTCCCTGAAAGGATAGATTCTTTAGGTAGCCAATCACACCTAGACAAAAAAGATTGGTGGCGACTCCCTTAAGTCAATGTCTAGCGATAGATCGCCGGGTCTAGACGTTATGACAGCTTGGCGACTCCACTGGAGACTTTGAGAGTCAGGCCAGCAAATAATTTGTGTTATCCAAAAGCCTAATAAAATTGAACCTTTTTGTATATATATGTATTATTGTTTATTCATGTTTATTTACTTTGTTAATTATGTCATTCATGTGCATGTGCATAACATGAGCTCTACACCTGAGCTCCGTCTCTCTAGGAGGGAGTAAAGTACCTATTGCTTTCGTGAGGTCTAATGCCTCCGTAGTGGCTAGCGAAATACTCCCACTCAAATTGAACCTTTTCTGCTTGTAGCCTATAATGGGTGAGGATTAGGGTGCCTTACTAGTCTGTGATGGACAAAGATGTAAGGAGCAATTTGAGAACCTTTAGATTTTGACCTTAAAACCGCATATAGTAAACCTTAAGAGTGCCTAAACCTAGGATAGAGCCCTTTCTACCCAATGATAGATATGCCCTGAAATTAAGACCCAAAAAGGGTGTTTATCTAATCATTTTGATTGTTTAACTTTGTGTATCTTTTTCATTATCGTATGTAACATTATGCATCAGCATCACTTTCATTTCATCCATGGAACTAACTATGTTATTTGTCTGATTGTATGCATCTGCATTATTTTCATGATCATGTTTTAACACAATCATTTGCATCCATTTCATATTAGATTTGATTCAGTAAAATGTACATTTCATTCGTGCATCAACGCATCATACATAAAGCATAGCATAGCATTTTTAATCATAATTGTGGTGCTGAAGGTTTAAGGATAGCTCCACCAAATAACCCCACTCACCAATACAAGAGCTCAAGCCAGACTAATGGAACAAGAAAATTTCAGTCGTCTCGAGAGAATAGAAAAAGCTTAGGAAAAATTTAAAAGGGGAGTTGAATAAGATTTTAAAGGCAAACTGATCTAATATGGTGGTCCAAATTTTGAGTCAAATGTTACTCATCGACAGTGAGCGGAGAGAGCCTATTTTCAAGAAGTGAATTTCAATTATCTATCCTACAATTGAACAGAACATTGATTATATTCCAGCAGCTACAGCTGAAGATGTGAAGCTTGCGGTGGCTGTTGCTCAGAGAGCTCTTTCTAGAAACAAAAGCAAAGATTAGGCTTAAGCTTTTAACGCTGTTCATGCCAAGTATTTACGGGCCATCGTTTCCAAAACAACAAAGAGAAAATTTGAATTAGTAAAGCTTGAGAAATTGATTACGGGAAACCACTTGATGAAACAACTTGGGACATTGATGATGTTGTTGGATGTTTTGAGTACTATACATACCTTACTGAAAGTTTAGATACAAAGTAAAAGGTTGCCATCTCTCTTCCTATTGAGACGTTTAAGAGTTATGTGCTTGAAGAACCACTTGGGGTCATTGGATTGATTACTCTATAAAAGTATCCATCGTTGATGGTCGTCTGAAAAGTAGCTCTTGATTTGGCTACAGATTATGCTGTAATACTGAAACCTTATGAGTTGGTATCTATCACCTGTTTGGAGATGGCTGACGTGTGTAGGACGGTTGTTTTTCCTCCAGGTGTCTTGAACATTCTAACTGGATCGAGCCCATAAGTTATGATTTCTTTGGCATATCATCCAAATGTTGACAAGATTGCCTTCACCAAAAGCAATACAACATGGAGCATGATAATAGAAGCAGTCGCTCAAATGGTCAAGCCTGTATCTTTAGAACTCGACAAGAAAAGCCCAATCATTTTGTTTGAGGGTCAAGAATATGAAGAGTCACAATGAATCAATGGGGCGAGATAAAAATCTTTCACCTGGTTGCCTAAGGGCATGATTTTAAAGAGGATGTTAAAATTGGTTGAATGCCACTTATCATTCTAAAAGTTCTTTTAAAGTAATGTTAAGATTTCTTTTTTGCAATATGATTTCACTTGTTATCATCTTAATAAGGGAAAGTTAATGCATTTCATTACA
Source organism: Durio zibethinus (assembly GCF_047325235.1). Lineage (NCBI taxonomy): Eukaryota > Viridiplantae > Streptophyta > Magnoliopsida > Malvales > Malvaceae > Durio > Durio zibethinus. Next base: position 11,574,854 of record NC_143183.1, on the reverse strand, counting down.
TTTTCTCTTTCACTCGACCATTATTCCATGCCCTGTTACCTTTCATAACTTCACATTCCCATTCTCAAATTTTGGATGATGAATATTTGGACAATGACAACAGTAATTCTGGGATTTAATTTTTGAGAACCCATCCACATTAATATGAAAAGATGATTTGAGCAAAAAGTAAGCTGTTACTGGAGGTGAAATAGATATGTCTTGAAGATGTGTAATCTTTTATACAGATTCATGAGCTTTGTTCAATAGATGATGTTCAAGAAAGGTATTCACAATTGAGATGAAAAATGGCCATCTTTCTTTTACCATTTGAAAAACCATTTATTGCTACCCTTTTGAGCCTGTTATGATTTCTTTTTTGAAGAACCCTAACCAAGGATCACCCTCTACACTGAGGGGCAATTTTTGAAAAAAAAAATTTTTTTTCACAAAAGGTCTCAAAAAAAAAAAGAAAAAGAAAATTAAATGCCATACATGACTTGGGGCAAAGTAATGAGAATCCTTTGTGTGAGGAAAGAAAAAGTAGTGAAATGATGAGGGGTAAAATGCCAAGTTGTATCAAATGATCCTTTGGTTTTGAACCTTTTTAATACATGTTTTGAGCCTATTATATCCATTTTTTTTTATGACCCTTCACCTTGGCCTACATTACAACCTTGAAAAGTCCATTTGGATCAAATGTGAATACTCAACTTGAATGATCATATGTTGAGCCAAAGACATGCTCATGATGAAGCAATGGAATCTTGCTACATGAAAGATATCAACAATGGATGATGAAAAAAAAAAGAAAAAAAAAAGAAATGAGAAAATGAAAAAAAGATATTCAAATTGAAAACCTGAAAGGTTGATAGAAAAAGATCCAGGTCAAATGGCTCACATTAATGGAAGATCAAAGACATCTGAAGATCCCTCAAAGACTAGGGCAAAGTTTGCCAAACTCCATATGACTTCAATTGTAAATGGAATGAGTTTTTGAAAAAGAATCCTAGATTAATGTTGAGAATTGTTTGAATATTCATCATTTGGACATACCATCCATCCCAATTACATGTATCCAATTCATTTCCTTTCCCATTTACTTTGTACCAAAACAGATCTTCATTAATTATCTTTACCATAATTCACCTTGCGTTCTCTTATTGTTTCACCCCTAGAATGAATTGAGAAAATGCTTGATTGCATTGTATTTGTCAAGAATTGAAATGATAATGAATGAATGAATATGTGCTTAAAAGAGTCTTGCATTCATTTGAAAAGAAATCTAAGATGATGGTGGTAACAAAATAAAGAAATGGTAGAAACCTAAAAGAGATGATTTGGAAGGATATATGATGTGACCAAATGGAGAATATAATGGGGCAAATCTTGAAAAGTGATATAACCAAGTGATGAGTACAAGGATTAATTGATCGATATGACTTGTAAGTTATGATTGAATGATGAGAACAATCAGTGGACAAAGTCTGTTTTGGAATGGTTAATGCTGAGACACCTATGAGTAATGACCCAGTGATGGTGGATGAAACTTGTTTTAAAATTTGTTAGTGTTGAGAAATTCATTGAATGATGGTCAAGTGATGATCGATCGATGAAGCTTATTCCAAAGTATTGAGAAACTGAACAAGGAAGAATGTGAGTGGAAAAGATAATTGAGAGCTACACTGGTTCGATCTTAGAAGAGCAGTGTAATCGGATCTCTGAAGAATCAAAGGGCTTGATGCCTAAGAAAATAGCTTGAGAAATTTGAGTACCATACATTAAACAAGAATTAATTGGCCAACATTTGCATAGCATGCATTGAAATTCATATGCATTTGCACAGCATACACTACTTTCAAGAAAGTATAGTGTATAAATTCAAGAAGCAGGGGTGCTGTAACATCCCACATGGAGAAGACAGATATGAAGATATTTTACAAATTTGAGAAGAAGCTTGTCAGGTAAGTTCCTAATCCTTGAAATAAGACATCTTCTGGTATCAGGGTTGATTTATAAGACCTTTGGGCATAATCTCCTGAAATTCCTTCAAACACAACTTTCAACTCTTTTGGACATGATTGTCAAGGAGCAATTTACTTTTCAAAGTTTCGTTGCCTCTGTTTAGAGGAGCAATTTACTTTTCAAAGTCGTGGTGCCTCTGTTTAAAGGAGCAATTTACTTTCCAAAGTCGTGGTGCCTCTGTTTAGAGGAGCAATTTACTTTCTCAAAGTCGTGGTGCCTCTGCTTAGAGGAGCAATTTATTTTTCAAAGTCGTGGTGCCTCTGTTTAGAGGAGCAATTTACTTTTTCAAAGTTGTGGTGCCTCTGTTTAAAAGAGCAATTTACTTTTCCAAAGTCGTGGTGCCTCTGTTTAGAGAAGCAATTTAGGTTTTTCAAAGTCGTTGAGCCTCTGTTTAGAGGAGCTTTGGTAAAAAAAAAAAAACAAAAAAAAACAAAAAAATGACAATGTCTTGATTGGGTGTCTATGTCTTTGCGCAATTTATGTTTCACAGAAAATGTGCAAAGAGGGGTAGTTGTAGACACCCAATTGGGTCCAGGCCCAGATCAATTGGGCCTAGCCCAAATGGGTAAGCCCAATGTAATTTTTACTTTATATTATTTTTTTTTCTTTCTTTCTTTTCTTTTGTATTTTATGTGTTTTATTATTTATTATTATTATATGTATATTTTTATTTTTTTTCTTTTCTGTTAATATGTATATGTATTTTTATATAGTTATATATTTATTATTATATTATAATTTATTTATTATTATTATTATTTTATATTTTATTTATTTTTGTATTTTTATTTATCTAATTATATATTTGTTATTTTATTTATCCTATAATATATCTTTTTTTTATTTATCTATTCTAATTATCTATTATTATTATTTTTTATATTTATTTGATTTTTATTTTGGAAGGTTGAGATTGAAGCTGAAGAATCCTACTGGGAATGGGGATTCAATCAGAAGAGTCCAGATTGGATTCAAAGATTGAATCCCCGTCCAAAGAGGAATTGGGATTGATCAGGAACTCCTGATCAATCCCTATATAAAGGACCCCTAGAACAGATGCAAACACACAGAAAAACAGTAAGCAAAAGCTACTGATTGAGAGAATAGGGATGGATAGAGAGCTAAGAAAAGGTTTAGGGGTGTTCTGGGAGTGAGAAGAATTTTTTTGAAGTTTTTTGACGATTTTGTTTTTCTGGAAATTTCTAGAAATTCCAGATTTCGATGAATTTTTCGACGAAAATTTCGACCAAACTTGAAGTTTCCGGTGACCTACCCAGTTTTCGACAAAGAATCCCAGAAATCGGTGATCTTCCGGTGAACTTTCGGTGAAATTTTCCAGATTCCAACCACATTTTCCAGAATCCGATCGATATTCAACCGGAGTTCTTCAACTTTTAGAGAGAAGGCAGAGGAAAAAGGGAAGAAGAGAAAGAGAAGGGAGGATTGTTCTACCAAAAAACAGAGGGAAGTGCCTTTTATACCCTCTCAAAATGACGTCGTTTTGGGCCTTAAGTAAACCAGAGGATCCGCGCGTTTTGTCGAGACTCGACCCGACCCAAGCGTCGACCCGCTTCCTAACCTGCACGTGCCTACCCCCCTCCAAGCTGAGCCGAGTTGAGCCGAGCTCCAAGCCGCCCCCCTTGAGCCATTTTTCTTCCTTGAGCCGAGCCGAGCCGAGCCGCGATCCGAGCCGCTCCAGGTTTTTTTTTTCATTTTTTTGTTTATTTGTTTTTTTATTTTTTATTTAGATTAGGTTTATTTAATATTCTTTTCATCTTTAATTTTTTTATTTTTGTTTTACTTTTCTTTATTTTTTTATTTTTATTTATTTTTTTATTATTCTATTTTCTTTAAATGAAAATCAAAACTTTCAAAAAAAAATATTTTTAAGGAAAAGTTGAAAATATCAATTTTCCTTAGAAATAAATTTTCAAAAAGGGATTTTTGAGGAAAAGTTGAAAGTATCAATTTTCCTTGGAAATCAAAGTTTCAAAAAAAATATTTTTGAGGAAAAGTTGAAAGTATCAATTTTCCTTGGAAATCAAATTTTCAAAAAAAATATTTTTAAGGAAAAGTTGAAAGTATCAATTTTCCTTAGAAATAAATTTTCGAAAAATGGATTTTTGAGGAAAAGTTGAAAGTATCAATTTTCCTTGGAAATTAAATTTTCAAAAAAAATATTTTTAAGGAAAATTTGAAAATATCAATTTTCCTTAGAAATAAATTTTCAAAAAGGGATTTTTGAGGAAAAGTTGAAAGTATCAATTTTCCTTGGAAATCAAAGTTTCAAAAAAAAATATTTTTGAGGAAAAGTTGAAAATATCAATTTTCCTTAAAAATAAATTTTCAAAAAATATTTTTGGGAAAAAGTTGAAAGTATCAATTTTCCCTACACAAAAACAAACATCCTTTCATTCTCCTTTATTTTGATTTTTGATTTTTTTTCTTTAAATAATCCGACGACAGAGCCTCTGCAAGTGAAACAGTAGTTTTTCTTGCATACTCTTGAGGTGAGGGAATTTTCTCAATTTTTTGCTAAAAGTATTAGAGTCAATTGAGAAAATTTCCAATAATTAATTACTTGGTAAAATTTTAAGGCTTTTGGATAACACAAATTTAAGCTGGTACCATCTTTTGATGGGCGTTGTGAGGGTGCTATAACCTTCCTCACACATAACCGAACTCCCGAACCCTGTTCTGGTTAGTAGACCGAACCTATTCTTTTAGGGACCCTTAAACTTAGGTGTTCCCTGAAAGGACAGATTCTTTAGGTGGCCAATCACACCTAGACAAAAAAGTTTGGTGGCGACTCCCTAAAAGTCAATGTCTAGCGATAGATCCCTGGATCTAGACGTTATGATAGGCACATCTTCATATTTTTCAATGCCAATGCCATTTTTATGGCTTGTAAATTCATACAATGGTCCCTTAAGCCTTCAAGTGAAGTTTCATGGCAAGACGACTCGTTTTCTATTTTTCACGATTATCAAAACTTTTTACGGTTCGGGATTTTTTAAAATTGTTTTGGAAGGAGTTTTGGCCCCAAACTTGGTAGACGTGATCCTTGTATTTCTTTTGGCATGCACAAAAAAATTTAGGTAAAAACTTGAAGTGTACCAGATTTTATGACCATTTGAAAAAAGTGTCCCCATTTCAGACACTTTAATGGCTACTGGAAGCAAACCTGTAAAATCTCAAATGCTCTTTAACGGGGTGTGAGTTCTCGTGGTTTGATGGGAGATAGAGGCCCAATATAAGGGCCAAGTACCAGCACCCATCGCACATCATGTGCGCACACCCTCCCGGCCCCCCGATCGTCGAAACTTCAGTGCCACCGATCAGGCTCTCCGGCGATGGTACCCCGACGAAGAAAAATGTGGCACCAACACATGCTCGAGCCCAGCATGTGCTACCGTAACCCTCGGTTCGATCTGATTTAGACCAAAAATGAACTCAGTATGCTTAGACTGGGAATGAACTTTGTATGCCCAAGTCAACCCACGAAATGAGCGTGTGGGCACTCAGCCAGCCAGAGGGGCGGGATGAACAAGTCGGGGATCGATCGGGTCCCCCTCTACGTGCTACCGATCCTACTGCCGTAACCCTCTGTTTGGTTCGATCTTAGACTGGGAATGAACTTTGCATGCCTAAGCCAACCGACGAAACGAGCAGGCGGGCGGGCAGGTGATCACTACGTCGACCAGAGAGACGGGATGCGCAAGCCGTGGATCGATGGGGTGGTAGGTGGGTTTAGGCACATCTTCATATTTCTACGTGTGAATGCCATTTTTATGGCTTGTAAACTCATACAATGGTCCCTTAAGCCTTCACATGAAGTTTCATCACAGGACGACTCATTTTCTATTTTTCACGATTTTTGAAACTTTTTGCGGTTCGGGATTTTTTAAAATTTTTTCGGAAGGAGTTTTGGCCTCAAACCTGGTAGACGTGATCCATGTATTTTGTTGGCATGCACAAAAAAATTCAGTTAAAAACTCGAAGTGTACAAGATTTTGTGTCCATTTGAAAAAAGTGTCCCCATTTCAGACACTTTAATGGCTACTGGTGGCAAACTTGTAAAATCTCAAATGCTCTTTAAGGGGGTGTGAGTTCTCGAGGTTTGATGAGGGATAGGGGGCCAATATAAGCGCCAAGTACCAGCACCCAAAGCACATCATGTGCGCCCACCCCCCCGATCGTTGGAACCCCAATGCCGTCGGTCAGGTTCTCCGGCAATGGTGACCCGACGAAGAAAAATACGGCACCAGCACATGCTCGAGCCCAGCATGTGCTGCCGCAACCCTCGGTCCAATTTGATCTTAGTCTGGGAATGAACTCCGTATGCTTAGACTGGGAATGAACTCCGTATGCCAAAGTTAACCCACGAAATGAGCGTGTGGATGCTCACCCTGCCAGAGGGGCAGGATGCGTAAGCCGGGGATCGACCGGGTCCCCCTCTGCGTGCTGCCAATCCTACTACTGCAACCCTCGGTCTGGTTCGATCTTATACTAGGAATGAACTCTGTATGGCTAAGCCAACCGACGAAATGAGCGGGCAGGCGGACGGGCGGGCACTACGTCGGCCAGAGAGACGGGATGCGCAAGCAGTGGATCGATAGGGTGGTAGGTGGGTTTAAGCACATCTACATATTTCTGCAAGCCAATGCCATTTTTATGGCTTGTAAATTCATACAATGGTCCCTTAAGCCTTCACGTGAAGTTTCATGGCGAGACGACTCGTTTTCTATTTTTCATGATTTTTAAAACTTTTAACGGTTCGAGATTTTTTAAAATTTTTTCAGAAGGAGTTTTGGCCCCAAACTTGGTAGACGTGATACTTGTATTTTTTTTGACATGCATAAAAAAATTCAGCTAAAAACTTGAAGTGTACAAGATTTTGTGACATTTGAAAAAAGTGTCCCCATTTCAGACACTTTAATGGCTACTGGCAGCAAACCTGTAAAATCTCAAATGTTGTTTAAGGGGGTGTGAGTTCTTGAGGTTTGATGAGGGATAGGGGCAAATATAAGGGCCAAGTACCAGCACCCATCGCACATCATGTGCACCCACCCCCCCGGCCCCCCCGATCGTCGAAACCCCAATGTCGTCGGTCAGGTTCTCCGGCAATGGTGACCCGACGAAGAAAAATGTGTCACCAGCACATGCTCGAGCCTAGCATCGGCTGTCACAACCCTCAGTTAGGTCTGATCTTAGAATGGGAATGAATTTCGTATGCTTAGATGGGAATGAACTTTGCATGCCTAAGTCAACCAACAAAATGAGAGTGCGGGCGCTCTGCCCACCAGAGGGGCGGGATGTGCAAGCCGGGGATCGACCAGGTGCCCCTCTACGTGCTACCAATCCTAATGCCGCAACCCTTGGTCCGGTCCAATCTTAGACTGGGAATGAACTCCATATGCCTAACCAACCGACGAAACGATCGGGCAGGCGAGCGGGCGGGCACTACATCGGCCAGAGAGACGGGATGCGCAAGCCGTGGATCGATAGGGTGGTAGGTGGGTTTAGGCACATCTTCACATTTCTGCATGCCAATGCCATTTTTATGCCTTGTGAATTCATACAATGGTTCCTTAACCCTTCACGTGAAGTTTCATGGCAAGATGACTCGTTTTCTATTTTTCAAGATTTTTGAAACTTTTTACTGTTCGGGACTTTTTAAAATTTTTTCGGAAGGAGTTTTGGCCCCAAACTTGGTAGACATTATCCTTGTATTTTTGTTGGCATGCACAAAAAAATTTAGCTAAAAATTCGAAGTGTACAAGATTTTGTGACCATTTGAAAAAAGTGTCCCCATTTCAGACACTTTAATGGCTACTAGCAGCAAACTTGTAAAATCTCAAATGCTCTTTAAGAGGTGTGAGTTCTTGAGGTTTGATGAGGGATACGGGGCCAATATAAGGGCCAAGTACCAGCACCCATCGCGCATCATGTGCGCACACCCCCCTCGGCCCCCCCGATCGTCGGAACCCCAATGCCGCCGGTCAGGTTGTTCGGTGATGCTCCGATGATGGTGCCTCGACGGAGAGAAATACGGCACCAGCACATGCCCGAGCCCAGCATGTGCTGCCGCAACCCTTGGTTCGATCCGATCTTAGACTGGGAATGAATTTCGTATTCTTAGACTGGGAATGAACTCCGTATGCCTAAGTCAACCCATAAAACGAGCGTGCGGCCGCTCAAGCCACCAAAGGGGTGGGATGCACAAGCCGGTGATCGACCGAGTGCCCCTCTGCATGCTGTCGATCCTACTACCACAACCCTTGGTCTGGTCCAATCTTATACTGGGAATGAACTCCGTATGCCTAAGCCAACCGACGAAACAAGCCGGCGGGCGGGCGGGCACTACGCCTGCTTGAGAGATGGGATGCACAAGCCGTGGATCGATAGGCTGGTAGGTGGGTTTAGGCACATCTTCATATTTCTGCATGCCAATGCCATTTTTATGGCTTGTAAATTCATACAATGGTCACTTAAGCCTTCACGTGAAGTTTTATGGCAAGACCAGTCGTTTTCTATTTTTCACGATTTTTGAAACTTTTTGCAGTTCGGGATTTTTTTTAATTTTTTCGGAAGGAGTTTTGGCCCCAAACATGGTAGATGTGATCCTTGTATTTTTGTTGGCATGCAAAAAAAAATTCAACTAAAAACTCGAAGTGTACAAGATTTTGTGACCATTTGAAAAAAGTGTCCCCATTTCAGACACTTTAATGGCTACTGGCAGCAAACCTGTAAAATCTCAAAAGCACTTTAAGGGGGTGTGAGTTCTTGAGGTTTGAAGAGGGATAGGGGGCCAATATAAGGGCCAATTACCAGAACCCATCGAACATCATGTGCGCACAACCCCCCGGCCCCCCCGATCGATGGAACCCCAATGCTGCCTGTCAGGTTCTCCGGTTATGGTGCCACAACGAAGAAAAATGCGACACCAGCACATGCCCGAGCCGGCATGTGCTACCGCAACCCTCAGTCCGGTTCGATCTTAGACTGGGAATGAATTCCGTATGCTTAGACTGGGAATGAACTCCGTATGCCTAAGCCAACCCACGAAACGAACGTGCGGGCGCTCAACCGGCCAGACGAACGGGATGCGCAAGCTGGGGATCGGCTGGGCCCCCTCTATGTGCTGCTCATCCTGCTGCTGCAACCCTTAATCTGGTCCAACCTTAGACTGGGAATGACCTCTGTATGCCTTCGCCAACCGACGAAACGAATGGGCGGGTGGGCAGGCGGGAACTACACGGGCAGAGAGACGGGATGCGCAAGCCGTGGATCGATAGGGTGGTAGGTGGGTTTAGGCACATCTTCATATTTCTGCATGCCAATGCCATTTTTATGGCTTCTAAATTCATACAATGGTCCCTTAAGCCTTCACGTGAAGTTTCATGCCAAGATGACTCGTTTTCTATTTTTCACAATTTTCAAAACTTTTTGCGGTTCGGGATTTTTTAAAATTTTTTCTAAAGGTGTTTTGCCCCAAACATGGTAGACATGATCCTTGTATTTTTGTTTGCATGCATAAAAAAATTCAGCTAAAAACTCGAAGTGTACAAGATTTTGTGACCATTTGAAAAAAGTGTCCCCATTTCAAACACTTTAATGGCTACTGGTAGCAAACCTGTAAAATCTCAAATGCTCTTCGAGAGGTGTGAGTTCTCGAGGTTTGATGAGGGATAGGGGGCAATATAAGGGCCAAGTACCAGCACCCATTGCACATCATGTGCGCACACACCCCCCCCTCAACCCTCCGATCGCTGGATCCCAATTGTCGCCGGTCAGGTTCTCCGGCGATGCTTCGGCGATGGTGCCCCGGCGAAGAAAAATGTGGCACCAGCACATGCCCGAGCCTAGGATGTGCTACCGCAACCCTCGGTCTGATACGATCTTAGACTGGGAATGAACTCCGTATGCCTAAGTCAACCTACGAAACGAGCGTGAGGGCTCTCAACCGGCCAGAGGGGCGAGATGTGCAAGCCAGGGATCGGTCGGGTCCCCCTCTGCGTGCTGCCGATCCTGCTGTCGCAGCCCTCGGTCCAATCCAATTTTAGACTGGGAATGAACTTCATATGCCTAAACCAACCGACAAAGCGAGCAGGCGGGCGGGCGGGCACTACGGCGGCTAGAGAGACGGGATGCGCAAGCCGTGGATCGATAAGGTAGTAGGTGGGTTTAGGCACATCTTCATATTTCTGCATGCCAATGCCATTTTTATGGCTGGTAAATTCATACAATGGTCCCTTAAGCCTTCACGTGAAGTTTCATGGCAAGACGACTCGTTTTTTATTTTTCACGATTTTCAAAACTTTTTGAGGTTTAGGATTTTTTTAAATTTTTTCGGAAGGAGTTTTGGGGCCAAACTTGGTAGACGTGATCCTTTTATTTTTTCTGGTATACACAAAAAAATTCAGCTAAAAACTTGAAGTGTACAAGATTTTGTGACCATTTGAAAAAAGTGTCCCCATTTCAGACACTTTAATGGCTACTGGCAGCAAACCTATAAAATCTCAAATGCTCTTTAAGGGGGTGTGAGTTCTCAAGGTTTGATGAGGGATAGGGGGCCAATATAAGGGCCAAGTACCAGCACCCATCGCACATCCTGTGTGCACACCCCCTGCCCCCCGATCGTCAGAACTCTAATGCCACCGGTCAGGTTCTCTAGTGATGCTCTGACGATGGTGCCCCGACGAAGAAAAATGCGGCACCAGCACATGCCCGAGCCCAGCATGTGCTACCGCAACCCTCGGTCTGGTCTGATCTTAGACTGGGAATGAACTCCGTATGCCTAAGTCAACCCATGAAACAAGCGTGTAGGCGCTCAGCCGGCCAGAGGGGCCGGATCCGCAAGCCGGGGATCGATCGGGTCCCCCTCTGGGTGCTACCACTGCCCTCGGTCTGGTTCAATCTTAAACTAGGAATGAACTCCGTATGCCTAAGGCAACCGACGAAACGAGTGGGCCGGCAGGCGGGCGGGCACTACGCCAGCCTGAGAGACAGGATGCGCAAGTCGTGCATCGATAGGGTGGTAGGTGGGTTTAGGCACATCTTCATATTTCTACATGCAAATGCCATTTTTATGGCTTATAAATTCATACAATGCTCCTTTAAGCCTTCACGTGAAGTTTCATGGCAAGACGACTCATTTTCTATTTTTCACGATTTTTGAAACTTTTTGCAGTTCGGGATTTTTTAAAATTTTTTTGGAAGGAATTTTGGCCCTAATCTTGGTAGACGTGATCCTTGTATTTTTTTTGGCATGCAAAAAAACATTCAGCTAAAAACTTGAAGTGTACAAGATTTTGTGACCATTTGAAAAAAGTGTCCCCATTTCAGACACTTTAATGGCTATAGGCAGCAAACCTGTAAAATCTCAAATACTCTTTAAGGGGGTGTGAGTTGTCGAGGTTTCATGAGGGATAGGGGCCAATATAAGGGCCAAGTACCAGCACCCATCGCACATCATGTGCGCACACCGCCCTGTTCCCCCCGATCGTCGGAACCTCAATGCCGCCAGTCAGGTTCTCTGGCGATGCTTCGGCGATGGTGCCTCGACGAAGAAAAATGCAGCACCCGCACGTGCTCGAGCCCAGCATGTGCTACCGCAACCCTCGGTCTGATCCGATCTTAGACTGGGAATGAACTCCGTATGCCTATGTAAACCCATGAAACGAGCGTGCGGGCGCTCAGCCGACCAAAGGGGCGGGATGTGCAAGTGGGGGATCGGTCGGGTCCCCCTCTGCGTGCTGCCGATCCTGCTGCCGTAACCCTCAGTCTGGTCTGATCTTAGACTGGGAATGAACTTCGTATGCCTAAGCCAACCAACGAAACGAGCGGGCGGGCGGGCACTACGCCAGCCTGAGAGACGGGATGCGCAAGCCATGGATCGATAAGTGGTAGGTGGGTCTAGGCACATCTTCATATTTCTGTGTGCCAATGCCATTTTTATGGCTTGTAAATTCATACAATGGTCCTTTAAGCCTTCACGTGAAGTTTCATGGCAAGACGACTCGTTTTCTATTTTTCACGATTTTCGAAACTTTTTACGGATCGAGATTTTTTTAATTTTTTTTGTAAGGAGTTTTGGCCCTAATCTTGGTAGACGTGATCCTTGTATTTTTGTTGGCATGCACAAAAACATTCAGCTAAAAACTCGAACTGTACAAGATTTTGAGACCATTTGAAAAAATTGTCCCCATTCTAGACACTTTAATGGCTACAGGTAACAAACCTGTAAAATCTCAAATGCTCTTTAAGGGGGTGTGAGTTCTCGAGGTTTGATGAGGTATAGGGGGCCAATATAAGGGCCATGTACCAGCACCCATCGTACATCATGTACGCACACCACCCCCCGACCCCACCGATCACCGGAACCCCAATGCCGTCGGGCGGGTTCTTCGACAGTGCTCCAATGATGGTGCCCCGGTGAAGAAAAATGTGGCACCAGCACTTGCCCGAGCCCAGCATGTGCTATCGGAACCCTCGGTTCGGTCTGATCTTAGACTGGGAATGAACCCCATATGCTTAGACTGGGAATGAACTCCGTATGCCTAAGTCAACCCATGAAACGAGCGTACGGGCGCTCAACCGACCAGAGGGGCGGGATGCACAAGCCGAGGATCGACCGGGTCCCCCTCTGTGTGCTATCGATCATGCTGTCGCAACCCCCAGTCGATCCAGTCTTAAACTAGGAATGAACTCCATATGCCTAAGCCAACCGACGAAACGAGTGGGCGGGCGGGCGGGCAAGCACTACGCCAGCCAGAGAGACGGGATGCGCAAGCTGTGGATTGATAGGGTGGTAGGTGGGTTTAGGCACATCTTCATATTTCTGCGTGCCAATGCCATTTTTATGGCTTGTAAATTCATACAATGGTCCTTTAAGCCTTCACGTGAAGTTTCATGGCAAGATGACTCGTTTTCTATTTTTCACGATTTTTGAAACTTTTTACGGTTCGAGATTTTTTAAAATTTTTTTGAAAGGAGTTTTAGCCCCAAACTTGGTAGACGTGATCCTTGTATTTTTGTTGGCACGCTCAAAAAAATTCAGCTAAAAAGGTGAAGTGTACAAATTTTGTGACCATTTGAAAAAAGTGTCCCCATTTCAGACACTTTAATGGCTACTGGCAGCAAACCTGTAAAATCTCAAAACCTCTTTAAGGGGGTGTGAGTTCTCAAGGTTTGAAGGGGGATAGTTGGCCAATATAAGGGCCAAGTACCAGCACCCATTGCACATCATGTGCGCACACCCCACCCAGCCCCGTCGATCGTCGGAACCCTAATGTCGCCGGTCAGGTTTTCCGGTGGTGGTGCCCCAATGAAGAAAAATGTGACACCAGCACATGCCCGAGCCCAGGATGTGCTACCGCAATGACGAAATGAGCGGGCGAACGGGCGGGCGGGCACTACATCGGCCTGAGAGATGGGATGCGCAAGCCGTGGATCGATAGGGTGGTAGGTGGGTTTAGGCACATCTTCATATTTCTGCGTGCCAATGCCATTTTTATGACTTGTAAATTCGTACAATGGTCCTTTAAGCCTTCACGTGAAGTTTCATGGCAAGACAACTCGTTTTCTATTTTTCACGATTTTTGAAACTTTTTACTATTCGAGATTTTTTTAAATTTTTTTGGAAGGAGTTTTAACCCTAATCTTGGTAGACGTGATCCTTGTATTTTTGTTGGCATGCACAAAAAAATTCAGCTAAAAACTCAAAGTGTACAAGATTTTGTGACCATTTGAAAAAAGTGTCCTCATTTCAAACACTTTAATGGCTACGGGCAGCAAACCTGTAAAATCTCAAATGCTCTTTAAGGGGGTGTGAGTTCTCGAGCTTTCATGAGGGATAGGAGGCCAATATAAGGGCCAAGTACCAGCACCCATCGCACATCATGTGCGCACACCCCCCTCGGCCCCCCCGACCGCCAGAACCCTGATGTCGTCGGTCAGGTTCTCCGATGATGCTTCGGTGATGGTGACCCGACAAAGAAAAATGCGACACCAGCAAATGCCCCAGCCCAGCATTTGCTACCGCAACCCTCAGTCCTGTCTGATACTAGACTGGGAATGAACTCCGTATGCGTAAACTGGGAATGAACTCCGTATGCCTAAGTCAACCAACGAAACGAGTGTTCCCCGCCGCTCGTCGAAACCCCAATGCCACCGGTCAGGTTCTCCGGTGATGGTGCCCCGGCAAAGAAAAATGCGGCACCAGCACATGCCCGAGCCCAGCATGTGCTACCGCAACCCTCAGTCCAGTTCGATGTTAGACTAGGAATGAACTCCGTATGCTTAGACTAGGAATGAACTCCGTATGCTTAGACTGGGAATGAACTCCGTATGCCTAAGCCAACTGACGAAATGAGCGGGCGGGTGGGCACTATGTTGGCCAGAGAGACGGGATGTGCAAGCCGTGGATCGATATGGTGGTATGTGGGTTTAGGCAAATCTTCATATTTCTGTGTGCCAATGTCATTTTTATGGCTCATAAATTCATACAATGGTCCCTTAAGCCTTCACGTGAAGTTTCATGGCAAGACGACTCGTTTTCTATTTTTCATGATTTTCAAAACTTTTTACAGTTCGAGATTTTTTAAAATTTTTTCGGAAGGAGTTTTGGCCCCAAACTTGGTAGACTTGATCCTTGTATTTTTTTGGCATGCACAAAAAAATTCAGCTAAAAACTCGAAGTGTACAAGATTTTGTGACCATTTGAAAAAAGTGTCCCCATTTCAGACACTTTAATGGCTACTGGCAGCAAACCTGTAAAATCTCAAATGCTCTTTAAGGGGGTGTGAGTTCTCGAGGTTTGATGAGGGATAGGGGGCCAATATAAGGGCCAAGTATCAGCACCCATCGTACATCATGTGCGCACACCCCCTGGCCCCTCTGACCGTCGAAACCCCAATGTAGTGGGTCAGGTTCTCCAGTGATGCTCTGGTGATGGTGACCCGCCAAAGAAAAATGCGACACCAGCAAATGCCCGAGCCCAGCATTTGCTACCGCAACCCTCGGTCCGATTTGATACTAGACTGGGAATGAACTCCGTATGCTTAGACTGGGAATGAACTCTGTATGCTTAGACTAGGAATGAACTCTGTATGCCTACGTCAACCCACGAAATGAGCGTGCGGGCGCTCAGCCAGCTAGTGGGGCGAGATGCGTAAGCCAGGGATCGATCGGGTCCCCCTTTGCATGCTGTCGATCCTGCTACCGCAACCCTCGATCCGATCCGATCTTAGACTATGAATGAACTCCATATGCCTAAGCCAACCGACGAAACAAGCGGGCGGGTGGACGGACGGGCACTACGCCGGCCAGAGAGACGGGATGCGGAAGCCGTGGATCGATAGGGTGGTAGGTGGGTTTAGGCACATCTTCATATTTCTGCATGCCAATGCCATTTTTATGGCTTGTAAATTCATACAATGGGCCCTTAAGCCTTCACGTGAAGTTTCATGGCAAGACGACTCGTTTTCTATTTTTCATGATTTTTGAAACTTTTTGGGATTCGAGATTTTTTAAAATTTTTTCGGAAGGAGTTTTGGTCCCAAACTTAGTAGACGTGATCCTTGTATTTTTGTTAGTGTGCATAAAAAAATTCAGCTAAAAACTCGAAGTGTACAAGATTTTGTGACCATTTGAAAAAAGTGTCCCCATTTCAGACAGTTTAATGGCTACTGGCAGCAAACCTGTAAAATATCAAATGCTCTCCAAGGGGGTTTAATTTCTCGAGGTTTGATGAGGGATAGGGGGCCAATATAAGGGCCAAGTACCAGCACCCATCGCACATCAAGTGTGCACACCCCCCCGGCCCCCCGTATCATCGAAACCCCAATACCGTCGGTCAGGTTCTCCGACGATGCTCCGGCGATGGTGCCCTGGTGAAGAAAAATGCGGCACCAGCACATGCCCGAGCCCAGCATGTGCTACCACAACACTCGGTCTAGTCCAATCTTAGACTGGGAATGAACTTCGTATGCTTAGACTGGGAATGAATTTCGTATGCCTAAGTCAACCCACGAAACGAGCATACGGGCGCTCAACCGGCCAGAGGGGCGGGATGCGCAAGCTGGGGATTGACCGGGTCCCCCTCTACGTGCTGCCAATCCTGCTACCGCAACCCTCGATCCGATCTAATCTTAGACTGGGAATGAACTCCGTATGCGTAAGCCAACCGATGAAACGATCGGGACGGTAGATGGGCGGGCACTACGCCAGCCAGAGAGACGGGATGCGCAAGCCGTGGATCGATAGGGTGGTAGGTGGGTTTATGCACATCTTCATATTTCTTTGTGCCAATGCCATTTTTACGGCTTGTAAATTCATACAATGGACCCTTAAGCCTTATTGTGAAATTTCATGGCAAGATGACTCGTTTTCTAATTTTCATCATTTTTGAAACTTTTTACGGTTCAAGATTTTTTAAAATCTTTTCAGAAAGAGTTTTGGCCCCAAACTTGGTAGACGTGATCCTTGTATTTTTGTTGGCATGCACAAAAAAATTCAGCTAAGAACTCGAAGTGTACAAGATTTTGTGACCATTTGAAAAAAGTGTCCCCATTTCAGACACTTTAATGGCTACTGGCAACAAACCTGTAAAATCTCAAATGCTCTTTAAGAGGGTGTGAGTTCTCAAGGTTTGATGAGGGATAGGGGGCCAATATAAGGGCCAAGTACCAGCACCCATCGCACATCATGTGTGCACACCCACCCGGTCACCCCGATCATCGGAACACCAATACCGTTGGTCAGGTTTTCTAGCGATGCTCCGGTGATGGTGCCCCGGTGAAGAAAAATGCGGCACCAGCACATGCTCGAGCCCAGCATGTGCTGTTGCAACCCTCGGTTCGGTCCGATCTTAGACTGGGAATGAACTCCGTATGCTTAGACTAGGAATGAACTTCGTATGCCTAGGTCAACTCACGAAACGAGCGTGCGGGCGCTCAGCTGGCCAGAGGGGTGGGATGCGTAAGTCGGGGATCGATCGGGTCCCTCTCTGCATGCTGCCGATCCTACTACCGCAACCCTTGGTCTGGTCCAATCTTAGACTGGGAATGAACTCCATATGCCTAAGGCAATCGACGAAACAAGCAGGCGGGCGGGTGGGCGCTACGTCGGCCAGAGAGACGGGATGTGCAAGCTGTGGATCGATAGGGTGGTAGGTAGGTTTAGGCACATCTTCATATTTCTGTGTGCCAATGCCATTTTTATGGCTTGTAAATTCATACAATGGTCCCTTAAGCCTTAACATGAAGTTTCATGGCAAGACGACTCGTTTTCTATTTTTTACGATTTTCAAAACTTTTTACGGTTCGAGATTTTTTAAAATTTTTTTGGATGGATTTTTAGCCCCAAACTTGGTAGAAGTGATCCTTGTATTTTTGTTGGCATGCACAAAAAAATTCAGCTAAAAACTCGAAGTGTGCAAGATTTTGTGACCATTTGAAAAAAGTGTCCCCATTTCTGACACTTTAATGGGTATTGGCAGCAAACCTGTAAAATCTCAATTGCTTTTTAAGGGGGTTTGAGTTCTTGAGTTTTGATGAGGGATAGGAGACCAATATAAGGGCCAAGTACCAGCACCCATCGCTCATCATGTGCGTACACCCGCCCGGGCCCCCCCGATCACCGAAACCACAATGCCGCCGGTCAGGTTCCCGGCGATGGTGCCCCGACGAAAAAAAATGCGGCACCAGCACATGCCCGAGCCCAGCATGTGCTGCCGCAACCCTCGGTCCGGTCCGATCTTAGACTGGGAATGAACTCTGTATGCCTAAGCAAACCGACGAAACGAGCGAGCGGGCAAGCGGGCGGGCAGTACGCCGACGGGATGCGCAAGCCGTGGATAGATAGGGTGGTAGGTGGGTTTAGGCACATCTTCATATTTCTGTGTGCCAATGCCATTTTTATGGCTTGTAAATTCATACAATGGTCCCTTAAGGCTTCACATGAAGTTTCATGGCAAGATGACTCGTTTTCTATTTTTCACGATTTTTGAAACTTTTTGCGGTTTGGGATTTTTTAAAATTGTTTCGAAAGGAGTTTTGGTCCCAAACTTGGTAGACATGATCCTTGTATTTTTGTTGGCATGCACAAAAAGATTCAGCTAAAAACTCGAAGTGTACAAGATTTTGTGACCATTTGAAAAAAGTGTTCCCATTTCAGACACTTTAATTGCTACTGGAAACAAACCTATAAAATCTGAAATGCTCTTTAAGGGGGTGTGCGTTCTCGAGGTTTGATGAGGGATAGGGGGCCAATATAAGCACCAAGTACCAGCACCCATCGCACATCATGTGCGTACACCCCCCCCCGGCCCCCCCAATTTCTGGAACGCCAAAACTGTCGGTCAGGTTCTCCGTCGATGCTACGGCGATGGTGCCCCGATGAAGAAAAATATGGCACCAACACATGCCGAGCTTAGCATGTGCTGCCGTAACCCTCGGTCCGGTCCGATCTGAGATTGGGAATGAACTCTGTATGCCTAAGTCAACCCACGAAATGAGCGTGCGGGCGCTCAATCGACCAGAGGGGCGGGATGCGTAAGCCGAGGATCGATCGGGTCCCCCTCTACGTGTTGTCGATCCTACTGCCGCAAACCTTGGTCCAGTCCAATCTTAGACTGGGAATGAACTTCATATGCCTAAGCCAACCGATTAAACGAGCGGGCGGGCGGGCACTACGTCGGCCAGAGAGATGGGATGCGTAAGCCATGGATCGATAGGGTGGTAGGTGGCACATCTTCATATTTCTGTGTGCCAATGCCATTTTTATGGCTTGTAAATTCATACAATGGTCCCTTAAGCTTTCACGTGAAGTTTCATGGCAAGACGACTCGTTTTCTATTTTTCATGATTTTTGAAACTTTTTGCGGTTCGAGATTTTTTAAAATTTTTTCGAAAGGATTTTGGCCCCAAACTTGGTAGACTTGATCCTTGTATTTTTGTTGGCATGCACAAAAAAAGTCAGCTAAAAACTCAAAGTGTACAAGATTTTGTGACCATTTGAAAAAAGTGTCCCTATTTTAGACACTTTAATGGCTACTGACAGCAAACCTGTAAAATCTCAAATGCTCTTTAAGGGGGTGTGAGTTCTCGAGGTTTGATGAGGGATAGGGGGCCAATATAAAGGCCAAGTACCAGCACCCATCGCACATCATGTGCGCACACCCCCCTTGGCCCTCCGATACCGGAACCCCAATGTCGTCAGTCAGGTTCTCTGATGATGCTCGGACGATGGTGCCTCGGTGAAGAAAAATGCAGCACCAGCACAAGCCAGAGCCCAGCATGTGCTACCGTAACCCTCGGTCTGGTCCGATCTTAGACTGGGAATGAACTCCGTAGGCCTAAGTCAACCCACGAAACGAGCTTGTGGGCGCTCAACCGGCCAGAGGGGTGGGATGCGTAAGCCGAGGATCAACCGAGTCCCCCTCTGCATGCTGTCGATCTTGCTGCTGGAACCCTCGGTCCAGCGCAATCTTAGACTGGGAATGAACTCCGTATGCCTAAGCCTACCGACGAAACGAACGGGCGGGCTGGTGGGCGGGCACTACGTCGGCCAGAAAAATGGGATGCACAAGCCGTGGATCGATAGGGTGGTAGGTGGGTTCAGGTACATCTTCATATTTCTGTGTGCCAATGCCATTTTTATAGCTCGTAAATTCATACAATGGTCCCTTAAGCTTGCACGTGAAGTTTCATGGCAAGATGACTCGTTTTCTATTTTTCATGATTTTTGAAACTTTTTACGGTTGGAGATTTTTTAAAATCTTTTTGGAAGGAGTTTTGGCCCCAAACTTTGTGGACGTGATCCTCGTATTTTTTTTGGCATGCACAAAAAAATTCAGCAAAAAACTCGAAGTGTACAAGATTTTGTGACCATTTGAAAAAAGTGTCCCCATTTTAGACACTTTAATGGCTACTGGCAGCAAACCTGTAAAATCTCAAATGCTCTTTAAGGGGGTGTGAGTTCTCGAGGTTTGATGAGGGATAGGGGGCCAATATAAGGGCCAAGTACCAGCACCCATCGCACATCACTTGCGCACACCCCCCGACTCCCCCGATCGCCGGAACCCCAATGCCGTCGGTCAGGTTCTCCGACAATGCTCCAACGATGCTGCCCCGACGAAGAAAAATGTGGCACCAGCACATGCCCGAGCCCAACATGTGCTGCCATAAACCTTGGTCCGGTCCGATCTTAGACTGCGATTGAACTCCATTTGCTTAGACTGGGAATGAACTCTGTATGACTAAGTCAACCCACGGAACGAGCGTGCGGGCGCTCAGCCGACCAAAGGGCGGGATGCGCAAGTCGGGGATCGGCTGGGCCCCCCTCTGCGTGTTGCCAATCCTGCTGCCGTAACCCTCAGTCCGGTCTGATCTTAGACTGGGAATGAACTCCGTATGCCTAAGCCAACCGATGAAACGAGCGAGCGGGCGGGCATTTTCTCGGCCAGAGAGACGGGATGCGCAAGCCATGAATCGATAGGGTGGTAGGTTGGTTTAGGCACATCTTCATATTTCTACGTGCCAAAGCCATTTTTATGGCTTGTAAATTCATACAATGGTCCCTTAAGCCTTCACGTGAAGTTTCATGGCAAGACTACTCGTTTTCTATTTTTCATGATTTTTGAAACTTTTTGCGGTTCGGGATTTTTGAAATTTTTTCGGAAGGAGTTTTGGCCCCAAACTTGGTAGACGTGATCCTTGTATTTTCGTTGGCATGCATAAAAAAATTCAGCTAAAAACTCGAAGTGAACAAGATTTTGTGACCATTTGAAAAAAGTGTCCCCATTTCAGACACTTTAATTGCTACTGGCAACAAACCTGTAAAATCTCTAATGCTCTTTAAGGGGGTGTGAGTTCTCGAGGTTTGATGAGGGATAGGGGGCCAATATAAGGGCCAAGTACCAGCACCCATCACACATCATGTGCGCACACCCCCCCCGGCCCCCCAAATCTTCGGAACCCCAAAGCCATCGGTCAGGTTCTCCGACGATGCTCCGACGATGGTGCCCCGACGAAGAAAAATGCGACACCAACACATGCCCGAGCCTAGCATGTGGTGCCGCAACCCTCGGTCCAGTCCGATCTTAGACTGGGAATGAACTCCGTATGCTTAGACTGGGAATGAACTCCATGTGCCTAAGTCAACCCACGAAACGAGCGTGCGGGCACTCAGTCGGCCAGAGGGGTGGGATGCGTAAGCCGGGGATCAGTTGGGTTCCCCTCTGCGTGCTGCCGATCTTACTGCCGGGACCCTCGGTTTGATCCAATCTTAGATTGGGAATGAACTCCGTATGCCTAAGCCAACTGACGAAACGAGTGGGCGGCTGGGCCCTACGTCGGCCAGAGAGACGGGTTGCGAAGCCGTGGATCGATAGGGTGGTAGGTGGGTTTAGGCACATCTTCATAATTCTGCATGCCAATGCCATTTTTATGGCTTGTAAATTGATACAATGGTCCCTTAAGCCTTCACGTGAAGTTTCATGGCAACACGACTGGTTTTCTATTTTTCATGATTTTTGAAACTTTTTGCTGTTCGAGATTTTTTAAAATTTTTTTAGAAGGAGTTTTGGCCCCAAACTTGGTAGACGTGATCCCTATATTTTTGTTGGCATGCAGAAAAAAATTCAGCTAAAAACTCAAAGTGTACAAGATTTTGTGACCATTTGAAAAAAGTGTCCCCATTTCAGACACTTTAATGGCTACTGGCAGCAAACCTGTAAAATCTTAAATGCTCTTTAAGGGGGTGTGAGTTCTCAAGGTTTGATGAGGGATAGGGGGCCAATATAAGGGCCATGTACCAGCATCCATCGTACATCTTGTGCGCACAACCCCCTCGACCCCCCCGATCACTGGAACTCCAATGCCGTCGGTCAGGTTCTCCAACGATGCTCCGGGGACGGTGCACCGGCGAAGAAAAATGCGGCACCAGCACATGCCCGAGCCCAGCATGTGCTACCGTAACCCTCGATCCGGTCCGATCTTAGATTGGGAATGAACTCCGTATACTTAGATTGGGAATGAACTCCGTATGCCTAAGTCAACCCACGAAACGAGCGTGCGGGCGCCTAGTCGACCAGAGGGGTGGGATGCGCAAGCCGGGGATCGGTTGGGTCCCCCTTTGCATGCTGTCGATCCTGCTGCTGCAACCCTCAGTCCAGTTTGACCTTAGATTGGTAATAAACTCCGTATGCCTCGAAACGAGCGAGCGGGCGGGCACTGCGCCGGCCAGAGAGACGGGATGCGCAAGCCGTGGATCGATAGGGTGGTAGGTGGGTTTAGGCACATCTTCATATTTCTATGTGGCAATGCCATTTTTATGGCTTGTAAATTCATACAATGGTCCCTTAAGCCTTCACGTGAAGTTTCATGGCAAGACGACCCGTTTTTTATTTTTCACGATTTTCAAGACATTTTGCCGTTCGAGATTTTTTAAAATTTTTTCGAAAGGGGTTTTGGCCCTAAAATTGGTAGACGTAATCCTTGTATTTTTGTTGGCATGCAAAAAAAAATTCAGCTAAAAACTCAAAGTGTACAACATTTTGTTACCATTTGAAAAAAGTGTCCCCATTTCAGATACTTTAACGGCTACTGCCAGCAAACCTGTAAAATCTCAAAAGCTCTTTAAGGGGGTGTGAGTTCTCGAAGTTTGATGAGAGATAGGGGGCCAACATAAGGGCCAAGTACCTGCACCCATCGCACATCATGTGCGTACACCCCTTCCCGACCCCCCCGATCGTCGGAACCCCAATGCCACCGGTCAGGTTCTCCGGTGATGCTCCGGGGATGGTGCCTCAGTGAAGAAAAATATGGCACTAGCACATGCTCGAGCCTAGGATGTGCTGGCGCAACCCTCGGTCCGGTCCAATCTTAGTCTGGGAATGAACTCCGCATGCTTAGACTGGGAATGAACTCCGTATAGCTAAGTCAACCCGCGAAACGAGCGTACGGGTGCTCAGCCAGCCAGAGGGGCGGGATGCACAAGCCAGGGATCAGCCGGGTCCCCCTCTACGTGCTGTCGATCCTGCTGCCGCAACCCTCGATCAGATCCGATCTTAGACTGGGAATGAACTCCATATGCCTAAGCCAACCGATGAAACGAGCAGATGGGCAAGCGGGCACTACACCGGCTAGAGTGACGAGATGCACAAGTCGTGGATCGATAGGGTGGTAGGTGGGTTTAGGCACCTCTTCATATTTTTGCATGCCAATGCCATTTTTATGGCTTGTAAATTCGTACAATGGTCCCTTAAGCCTTCATGTCAAGCTTCATGGCAAGACGACTCATATTCTATTTTTCCTGATTTTTGAAAGTTTTTGCGGTTCGAGATTTTTTAAAATTTTTTCAGAGGTAGTTTTGGCCCCAAACTTGGTAGGCATGATCCTTGTATTTTTTTTGGCGTGCACAAAAAAATTGAACTAAAAACTCGAAGTGTACAAGATTTTGTGACCATTTGAAAAAAGTGTCCCCATTTCAGACAGTTTAACGGCTACTGGCAGCAAACCTGTAAAATCTGAAATGCTCTTTAAGGGGGTGTGAGTTCTCAAGGTTTGATGAGGGATAGGGGGCCAATATAAGGGCCAAGTACCAGCACCCATCGCACATCATGTGCGTACACCCCCCCGGCCCCCCCGATGTCGGAACCCTAATGCCGTCGGTCAGGTTCTTCGGTGATGCTCTGACGATGGTGCCCCGGGGAAGAAAAATACGGTACCAGCACCTACCCAAGCCCAACATGTGCTGCCATAACCCTTGATTCGGTCTGATCTTAGACTGGGAATGAACTCCATATGCCTGTACTGGGAATGAACTCTGTATGCCTAAGTCAACGCACGAAACAAGCATGAAGGCGCTCAACCAGCCAGAGGGGCGGGATGTGCAAGCCGGGGATCGGCCAGGTCCCCCTCTGCGTGCTGTCGATCCTGCTGCAGGAACCCTCGGTCTGGTCCAATCTTAGACTGGGAATGAACTGCGTATGCGTAAGCCAACCGACGAAACGAGCGGACGGGCGAGCGGGCACTATGTCGGCCAAAGAGACGAGATGCGCAAGCCGTGGATCGATAGGGTGGTAGGTGGGTTTAGGCACATCTTCATATTTCTGCATGCCAATGCCATTTTTATGGCTTGTAAATTCATACAATGGTCCCTTAAGCCTTCATGTGAAGTTTCACGGCAAGACGACTCGTTTTCTATTTCTCATGATTTTTGAAACTTTTTGTGGTTCAGGATTTTTTAAAATTTTTTCGAAAAGAGTTTTGGCCCTAAACATGGTAGGCATGATCCTTGTATTTTTTTTGGCATGCACAAAAAAATTCAGCTAAACACTCGAAGTGTACAAGATTTTGTGACCATTTGAAAAAAGTGTCCCCATTTCAGACACTTTAATCACTACTGGCAGCAAACCTGTAAAATCTCAAATGCTCTTTAAGGGTGTGTGAGTTCTCGAGGTTTGATGAGGGATAGGGGCCCAATATAAGGGCCAAGTACCAGCACCCATCCCACATCGCACATCATGTGTGCACACACCCCGGCCCCCCCGATCGTCGGAACCCCAATGTCGCCGGTCAGGTTCTCCGACGATGCTCCGACGATGGTGCCCCGATGAAGAAAAATGCATCACCAGCACATGCCCGTGCCCAGCACGTGCTACCGCAACCCTTGGTACAGTCTGATCTTAGATTGAGAATGAACTCCAGATGCCTAAGTCAACCCATGAAACGAGCGTGCTAGAGGGGCGGGATGCGTAATTCGGGGATCGACCGGGTCCCCCTCTGTGTGCTATCGATCCTGCTGCCATAACCCTCTGTCCAATCCGATCTTAGACTAAGAATGAACTCTGTATGCTTAGACTGTGAATGAACTCCGTATGCCTAACTCAACCCACGAAACGAGCGTGCAGGTGTCACGCCCTCGACGGGCGTGCCAGGCACATCAGGCAGATTAGCAGGCGAGCCAGAGGCTAAGGCCCGCAGACCAGGCGTGCTGGCGGGTATCTGTGCGCAAAGCCTAGCAAACGAGCTCAAAACGCCCGCTCGACTTACAGGCCAGCCCATGAGACCAAGGCCTGGCATACAAGCTGCCCGCACCACATCCAGAAGGGCCCAAGTTGCTGGATACGCAAGGGAAGCTTCTGAAAGCAAGCAGGATCAGTAGCAGCATCCTGGCAGATTTGGTTGACCCTGAAAATCAGGAGCCAGCATCTTGATTGATTGTAATCCCATGATTTTAGCCTTTATTCTAGGGATTTGCCATTAAGTTGTAGCTGGAGCCTCAAGTATAAATAGAGGGCTGCTCCACCCTCATTTGTACACTATCAAACACTTCTGTTTCAGTGAATACAAGAGCATTTCCAGAATTCTGTCTTCTTGTCCTGTTTCTCTTTAACTTGCGTAATCAGCCCTTCCCATTGTTCTAGTGCCCGCACGCTTGTGTTTTAGGCTGACTTAGGCATAAAGGAGGAGATTCCAAGCCTAAGGCCGCACGGATTCTGAGTCTAAGGTCAGAGCCCGTGACAGTTGGTATCAGAGCAAGTTCGATTCTGCGTGTTTGTGTTGTGCAGGTTAGATCGTGATTGAGGAGATGGCATCCCAAAGCGATGTTGCTAGCCAACAATCAGAGGCCCAGGAGCATGGCCGAGGAAGAGGCAAGAAAGCTAGTTCTAGAGATATCTGGTCTACCATGGACGGTAGGCTGGCCAAGGTGGAGGTGACTGTGGGAGACATGAGGGAGAAGCTTGAAGAAGTAGAGTCTCACATTGCATCGCTAGACTCCATGGGGGAGGAGATCCAAAGTGAGCCAGAAGCTGCTCTCAACAAAGGCTTGGATGTGTTTGCCAAAAAGAACCAGACCTTGGAGGCTGAAGTGCGGACCTTGTGCGATGGCATGGAGGCCATGCGCCAGCGGATGGAGGAGCTTACCAGTGAGCTCGTTACTTGCAAGACTGCCATTGGGAATGGCATGTTTGCTGGAGTGTCCAGATCCAGATTGGATGTCCCCAAGCCTAAGGAGTTCAAGGGGACTAGGGCGGCTAAGAAAGCAGACAACTACCTTTGGGGTATGGAGCAGTACTTCCAAGCCATGGGCATGCAAGACGAGGCGATAAAGGTAAGCACCGCTGCTATGTATCTCACTGATGTAGCCTTATTATGGTGGAGGCGCAGGTGTGATGATGTCAGGCGTGGGAACGCCAAGATTGGAACCTGGGCAGAGTTCCAAAAGGAGTTCAGAGAACAATTTTACCCAGAGTACGCCGATGATGAGGCGCAGGCAAAGTTGCGCAGGCTAAGCCAGCAAGGGGACATAAGGGAGTATGCCCAGAAATTCTCTAAACTGATGCTACAGATCTCGGATCTAGGTAAGAAGGATGCCTTCTTTGCTTTCATGGATTGGCTGAAGCCATGGGTGAAGCATGAGCTACAAAGGAGAGGAGTTCATGACTTGGCTAAAGCCATGACTACTACCGAGGCCTTGATAGAGTTCAAGCCTCTGAACAAGTTTGAGTCTACCAAGCCTAAAGGTAAGGGCAGGGATGATAGGGACCGAAAGAAGCAGTCCAAAGGGAAGGACCGTGACCGGGAGTCCAAGGATGGAGATCGAGACCGTTCAACCAAGGATGGCGAGAGGAAGCCACCAGCAGGCAAGTGGAAAGCAAAAGGGGACTGAGAGCCACTAGCATGCTACCTATGTGGAGGGAGCCACATAGCGCGTAATTGCCCACAGAAGGGCAAGCTGGTTGCTGTAGACAGGGAGTCTGAGGAGGAGCCAGAGTCAGGGGCAGCAAAGCTTAGGTCGTTGGTGCTCAATGCTGTCCAAAGTAAAGGGAGCTGTAAGCCAAAGGGCTTGATGTTTACGGATCTTATGGTTGCGGGTCAGAAGGTGAGCGCACTGGTGGACACAGGTGCCTCACATCTTTTTATTTCAGGTGATGGAGCCCGGAAGCTCGGACTGAAGGTGCAGAAAGGGATTGGTACCATTAAGACGGTGAACTCCAAGGAAGTTCCAGCCATTGGAGTAGCGCGGGGAGTGGAGTTACAGCTTGGAGACTGGAAAGGCAAGGAGACCATTAAGGTAATACCCCTTGACGACTATGAGTTTGTGATTGGGTTGGATTTCCTTGTTCGGATTAACGCCCTCCTTGTGCCTTTTGTCGATTGTGTTTGCATCTTGGATGCACGGTGCCAATGCCTAGTACCATTGAGGAGAGGGTCTGGAGTTGGGTCACGGGTGGTGTCAGCCATCCAATTTGCCAAGGCGGTAAGCAGACAAAAAGACACCTTCTTGGCAGCCCTGAAATATGATGAGCCAAGGGAGAAGAAGATCGAGTCACCCTTGGAGGTGCTAAAGGTGCTGAAGACCTTTAGTGATGTGATGCCCGCAAAACTGCCTAACAAGTTGCCACCTAAGAGGGAGGTGGACCACAAGATCGAGCTGGTGTTCGAGGCCAAGCCACCAGCCAGAGCCCCTTACCGAATGTCTCCACCAGAGTTGGAGGAGTTGAAGAAGCAGCTCAAAGAGTTAGTTGATGCTGGCTTCATCAGGCCATCGAAAGCACCCTATGGTGCACCGGTTCTATTCCAGCGCAAGCATGATGGGTCGTTACGGCTGTTCATAGACTACCGGGCTTTGAACAAGCTGACCATCAAGAACAAGTACCCCATCCCACTCATTGCGGACTTGTTCGATCAACTTGGGAGTGCAAGGTGGGTCAAGCTACTATCAAGTCAGGATCGCAGAGGGAGATGAGCAAAAGACAGCATGTGTCACTCGGTATGGTTCGTATGAGTTCTTGGTGATGCCTTTCGGACTCACGAACGCCCCAGCAACATTCTGCACCCTTATGAACAAGGTACTTCAGTCATTCCTTGATCGGTTTATTGTGGTTTATTTGGATGACATTGTGATCTATAGCCAGACTTTGAGAGAGCATGTAGACCACTTGAGACAGGTGTTTGAGGCGTTGCGGGCGCACAAGCTATTTGTCAAGAGGGAGAAGTGCTCATTTGCCCAGCAAGAGATCCCGTTCCTTGGCCACATAGTGGGAGGTGGCATGATACGCATGGATGAAGGCAAGATACACGCCATCCTGGATTGGCAACCGCCAGCCAAGGTCACTGAGTTGAGATCGTTCCTTGGGCTGGTTAACTACTATAGGCACTTCATCAAAGGTCATTCAGCAATATCCACGCCATTGACTGACTTGCTCAAGAAAAGAAGAGCATGGGAGTGGAGCGAAGGGTGCCAGGAAGCCTTTGATAGGTTGAAGCGGGCTGTGACCGAGGAGCCAGTCTTGGCCTTGCCAGACCATGCCAAACCGTATGAGGTGCATACAGATGGATCAGACTTTGCCATAGGGGGTGTGTTGATGCAAGAGGGACATCCAGTCGTGTTTGAGAGCAGGAAGCTGAACGACACTGAACGTAAGTACACGGTCCAAGAGAAGGAGATGACTGCAGTGGTGCATTGCTTGCACACTTGACGCCATTACCTGTTGGGGTTGAGGTTCGTGGTGAGGACGGACAATGTGGCGACCAGCTACTTCCAGACGCAGAAGAAGCTATCCCCCAAGCAGGTGAGATGGCAAGATTTTCTTACAAAATTTGATTTCCAGATGGGGTACAAGCCAGGACGGGTGAACCTAGTGGCAGACGCCCTGAGCAGGAAGGCTAACCTTACTGCCATTAGCCAACCAAAGGGGTCATTAGTGTCGCGCATCAAGGAGGGACTTACGCATGATCCTACAGCCAAGGCTTTGATGGAGTACGCCCAGCAAGGTAAGACTAGGTAGTTTTGGTTGCAGGATGGGTTGTTGTACACCAGGGGCAGTAGACCGTTTGTGTCGCAGCATGGGAAGCTCCACAAGGAAGTTTTGCAAGAGTGTCATGATTCAAGGTGGGCTGGACACCCAGGAGTGAGCCGTACCTTGGCGTTGATCGAGGACCGATACTACTGGCCGCACATGAGGGACAATGTGGAGGCCTATGTGAAGACTTGTCTTGTGTGCCAACAGGACAAGGTGGAGCTCAAGAAACCAGGGGGTCTCTTGGAGCCATTGCCAGTGCCAGAGCGACCATGGGAGAGTGTTTCTCTAGACTTTATAGTCGGTCTACCCAAAGCAGAAGGGTTTGGAAGCATCATGGTAGTAGTGGATAGGTTTTCCAAGTATAGAATCTTCATTCCAGCAACCAAGGAGTGCCCAGCCGAGGAGGCAGCTCGATTGTTCCTGAAGAACATGGTTAAGTACTGGGGAGTGCCGAGGACCATTGTTAGTGATCGGGACGGGCGGTTCACGGGCAGGTTCTGGACTGAGTTGTTCAAGCTATTGGGGTCAGACTTGAACTTTTCCACCAGCATGCATCCGCAGATCGATGGGCAGACAGAATGTGTGAATGGATTACTGGAGGTCTACCTCAGGCACTATGTGAGTGCCACACAAAGGGACTGGCCAAAGCTGCTAGATATTGCACAGTTTTCCTACAACTTGCAAATGAGCGAGGCAACGAACCAGAGCCCATTTGAGGTTGTGACAGGGCAACAACCACTAACACCCGGTTCGATTGTTGTAGGTTATACAGGGCCGAATCCAGTAGCATACAAGTTTGCCAAGGCATGGTAGGAGCAAACTAACTTGGCCAGAGTTTGTCTACACAAGGCGGCCAAGAGGTCGAAGAAGTGGGCAGACCAACATAGGCGGGATGTGCAGTTCCAGGTTAGAGACTTGGTGTTGGTGAAGCTACATCCCATTGTGCGCCATAGGGGGCTTCACAAAGGCCTAGTCTGGAGGTATGAGGGACCTTTCCGAGTAGTTAAGAGGGTAGGCAAGGTTGCCTACAAGCGGGATATGCCACCCAAGCCGAGGGTACACTCGGTGTTCCATGTGAGCATGCTCAAGCCGTTCCATGAGGATGAGGGAGATCCAGGATGGGCAGAGTCAAAGTGTGCGCCATTGGGAGCAAGGGCCTCATATGAGAAGGAGGTCCACAACATCATAGCTGACCAAGAGGTGAGACGGAAGAACTATCAACCAAGACACAAGTACTTAGTGCGCTGGAAAGGACTCCCAGATAGTGAGGTGAGCTGGGAACCAGCAGAGGACTTATGGTAGTTTGGGGACCAGATCAGGCAGTACCATGCTGATTGCGCAATGAGGGCGTTGTGCAATCAAGTGGGGGAGAATGCCATGCCCTGGGCGGGCGCGCCAGGCACATCAGGCAAATCAGCAGGTGAGCCAGAGGCTGAGGCCCGCAGACCAGGCGTGCTGGCGGGTATCTGTGCGCAAAGCCTAGCAAACGAGCTCAGAATGCCCGCCCGACTTGCTGGCCAGCCCATGAGACCAAGGCCTGGCATACAAGCTGCCCGTACCACATCCAGAAGGGCCCAAGGTGCTGGATACGCAAGGGAAGCTTTTGGAAGCAAGCAGGATCAGTAGCAGCATCCTGGCAGATTTGGTTGACCCTGAAAATCAGGAGCCAGCATCTTGATTGATTGTAATCCCATGATTTTAGCCTTTATTCTAGCGATTTGCCATTAAGTTGTAGCTGGAGCCTCAAGTATAAATAGAGGGCTGCTCCACCCTCATTTGTACACCATCAAACATTTCTGTTTCAGTGAATACAAGAGCATTTCCAGAATTCTGTCTTCTTGTCCTATTTCTCTTTAACTTGCGTAATCAGCACTCTAGTGCCCGCACGCTTGTGTTTTACATTGACTTAGGCATAAAGGAGGAGATTCCAAACCTAAGGCCGCACGGATTCTGAGTCTAAGGTCGGAGCCCGTGACACATGCACTCAGTCGGCCAAAGGGGCGGGATGCGCAAGCCGGAGATCGATCGGGTCCCCCTCTGTGTGCTGCCGATCCTGCTATTGCAACCCTCAATCTGGTCCGATCTTAGACTGGGAATGAACTCCATATGCCTAAGCCAACCGACAAAACAAGCGGGCGGGCGGGCGGGAGGGCACTACGCTAGCCAGAGAGACGGGATACGCAAGCCGTGGATCGATAGGGTGGTAGGTGGGTTTAGGCACATCATCATATTTCTGCGTGCCAATGCCATTTTTATGGCTTGTAAATTCATACAATGGTCCCTTAAGCCTTCACATGAAGTTTCACAGCAAGACACTCGTTTTTTATTTTTCACGATTTTTGAAACTTTTTGAGGTTCAGGATTTTTTAAAATTTTTTTGCAAGGAGTTTTGGGCCCAAACTTGGTAGACGTGATCCTTGTATTTTTGTTAGCAAGCACAAAAAACTTCAGCTAAAAACTCGAAATGTACAAGATTTTGTGACCATTTGAAAAAAGTGACCCAATTTCAAACACTTTAATGGCTACTGGCAGCAAACCTGTAAAATCTCAAATGCTCTTTAACGGGGTGTGAGTTCTTGAGGTTTGATGAGTGATAGGGGGCCAATATAAGGGCCAAGTACTAGCACCCATCGCACATCCTATGCGTACACCCCCGGCCCCCTCGATCGTCGAAACACCAATGCCGTCGGTCAGGTTCTCCAGCAATGCTCCGACGATGGTGCCCCGACGAAGAAAAATGCAGCACCAGCACATGCCTAAGCCCAGCATGTGCTGCTGCAAAATTCGGTCTAATCCGATCTTAGGCTGGGAATGAACTCTGGATGCTTAGACTGGGAATAAACTCCGTATGCCTAAGTCAACCCACGAAACGAGCGTGCGGGCGCTCAGTCGACTAGAGGGGCGAGATGTGCAATCCGAGGATTGATTGGGTCCCCCTCTACGTGCTGTTGATCCTACTGCCGCAACCCTCGGTCTGATCTGATCTTAGACTAGGAATGAACTCCATATGCTTAGACTGGGAATGAACTCTGTATGCCTAAGTCAACCCACGAAATAAGCGTGCGGGTGCTCAGCCGGCCAGAGGGGCGAGATGCACAAGCTGGGGATCGGTCGGGTCCCCCTCTGTGTACCGTCGATCCTGCTGCCACAACTCTCGGTCTGGTCTGATCTTAGACTAGGAATGAACTCCGTATGCCTAAGCCAACCGACGAAACGAGCGGGCGGGCGGGTGGGCAATACACCGGCCAGAGAGGCGGGATGCGCAAGCAGTGGATCAATAGGGTGGTAGGTGGGTTTAGGCACATCTTCATATTTCTGCTTGCCAATGCCATTTTTATGGCTTGTAAATTCATACAATGGTCCCTTAAGCCTTCACGTGAAGTTTCATGGCAAGACCACTCATTTTCTATTTTTCATGATTTTTGAAACTTTTTACGATTTGGGATTTTTTAAAATTTTCTTGGAAGGATTTTTGTGCCCAAACTTGGTAGATGTGATCCTTGTATTTTTGTTGGTGCGCATAAAAAAATTCAGCTAAAAACTCGAAGTGTACAAGATTTTGTGACCATCTGAAAAAAGTGTCCCCAATTCAGACACTTTAATGGCTACTGGCAGCAAACCTGTAAAATCTCAAATGCTCTTTAAGGGGGTGTGAGTTGTCGAGGTTTGATGAGGGATAGAGGCCCAATATAAGGGCCAAATACCAGCACCCATCGCACATCATGTGCGCACACCCCCCGGCCCCCCCGATCGTCGGAACCTCAATGCCGCCGATCAGGTTCTTCAGCAATGGTGCCCCGGTGAAAAAAAATGTGGCACCAGCACATGCCCGAGCCCAGCAAGTGTTGTCGAAACTCTCGATCCGGTCTGATCTTAGACTGGGAATGAACTCCGCATGCTTAGACTGGGAATGAACTCCGTATGCCTATGTCAACCTACGGAATGAGTGTGCGGGCACTCAGTCGGCCAGAGGGGCCAGATGCGCAAGTCAGGGATCGGTCGGGTCCCCCTCTGCATGCTACCGATCCTACTACCACAACCCTCGGTCCGATCTGATCTTAGATGGGGAATGAAATCCATATGCCTAAGCCAACCGATGAAACGAGGAAGCGAGCGGGCGGGCGGGCACTATGCCGGCCAAAGAGACGGGATGCGCAAGCCGTGGATCGATATGGTGGTAGGTGGGTTTAGGCACATCTTCATATTTCTGCATGCCAATGCCATTTTTATGGCTTGTAAATTCATATAATGGTTCCTTAAGCCTTCACGTGAAGTTTCATGGCAAGATGACTTGTTTTCTATTTTTCACGACTTTTGAAACTTTTTACGGTTGGGGATTTTTTTAAATTTTTTCAGAAGGAGTTTTAGCCCCAAACTTGGTAAACGTGATCCTTATATTTTTTTTGGCATGCACAAAAAAATTCAGCTACAAACTCGAAGTGTACAACATTTTGTGACCATTTGAAAAAAGTGTCCCTATTCTAGACACTTTAATGGCTACTGGCAGCAAACCTGTAAAATCTCAAATGCTCTTTAAGGGGGTGTGAGTTCTCGAGGTTTGATGAGGGATATGGGGCCAATACAAGGGCCAAGTACCAGCACCCAGCGCACATCATGTGTGCACACACCCCCTTCGGCCCCCCCGATCGTCGGAACCCCAATACCGTCGGTCAGGTTCTCCGACGATGCTCCGACGATGGTGCGCGGCGAAGAAAAATGCAGCACCAGCACATGCCCGAGCCCAGCATGTGCTGCCACAACCCTTGGTTCGGTCCGATCTTAGATAGGGAATGAACTCCGTAAGCTTAGACTGGGAATGAACTCTGTATGCCTAAGTCAACCCAGGAAACTAGCATGCGGGCGCTCTGCCAGGCAGAGGGGCGGGATGCGCAAGCCGGGGATCTGTTGGGTCCCCTTTTACGTGCTACTGATCCTGCTACCACAACCGTCGGTCTAATCTGATCTTAGACTGGGAATGAACTCCATATGCCTAAGCCAACCGATGAAACGAGCGGGCGAGCGGGCACTACGTCGACCAGAGAGACGGGATGCGCAAGCCGTGGATCGATAGGGTGGTAGGTGGGTTTATACACATCTTCATATTTCTGCGTGCCAATGCCATTTTATGGGTTGTAAATTCATACAATGGTCCCTTAAGCCTTAACGTGAAGTTTCATGGCAAGACGACTCGTTTTCTATTTTTCATGATTTTTGAAACTTTTTGCGGTTTGGGATTTTTTAAAACTTTTTTGGAAGGATTTTTGGCCCCAAAGTTGGTAGACGTGATCCTTGTATTTTTGGTGGCATGCACAAAAAAATTCAGCTAAAAACTCGAAGTGTACAAGATTTTGTGACCATTTGAAAAAAAGTGTCCACATTTCAGACACTTTAATGGCTACTGGCAGCAAACTTGTAAAATCTCAAATGCTCTTTAAGGGGGTGTGAGTTCTCGACATTTGATGAGGGATAGGGGGCCAATAAAGGGCCATGTACCAGCACCCATCGCACATGATGTGCGTACACCCCCACGGCCCCCCCGATCGTCGGAACCCCAATGTCGTCGATCAGGTTCTCCGGTGATGGTGCCCCGGTGAAGAAAAATATGGCACCAGCGCATGCCCGAGCCCAGCATGTACTGCCGTAACCATCGGTCCGGTTCAATATTAGACTGGGAATGAACTCCGTATGCTTAGACTGGGAATGAACTCCATATGCCTAAGTCAACCCACGAAACGACCGTGCAGGCGCTTCGCCAGCCAGAGGGGCGGGATGCGCAAGCCAGGGATCGGTCGAGTCCCCCTCTACGTGCTGCCGATCCTGCTGTCACAACCCTCGGTCCGGTCTAATCTTAGACTGGGAATGAACTCCGTATGCTTAGACTGGGAATGAACTCCGTATGCTTAGACTGGGAATGAACTCCGTATGCCTAAGTCAACCCACGAAACGAGCGTGACGGCGCTCAGCCGGCCAGAGGGGCGAGATGCGCAAGTCGAGGATCGACTGGGTCCCCCTCTGCGTGCTACCTTTCCGACCGCTGCAACCCTCGGTCCGGTTTGATCTTAGACTAGAAATGAACTCCGTATACCTAAGCCAATCGACGAAACGAGCGGGCGGGTGGGCGGCCACTACGCTGGCCAGAGAGACGGGATGCACAAGCCGTGGATTGATAGGGTGGTAGGTGAGTTAAGGCACATCTTCATATTTTCGTGTGCCAATGCCATTTTTATGGCTTGTAAATTCATACAATGGTCCCTTAAAACTTCACGTGAAGTTTCATGGCAAGACGACTCGTTTTCTATTTTTCATGATTTTTGAAACTTTTTACGGTTCGGGATTTTTAAAAATTTTTTTGGATGGACTTTGTGCCCCAAACTTGGTAGCCATTATCCTTGTATTTTTCTTGGCACGCACAAAAAAATTCAGCTAAAAATTCAAAGTGTACAAGATTTTGTGACCATTTGAAAAAAGTGTCCCCATTTTAGACACTTTAATGGCTATTAGCAGCAAACCTGTAAAATCTCAAATGCTCTTTTAAGGGGGTGTGAGTTCTCAAGGTTTGATGAGGGATAGGGGGCCAATATAAGGTCCAAGTACCAGCACCCATCGCACATCATATGTGCACACCCCCCCGACCCCCCCCGATCATCGGAACCCCAATGCCGCCAGTCGTGTTCTCCGGCGATGCTCCGACGATGGTGCCCCGGTGAAGAAAAATGAGGCACCAGCAAATGCCCAAGCCCAGCATGTGCTGCCGCAACCCTTGGTCCAATGCGATCTTAGATTGGGAATGAACTCCGTAAGCTTAGACTGGGAACGAGCTCCGTATGCCTAAGCTAACCGACGAAACGAACGGACGGGCGGGCACTCCGTCGACCAGAGAGATGGCATGCACAAGCCATGGATCGATAGGGTGGTAGCTGGGTTTAGGCACATCTTCATATTTCTGTGTGCCAATGCCATTTTTATGGCTTGTAAATTCATACAATGGTCCCTTAAGCCTTCACGTGAAGTTTCATGGCAAGACGGCTAGTTTTGTATTTTTCATGATTTTTAAAACTTTTTGCGGTTGGGGATTTTTTAAACTTTTTTCGGATGGAGTTTTGGCCCCAAACTTGGTAGACATGATCCTTGTATTTTTTTTCACATGCAAAAAAAAATTCAGCTAAAAACTCGAAGTGCACAAGATTTTGTGACATTTGAAAAAAGTGTCCCCATTTCAGGCACTTTAAAGGCTACTGGCAGCAAACCTGTAAAATCTCAAATGCTCTTTAAGGGGGTGTGAGTTCTCAAGGTTTGATGAGGGATAGGGGGCCAATATAAGGGCCAAGTACCAGCACCCATCGCACATCATGTGCGCACACCCCATCGGCCCCCCCGATCGTCGGAACCCCAATGCCGCCAGTCATGTTCTCCGACGATGGTGCCTCGGTGAAGAAAAATACGGCTCCAGCACATGCCCGAGCCCAGCATGTGCTGCCGCAACCCTCGATCTGATCCGATCTTAGATTGGTAATGAACTCCGTATGCTTAGACTGGGAATGAACTCCGTATGCCTAAGTCAACCCATGAAATGAGCGTGCGCGCGCTCAGCCCGCCAGAGAGGCGGGATGCGCCAGCCGGGGATCGGCCGGGTCCCCCTCTGCGTGCTGCCTATCTTAGACTGGGAATGAACTCGTATGCCTAAGCCAACCGACGAAACGAGCTGGCGGGCGTGCGGGCGGGCACTACCTAAGCTAACCGACGAAACGAGCTGGCCAGCGGGCACTACGCCGGCTAGAGAGACAGGATGCGCAAGTCATGGATCGATAGGGTGGTAGGTGGGTTTAGGCACATCTTTATATTTCTATGTACCAATGCCATTTTTATATCTTGTAAATTCATAGAATGGTCCCTTAAGCCTTCACGTGAAGTTTCATGGCAAGACGACTCGTTTTCTATTTTTCACGATTTTTGAAACTTTTTGCGGTTCAGGATTTTTTAAAATTTTTTCGGATGGAGTTTTGGTCCCAAACTTTCTTAGACATGATCCTTGTATTTTTGTTGGAATGCACAAAAAAATTCAACTAAAAACTCAAAGTGTACAAGATTTTGTGACCATTTGAAAAAAGTGTCCCCATTTCAGACACTTTAATGGCTACTGGCAGCAAACCTGTAAAATTTCAAATGCTCTTTAAGGAGGTGTGAGTTCTCAAGGTTTGCTGAGGGATAGGGGGCCAATATAAGGGCCAAGTACCAGTACCCATCGACATCATGTGTGCACACCCCCTGGCCCCCTGATCACCGTAACCCTAATGCCGTCGGTTAGGTTCTCCAACGATGCTCCGGCGATGGTGCCTTGACGAAGAAAAATGCGGCACCAGCACATGCCCGAGCCTAGCATGTGCTGCCGCAACCCTCGGTCCGATCCAATCTTAGACTGGCAATGAACTCCGTATGCTTAAACTGGGAATGAACTCCGTATGCCTAAGTCAACCCACGAAACGAGCGTGCAGGCACTCAGCCGGCCAGAAAGGCAGGATGCGCAAGCCGAGGATCGGTCGGATCCCCCTCTACGTGCTGCTGATACTACTACCGTAACCCTTGGTCCAGTCTAATCTTAGACTGGGAATGAACTCCGTACGCCTAAGCCAACCGACGAAATGAATAGGTTGGCGGGCGGGCGGGCACTACGTCGACCAGAGAAACGGGATGCGCAAGCCATGGATCAATAGGGTGCTAGGTGGGTTTAGGCACATCCTCATATTTCTACATGCCAATTCCTTTTTTATGGCTTGTAAATTCAAACAATGGTCCCTTAAGCCTCCACATGAAGTTTCATGGCAAGACGACTCGTTCCCTATTTTTCATGATTTTCGAACCTTTTTAGGGTTCGAGATTTTTTAAAATTTTTTCGGAAGGGGTTTTGGCATGATCCTTGTTTTTTTGTTGGCATTCATAAAAAAATTCAGCTAAAAACTCGAAGTGTACAAGATTTTGTAACCATTTGAAAAAAGTGTCACCATTTTAGACACTTTAATGGCTACTAGCAGCAAACCTGTAAAATGTCAAATGCTCTTTAAGGGGGTGTGAGTTCTCGAGGTTTGATTAGGGATAGGGGCCAATATAAGGGCCAAGTACCAGCACCCATCGCACATCATGTGCGCACACCCCCCGGGCCCCCGATCATCGGAACCCCAATACCGTCGGTCAGGTTCTCCGATGATAGTGCCCCAGCGAAGAAAAATGTGGCACCAGCACATGCTCGAGCCCAGCATGTGGTGCCGCAACCCTCGGTCTGGTCCGATCTTATACTGGGAATGAACTCCGTATGCCTAGGTCAACCCATAAAATGATCGTGCGGGCGCTCAGTCGGCCAGAAGGGGGAATGCGCAAGCCGGGGGTCGGCTGAGTCCCCCTTTGCGTGCTGTCGATCCTGCTGCCGCAATGCTCGATTCGGTCCAATCTTAGACTGGGAATGAACTCCGTATGCCTAAGCCAACCGACGAAACGAGCGGGCGGGCGGGCACTATGCCGACCAGAGAGACGGGATGTGCAAGCCATGGATCGATAGGGTGGTAGGTGGGTTTAGGCACATCTTCATATTTCTGTGTGCCAATGCCATTTTTATGGCTTGTAAATTCATACAATGGTCGCTTAAGCCTTCACGTGAAGTTTCATGGCAAGACGACTCATTTTTTATTTTTCACGATTTTCAAAACTTTTTGCGGTTGGGGATTTTTTAAAATTTTTTCAGATGGAGTTTTAGCCCCAAACTTGGTAGACATGATCTTTCTATTTTTGTTGGCATGCACAAAAAATTTCTGTTAAACACTCGAAGTGTACAAGATTTTGTGACCATTTGAAAAAAGTGTCCCCATTTCAGACACTTTAATGGCTACTGGCAGCAAACCTATAAAATCTCAAATGCTCTTTAAGGGGGTGTGAGTTCTCGAGGTTTGTTGAGGGATAGGGGGCCAATATAAGGGCCAAGTACCAGCACCCATCGCACATCATGAGCACACACCCCCTCGGCCCCCCGATCGTCGAAACCCCAATGCTGCCGGTCAGGTTCTCCGATGATGCTCCAGCGATGGTGCCCCGAAGAAGAAAAATACAGCACCAACACATGCCCAAGCCCAGCATGTGCTGTCGCAACCCTCGATCTGGTCCAATCTTAGACTGGCAATGAACTCCATATGCTTAGACTGGGAATGAACTCTGTATGCCTAAGTCAACCCACGAAACAAGCGTGTAGGCGCTCAGTCGACTAGAAGGGCGGGATGCGCAAGCCAGGCATCGGCCAGGTCCCCCTCTGTGTGCTGCTGATCCTGCTACTGTAACCCTTGGTCTGGTCCAATCTTAGACTAGGAATGAACTCCGTACACCTAAGCCAACCGATAAAACAAGCGGGTGGGTGGACTGGCGGGCACTACGCCGGCCAGAGAGACAGGATGCGCAAGCCGTGGATCGATAGGGTGGTAGGTGGCTACTGACAGCAAACCTATAAAATCTCAAATGCTCTTTAAGGGGGTGTGAGTTCTCGAGGTTTGATGAGGGATAGGGGGTCAATATAAGGGCCAAGTACCAGCACCCATCACACATCATGTACGCACATCGCCCGGCCCCCCCGATCGTCGAAACCCCAATTCCACTGGTCAGGTTCCCCGACGATGGTGCCCTGACGAAGAAAAATGTATTTTTGTTGGCATGCACAAAAAAAATTCAGCAAAAAACTCAAAGTGTACAAGATTTTTGTGACCATTTGAAAAAAGTGTCCCTATTTCAGACACTTTAATAGCTACTGGCAGCAAACCTGTAAAATGTCAAATACTCTTTAAGGGGGTGTGAGTTCTCTAGGTTTGATGAGGGATAGGGGGCCAATATAAGGGCCAAGTACCAGCACCCATCGCACATCATGTGCGCACACCCCCCGACCCCCCCGATCATCGGAACCCTAATGCCATCGGTCAGGTTTTCTGGCGATGCTCCGACAATGGTGCCCCGACGAAGAAAAATATGGCACCAGCACATGCCCGAGCCCAGTATGTGGTGCCGTAACCCTTTGTCCAGTCCGATCTTAGACTCGAAATGAACTTCGTATGCTTAGACTGAGAATGAACTCCATATGCCTAAGTCAACCCACGAAACGAGCGTACGGGTGCTCAGTCGGCCAGAAGGGCAGGACGCGTAAGTCAGGGATCGACCGGGTACCCCTCTGCGTGCTGCCGATCTTGCTACCGTAACCCTCAGTCTAGTCTGATCTTAGACTGAGAATGAACTCTGTATGCCTAAGCCAACCGACGAAACGAGCGGGCGAGCGGGCGGGCACTACGCCGGCCAGAGAAACGGGATGCGCAAGCCGTGGATCGATAGTGTGGTAAGTGGGTTTAGGCACATCTTCATATTTCTGCGTGCCAATGCCATTTTTATGGCTTGTAAATTCATACAGTTGTCCCTTAAGCCTTCACGTGAAGTTTCATGGCAAGACGACTCGTTTTCTATTTTTCACGATTTTTGAAACTTTTTATGGTTCAGGATTGTTTAAAAGTTTTTCGGAAGGAGTTTTGGCCCCAAACTTGGTAGACGTGATCCTTGTATTTTGGTTGGCTTGTACAAAAAGATTTAGCTAAAAACTCGAAAGTGTACAAGATTTTGTGACCATTTGAAAAAAGTGTCCCCATTTTAGACACTTTAATGGCTACTGGCAGCAAACCTGTAAAATCTCAAATGCTCATTAAGGGGGTGTGAGTTCTCAAGGTTTGATGAGGGATAGGGGACCAATATAAGGGCCAAGTACCAGCACCCATTGCCCATCATGTGCGCACACCCCCCCGCCCCCCCGATCGTCGGAACCTCAATGCCGTCAGTCAGGTTCTCCGACGATGCTCCGGCGATGGTGCCCAGACGAAGAAAAATGCGGCACCAGCACATGGTCGAGCCCAGTATATGCTGCCACAACCCTCGGTTTGGTCCGATCTTAGACTGGTAATGAACTTCGTATAATTAGATTGGAAATGAACTCTGTATGCCTAAGTCAACCCGCGAAACGAACGTGCGGGCGCTCAGTCGGCCAGAGGGGCGGGATGCGCAAGCCGGGAATCGATCGGGTCCCCCTACGTGCTGCTGATCCTACTGCCATAACCCTCAGTCTGGTCCAATCTTAGATTGGGAATGAACTCCGTATGCCTATGCCAACCGACGAAATGAGCGGGCGGGCAGGTGGGCAGGCACTATGCCGGCCAGAGAGACGGGATGTGCAAGCCGTGGATCGATAGGGTGGTAGGTGGGTTTAGGCACATCTTCATATTTCTGCATGCCAATGCCAGTTTTATGGCTTGTAAATTCATACAATGGCACCTTAAGCCTTCACGTAAAGTTTCATGGCAGGGCAACTCGTTTTCTATTTTTCATGATTTTTGAAACTTTTTACGGTTCGGGATTTTTTAAAATTTTTTCGGGAGGAGTTTTGGCCCCAAACTTGGTAGACGTGATCCTTGTATTTTTGTTGGCATGCACAAAAACATTCAACTAAAAAATCGAAGTGTACAATATTTTGTGACCATTTGAAAAAAGTGTCCCCATTTCAGACACTTTAATGGCTATTTGCAACAAACCTGTAAAATCTCAAATGCTCTTTAAGGGGGTGTGAGTTCTCAAGGTTTGATGAGGGATAGGGGGCCAATATAAGGGCCAAGTACCAGCACCCATCGCACATCATTTGCGCACACCCCCCGGCCCCCCCGATCATCGGAACCCCAATACCGCCAGTCAGGTTCCCCGACGATGGTGCCCTGACGAAGATAAATGCGGCAACAGCACATGCCAGAGCCCAGCATGTGCTACCACAACCCTTGGTTCGGTCTGATCTTAGACTGGGAATGAACTTCGTATACTTAGACCGGGAATGAACTCCGTATGCCTAAGTCAACCCACAAAATGAGCGTGCGGGCGCGCAGCCGGCCAGAGGGGCGGATGCGCAAGCCAGGGATCAGCTGGGTCCCCCTCTGTGTGCTAACGATCCTGTTGCAACCACCCTCAGTCAGGTCCGGTCTTAGACTGGGAATGAGCTCCGTATGCCTAAGCCAACCGACGAAACAAGCGGGCGGGCGGGCACTACGTTGGCCAGAGAAACGGGATGCGCAAGATTTTGTGACGATTTGAAAGAAGTGTCCCCAATTCAGACGCTTTAATGGCTACTGGCAGCAACCTGTAAAATCTCAAATGCTCTTTAAGGGGGTGTGAGTTCTCGAGGTTTAATGAGGGATAGGGGGCCAATATGAGGGCCAAGTACCAGCACCCATCACACATTATGTGCGCACAGCCCGCCCGGCCCCCCGATCGTTGGAACCCTAATGCCGCCGGTCAAGTTCTCCGACGATGGTGCTCCGGCGAGGAAAAATACGGCACCAGCACATGGCCGAGCCTAGCATGTGTTGTCGCAACCCTCGATCCAGTCCGATCTTAGACTGGGAATGAACTCCGTATGCTTAGATTGGGAATGAACTCTGTATGCCTAGGTCAACCCATGAAATGAGCGTACGGGCGCTCAGCCGGCCAGAGGGGCGGGATGCACAAGCTGGGGATCGGTTGGGTCCCCCTCTGCGTGCTATCGATCCTGCTACCGCAAACCTTGGTCTGGTCCGATCTCAGACTGGGAATGAACTCCGTATGCCTAAGCCAACCGATGAAACGAGCGGGCAGGCGGACGGGCGGGCACTACGTAGGCCAGAGAGACGGGATGTGCAAGTCGTGGATCGATAGGGTGGTAGGTGGGTTTAGGCACATCTTCATATTTCTACGTGCCAATGCCATTTTCCTGGCTTGTAAATTCATATAATGGTGCCTTAAGCCTTCACCTGAAGTTTCATGGAAAGACATCTCGTTTTCTATTTTTCATGATTTTTGAAACTTTTTACGGTTCGAGATTTTTTAAAATTTTTTCAGAAAGAGTTTTGGCCCCAAACTTGGTAGACGTGATCCTTGTATTTTTGTTGGCATGAACAACAAAAATTCAGCTAAAAACTTGTAGTGTACAAGATTTTGTGACCATTTGAAAAAAGTGTCCCCATTTCTGACACTTTAATGGCTACTGGCAGCAAACCTGTAAAATCTCAAATGCTCTTTCAGGGGGTGTGAGTTCTCGAGGTTTGATGAGGGATAGGGGGCCAATATAAGTTCCAAGTACCAGCACCCACTGCACATCATGTGCGCACACCCCCCGGCCCCCCTATCGTCGGAATCCCAATGTCGCAGGTCAGGTTCTCCGACGATGCTCCGACGATGGTGCCCCGGGGAAGAAAAGTATGGCACCTGCACATGCCCGAGCCCAGCATGTACTATCGCAACCCTGGATCCGATCCGATCTTAGACTGGTAATGAACTCCGTATGCTTAGACTGAGGATGAACTCCGTATGCTTAAGTCAAACTACGAAACGAGCTTGCGGGTGCTCTGCCAGCCAGAGGGGCGGGATGTACAAGCCGAGGATTGGCTTGATCCCTCTCTGAATGCTACCGATCCTGCTACCGCAACCCTCAGTCCGATCCGATCTTAGAGTGGGAATGAACTTCGTATGCCTAAGCCAATCGACGAAACGAGCGGGCGGGCGGGCACTACGTCGGCCAGGGTGACGGGATGCGCAAGCAGTGGATCGATAGGGTGGTAGGTGGTTTTAGGCACATCTTCATATTTTTGCTTGCCAATGCCATTTTCATGGCTTGTAAATTCAAACAATGGTCCCTTAAGCCTTCGCGTGAAGTTTCATGGCAAGACCACTCGTTTTCTATTTTTCATGATTTTTGAAACTTTTACGGTTCAGGATGTTTTAAAATTTTTTTGGAAGGAGTTTTAACCCCAAACTTTGTAGACGTGATTCTTGTATTTTTTTTGGCATGCACAAAAAATTCAGCTAAAAAGTCGACGTGTACAAGATTTCATGACCATTTGAAAAAAGTGTCCCCATTTCAGACACTTTAATGGCTACTAGCAGCAAACCTATAAAATCTCAAA
The DNA here is from genome assembly GCF_047325235.1 of Durio zibethinus. Taxonomy (NCBI): domain Eukaryota; kingdom Viridiplantae; phylum Streptophyta; class Magnoliopsida; order Malvales; family Malvaceae; genus Durio; species Durio zibethinus. The sequence continues at coordinate 11,531,045 of NC_143183.1, read as the reverse complement.
TGCTCTTTAAGGGGGTGTGAGTTCTCGAGGTTTGATGAGGGATAGGGGGCCAATAAAACGGCAAAGTACCAGCACCAATCACACATAATGTGCGCACACCACCCCTCGGCCCCCCCGATCGTCGAAACCCCAATACCGCCGGTCAGGTTCTCTGGTGATGGTGCCCCGGTGAAGACACCCCCCGGCCCACCCGATCGTCGGAACCCTAATGCCACCGATCAGGTTCTCCGGCGATACTTCGACGATGGTGCCCCGACAAATAAAAATGTGGCACCAGCACATGCCCGAGCCCAGCATGTGCTGCCACAACCCTCGGTCCAGTCCAATCTTAGACTGGGAATGAACTTCGTATGCCTAAGTCAACCCATGAAACGAACGTGCGGGTGCTCAGCCGGCCAGAGGGGCGGGATGCGCAAGCCAAGGATCGGCCAGGTCCCCCTCTGTGTGCTGCTGATCCTATTGTCGCAACCCTCGGTCTGGTCCGATCTTAGACTAGGAATGAACTCCGTATACCTAAGCCAATGGATGAAACGAGCAGGCGGGCGGGCACTACGTCGGCCAGAGAGATGGGATGCGCAAGTCGTGGATCGATAGTGTGGTAGGTGGGTTTAGGCACATCTTCATATTTCTGTGTGCCAATGCCATTGTTATGGCTTGCAAATTCATACAATGGTCCCTAAAGCCTTCACGTGAAGTTTCATGGCAAGACGACTCGTTTTCTATTTTTCATGATTTTTGAAACTTTTTACGGTTTGGGATTTTTTAAAATTTTTTCGGAAGGAGTTTTGGCCCCAAACTTGGTAGACGTAATCCTCGTATTTTTGTTGGTGTGCAAAAAAAAAATTCAACTAAAAACTTGAAGTGTACAAGATTTTGTGACCATTTGAAAAAAGTGTCCCCATTTCAGACACTTTAATGGCTACTGGCAGTAAACCTGTAAAATCTCAAATGCTCTTTAAGGGTGTGTGAGATCTCAAGGTTTGATGAGGGATAGGGGGCCAATATAAGGGCCAAGTACCAGCACCCATTGTAGATCATGAGCGCACACCCCCCGGCCCCCCCGATCGTCGGAACCTTAATGCCACCGGTCAGGTTCTCCGGCGATACTCCGACGATGGTGCCCCGGCAAATAAAAATGCGGCACCAGCACATGCCCGAGCCCAGCATGTGCTGCCACAACCCTTGATCCGATCCGATCTTAGACTGGGAATGAACTTCGTATGCCTAAGTCAACCCACGAAACGAGCATGCGGGTGCTCAGTCGGCCAGAGGGGCGGGATGCGCAAGCCAAGGATCGGCCAGGTCCCCCTCTGTGTGCTACTGATCCTACTACTACAACCTTTGGTCTGATTCGATCTTAGACTAGGAATGAACTCCGTATGCCTAAGCCAATGGATGAAACGAGCAGGCGGGCAGGCACTACGTTGGCTAGAGAGACGGGATGCGTAAGTCGTGGATCGATAGTGTGGTAGGTGGGTTTAGGCACATCTTCATATTTCTGTGTGCCAATGCCAGTTTTATGGCTTGCAAATTCATACAATGGTCCCTTAAGCCTTCACGTGAAGTTTCATGGCAAGACGACTCATTTTCTATTTTTCATGATTTTTGAAACTTTATACGGTTTGGGATTTTTTAAAATTCTTTCGGAAGGAGTTTTGGCCCTAAACTTGGTAGGCGTGATCCTTGTATTTTTGTTGGCATGCACAAAAAAAGTTAGCTAAAAACTCGAAGTGTACAAGATTTTGTGACCATTTGAAAAAAGTGTCCCCATTTTAGACACTTTAATGGCTACTGGCAGCAAACCTATAAAATCTCAAATGCTCTTTAAGGGGTTGTGAGTTCTCGAGGTATGATAAGGGATAGGGGGCCAATATAGGGGCCAAGTACTAGCACCCATCGCACATCATGTGCGCACACCCCCTGGCCCCCCCGATCACAGAAACCCCAATGCCGTCGGTCAGGTTCTCCGGCGATGCTCAGGCGATGCTCTGACGATGGTGCCCCGACGAAGAAAAATGCGGCACCAGCACATGCCCGAGCCTAGCATGTGCTGCCGCAACCCTTGGTCCGATCCGATCTTAGACTTGGAATGAACTCCATATGCTTAGACTGGGAATGAACTCCGTATGCCTAAGTCAACCCACGAAACTAGCGTGCGGGCGCTCAGCCGGCCAGAGGGGAGGGATGCACAAGCCGGGGAACGGTCGGGTCCCCCTCTACGTGCTATCGATCCTACTACCGCAACCCTCAGTTCGGTCTGATCTTAGACTGTGAATGAACTCCGTATGCCTAAGCCAACCAACGAAACGAGCGGTTGGGCGGGCGGGGACTACGTCGGCCAGAGAGACGGGATGCACAAGCCGTGGATTGATAGGGTGGTAGGCGGGTTTAGGCACATCTTCATATTTCTGCATGCCAATGCCATTTTTATGGCTTGTAAATTCACACAATGGTCCCTTAAGCCTTCATGTGAAGTTTCATGGCAAGACGACTCGTTTTCTATTTTTCATGATTTTTGAAACTTTTTACGGTTTGGGATTTTTTAAAATTGTTTTAGAAGGAGTTTTGGCTCCAAACTTTGTAGACCTGATCTTTGTATTTTTGTTCACGTGCACAAAAAATTCAGCTAAAAACTTGAAGTGTACAAGATTTTGTGACCATTTGAAAAAAGTATCCCCATTTCAGACACTTTAATGGCTACTGGTAGCAAACCTGTAAAATCTCAAATGCTCTTTAAGGAGGTGTGAGTTCTCGAGGTTTGATTAGGGAAAGGGGGCCAATATAAAGGCTAAGTACCAGAAGCCATCGCACATCATGTGCGCACACCCCCTGGCCCCCCTAATCGTCGAAACCCCAATGCCGCCGGTCAGGTTCTCCGACGATGCTCCGACGAAAAAAAATGCGGCACCAACACATGCCCGAGCCCAGCATGTGCTGCCACGACCCTCGATCCGATCCGATCTTACACTGGGAATGAACTTCGTATGCTTAGACTGGGAATGAACTCCGTATGCCTAAGTCAACCCACGAAACAAGCGTGCGGGCGCTCAGTCGGCCAGAGGGGCAGGATGTGCAAGCCGGGGATCAGCCGGGTCCCCCTCTTCGTGCTGCCGATCATGCTGCCACAACCCTCGGTCCGATCTGATCTTAGACTGGGAATGAACTCTGTATGCCTAAGCCAACAGACGAAACGAGTGGGTGGGCGGGCGGGTGGGCACTACGTCGGTCAGAGAGACGGGATGCACAAGCCGTGGAACGATAGGGTGGTAGGTGGGTTTAGGCACATCTTCATATTTCTGTATGCCAATGCCATTTTTATGGCTTGTAAATTCATACAATGGTCCCTTAAGCCTTCACGTGAAGTTTCATGGCAATACGACTTGTTTTCTATTTTTCATGATTTTTGAAACTTTTTGCGGTTTGGGATTTTTTAAAATTCTTTCAGAAGGCGTTTTCACTGAAAACTTGGTAGACGTGATCCTTGTATTTTTGTTGGCATGCACAAAAAAATTCAGCTAAAAACTCGTAGTGTACAAGATTTTGTGACCATTTGAAAAAAGTGTCCCCATTTTAGACACTTTAATGGCTACTGGCAGCAAACCTATAAAATCTCAAATGCACTTTAAGGGGGTGTGAGCTATCGAGGTTTGATGAGGGATAGGGGGCCAATATAAGGGCCAAGTACCAGAACCCATCGCACATCATGAGCTCACACCCCCCTAGCTCCCCCGATCACCGGAACCCTATTACCGTCGGTCAGGTTCTCTGGTGATGCTCCGACGATGGTGCCCCGACGAAGAAAAATGCGGCCCCAGCACATGCCCGAGCTCGGCATGTGCTGCCACAACCCTCATTCCAGTCTAATCTTAGACTGGGAATGAACTCCGTATGCTTAGACTGGGAATGAACTCTGTATGCCTAAGTCAACCCACGAAACGAGTGTGCGAGCACTCGGCTGGCTAGAGGGTCGGGATGCACAAGCCAGGGATCGGTTGGGTCCCCCTCTGCGTGCTGCTGATCTTGCTGTTGCAACCCTCAATTTGGTTCGATCTTAGACTGGGAATGAACTCCGTATGCCTAAGCCAACCGACGAAACGAGCGAGCGGGCGGGCACTATGCCGACTAGAGAGACGGGATCCGCAAGCTGTGGATCGATAGGGTGGCAGGTGGGTTTAGGAACATCTTCATATTTCAGCATGCCAATGCCATTTTTATGGCTTCTAAATTGCTACAATGGTCCTTTAAGCCTTCACGTGAAGTTTCATGGCAAGACGACTCGTTTTCTATTTTTTACGATTTTGAAAACCTTTTGCAGTTCCAGAGTTTTTTTAAATTTTTTCGGAGGGAGATTTGGCCCCAAACTTGGTAGACGTGATCCTTGTATTTTTGTTGGCATGCACAAAAAAATTCAGCTAAAAACTCAAAGTGTACAAGATTTTGTGACCATTTCAAAAAAGTGTCCGCATTTCATACACTTTAATGGCTACTGGCAGCAAACCTGTAAAATCTCAAATACTCTTTAAGAGGGTGTGAGATCTTGAGGTTTGATGAGGGATAGGGGCCAATATAAGGGCCAAGTACCTGCACCCATTGCACATCATGTGCGCACACCCCCCTGGCCCCTCCGATCGCCGGAAACCCAAAGCAACCGGTCAGGTTCTCTGGTGATGCTCCGACGATGGCACCCCGGCGAAGAAAAATATGGCACCAGCACATGCCCGAGCCTAGCATGTGCTGCCGAAACCTTCGGTCCGATCCGATCTTAGACTGGGAATGAACTCCGTATGCTTAGACTAGGAATGAACTTCGTATGCCTAAGTCAACCCACAAAACGAGGGTGCGGGTGCTCAGCCGGCCAGAGGGTCGGGATGCGCAAGTCGGGAATCAGTCGGGTCCCCCTCTGCGTGTTGCCAATTTTGCTGCCGTAACCCTCTGTCTGGTCTGATCTTAGACTGGGAATGAACTTCATATGCCTAAGCCAACCGACGAAATGAGCGAGCGGGTGGACGGGCGGGCGGGCACTACGCCGGCCAGAGAGACGGGATGCACAAGCTGTGGATCGATAGGGTGGTAGGTGAGTTTAGGCACATCTTCATATTTCTACGTGCCAATGCCATTTTTATGGCTTGTATATTCATACAATGGTCCCTTAAGCCTTCACATGAAGTTTCATGGCAAGACGACTCGTTTTTTATTTTTTCACGGTTTGGGATTTTTTAAAATTTTTTCGGAAGGATTTTTGGGCCCAAATTTGATAGACCTGATCCTTGTATTTTTGTCCCCATTTGGAACACTTTAATGGCTACTGGCAGCAAGCATGTAAAATCTCAAATGCTCTTTAAGGGGGTGTGAGTTATCGAGGTTTGATGAGGGATAGGGGGCCAATATAAGGGCTAAGTTCCAGCACCCATTGAACATCATGTGCGTACACCCCCCTGCCCTCCTGATCTTAGGAACACCAATGCCGTCGGTCAGGTTCTCTGACGATGCTCCGGCGATGGTGCCTCGATAAAGCAAAATGCAGCACCAGCACATGCCTGAGCCCAGCATGTGCTACCGCAACCCTCGGTCTGATCCGATCTTAGACTGGGAATGAACTCCGTATGCCTAAGTCAACCCACGAAACGAGCGTGCGGGCACTCAGCCGGCCAGAGGGGTGGGATGCGCAAGCCGAGGATCGATCGGGTCCACCTCTGTCTGCTGCCGATCCTGCTATCGCAACCCTCGGTCTGGTCTGATCTTAGACTGGGAATGAACTCCATATGCCTAAGCCAACCGACGAAACGAGCGGGCGGGCGGGCGGGCACTACGTCGGCCAGAGAGACGGGATGCGCAAGCTGTGGATCGATATGGTGGTAGGTGGGTTTAGGCACACCTTCATATTTCTACATGCCAATGCCATTTTTATGGCTTGTAAATTGATACAATGGTTCCTTAAGCCTTCACGTGAAGTTTCATGGCAAGACGACTCGTTTTCTATTTTTCACAATTTTTGAAACTTTTTACGGTTCAGGATTTTTTAAAATTTTTTCGAAAAAAGTTTTGGCCGCAAACATGGTAGACGTGAACCTTGTATTTTTTTTGGCATGCACAAAAAAATTCAGCTAAAAACTCGAAGTGTACAAGATTTTGTGACCATTTGAAAAAAGTGTCCCCATTTCGGACACTTTAATGGCTATTGGCAACAAACCTGTAAAATCTCAAATGCTCTTTAAGGGGTGTGAGTTCTCGAGGTTTGATGAGGGATAGGGGGCCAATATAAGGGCCAAGTACCAGCACCCATCGCACATCATGTGTGCACACACCCCCCCAGCCCCCCGGATCTTCAGAACCCCAATGCCGTCGATCAGGTTCTCCGGCGATTCTCCGGCGATTCTCCAGCGATGGTGCCTCGGTGAAGAAAAAAATGGCACCAGCACATGCCCGAGCCCAGCATGTGCTGCCGCATCCCTCAATCCAGTCCGATCTTAGACTGGGTATGAACTCCGTATGCTTAGACTGGAAATAAACTTTGTATGCCTAAGTCAACCCACGAAACGAGCGTGCGGGCACTCAGCCGGCCAAAGCGGGGGATGTGCAAGCAGAGGATCGGTTGGGTCCCCCTCTACGTGCTGCCGATCCTGCTACTACAACCCTCGGTTCGGTCCGATCTTAGACTGGGAATGAACTCCGTATGCCTAAGCCAACCGACGAAATGAGCGGGCGGGCGGGCACTACACCAGCCAGAGAGACAGGATGCGCAAGCCGTGGATCGATAGGGTGGTAGGTGGGTTTAGGCACATATTCATATTGCTGCATGCCAATGCCATTTTTATGTCTTGTAAATTTATACAATGGTCCCTTAAGCCTTCAAGTGAAGTTTCATGGCAAGACGACTCGTTTTTTCATGATTTTTTAAACTTTTTGCGGTTCGGGATTTTTTTAAATGTTTTCGGAAGGATTTTTGGCCCCAAACCTGGTAGACATGATCCTTGTATTTTTGTTGGCATGCACAAAAAAATTCAGGTAAAAACTCGAAGTGTACAAGATTTTGTGACCATTTGAAAAAAAGTGTCCCCATTTCAGACACTTTAATGGCTATTTACAGCAAACCTGTAAAATCTCAAATGCTCTTTAAGGGGGTGTGAGTTCTCGAGGTTTGATGAGGGATAGGGGGCCAATATAAGGGCCATGTACCAGCACCCATCACACATCATGTGTGCACACCCCCCCGGCACCCTCGATCATCGGAACCGCAATGCCTCCGGTCAGGTTCTCCGATGATGCTCCAGCGATGGTGCCCCGACGAAGAAAAATGTGGCACCAGCACATGCCCAAGCCCAGTATGTGCTGTCGTAACCCTCGATCCAGTCCAATCTTAGACTGGGAATGAACTCTGTATGCTTAGACTGGAAATGATATCCGTATGCCTAAGTCAACCCATGAAACGAGCGTGCGAGCGCTCAACCGGCTAGAGGGGCGGGATGCACAAGCCGAGGATCGATCGGGTCCCCCTCTTCGTGCTGCTGATCCTGCTGCTGCAACCCTCAGTCCGGTCTGATCTTAGACTGGGAATGAACTCCGTATGCCTAAGCTAACCGACGAAACGAGCAGCGGGCGAGGGGTGGGCAGGCATTACGCTGGCCAGAGAGATGGGATGCGCAAGTCATGGATCGATAGGGTGGTAGGTGCGTTTAGGCACATCTTCATATTTCTGCATGCCAATGCCATTTTTATGGCTTGTAAATTCATACAATGGTCCCTTAAGCCTTCACGTGAAGTTTCATGGCAAGCCGACTCGTTTTCTATTTTTCTTGATTTTTGAAACTTTTTGCGGTTCAGGATTTTTTAAAATTTTTTCGAAAGGATTTTTGGCCCCAAACTTGGTAGACGTGATCCTTGTATTTTTGTTGGCATGCACAAAAAAATTCAACTAAAAACTCGAAGTGTACAAGATTTTGTGACTGTTTGAATAAAGTGTCCTCATTTCAGACACTTTAATGGCTACTGGTAGCAAACCTGTAAAATCTCAAATGCTTTTTAAAGGAGTGTGAGTTCTCGAGGTTTGATGAGGGATACGGGGCCAATATAAGAGCCAACTACCAGCACCCCTCACACATCATGTGCGCACACCCCCCCGGCCCCCCCGGATCGTCAGAAACCCAATGCCGCCGGTCAGGTTCTCCGGGGATGCTCCAGCGATGGTGCCCCAGAGAAGAGAAATGCGGCACTAGGACATGCCTGAGCCCAGCATGTGCTGTCGCAACCCTCGGTCCGGTCTAATCTTAAATTGGGAATGAACTCCATATGTCTAGACTGGGAATGAACTTCGTATGCCAAAGTCAACCCATGAAATGAGCGTGTGGGCGCTCAGCCACCCAGAGTGGCGGGATGCGCAAGCCGGGGATCGGTCGGGTCCCCCTCTACGTGCTGCCGATCTTGCTGCTGTAACCCTTGTTCCGGTCCGATCTTAGACCGAGAATGAACTTCGTATGCCTAAGCCAACCGACGAAACGAGCGGGCAAGTGGCCTGGCCGGCGGGCACTATGCCGACCAGAGAGACGGGATGCGCAAGCCGTGGACCGATAGGGTGGTAGGTGGGTTTAGGCACATCTTCATATTTCTACATGCCAATGCCATTTTTATGGCTTGTAAATTCATACAATGGTCCCTTAAGCCTTCACGTGAAGTTTCATGGCAAGACGACTCGTTTTCTATTTTTCATGATTTTTGAAACTTTTTGCGGTTTGGGATTTTTTAAAATTTTTTTGGAAGGAGCTTTGACCCCAAACTTGGTAGCCGTGATCCTTCTATTTTTGTTGGCATGCACAAAAAAATTCAGCTAGAAACTCGAAGTGTACAAGATTCTGTGACCATTTGAAAAAAGTGTCCCCATTTCAGACACTTTAATGGCTACTGGCAGCAAACCTGTAAAATCTCAAATGCTCTTTAAGGGGGTGTGAGCTCTCGAGGTTTGATGAGGGATAGGGGGCCAATATAAGGGCCAAGTACCAGCACCCATCGCACATCATGTGTGCACACCGCCCCGGCCCCCCCGATCATCGGAAGCTCAATGACGCTGGTCAGGTTCTCCGGTGATGGTGCCCTGACGAAGAAAAATGTGGCGCCAGCACATGCCTGAGCCCAGCATGTGCAGCCGCAACCCTCGGTCCGATCCAATCTTAGACTGGGAATGAACTCCGTATGCTTAGACTGGGAATGAACTCGTATGCTTAAGTCAACCCATGAAACGAGCATGCGAGCGCTCAGCCGGCCAGAGGGGTGGGATGCGCAAACCGAGGATTGACCGAGTCCCCCTCTGCGCGCTGCTGATCCTGCTGCCACAACCCCTGGTTTGATCTGATCTTAGACTGAGAATGAACTCTGTATGCCTAAGCAAACCGACAAAACGAGCGGGCGGGCAGGCAGGCGGGCACTACGCCGACCAGAGAGACGAGATGCGTAGGCCGTGGATCGATAGGGTGGTAGGTGGGTTAAGCCACATCCTCACATTTCTGCATGCCAATGCCATTTTTATGGCTTGTAAATTCATACAATTGTTCCTTCAGCCTTCATGTGAAGTTTCATGGCAAGACGACTCGTTTTCCATTTTTCACAATTTTCAAAACTTTTTGCGGTTCGGGATTTTTTTAAATTTTTTCAGAAGGAGTTTTGTCCCCAAACCTGGTAGGCGTGATCCTTGTATTTTTGTTGGCATGCACAAAAAAATTCAGCTAAAAACTCGAAGTGTACAAGATTTTGTGACCATTTGAAAAAAGTGTCCCCATTTCAGAAGCTTTAATGGCTACTCGCAGCAAACCTGTAAAATCTCAAATGCTCTTTAAGGGGGTGTGAGTTCTCGAGGTTGGACGAGGGATAGGGGGCCAAAATAAGGGCCAAGTACCAGCACCCATCGCACATCATATGCGTACACCCCCCCGGCCTCCCCGATCGTCGGAACCCCAATGCCATCGGTTAGGTTCTCCGGTGATGCTCCAGCGATGGTGCCCCGACGAAGAAAAATGCGACACCAGCACATGCCTGAGCCCAGCATGTGCTTAGACTGGGAATGAACTCTGTATGCTTAGACTGGGAATGAACTCCGTATGCCTAAGTCAACACACGAAATGAGCTTGAGGGTGCTCAGCCGGCCAAATTGGCGGGATGCGCAAGCCGGGGATCGACCAGGTCCCACTCTGTGTGCTGTCGATCCTACTACCGTAACCCTCAATCCGGTCTGATCTTAAATTGGGAATGAACTTCGTATGACTTAGCCAACCGATGAAACGAGCGGGCGGGCGGGCGGGCACTACGTCGGCCAGAGAGACGGGATGCGCAAGCCGTGGATCGATAAAGTGGTAGGTGGGTTTAGGCACATCTTCATATTTCTGCATGCCAATGCCATTTTTATGGCTTCCAAATTCATACAATGGTCCCTTAAGCCTTCACGTGAAGTTTCATGGCAAGACGACTCGTTTTCTATTTTTCACGATTTTTGAAAGTTTTTGCGGTTCGGGATTTTTTAAAATTTTTGCGGAAGCAGTTTTGACCCCAAACTTGGTAAATGTGATCCTTGTATTTTGGTTGGCATGCACAAAAAGATTCAGCTAAAAATTCAAAGTGTAAAAGATTTTGTGACCATTTGAAAAAAGTGTCCCCATTTCAGACACATTAATGGCTACTAGCAGCAAACCTGTAAAATCTCAAATGCTCTTTAAGGGGGTGTGAGTTCTCGAGGTTTGATAAGGGATAGGGGGCCAAAATAAGGGCCAAGTACCAGTACCCATCGCACATGATGTGCGCACACCCCCTCCGGCCCCCCCGATCGTCGGAACCCCAATACGGCCGGTCAGGTTCTCCGGTGATGCTCCGGCGATCGTGCCCCAACGATGAAAAATGCGGCACCAGCGCAAGCCCAAGCCCAGCATGTGCTACCGCAACCCTCGGTCCAGTCCGATCTTAGACTGGGAATGAACTCAATATGCTTAGACTGGGAATGAACTCTGTATGCTTAAGTCAATCCATGAAACGAATGTACGGGCGCTCAGTCGGCCAGAGGGGCGGGATGCTTAAGTCAGGGATCGACCGGGTCCCACTTTGTGTGCTGTAGATCCGGTTACCCTAACCCTCAGTTTGATCTGATCTTAGATTGGGAATGAACTCCGTATGCCTATGCCAACTGACGAAACGAGCGGGCAGGCAGGCAGGGACTACGCCAGCCAGAGAGACGGGATGCACAAGATGTGGATCGATAGGGTGGTAGGTGGGTTTAGGGACATCTTCATATTTCTGCATGCCAATGCCATTTTTATGGCTTTTAAATTCATAAAATGGTCCCTTAAGCCTTCACGTGGAGTTTCATGGCAAGACGACTCGTTTTCTATTTTTCATGATTTTTGAAACTTTTTACGGTTCGAGATTTTTTAAAATTTTTTTGGAAGGAGCTTTGACCCCAAACATGGTAGATGTGATCCTTGGATTTTTGTTGGCATGCACAAAAAAATTCAGCTAGAAACTCGAAGTGTACAAGATTCTGTGACCATTTGAAAAAAGTGTCCCCATTTCAGACACTTTAATGGCTACTGGCAGCAAACCTGTAAAATCTCAAATGCTCTTTAAGGGGGTGTGAGCTCTCGAGGTTTGATGAGGGATAGGGGGCCAATATAAGGGCCAAGTACCAGCACCCATCGCACATCATGTGTGCACACCGCCCCGGCCCCCCCGATCATCGGAAGCTCAATGCCGCTGGTCAGGTTCTCCGGTGATGGTGCCCTGACGAAGAAAAATGTGGCGCCAGCACATGCCTGAGCCCAGCATGTGCTGTCGCAACCCTCGGTCCGGTCCAATCTTAGACTGGGAATGAACTCCGTATGCTTAGACTGGGAATGAACTCGTATGCCTAAGTCAACCCATGAAACGAGCATGCGAGCGCTCAGCCGGCCAGAGGGGTGGGATGCGCAAACCGGGGATGAACCGAGTCCCCCTCTGCGCGCTGCCGATCCTGCTGCCACAACCCCTGGTTCGATCTGATCTTAGACTGAGAATGAACTCCGTATGCCTAAGCCAACCGACAAAACGAGCGGGCGGGCAGGCTGGCGGGCACTACGCCGACCAGAGAGACGAGATGCGTAGGCCGTGGATCGATAGGGTGGTAGGTGGGTTAAGCCACATCCTCACATTTCTGCATGCCAATGCCATTTTTATGGCTTGTAAATTCATACAATTGTTCCTTCAGCCTTCATGTGAAGTTTCATGGCAAGACGACCCGTTTTCCATTTTTCACAATTTTCAAAACTTTTTACGGTTCGGGATTTTTTTTAAATTTTTTCAGAAGGAGTTTTGGCCCCAAACCTGGTAGACGTGATCCTTGTATTTTTGTTGGCATGCACAAAAAAATTCAGCTAAAAACTCGAAGTGTACAAGATTTTGTGACCATTTGAAAAAAGTGTCCCCATTTCAGAAGCTTTAATGGCTACTCGCAGCAAACCTGTAAAATCTCAAATGCTCTTTAAGGGGGTGTGAGTTCTCGAGGTTGGACGAGGGATAGGGGGCCAAAATAAGGGCCAAGTACCAGCACCCATCGCACATCATATGCGCACACCCCCCCGGTCTCCCCGATCGTCGGAACCCCAATGCCGTCGGTTAGGTTCTCCGGTGATGCTCCAGCGATGGTGCCCCGGCGAAGAAAAATGCGACACCAGCACATGCCTGAGCCCAGCATGTGCTTAGACTGGGAATGAACTCTGTATGCTTAGACTGGGAATGAACTCCGTATGCCTAAGTCAACACACGAAATGAGCTTGAGGGTGCTCAACCGGCCAAATTGGCGGGATGCGTAAGCCGGGGATCGACCAGGTCCCACTCTGTGTGCTGCCGATCCTACTGCCGTAACCCTCAATTCGGTCTGATCTTAAATTGGGAATGAACTTCGTATGACTTAGCCAACCGATGAAACGAGCGGGCGGGCGGGCGGGCACTACGTCGGCCAGAGAGACGGGATGCGCAAGCCGTGGATCGATAAAGTGGTAGGTGGGTTTAGGCACATCTTCATATTTCTGCATGCCAATGCCATTTTTATGGCTTCTAAATTCATACAATGATCCCTTAAGCCTTCACGTGAAGTTTCATGGCAAGACGACTCGTTTTCTATTTTTCATGATTTTTGAAAGTTTTTGCGGTTCGAGATTTTTTAAAATTTTTGCGAAAGGAGTTTTGACCCCAAACTTGGTAAACGTGATCCTTGTATTTTTGTTGGCATGCACAAAAAGATTCAGCTAAAAATTCAAATTGTAAAAGATTTTGTGACCATTTGAAAAAAGTGTCCCCATTTCAGACACATTAATGGCTACTAGCAGCAAACCTGTAAAATCTCAAATGCTCTTTAAGGGGGTGTGAGTTCTCGAGGTTTGATAAGGGATAGGGGGCCAAAATAAGGGCCAAGTACCAGTACCCATCGCACATGATGTGCGCACACCCCCTCCGGCCCCCCCGATCGTCGGAACCTCAATACGGCCGGTCAGGTTCTCCGGTAATGCTCCGGCGATCGTGCCCCAACGATGAAAAATGCGGCACCAGCACAAGCCCAAGCCCAGCATGTGCTACCGCAACCCTCGGTCCAGTCCGATCTTAGACTGGGAATGAACTCCATATGCTTAGACTGGGAATGAACTCTGTATGCTTAAGTCAATCCATGAAATGAACGTACGGGCGCTCAGTCGGCCAGAGGGGCGGGATGCTTAAGTCGGGGATCAACCGGGTTCCACTTTGTGTGCTGTAGATCCTGCTACCGTAACCCTCAGTTTGGTCTGATCTTAGATTGGGAATGAACTCCGTATGCCTATGCCAACCGACGAAACGAGCGGGCGGGCAGGCGGGGACTACGCCAGCCAGAGAGACGGGATGCACAAGATGTGGATCGATAGGGTGGTAGGTGGGTTTAGGGACATCTTCGTATTTCTGCATGCCAATGCCATTTTTATGGCTTTTAAATTCATAAAATGGTCCCTTAAGCCTTCACGTGGAGTTTCATGGCAAGACGACTCGTTTTCTATTTTTCATGATTTTTGAAACTTTTTACGGTTCGAGATTTTTTTAAATTTTTTCAGAAGGATTTTTGGCCCCAAACTTGGTAGACGTGATCCTTGTATTTTTATTGGCATGCATAAAAAAATTCAGCTAAAAAATCGAAGTGTACAAGATTTTGTAACCATTTGAAAAAAGTGTCCCCATTTCAGACACTTTAATGGCTACTGGCGGCAAACCTGTAAAATCTCAAATGCTCTTTATGGGGGTGTGAGTTCTTGAGGTTTGATGAGAGATAGAGAGCCAATATAAGGGCCAAGTACCAGCACCCATCGCACATCATGTGCACACACCCACCGGCCCCCCCGATCGTCGAAACCGCAATGCCGCCGGCCATGTTCTCCGGCGATACCCGGTGATGGTGCCCCGACGAAGAAAAATGCAGCACCAGCACATGCCTGAACCCAACATGTGCAGCTGCAACCATCGGTCTGGTCCGATCTTAGACTGGGAATGAACTCCGTATGCGTAAGTCAACCCACGAAACGAGCGTGCGGGTGTTCAGCCGGTGAGAGGGGCGGGATGCGCAAGCCGGGGATCGACCGAGTCCCCCTCGACATGCTGTCGATCCTACTGCCACAACCCTTGATCTTGTCTGATCTTAGACTAGGAATGAACTCCGTATGCCTAAGCCAACCGATGAAACGAGAGGGCGGGCACTACGTCGGCCAGAGACGGGATGCGCGAGCCGTGGACCGATAGAGTGGTAGGTGCGTTTAGGCACATCTTCATATTTCTGTATGCCAATGCCTTTTTTATGGCTTGTAAATTCATACAATGGTCCCTTAAGCCTTCACGCGAAGTTTCATGGCAAGACGACTCATTTTCTATTTTTCACGATTTTTGAAACTTTTTGCAGTTCGGGATTTTTTTAAAATTTTTTCGAAAAGAGTTTTGGCCCAAAATTTGGTAGATGTGATCCTTGTATTTTTGTTGGCATGCACAAAAAAATTCAGCTACAAACTTGAAGTGTACAAGATTTTGTGACCATTTGAAAAAAGTGTCCCCATTTCAGACACTTTAATGGCTACTGGCAGCAAACCTGTAAAATCTCAAATGCTCATTAAGGGGGTGTGAGTTCTCAAGGTTTGATGATGCATAGGGGGCCAATATAAGGGCCAAGTATCAGCACCCATTGCACATCATGTGTGCACACTCCCCCCAGCCCCCCCGATCGTCAGAACTCAATGCCGCCGGTCAGGTTCTCCGGTGATGCTCCGACGATGTTGCCCCAACGAAGAAAAATGCGGCACCAGCACATGCCCGAGCCCAGCATGTGCTGTCGGAACCTCGGTCCAGTCTGATCTTAGACTGGGAATGAACTTTGTATGCTTAGACTAGGAATGAACTCCGTATGCCTAGGTCAACCCACGAAACAAGCGTACAGGCGCTCAACCGGCCAGAGGGGCGAGATGCACAAGCCGGGGATTGGTTGGGTCCCCCTTTGCCTGTTGCCGATCCTATTACCACAACCCTCGGTCTGGTCCGATCTTAGACTGAGAATGAACTCGGTATGCTTAGACTGGGAATGAACTCCGTATGTCTAGGTCAACCCACAAAACGAGCGTGCGGCCGATCAGCTAGTCAGAGGGGCGAGATGCGCAAGCCGGGGATCGGTCGGATCCCTCTCTACGTGCTACCGATCCTACTACCTCAACCCTCGGTCTGGTCAAATCTTGGAATGGGAATGAACTCCGTATACCTAAGCCAACCGACGAAACGAGCTGACAGATGGGCGGGTGGGCAGTACGTCGGTCAGAGAGACGGGATGCGCAAGTCGTGGATCGATAGGGTGGTAGGTGGGTTTAGGCACATCTTCATATTTCTACATCCAAAGCCATTTTTATGGCTTGTAAATTCATACAATGGTCCTTTAAGCATTCACATGAAGTTTCATGGCAAGACGACTCGTTTTCTATTTTTTACGATTTTTGAAACTTTTTACGGTTTGAGATTTTTTAAAATTTTTTCGGAAGGAGTTTTGGGTCCAAACTTGGTAGACATGATACTTGTATTTTGTTGGCATTGACAATAAAATTCAGCTAAAAACTCAAAGTGTACAAGATTTTGAGACCATTTGAAAAAAGTGTCCCCATTTCAGACACTTTAAAGGCTACTTGCAGCAAATCGGTAAGCTCTCAAATGCTCTTTAAGGGGGTGTGAGGTCTCGAGGATTGATGAGGGATAGGGGGCCAACATAAGGACCAAGTACCAGCACCCATCGCACATCATGTGCGCACACCCCCTGGCCCCCCGATCGTCGAAACCCCACTGTCGTCGATCAGGTTCTCCGGTGATGCTCCGAGGATGGTGCCCCGACGAAGAAAAATGTAGCACCAGCACATGCCCGAGCCCAGCATGTGCTGTCGCAACCCTCGGTCCGGTCTGATCTTAGACTGGGAATGAGCTCCGTATGCCTAGGTCAACCCACGAAACGAGCGTGCAGGTGCTCAGCCGGCCAGACGGGCGAGAGGCGCAAGCCAGGGATCGGTCGGGTACCCCTCTACGTGTTGCCGATACTACTACCGCAACCCTTGGTCCGGCCTGATCTTAGACTGGGAATGAACTCTGTATGCCTAGGTCAATCCACGAAACGAGCGTGCGGTCGATCAACTGGCCAGAGGGGCGGGATGCGCAAGCCGGGGATCGACCGGGTCCCCCTCTGCGTGCTGTCGATCCTACTACCGTAACCCTTGGTCTGGTCCGATCTTAGACTGGGAATGAACTCCGTATGCCTAAGCCCACCGACAAAACGATCGGGCGGGCGGGCACTACGCCGGCCAGAGAGACGGGAAGCGCAATCCGTGCATCGATAGGGTGGTAGGTGGGTTTAGGCACATCTTCATATTTCTACGTGCCAATGCCGTTTTTATGGCTTGTAAATTCATACAATGATCTCTTAAGCCTTCACGTGAAGTTTCATGGCAA
This sequence comes from Durio zibethinus, assembly GCF_047325235.1. NCBI lineage: Eukaryota > Viridiplantae > Streptophyta > Magnoliopsida > Malvales > Malvaceae > Durio > Durio zibethinus. The sequence continues at coordinate 11,514,056 of NC_143183.1, read as the reverse complement.
GACGACTTGTTTTTTACGGTTCGAGATTTTTTAAAAGTTTTTCAAAAGGAGTTTTGGCCCCAAACTTGGTAGACGTGATCCTTGTATTTTTGTTGGCATGGACAAAAAAATTTACCTAAAAACTCGAAGTGTACAAGATTTTGTGACCATTTGAAAAAAGTGTCCCCATTTCAGACACTTTAAAGGCTACTGGCCGCAAACCGGTAAGATCTCAAATGCTCTTTAAGGGGGTGTGAGTTCTCGAGGTTTGATGAGGGATAGGGGGCCAATATAAGGGCCAAGTACCAGCAAGCATCGCACATCATGTGTGCACACCCCCCGGCCCCCCCGATCATCGGAACCCCAACGTCGCCGGTCAGGTTCTCTGGTGATGCTCTGACGATGGTGCCCCGACAAAGAAAAATGCTGCACCAACACATGCCCGAGCCCAGCATGTGCCACTGCAACCCTCAGTCCAGTTCGATCTTAGACTGGAAATGAACTCCGTATGCTTAGACTACGAAATAACTATGTATGCCTATGTCAACCCACGAAATGAGCGTGCGGGTGCTCAGCAGACCAGAGGGGCGGGATGCGCAAGCCTGGGATCGGCCAGATCCCCCTCTACGTGCTGCCGATCCTACTGCCGCATCCCTTGATCTGGTCCAATCTTAGACTGGGAATGAACTCCGTATGCCTAAGCCAATCGACGAAACGAACGGCTGGGCGAGCGGGTGGGCACTACGTCGGCCAGAGAGACGGGATGCATAAGCCATGGATCGATTGGGTGGTAGGTGGGTTTAGGCACATCTTCATATTTCTGTGTGCCAATGCCGTTTTTATGGCTTGTAAATTCATACAATGGTCCCTTAAGCGTACACGTGAAGTTTCATGGCAAGACAACTCATTTTTTATTTTTCATGATTTTTGAAACCTTTTACGGTTCGAGATTTTTTAAAATTTTTTTGGAAGGATTTTTGGCTCCAAACCTGGCAGACATAATCCTTTTATTTTTTTTGGCATCCATAAAAAAATTCAGCTAAAAACTCGAAGTGTACAAGATTTTGTGACCATTTGAAAAAAGTGTCCCCATTTCAGACACATTAATGGCTACTGGCAGCAAACCTGTAAAATCTCAAATGCTCTTTAAGGGGGTGTGAGTTCTCAAGGTTTGATGAGGGATAGGGGGCCAATCTAAGGGCCAAGTACCAGCACCCATCGCACATCATGTGCCCACACCCCCCGGCCCCCCCGATCGTCGAAACCCCAATGCAGCCGGTCAGGTTCTCCAGCGATGGTGCCCTGACGAAGAAAAATGCAGTGCCAACACATGCCCGAGCCTAGCATGTGCTGTCGCGACCCTCAGTCCGGTTATCTTAGACTGGGAATCAACTTCGTATGCTTAGACTACAAATGAACTTCGTATGCCTAACTCAACCCACGAAACGAGCGTGCGGGTGCTCAACCGGACAGAGGGGCGGGACACGCAAGCTGGGGATCGACTGCGTCACCCTCTACGTCCTATCGATCCTGCTACCGGAGCCCTCGGTCTGGTCTGATCTTAGACTTGGAATGAACTCCATATGCCTAAGCCAACCGACGAAAGGAACGGACGGGCGGGTGGGTGGGCACTTCGCTGGCCAAAGAGACGGGATGCGTAAGCCTGGATCGATAGGGTGGTAAGTGGGTTTAGGCACATCTTCATATTTCTGCCTGCCAATGCCATTTTTATGGCTTGTAAATTGATACAATGGTGCCTTAAGCCTTCACATGAAGCTTCATGGAAAGACGACTCGTTTTCCATTTTTCACGATTTTTGAAACTTTTTACAGTTTGGGATTTTTTAAAATTTTTTTGGAAGGACTTTTGGAACCAAAATTGGTAGACGTGATCCTTGTATTTTTGTTGGCATGCACAAAAAAATTCAGCTAAAAACTCGAAGTGTACAAGATTTTGTGACCATTTGAAAAAAATGTCCCCATTTCAGACACTTTAATGGCTACTGGCAGCAAACCTGTAAAATCTCAAATGCTCTTTAAGGGGGTGTGAGTTCTCGAGGTTTGATGAGGGATAGAGGGCCAATATAAGGGCCAAGTACCAGCACCCATTGCACATCATGTGCGCACACCCCCCCGGGCCCCCGATCGTCAAAACCCTAATGCCACCGGTCAGGTTCTCCGGCGATGCTCTGACGAAGAAAAATGCGGCACCAGCACATGCCGGAGCCTAGCATGTGCTGCCACAACCCTCGGTCTGATCCGATCTTGGATTGGGAATGAACTCCGTATGCTTAGACTGGGAATGAATTTCGTATGCCTAAGTCAACACACGAAACAAGCGTGCGGGTGCTCAGCCGGCCAGAGGGGCGGGATGCGTAAGCTGGGGATCGGTCGGGTCCCCCTCTGCGTGCTGCCGATCCTGCTGCTGCAACCCTCGATCGGTCCAATCTTAGACTGGGAATGAACTCCGTATACCTAACCTAACTGACGAAACGAGCGGGCGGGCGGGCACTACGCCGGCCAAAGAGACGGGATGCGCAAGCCGTGGATCAATAGGGTGGTAGGTGGGTTTAGGCACATCTTCATATTTCTGCATGCCAATGCCATTTTTAAGGCTTGTAAATTCATACAATGGTCCCTTAAGCCTTCACGTGAAGTTTCATGGCAAGACGACTCATTTTCTATTTTTTACAATTTTTGAAACTTTTTACGGTTCGGGATTTTTTAAAATTTTTTCGGAAGGAGTTTTGGCCCCATCGGACATCATGTGTGCACACCCCCGCGGCCCCCCCGATCATCGAAACTCTAATGCCGCCAGTCAGGTTCTATAGCGATGGTGCCCTGGCGAAGAAAAATGCAGCACCAACACATGCCCGAGCCCAGCATGTGCTGTCGTGACCCTCAGTCCGATCCGATCTGAGACTGGGAATGAACTTCATATGCTTAGACTACGAATGAACTCCCTATTCCTAAGTCAACCCACGAAATGAGCGTGCGAGCGCTCAGCCAGACAGAGGGGCAGGACGCGCAAGCTGGGGATCGATCGGGTCACCCTCTGCATGCTGACGATGCTACTACCGCAACCCTTGGTTTGATCCGATCTTAGACTGGGAATGAACTCCATACGCCTAAGCCAACCGACGAAACGAGTGGGCGGACGAGCGGCCAGGCACTACGTCAGCCAGAGAGATGGGATGCGCAAGCCATGGATCGATAGGGTGATAGGTGGGTTTATGCACATCTTCATATTTCTACATTCCAATGGCATTTTTATGGCTTGTAAATTCAGAAAATGGTCCCTTAAGCCTTCCCGTGAAGTTTCATGGCAAGACGACTCTTTTTCTATTTTTCACGATTTTCAAAACTTTTTGTGGTTCCGGATTTTTTAATATTTTTTCATAAGGATTTTTGGCCCCAAAACTGGTAGACGTGATCCTTGTATTTTTGTTGGCATGTACAAAAAAATTCAGCTAAAAACTCGAAGTGTACAAGATTTTGTGACCATTTGAAAAAAGTGTCCCCATTTCAAACACTTTAATGGCCACTAATAGCAAACCTGTAAAATCGCCAGAACCTCAATGCCGTCGATCAGGTTCTCTAGTGATGATTCGGCGATGGTGTCTCAGTAAAGAAAAATGCGACACCAGCACAAGCCCGAGCCCAGCATGTGCTGCCGCAATCCTCGGTCTGATCCGATCTTAGATTGGGAATGAACTCCGTATGCTTAGACTGGGAATGAACTCCGTATGCCTAAGTCAACCCACGAATTGAACGTGCAGGTGCTCAGTCGGCTAGAGAGGCTGGATGCGCAGTTAGGGATCAGCCGAGTCCCCCTCTCCGTGCTGCCGATCCTGCTACCACAACCTTCGGTCCGATCCTGCTACCACAACCTTCGGTCCGATCCAATCTTAGACTGGGAATGAACTCCGTATGCCTAAGCCAACCGACGAAACGAGCGGACGGGCGGGCACTACGCCGGCCAGGGAGACGGGATGCGCAAGCCGTGGATCGATAGGGTGGTAGGTGGGTTTAGGCACATCTTCATATTTCTATGTGCCAATGCCATTTTTATGGCTTGTAAATTCATACAGTGGTCCCCCTAAGCCTTCAAGTGAAGTTTCATGGCAAGATGACTCGTTTTCTATTTTTCACAATTTTTAAAACTTTTTCCGTTTTTGGATTTTTTAAAATTTTTTTAGATGGGTTTTGGCCCCAAACTTGGTAGTCGTGATCCTTGTATTTTTGTTGGCATGCACAAAAAAATTCAGCTAAAAAATCAAAGTGTATAAGATTTTGTGACCATTTGAGAAAAGTGTCCCCATTTCAGATACTTTAATGGCTACTGGCAGCAAACCTGTAAAATCTCAAATGCTCTTTAAGGGGGTGTGATTTCTCGAGGTTTGATGAAGGATAGGTGGCCAATATAAGGGCCAAGTACCAGCACCCATCGTAGATCATGTGCGCACACCCCCCCGATCGTTGGAACCCCAACGCCGCCGGTCAGGTTCTCCGGCGATGCTTCGGCGATGGTGCCCTGATGAAGAAAAATATGGTACCAGCACATGCCCGAGCCCAGCATGTGTTGCCGCAACCCTCAGTCCGGTCCGATCTTAGATTGGGAATGAACTTTGTATGCCTAAGTCAACCCACAAATTGAGCGTACGGGCGCTCAGTCGACCAGAGGGGCGGGATGCCCAAGCCAGGGATCAGTCGGGCCCCCTCTGCGTGCTGCCGTCTTGCTGCCGCAACCTTCGGTCCTATCCAATCTTAGACTGGGAATGAACTCCATATCCTAAGCGAACCAACGAAACAAATGGGAGGGCGGGCACCATGCCAGCCAGAGAGACAGGATGCGCAAGCCGTGGATCGATAGGGTGGTAGGTGGGTTTAGGCACATCTTCATATTTCTACGTGCCAATGCCATTTTTAGGTCTTGTAAATTCATACAATGATCCCTTAAGCCTTCACGTGGAGTTTCATGGCATGACGACTCATTTTCTATTTTTCACGATTTTCAAAACTTTTTACGGTTCGGGATTTTTTAAAATGTTTTTGGAACCAGTTTTGGCCCCAAACTTAGTAGACGTGATCCTTGTATTTTTGTTGGCATGCACAAAAAAATTCAGCTAAAAACTCGAAGTGTACAAGATTTTGTAACCATTTGAAAAAAGTGTCCCCATTTCAGACACTTTAATGGCTACTGGGAGCAAACCTGTAAAATCTCAAATGCTCTTTAAGGGGGTGTGAGTTCTCGAGGTTTGATGAGGGATAGGGGGCCAATATAAGGGCCAAGTACCAGCACCCATCGCACATCATGTGCGCACACCCTCCCGACCCCTCCGATCGTTGGAACCCTAATGCCGCGGGTCAAGTTCTCCGACGATGCTCCAACGATGGTGCCCCAACGAAGAGAAATACGACACCAGCACATGCCCGAGCCCAGCATGTGCTGCCGTAACCCTCAGTCCGGCCTGATCTTAGACTGGGAATGAACTCCATATGCTTAGACTGGGAATGAACTCCGTAAGCCTAAGTCAACCCATGAAACGAGCGTACGGGTACTCAGTCAACCAGAGGAGCGGGATGCGCAAGCCGGGGATCTACCGGGTCCACCTCTGCATGCTACCGATCCTGCTGCCGCAACCCTTGGTCTGGTTTAATCTTAGACTGGGAATGAACTCTGTATGCCTAAGCTAACTGATGAAACGAGCGGGCGGGCAGGCGAGCGGGCACTACGTCGACCAAAGAGACGGGATGCGTAAGCCGTGGATCGATAGGGTGGTTGGCGGGTTTAGGCACATCTTCATATTTCTGTGTGTCAATGCCATTTTTATATCTTGTAAATTCATACAATGGTCCCTTAAGCCTTCACATGAAGTTTCATGGCAAGGCGACTCGTTTTCTATTTTTCAGGATTTTTTAATCTTTTTACGGTTTGGGATTTTTTAAATTTTTTTCAGAAGGTGTTTTGGCTAAAACATTGGTACACGTGATCTTTGTATTTTTGTTGGCATGCATAAAAAAATTCAGGTAAAAACTCGAAGTGTACAAGATTTTGTGACCATTTGGCAGCAAACTTGTAAAATCTCAAATGCTCTTTAAGGGGGTGTGAGTTCTTCGGGTTTGATGAGGGATAGGGGGCCAATATAAGTTCCAAGTACCAGCACCCATCGTACATCATGTGCGGACACCCCCCGGCCCCCCCGATCGTCAAAACCCTGATGCCGCCAGTCAGGTTCTCCGACGATGGTGCCCCGACGATGAAAAATGCGGCACCAGCACATGCCCGAGCCCAACATGTGCTGCAGCGACCGTCGATCTGGTCTGATCTTAGACTGAGAATGAACTACATATGCCTAAGTCAACCCACGAAATGAGCGTGCGGGTGCTCAACCGACAAAAGGGGGGGATGTGCAAGCCGGGGATCGGTCGGGTCCCACTTTGCATGCTGTCGATCTTGCTGCCACAACCCTTGATCCGGTCCAATCTTAGACTGGGAATGAACTCCGTATGCCTAAGCCAACCAACGAAATGAGTGGGCGGGTGGGCACTACGTCGGCCAGAGAGACGGGATGTCCAAGTCATCGATCGATAGGGTGGTAGGTGGGCTTAGGCACATCTTCATATTTCTACGTGCCAATGCCATTTTTATGGCTTGTAAATTCATACAATGGTCCCTTAAGCCTTCACATGAAGTTTCATGGTAAGACGACTAATTTTCTATTTTTCACAATTTTTGAAACTTTTTACGGTTCGAGATTTTTTAAAATTTTTTCGGAAGGAGTTTTGGCTAAAACGTTGGTAGACCCGATCCCTGTATTTTTGTTAGCATGCACAAAAAAATTAAGCTAAAAACTTGAAGAGTACAAGATTTTGTGACCATTTGAAAAAAGTGTCCCCATTTCAGACACTTTAATGGCTACTAGCAGCAAACCTGTAAAATCTCAAATGCTCTTTAAGGGGGTGTGAGTTCTCGAGGTTTGATGAGGGATAGGCGGCCAATATAAGGACCAAGTACCAGCACCCATCGCACATCATGTGCGCACACCCCCCGGTCCCCTCGATCGCCGGAACCCCAATGCTGCCGGTCAGGTTCTCCGACGATGCTCCGACGATGGTGCCCCGACGAAGAAAAATATAGCACCAGCACATGCCCGAGCCCGGCATGTGCTACCATAACCCTCGGTCCAATCCAATCTTAGACTGGAAATGAACTCTGTATGCCTAAGTCAACACACGAAACGAACGTGCAGGTGCTCAGCTGGCCAGAGGGGCAGAATGTGTATGCCAGGGATCAGCCGGGTCCCCCTCTGTGTGCTACCGATCCTGCTACCGCAACCCTCAGTTAGGTCTGATCTTAGACTGGGAATGAACTTCATATGCCTAAGCCAACCCACGAAACGAGCAGGTGGGGGGGCCGGCACTACGCCGGCCAGAGAGACGAGATGCGCAAGCCATGGATCGATAGGGTGGTAGGTGGGTTTAGGCACATCTTCATATTTCTGCATGCCAATGCCATTTTTATGGCTTGTAAATTCATACGATGGTCCCTTAAGCCTTCACGTGAAGTTTCACGGCAAGACGACTCGTTTTCTATTTTTCACGATTTTTGAAACTTTTTACGGTTTTGGATTTTTTTAAATTTTTTCGGAAGGTGTTTTTGCCCCAAACTTGGTAGACATGATCCTTGTATTTTTGTTGGCATGCACAAAAAAACTCAGCTAAAAACTCGAAGTGTACAAGATTTTGTGACCATTTGAAAAAAGTGTCCCCATTTCAAGCACTTTAATGGCTACTAGCAGCAAACCTATAAAATCTCAAATGCTCTTTAAGGGGGTGTGAGTTCTCGAGGTTTGATGAGGGATAGGGGGCCAATATAAGGGCCAAGTACCAGCATGCATTGCACATCATGTGCATACACCCGCCCGGCCCCCCCAATCGCTGGAACCCCAATACCGTCGGTCAGGTTCTCCGGTAATGGTTCAGCGATGGTGCCCCAGCAGCGAAGAAAAATATGGCACAGCACATGCCCGAGCCCAACATGTGCTACCACATCCCTCGGTCTGGTCCTATCTTAGACTGGGAATGAACTCCGTATGCCTAAGTCAACCCACAAAACGAGCGTGCGGGCGCTCAACCGACGAGAGGGGCGGGATGCGCAAGTAAGGGATCGGCCGGGTCCCCCTCTGCGTGCTGCCTATCCTACTACCGCAACCCTCATTTCGGTCCTATCCTAGACTGGGAATGAACTCCGTATGCCTAAGCCAACTGACGAAACGAGCGGGCGGGCGAGTGGGCACTACGCCGGCCAGAGAGACGGGATGCGCAAGCCATGCATCGATAGGGTGGTAGGTGGGTTTAGGCACATCTTCATATTTCTACATGCCAATGCCATTTTTATGGCTTGTAAATTCATACAATGGTCCCTTAAGCCTTCACGTGAAGTTTCATGGCAAGACGACTTGTTTTTTATGGTTCGGGATTTTTTAAAAGTTTTTCAGAAGGAGTTTTGGTCCCAAACTTGGTAGACGTGATCCTTGTATTTTTGTTGGCATGGACAAAAAAATTTAGCTAAAAACTCGAAGTGTACAAGATTTTGTGACCATTTGAAAAAAGTGTCCCCATTTCAGACACTTTAAAGGCTACTGGCCGCAAACCGGTAAGATCTCAAATGCTCTTTAAGGGGGTGTGAGTTTTCGAGGTTTGATGTGGGATAGGGGGCCAATATAAGGGCCAAGTACCAGCACCCATCACACATCATGTGCGCACACCCCCCCGGCCCCCCGATCGCCGGAACCCCAACGTCATCGGTCAGGTTCTCCGATGATGCTCCGACGATGGTGCCCCGGTGAAGAAAAATGCAGCACCAGCACATGCCCGAGCCCAGCATGTGCTGTCGTAACCCTCGGTCCGGTCTGATCTTAGACTGGAAATGAACTCCATACCCTTAGACTGGGAATGAACTCCGTATGCCTTAGCTAACCCACGAAACGAATGTGTGGGCGCTCGGTCGGCCAGAGTGGCGGGATGCGCAAGCTGGGGATCAACCGGGTCCCCCTCTACGTGCTGCCAATCTTGCTGCCACAACCCTCAGTCCGGTCCGATCTTAGACTGGGAATGAACTCCGTATGCCTAAGCCAACCGACGAAACGAGCGGGCGGGCGGGCGGGCACTACGCCGGCTAGAAAGACGGGATGGACAAGCCGTGGATCGATAGGGTGGTAGGTGGGTTTGAGCACATCTTCATATTTCTATGTGCCAATGCCATTTTTATGGCTTTTAAATTCAAAAAATGGTCCCTTAAGCCTTCACGTGAAGTTTCATGGCGAGACGACTCGTTTTCTATTTTTCACGATTTTCAAAACCTTTTACGATTTGGGATCTTTTAAAATTTTTTTGGAAGGACTTTTGGGCCCAAACTTGGTAAACGTTATCCTTGTATTTTCGTTGGTATGCACAAAAAAATTCAGCTAAAAACTCGAAGTGTACAAGATTTTGTGACCATTTGAAAAAAGTGTCCCCATTTCAGACACTTTAATTGCTACTGGCAGCAAACTTGTAAAATCTCAAATGCTCTTTAAGGGGGTGTGAGTTCTCGAGGTTTGATGAGGGATAGGGGGCCAATATAAGGGCCAAGTACCAGCACCCATCGCACATCATGTGTGTACACCCCCCCAGCCCCCTCGATCGTCGAAACCCTAATTACGCGACGATGTTGCCCCGACGAAGAAAAATGCGACACCAACACGTGCCCGAGCCCAGCATGTGCTGTCGCAACCCTCGGTCTGGTCTGATCTTAGACTGGGAATGAACTCCGTATGCCTAGGTCAACCCACGAAACGAGCGTGCGGGCGCTCAGCCGGCCAGAGGGGCAGAATGCGCAAGTCGGGGATCGGTCGAGTCCCCCTCTGCGTGCTACCGATCCTGCTGCTGCAACCCTTAGTCCGGTTCGATCTTAGATCGGTAATGAACTGCATATGGCAAAGCCAACCGACGAAACGAGCGGGCGAGTGGACGGGCGGGCACTACGGTGGCCAGAGAGACTGGATGCGCAAGCCGTGGATCGATAGGGTGGTAGGTGGGTCTAGACACATCTTCATATTTCTGAGTGCCAATACCATTTTTATGGCTTGTAAATTCATACATTGGTCCCTTAACCCTTCACGTGAAGTTTCATGGCAAGACGACTCGTTTTCTATTTTTCATGATTTTTGAAACTTTTTATGGTTCTGGATTTTTTAAAATTTTTCAGAAGGAGTTTTGGCACCAAACTTGGTAGGCGTGATCCTTGTATTTTTGTTGGCATGCGAAAAAAATTCATTTAAAAACTTGAAGTGTACAAGATTTGTGTGACCATTTGAAAAAAATGTCCCCATTTCTGACACTTTAATGGCAATTGGCAGCAAACCTGTAAAATCTCAAATGCTCTTTAAAAGGGTGTGAGTTCTCGAGGTTTGATGAGGGATAAGGGGCCAATATAAGGGCCAAGTACCAGCACCCATCGTACATCATGTGCGCACACCCCCCGGCCCCCCCGATCGTCGGAACTACGTGCCGTCGGGTCCCCCTCTGCGTGCTACCTATCCTACTACCGCAACCCTCGTTTCGATCCTATCTTAGACTGGGAATGAACTCCGTATGCCTAAGCCAACTGACGAAACGAGCGGGCGGGCGAGCGGGCACTACGCCGGCCAGAGAGACGGGATGCGCAAGCCGTGGATCGATAGGGTGGTAGGTGGGTTTAGGTACATCTTCATATTTTTGCATGCCAATGCCATTTTTATGGCTTGTAAATTCATACAATGGTCCCTTAAGCCTTCACATCAAGTTTCACGGTAAAACGACTCGTTTTCTATTTTTCACAATTCTCAAAACTTTTTGTGGTTCGGGATTTTTTAAAATTTTTTCAGAAGGATTTTGGCCCCAAACTTGGTAGACGTAATCCTTGTGTTTTTGTTGGGATGCATAAAAAAATTCAGCTAAAAACAAGAAGTGTACAAGATTTTGTGACCATTTGAAAAAAGTGTCCACATTTCAAACACTTTAATGGCTACTGGCAGCAAACCTGTAAAATCTCAAATGCTCTTTAAGGGTGTGTAAGTTGTCGAGGTTTGATGAGGGATAGGGGGCCAATATAAGGGCCAAATACCAGCACCCATTACACATCATGTGCGCACACCCCCCCGGCCCCCCAATCGCCGGAACCCCAATGCCGTCGGTCAGGTTCTCCGGTGATGCTCCGACGATGGTGCCCCGATGAAGAAAAATGTGGCACCAGCACATGCTCGAGCCCAGCATGTGCTGCTGCAACCCTCGGTCCGGTCCGATCTTAGGCTGGGAATGAACTCCGTATGCCTAAGCCATCCGACGAAACGAGCGGACGGGCGGGCGGGCACTACGCCAGCCAGAGAGACAGGATGGGCAAGCCGTGGATCGATAGGGTGGTAGGTGGGTTTGAGCACATCTTCATATTTCTATGCGCCAATGCCATTTTTATGGCTTTTAAATTCAAACAATGGTCCCTTAAGCCTTCACGTGAAGTTTCATGGCGAGACGACTCATTTTTTTTTTTCAAGATTTTCAAAACCTTTTACGATTCAGGATCCTTTAAAATTTTTTTGGAAGGAGTTTTGGCCCCAAACTTGGTAAACGTTATCCTTGTATTTTTGTTGGCATGCACAAAAAAATTCAGCTAAAAACTCAAAGTGCACAAGATTTTGTGACCATTTGAAAAAATTGTCCCCATTTGAGACACTTTAATGGCTACTGGCAGCAAACCTGTAAAATCTCAAATGCTCTTTAAGGGGGTGTGAGTTCTCGAGGTCTGATGAGGCATAGGGGGCCAATATAAGGGCCAAGTACCAGCACCCATCGCACATCATGTGCGCACACCCTCCCGGCCCCCCCGACTGTCAGAACCCCAATGCCGTCGGTCAGGTTCTCCGGTGATGGTGCCTCGGTGAAGAAAACTGCGATACCAACACATGCTCGAGCCCAGCATGTCCTGCCGCAAGCCTCGGTCTAGTCTGATCTTAGTCTGGGAATGAACTCCATATGCTTAGTCAGGGAATGAACTCTGTATGCCTAAGTCAATCCATGAAAGGAGCATGCAGACGCTCAGCCGACCAGAGGGGCGGGATGCGCGAGCTGGGAATCGACAGGCTCCCCCTCTGTGTGCTACTGATCCTGCTGCTGCAACCCTCAGTCTGGTTTGATCTTAGACTAGGAATGAACTCTGTATGCCTAAGCCAACCCACGAAACGAGCGGGCGGGCTGGCGGGCACTACGTCGGCCAGAGAGACGGGATGCATAAGTCGTGGATCGATAGGGTGGTAGGTGGGTTTAGGCACATCTTCATATTTCTGCGTGCCAATGCCATTTTTATGGCTTGTAAATTCATGCAATGGCCCCTTAAGCCTTCACGTGAAGTTTCATGGCAAGACAACTTGTTTTCTATTTTTCACGATTTTTGAAACTTTTTGCGGTTCAGAATTTTCTAAAATTTTTTCGGAAGGAATTTTGGCCCCAAAATTGGTAGATTTGATACTTATATTTTTGTTGACATGAACAAAAAAATTCAGCTAAAAGCTCGAAGTGTACAAGATTTTGTGACCAATTGAAAAAAGTGTCCCCATTTCAGACACTTTAATGGCTATTAGCAGCAAACCTGTAAAATCTCAAATGCTCTTTAAGGGTGTGTGAGTTCTTGAGGTTTGATGAGGGATAAGGGGCCAATATAAGGGCCAAGTACCAGCACCCATCGCACATCATGTGCGCATACACCCCCCCGGCCCCCCGATCGTCGGAACCCCAATGCCGTCGGTCAGGTTCTCCGACGATGCTCCGGCGATGGTGCCCCGACGAAGAAAAATGTGGTACCAGCACATGCCCGAGCCCAGGATGTGTGTCGTAACCCTCGGTCTGATTCGATCTTACTCTGGGAATGAACTCCATATGCTTAGACTAGGAATGAACTCCGTATGCCTAAGTCAACCCACGAAACGTGCGTGTGGGTGCTCAACCGGCCAGAGGGGTGGGATGCGCAAGCCTGGGATCAGTCGGGTCCCCCTCTACGTGCTGCCGATCCTACTGCCGCAACCCTCTGTCTGGTTTGATCCTATACTGGGAATGAACTCCGTATGCCTAAGCCAAACGACGAAATGAGCGGGCAGGCGGGCGGGTGGGCACTACGTCGGCCAGAGAGACGGGATGCGCAAGCCGTGGATCGATAGGGTGGTAGGTGGGTTTAGGCACATCTTCATATTTCTGCGTGCCAATGCCATTTTTATGGCTTGTAAATTCATACAATGGTCCCTTAAGCCTTCATGTGAAGTTTCATGGCGAGACGACTCGTTTTCTATTTTTCACTATTTTTGAAACTTTTTGCGGTTCAGGATTTTTTAAAATTTTTTTGAAAGGAGTTTTCACCCTAAATTTGGTAGACGTGATCCCTGAATTTTTTTGAAAGGAGTTTTCACCCTAAATTTTTTTGAAAGGAGTTTTGGTGCCAAACTTGGTATTTTTTTTGGCATGCACAAAAAAAGTCAGCTAAAAACAAGAGGTGTACAAGATTTTGTGATCATTCGAAAAAAGTGTCCCCATTTCAGACACATTAAAGCCTACTGGCAGCAAACCTGTAAAATCTCAAATGCTCTTTTTGAAAGGGTGTGAGTTCTCGAGGTTTGACGAGGGATAGGGGGCCAATATAAGGGCCAAGTACCACACCCATCGCACATCATGTGTGCACACCCCCCGATCCCCCGATCGTCGGAACCCCAATGCCGTCGGTCAGGTTCTCTGACGATGCTCCGATGATGGTGCCCCAACAAAGAAAAATACGATGCCAGCACATGCCCAAGCCCAGCATGTGCTGGCACAACCCTCGGTCCGGTCTGATCTTAGACTGGGAATGAACTCGATATGCCTAACTCAACCCACGAAATGAGCGTGCGGGCGCTCAGTCGGCCAGAGGGGCGGGATGTGTAAGCCGAGGATCGGCCGGGTCTACCTCTGCATGCTGCTGATCCTGCTGCCCCAACCCTCTATCCGGTCTGATCTTAGACTGGGAATGAACTCAATATACCTAAGCCAACCGATGAAATGAGCGTGTGGGCGGGCGGGCGGGCACTACGTCGACCAAAGAGACGGGATGCTCAAGCCATGGATCGATAGGCTAGTAGGTGGGTTTAGGCACATCTTCATATGTCTATGTGCCAATGCCATTTGCATGGCTTGTAAATTCATAAAATGGTCCCTTAAGCCTTCATGTGAAGTTTCATGGCAAGACGACTCGTTTTCTATTTTTCATGATTTTTGAAACTTTTTACAATTCGAGATTTTTTAAAATTTTTTTGGAAGGATTTTTGGCCCCAAACTTGGTAGACATGATCCTCGTATTTTTGTTGGCATGCACAAAAAAATTCACCTAAAAACCCGAAGTGTACAAGATTTTGTGACCATTTGAAAAAACTGTCCCCATTTCAGACACTTTAATGGCTACTGGCAGCAAACCTGTAAAATCTCAAATGCTCTTTAAGGGGTGTGTGTTCTCGAGGTTTCATGAGGGATAGGGGGCCAATATAAGGGCCAAGTACCAGCACCCATCACACATCATGTGCGCACACACCCCCCTGGCCTCCCGATCATTGGAACCCCAATGCCGCCGGTCAGGTTCTCCAACGATGCTCCGGCGATGGTGCCCCGGCGAAGAAAGATGTGGCACCAGCACATGCCCATGCCCAGGATGTGCTGCCGCAACTCTCGGTCCGGTCCGATCTTAGACTGGGAATGAACTCCGTATGCTTAGACTGGGAATAAACTCCGTATGCCTAAGTCAACCCATAAAACAAGCGTGCGGGCGCTTAGCCGGCCAGAGGGGCAGGATACGTAAGCCAGGGATCGGTCGGGTCCCCCTCTACGTGCTGTCGATCTTACTACCGCAACCCTCAGTTCGGTCTGATCTTAGACTGGGAATGAACTCCGTATGCCTAAGCCAACCGATGAAACGAGCAGGCGGGCGGGCGGGCGGGCACTACGTCGGCCAGAGAGACGGGATGTGCAAGCCATGGATCGATAGGGTGGTAGGTGGGTTTAGGTACATCTTCATATTTATGCATGCCAATGCCATTTTTATGGCTTGTAAATTCATACAATGGTCCCTTAAGCCTTCACGTCAAGTTTCACGGTAAAACGACTCGTTTTCTATTTTTCACAATTTTCAAAACTTTTTGTGGTTTGGGATTTTTTAAAATTTTTTCGGAAGGAGTCTTGGCGCCAAACTTGGTAGACGTGATCCTTGTATTTTTTTTGGCATGCACAAAAAAATTCAGCCGAAAACTCAAAGTGTATAAGGATTTGTGACCATTTGAAAAAAGTGTCTCCATTTCAGACACTTTAATGGCTACTGGCGGCAAACCTGTAAAATCTCAAATGCTCTTTAAAGGTGTGTGAGTTCTCGAGGTTTGAAGAGGGATAGGGGGCCAATATAAGGGCCAAGTACCAGCACCCATCGCACATCATATGCGCACACCCCCCGGCCCCCTTGATCGTCAGAACCCCAATGCCGTCGGTCAGGTTTTCCGGTGATGGTACCGCGACGAAGAAAAATACGGCACCAGCACATGCCCAAGCCCACCATGTGTTGCCGCAACCCTCGGTCTGGTTCGATCTTAGACTAGGAATGAACTCCGTATCCTTAGACTGGGAATGAACTCTGTATGCCTAAGTCAACCCATGAAATGAGCGTGCGGGCGCTCAGCCGGCCAGAGGGGCAGGATGCACGAGATGGGGATCGGCCAGGTCCCGCTTTATGTGCTGCTGATCCTGCTACTGCAACCCTCACTCTAGTCTGATCTTAGACTGGGAATGAACTCCGTATGCCTAAGCCAACCGACGAAACGAGTGGGCGGGAGGGCACTATGCCGGCCAGAGAGACGGGATGCGCAAGCCACGGATCGATAGGGTGGTAGGTGGGTTTAGGCACATCATCATATTTCTGCATGCCAATGCCATTTCTAGGGCTTGTAAATTCATGCAATGGTCCCTTAAGCCTTCACGTGAAGTTTCATGGCAAGACGACTCATTTTCTATTTTTCACGATTTTTGAAACTTTTTACGGTTCGACATTTTTTAAACTTTTTTGGAAGGAATTTTGGCCCCAAACTTGGTAGACGTGATCCTTGTATTTTTTTTCATGTGCACAAAAAAATTCAGCTAAAAACTCAAAGTGTACAAGATTTTGTGACCATTTGAAAAAAGTGTCCCCATTTCAGACACATTAAAGCCTACTGGCAGCAAACCTGTAAAATCTCAAATGCTCTTTAAGGGGGTGTGAGTTCTCAAGGTTTGATGAGGGATAGGGGGCCAATATAAGGGACAAGTACCAGCACCCATCGCACATCATGTGCTCACACCCCCCGGCCCCCCCGATCACCGAAACCTCAATGCCTCCGGTCAGGTTCTCCGACGATGCTCCGGCGATGGTGCCCGGCGAAGAAAAATACGACACCAGCACATGCCCTAGCCCAGCATGTGTGGCAGCAACCCTCGGTCCAGTCCGATCTTAGACTGGGAATGAACTCCGTATGCCAAAGTCAACCCATGAAATGAGTGTGCGGGCACTCAGCCGGCCAAAGGGGCGGGATGCACAAGCCGGGGATCGGTCGGGTCCCCCTCTACGTGCTACCGATCCTGCTACCGCAACCCTCAGTCTGGTCTGATCTTAGACTGGGAATGAACTCTGTATGCCTAAGCCAACCGACAAAACAAGCGGGCGGGCGGGCGGGGACTACGCCGGCCAGAGAGACGGGATGCACAAGCCGTGGATCGATAGGGTGGTAGGTGGGTTTAGGCACATCTTCATATTTCTGCATGCCAATGCCATTTTTATGGCATGTAAATTCATACAATGGTCCCTTAAGCCTTCACGTGCAGTTTCATGGCAAGACGACTCATTTTCTATTTTTCACGATTTTTGAAACTTTCTGCGGTTCAGGATTTTTTAAAATTTTTTCGGAAGGAGTTTTGGCCCCATACTTGGTAGACATGATCCTTGTATTTTTGTTGGCATGCACAAAAATATTCAGCTAAAAACTCGAAGTGTACAAGATTTTGTGACCATTTGAAAAAAGTGTCCCCATTTCAGACATTTTAATGGCAATTGGTAGCAAACCTGTAAAATCTCAAATGCTCTTTAAGAGGGTGTGAGTTCTCGAGGTTTGATGAGGGATAGGGGGCCAATATAAGGGCCAAGTACCAGCACCCATTGCACCTCATGTGCGCACACTCCCCCGGCCCCCCCGATCGCCGGAACCCTAATGCCACCGGTCAGGTTCTCCAGCGATGCTCAGGGGATGGTGCCCCGACGAAGAAAAATGTGCCACTAGCACATGCCCGAGCCCAGCATGTGCTGTCGCAACACTCGGTCTGGTCCGATCTTAGACTGGGAAAGAACTCTGTATGCTTAGACTAGGAATTAACTCCATATGCCTAAGTTAACCCACGAAACGAGCGTGCGGGCGCTCAACCGGCCAGAGGGGCGGGATGCGCAAGCTGGGGATCGCCGGGTCCCCCTCTATGTGCTACCGATCCTACTGTCGCAACCCTCGGTCTGGTCTGATCTTAGACTAGGAATGAACTCCGTATGCCTAAGCCAACCGATGAAACGAGCGAGCGGGCGGGGGGGCACTACGCCGGCCAAAAAGACGGGATGCGCAAGCCGTGGATCGATAGGGTGGTGGGTGGGTTTAGGCACATCTTCATATTTCTATGTGCCAATGCCATTTTTATGGCTTGTAAATTCATACAATGGTCCCTTAAGCCTTCACGTGAAGTTTCATGGCAACACGACTCGTTTTCTATTTTTCACGATTTTCAAAACTTTTTTCGGTTCGGGATTTTTCAAAATTTTTTCGGAAGGAGTTTTAGCCCCACACTTGGTAGACACCATCTTTGTATTTTTTTTGGCATGCACAAAAAAATGCAGCTAAAAACTCGAAGTGTACAAGATTTTGTGACCATTTGAAAAAAGTGTCCCCATTTCAGACACTTTAATGGCTACTGGCAGCAAACGTGTAAAATCCCAAATGCTCTTTTAGGGGGTCTGAGTTCTTGAGGTTTGATGAGGGATAGAGGGCCAATATAAGGGCCAAGTGCCAGCACCCATCGCACATCATGTGCGCACACCCCCCCGTTCCCCCCGATCGCCAGAACCCCAATGCCGTCGGTCAGGTTCTCTGGCGATGGTGCCTTGACGAAGAAAAATACGGCACCAGCACATGCTCGAGCCCAACATGTGCTGCCGTAACCCTCAGTCTGGTCTGATCTTAGACTGGGAATGAACTCCGTATGCTTAGACTGGGAATGAACTCCGTATGGCTGAGTCAACCCACGAAACTAGCGTGCGGGTGCTCAGCCTACCAGAGGGGCATGATGCGAAGGCCGGGGATCGACCAGGTCCCCCTCTGCATGCTGCTGATCCTGCTATCGTAACCATTGGTCCGGTCTGATTTTACGCTGGGAATGAACTCTGTATGCCTAAGCCAACCGATGAAATGAGCGGGCGGGCGGGCGGGCACTACACCAGCCAAAGAGACGGGATGCACAAGCCGTGGATCGATAGGGTGGTAGGTGGGTTTAGGCACATCTTGATATTTTGGCCTGCCAATGCCATTTTTATGGCTTGTAAATTCATACAATGGTCCCTTAAGCCTTCACGTGAAGTTTCATGGCAAGACGACTCGTTTTCTATTTTTCATGATTTTTGAAATTTTTTGCGGTTCAGGATTTTTTAAAATTTTTTTGAAAGGAGTTTTCACCCTAAATTTGGTAGACGTGATCCCTGAATTTTTTTTTGCTTGCACAAAAAAATTCAGCTAAAAACTCGAAGTGTATAAGATTTTGTGACCATTTGAAAAAAGTGTCCCCATTTCAAAAACTTTAATGGCAATTGGTAGCAAACCTGTAAAATCTCAAATGCTGTTTAAGGGGGTGTGAGTTCTCAAGATTTGATGAGGGATAGGGGGCCAATGTAAGGGCTAAGTACCAGCACCCATCGCACATCATGTGCGCACACCCCCCGACCTTCCGATCGTCGGAACCCCATTGCCTCCGGTCAGGTTCTCCGACGATGCTCCGGTGATGGTCCCCCGATGAAGAAAAATGTGGCACCAGCACATGCCCGAGCCTAGCATGTGCTACCGTAAACCTCGATCTGGTCCAATCTTAGACTGGGAAAGAACTCCGTATGCTTAGACTAAGAATGAACTCCGTATGCCTAAGTCAGCCCAAGGAACAAACGTGCGGGCGCTCAGCCGGCCAGAGGGGCAGGATGCACAAGCCGGGGATCATCAGGTCCCCCCCAGCGTGCTGCTGATCCTGCTATCACAACCCTCAGTCTGGTCTAATCTTAGAATGGGAATGAACTTCGTATGCCTAAGCCAATTGATGAAACGAGCAGGCGGGCGGGCGGGCGGGCGGGCACTACGTTGGCCAGAGAGACGGGATGCGCAAGCCGTGGATCGATAGGGTGGTAGGTGGGTTTGGGGACATCTTCATATTTCTACGTGCCAATGCCATTTTTATGGCTTGTAAATTCATACAATGGTCCCGTAAGCCTTCACGAGAAGTTTAATGGCAAGACGACTCGTTTTCTATTTTTCATGATTTTTGAATCTTTTTACGATCGGGATTTTTTAAAATTTTTTTGAAAGGAGTTTTGGCCCCAAACTTGGTAGACGTGATCCTTGTATTTTTTTTCATGTGCACAAAAAAATTCAGGTAAAAACTCGAAGTGTACAAGATTTTGTGACCATTTGAAGAAAGTGTCCCCATTTCAGACACTCTAATGGCTAGTGGCAACAAACCTGTAAATTCTCAAATGCTCTTTAAGGGGGTGTGAGTTCCCAAGGTTTGATGAGGGATAGGGGGCCAATATAAGGCCAAGTACCAGCACCCATCGCACATTATGTGCGCACACCCCCCGGCCCCCCCGATCGTCGGAACCCCAATGCTGTCGATCAGGTTCAGGATTTTTTAAAATTTTTTCGGAAGGAGTTTTGGCTAAAACATTTGTAGACGTGATCCTTGTATTTTTTTTTGGCATGCATAAAAAAATTCAGCTAAAAATTCGAAGTGTACAAGATTTTGGGACCATTTGAAAAAAGTGTCCCCATTTCAGACACTTTAATGGCTACTAGCAGCAAACTTGTAAAATCTAATATGCTCATTAAGGCGGTGTGAGTTCTTGAGGTCTGATAAGGGACAGTGGGCCAATATAAGGGCCAAGTACCAGCACGGGTGGGTGGGCACGACGCCGACCAAAGAGACGGGATGCGCAAGCCGTGGATCGATAGGTTGGTTGGTGGGCTTAGGCACATCTTCATATTTCTGCATGCCAATGCCATTTTTATGGCTTGTAAATTCATACAATGGTCCCTTAAGCCTTCACATGAAGTTTCATGGCAAGACGACTTGTTTTCTATTTTTCATGATTTTTGAAACTTTGTGCAGTTCAGGATTTTTTAAAATTTTTTCAGAAGGCGTTTGGGCCCCAAACTTGGTAGACGTGATCCTTGTATTTTTTTTGGAATGCACAAAAAAATTCAGCTAAAAACTCAAAGTGTACAAGATTTTGTGACCATTTAAAAAAAGTGTCCTCATTTCAAACACTTTAATGGCTACTGGCAGCAAACCTGTAAAATCTCAAATGCTATTTAAGGGGGTGTGAGTTCTCGAGGTTTGATGAGGGATAGGGGACCAATATAAGGGCCAAGTACCAGCACCCATCACACATCATGTGCACACTCCCCCCGACCCCCCCGATCGCTGGAACCCCAATGCCGTCGGTCAGGTTCTCCGGTGATGCTCTGACGATGGTGCCCTAGCAAAGAAAAATGCAGCACCAGCACATGCCCGTGCCCAGCATGTGCTGCCGCAACCCTCAGTCTGATCTGATCTTAGACTAGGAATGAACTCCATATGCTTATAATGGGAATGAACTCCATATGCCTAAGTCATCCCAAGAAACGAGCGTGCGGGCGCTCAGTCGGCCAGAGGGGTGGGATGCGCAAGCCAGGAATCAGCTAGGTCCCCCTCTACGTGCTGCCGATCCTGCTGCCATAACCCTCAGTTTAGTTTTATCCTAGACTGGGAATGAACTCCGTATACCTAAGGCAACTGATGAAACGAGCGGGCGGGCGGGCACTACGCCGGCCGGAGAGACGGGATGCGCAAGCCGTGGATTGATAGGGTGGTAGGTGGGTTTAGGCACATCTTCATATTTTTGCATGCCAATGCCATTTTTATGGCTTATAAATTCATGCAATGGTCCCTTAAGCCTTCACGTGAAGTTTCATGGCAAGACGACTCGTTTTCTATTTTTCATGATTTTCGAAACTTTTTGCGGTTTGGGATTTTTTAAAATTTTTTCGAAAGGATTTTTGGCTAAAACCTTGGTAGACGTGATCCTTGTATTTTGTTGGCATGTATAAAAATATTCAGCTAAAAACTCGAAGTGTACAAGATTTTGTGACCATTTGAAAAAGGTGTCCCCATTTCAGACACTTTAATGGCTACTGTCAGCAAACCTGTAAAATCTCAAATGCTCTTTAAGGTAGTGTGAGTTCTCGAGGTTTGATGAGGGACAGTGGGCCAATATAAGGGCCAAGTACCAGCACCCATCGCACATCATGTGCGCACACCCCCCCGACGAAGAAAAATGTGGCACCAGCACATGCCTGAGCCCAGCATGTGCTGCAGCAACCCTCGGTCCGGTCCGATCATAGACTGGGAATGAACTTCATATGCTTAGACTGGGAATGAACTTCATATGCCTAAGTCAACCCACGAAACGAGCGTGTGGGCGCTCAGCCGGCCAAAGGGGCGGGATACGCAAGCCAAGGATCGGTCGAGTCCCCCTCTGCGTGCTACCGATCCTGCTACTGTAACGCTCGGTCCGGTCTGATCTTAGACTTGGAATGAACTCTGTATGCGTAAGCCAACCGAAAAAACGAGCAGGCAGGCAGGCGGACGGGCGGACGGGCACTACGCCGACTAGAGAGACAGGATGCGCAAGCCGTGGATCGATAGGGCGATAGGTGGGTTTATGCACATCTTCATATTTCTTCATGCCAATGTCATTTTTATGGCTTGTAAATTTATACAATGGTCCTTTAAGCCTTCACGTAAAGTTTCATGGCAAGACGACTCGTTTTCTATTTTTCATGATTTTTGAAACTTTTTGCGGTTCAGGATTTTTGAAAATTTTGTCGGAAGGTGTTTTGGCCAGAAACTTGGTAGACATGATCCTTGTATTTTTTTTGGCATGCACAAAAAAATTCAGCTAAAAACCCGAAGTGTACAAGATTTTGTGACCATTTGAAAAAAGTGTCCCCATTCCAGACACTTTAATGGCTATTGGCAGCAAACCTGTAAAATCTCAAATGCTCTTTATGGGGGTGTGAGTTCTCAAGGTTTGATGAGGCATAGGTGGCCAATATAAGGGCCAAGTACCAGCACCCATCGCACATCATGTGCGCACACCCCCCCCGGCTGTCACCCTACTGCCGTAACCCTCGGTCCGGTCTGATCTTAGGCTAGGAATGAACTTCGTATGCCTAAGCCAATCGACAAAACGAGCGGGCGGGCGAGCGGGCGGGCACTACGCGGGCCAGAAAGACAGGAAGCGTAAGCCGTAGATCGATAGGGTGGTAGGTGGGTTTAGGCACATCTTCATATTTCGGTGTGCCAATGCCATTTTTATGGCTTGTAAATTCATACAATGGTCCCTTAAGCCTTCACGTGAAGTTTCATGGCAAGACACTTGTTTTCTATTTTTCACGATTTTCAAAACTTTTTACGGTTCAGGATTTTCTCAAAGTTTTTTGAAAGGATTTTTGGCCCCAAACTTGGTGGACGTGATCGTTGTATTTTTGTTGGCATGCACAAAAATATTCAACTAAAAACTCGAAGTGTACAAGGTTTTGTGACCATTTGAAAAAGTGTCCCCATTCCAGACACTTTAATTGCTACTGGCAGCAAACCTGTAAAATCTCAAACGCTCTTTAAGGGGGTGTGAGTTCTTAAGGTTGATGAGGGACAGGGGGCCAATATAAGGGCCGAGTACCAGCACCCATCGCACATCATCTGCGCACACCCCCCCCGGCCCCCCCGATCGCTGGAACCCCAATGCCGCAGGTCAGGTTCTCCAACGATGCTCTGACGATGGTGCCCCAGTGAAGAAAAATACGGCACCAGCAAATGCTCGAGCCCAGCATGTGCTGCCGTAACCCTAGGTCTGGTCCGATCTTAGACTGGGAATGAACTCCGTATGGTTATACTGGGAATCAACTCCTTATGCCTAAGTCAACCGACAAAACGAGCGTGCGGACGCTCAGTCAGCTAGAGGGGCGAGATGCGTAAGCCGGGGATCGACCGGGTCCCCCTCCACGTGCTGCGGATCCTACTGCCGTAACCCTCAGTCCGGTTTGATCTTAGACTGGGAATGAACTCCGTATGCCTAAGCCAACCGACGAAACGAGCGGACGGGTGGGCACTACACCGACCAGAGAGATGGGATGCGCAAGCCGTGGATCGATAGGGTGGTAGGTGGGTTTAGGCACATCTTCATATTTCTGCATGCCAATGCCATTTTTATAGCTTGTAAAATCATACAATGGTCCCTTAAGCCTTCACGTGAAGTTTCATGGCAAGACGACTTGTTTTCTATTTTTCACAATTTTTGAAACTTTTCGCGGTTCGAGATTTTTTAAAATTTTTTCAGAAGGAGTTTTGGCCCCAAACTTGGTACACGTGATCCTTATATTTTTGTTGGCATGCAAAAAACAATTTAGCTAAAAACTCGAAGTGTACAAGGTTTTGTGACCATTTGAAAAAAGTGTCCCCAATTCAGACACTTTAATGGCTACTGGCAGCAAACCTGTAAAATCTCAAATGCTCTTTAAGGGGGTGTGAGTTCTCGAGGTTTGATGAGGGATAGGGGGCCAATATAAGGGCCAAGTAGCAGCACCCATCGCACATCATGTTCGTACACCCCCCAGCCCCTCGATCGTCAAAACCCCAATGCCGCCTATCAGGTTCTCCAGTGATGGTGCCCCGGCGAAGAGAAATGCGGCACCAGCACATGCCCAAGCCCAGCATATGCTGCTGGAACCCTTGGTCCAGTCCGATCTTAGACTGGGAATGAACTCCATATGCTTAGACTGGGAATGAACTCCGTATGCCTATATCAACCCAGGAAATGAGTGTACGGGCGCTCAGCCGGCCAGAGGGGCGGGATGCGCAAGCTGGGGATCGGTCGAGTCCCCCTCTGCGTGTTACCGATCCTGCTACCATAACCCTCAGTCTGGTTTGATCTTAGACTGGGAATGAAGTCAGTATGCCTAAGCCAATCGACGAAACGAAAGAGCGGGCGGGCGAGTGGGCACTACGCCGGCCAGAGAGACGAGATGCGCAAGCTGTGGATCGATAAGGTGGTAGGTGGGTTTAGGCACATCTTCATATTTTTGCATGCCAATGCCATTTTTTATGGCTTGTAAATTCAGACAATGGTCCCTTAATCCTTCACGTGAAGTTTCATGGCAAGACGACTCGTTTTCTATTTTTCATGATTTTTAAAACTTTTTGAGGTTCGGGATTTTTAAAAATTTTTTCGGTAGGAGCTTTGGCCCCAAAATTGGTAGACATGATCCTTGTATTTTTGTTGGCATGCACAAAAAAATTCAGCTAAAAACTCGGAGTGTACAAGATTTTGTGACCATTTGAAAAAGGTGTCCCCATTTTAGACACTTTAATGGCTACTGGCAGCAAACCTGTAAAATCTCAAATGCTCTTTAAGGGGGTGTGAGTTCTTAAGGTTTGATGAGGGATAGGGGGCAAATATAAGGGCCAAGTACTAGCACCATCGCGCGTAAAGTGCGCACACCCCCCGGCCTCCCGATCGTCGAAACCGCAATGGCTTCGGTCAGGTTCTCCGGTGATGGTGCCCCGACGAAGAAAAATGTGGCACCAGCACATGCCTGAGCCCAGCATGTGCTGCCGCAACCCTCGGTCCGATCCAATCTTAAACTGGGATTGAACTCCGTATGCCTAAGTCAACCTACCAAACGAGCCTACGGGGGCTTAACCGGCCAGAGGGGTAGGATGCCCAAACCGGAGATCGACCGCGTCCCCCTCTATGTGCTACCGATCCTACTACCGTAGCCCTCAGTTCAGTTCAATCTTAGACTGGGAATGAACTCTGTATGCCTAAGCCAACCGATGAAACGAGCGACAGACGGGCGGGCGGGCACTACGCTGGCTAGAGAGATGGAATGCGCAAGCCATTGATCGATAGGGTGGTAGCTGGGTTTAGGCACATCTTCATATTTCTGCTTGCCAATGCCATTTTTATGGCTTGTAAATTCATACAATGGTCCCTTAAGCCTTCACGTGAAGTTTCATGGCAAGACGACTTGTCTTCTATTTTTCACAATTTTCAAAACTTTTTAAGGTTTTAAAATTTTTTCAGAAGGAGTTTTGGTCCCAAACTTGGTAGACGTGATCCTTGTATTTTTGTTGGCATGCACAAAAAAATTCAACTAAAAACTCGAAGTGTACAAGATTTTGTGACCATTTGAAAAAAGTGTCCCCATTTCAGACACTTTAATGGCTACAAGTAGCAAACCTGTAAAATCTCAAATGCTCTTTAAAGGAGTGTGAGTTCTCAAGGTTCGATGAGGGATAGGGGGCCAAATAAGGGCTAAGTACCAGCACCCATCATACATCATGTGCGCACATCCCCCTGGCCCCCCAGATTGCTGGAACCTCAATGTCGCCAGTCAGGTTCTCCGGGGATGGTGCCCCGGTGAAGAAAAATGCGGCATCGGCACATGCCCGAGCCAAGCATGTGCTGTCGCAACCCTCGGTCCGATCCGATCTTAGGCTAGGAATGAACTCTGTACGCTTAGATTGGGAATGAACTCCGTATGCCTAAGTCAACCCATGAAACTAGCGTGCGGGCGCTGAACCGGCTAGAGGGGCGGGATGCGCAAGCCAGGGATCGGCCAGGTCCCCCTCTATGTGCTGCCGATCCTGCTACCGCAACCCTCAATTTGGTCTGATCTTAGACTGGGAATGAACTCCGTATGCCTAAGCCAACCGACGAAATGAGCGGGCGGGGGGCGGGCAGAACGTCGACCAGAGAAACGGGATGTGCAAGCCGTGGATCAATAGGGTGGTAGGTTGGTTTTGGCACATCTTCCTATTTCTGTGTGCCAATGCCATTTTTATGGCTTGTAAATTCATACAATGGTCCCTTAAGCCTTCACCTGAAGTTTCATGGCAAGATGACTCGTTTTCTATTTTTCATGATTTTTGAAACTTTTTACGGTTCAGCATTTTTTAAAATTTTCTCGAAAGGAGTTTTGTCCCCAAACTTGGTAGACATGATCCTTGTATTTTTGTTGGCATGCACAAAAAAATTCAGCTAAAAACTCGAAGTGTACAAGAATTTCTGACCATTTGAAAAAAGTGTCTCCATTTTAGACACTTTAATGGCTATTGCCAGCAAACCTGTAAAATCTCAAATGCACTTTAAGGGGGTGTGAGTTCTCGAGGCTTGATGAGGGATAGGAGGCCAATATAAGGGTCAAGTACCAGCACCCATCGCACATCATGTGTGCACACCCCCGGCCCCCCCGATCGCCTGAACCCTAATGCCGCCGGTTAGGTTCTCCGACAATGCTCCGGCGATGGTGCCCCGGTGAAGAAAAATGCGGCACCAGCACATGCCCGAGCCTAGTATGTGCTGTCACAACCCTCGGTCCAGTTCGATCTTAGACTGGGAATGAACTCCATATGCCTAAGTCAACCCACGAAACCAGCATGCGGGCGCTCAGTCGACCAGAGGGGCAGGATGCACAAGCCGAGAATCCGTTGGGTCCCCCTCCCCGTTCTGCCAATCCTGCTATCGTAACCCTCGATCCAGTCTGATCTTAGACTGGGAATGAACTCCGGATGCCTATGCCAACCGACGAAATGAGTGGGTGGGTGGCCGGGGGGGCACTACGCCGGCCAGAGAGACGAGATGCGCAGGTCGTGGATCGATAGGGTGGTAGGTGGGTTTAGGCACATCTTCATATTTCTATGTGCCAATGCCATTTTTATGGCTTGTAAATTCATAATGGACCCTTAAGCCTTCACGTGAAGTTTCACGGCAAGACGACTCGTTTTCTATTTTTCATGATTTTTGAAACTTTTTGCGGTTCGAGATTTTTTAAAATTTTTTTTGGACGAAGTTCTGGCCCCAAACTTTGTAGACATGATCCTTGTATTTTTGTCGGCATGCACAAAAAAATTCAGCTAAAAACTCAACGTGTACAAGATTTTGTGACCATTTGAAAAAAGTGTCCCTATTTCAGACACTTTAATGGCTACTGGCAGCAAACTTGTAAAATCTCAAATGCTCTTTAAGGGGGTGTGAGTTCCTGAGGTTTGATGAGGGATAGGGGGCCAATATAAGGGCCAAGTACTAGCACCCATTGCACACCATGTGCGCACACCCCCTGGCCCCCCCGATAGCCGAAACCCCAATGCCACCGGTCAGGTTCTCCGACGATGCTCCGACGATGGTGCCCCGACGAAGAAAAATACGGCACCAGCACCTGCCCGAGCCCTGCAAGTGCTATCACAACCCTCGGTCTGATCCAATCTTCGACTGGGAATGAACGTCGTATGCTTAGACTGGGAATGAACTCCATATACCTAAGTCAACCAACGAAAGAAGCGTGCGGGCGCTCAGCCGGCTAGAGGGGCAGGATGCACAAGCCGAGCATCGAGCGGGTCCCTCTCTACGTGCTATCGATCCTACTACCGCAGCCCTTGGTCTGGTCCGATCTTAGATGGGAATCAACTCCGTATGCCACAACCAACCGACGAAATGAGCGTGCGGGAGGGTGGGCGGGCAGTACGCCGGCCAGAGAGATGAGATGCGCAAGCCGTGGATCGATAGGGTGGTAGGTGGGTTTAGGCACATCTTCATATTTCTATGTGCCAATGCCATTTTTATGGCTTGTAAATTCATAATGGACCCTTAAGCCTTCACGTGAAGTTTCATGGCAAGACGATTTGTTTTCTATTTTTCATGATTTTTGAAACTTTTTACGGTTCGAGATTTTTTAAAATTTTTTTTGGACGAAGTTCTGGCCCCAAACTTTGTAGACATGATCCTTGTATTTTTGTTGGCATGCACAAAAAAATTCAGCTAAAAACTCAACGTGTACAAGATTTTGTGACCATTTGAAAAAAGTGTCCCTATTTTAGACACTTTAATGGCTACTAGCAGCAAACTTGTAAAATCTCAAATGCTCTTTAAGGGGGTGTGAGTTCTCGAGGTTTGATGAGGGATAGGGGGCCAATATAAGGGCCAAGTACTAGCACCCATCGCACACCATGTGCGCACACCCCCTGGCCCCCCCGATAGCCGGAACCCCGATGCCACCGGTCAGGTTCTCCGACGATGCTCCGGCGATGGTGCCTCGACGAAGAAAAATACGGCACTAG
Organism: Durio zibethinus; assembly: GCF_047325235.1. Classification (NCBI taxonomy): domain Eukaryota; kingdom Viridiplantae; phylum Streptophyta; class Magnoliopsida; order Malvales; family Malvaceae; genus Durio; species Durio zibethinus. The sequence goes on along the minus strand of NC_143183.1, from coordinate 11,485,521 downwards.
CACCTGCGCGAGCCCTGCAAGTGCTATCACAACCCTTGGTCTGATCCAATCTTCGACTGGGAATGAACGTCGTATGCTTAGACTGGGAATGAACTCCGTATGCCTAAGTCAACCAACGAAACAAGCGTGCGGGCGCTCAGCCGGCTAGAGGGGCAGGATGCACAAGTCGGGCATCGAGCGGGTCCCTCTCTACGTGCTATCGATCCTACTACCGCAGCCCTTGGTCTGGTCCGATCTTAGATGAGAATCAACTCCGTATGCCTCAACCAACTGACGAAATGAGCGTGCGGGAGGGTGGGCGGGCAATACACAGGCCAGAGAGACGAGATGCGCAAGCCGTGGTTCGATAGGGTGGTAGGTGGGTTTAGGCACATCTTCATATTTCTACATGCCAATGCCATTTTTATGACTTGTAAATTCATACAACGGTCCCTTAACCCTTCACGTGAAGTTTTATGGCAAGACGACTCATTTTCTATTTTTCACGATTTTTGAAACATTTTGCGGTTCAGGATTTTTTAAAATTTTTTTGGAAGGAGTTTTGAACCCAGACTTGATAGATGTGATCCTTGTATTTTTGTTTGCATGCACAAAAAAATTCAGCTAAAAACTCAAAGTGTACAAGATTTCGTGACCATTTGAAAAAAGTGTCTCCATATCAGACACTTTAATGGCGACTGGCAGCAAACTTGTAAAATCTCAAATGCTTTTTAAGGGGGTGTGAGTTCTTGAGGTTTGATGAGGGATAGTGGGCCAATATAAAGGCCAAGTACCAGCACCCATCGCGCATCATGTGCGCATACCCCTCCGGCCCCTCGATCGCCGGAACCCCAAAACTGTCGGTCAAGTTCTTCGATGAAGCTCCGACGATGGTGCCCCGAGAAAGAAAAATGTGGCACCAGCACATGCCCGTGCCCAGCATGTGCTGCCGCGACCCTCGGTCGGTCCGATCTTAGACTGGGAATGAACTCCCTACGCTTAGACTGGGAATGAACTCCGTATGCCTAAGTCAACCCACGAAACGAGCGTATAGGTCCTCAATCGGCCAGAGGGGCAGGATACGCAAGCCGGGGATCGATCGGGTCACCCTCTGTGTGCTGCCGATCTTGCTGCTGCAACCCTCGGTCTAGTCTGATCATAGACTGGGAATGAACTCCATATGCCTAAGCCAACCGACGAAAAGAGTAGGCGGGCGGGCGGGCGGGCACTGCGCCGGCCAGAGAGATGAGATGCGCAAGCCATGGATCGATAGGGTGGTAGGTGGGTTTAGGCACATCTTCATATTTCGGCAAGCCAATGCCATTTTTATGGCTTGTAAATTCATACAATGGTCCCTTAAGCCTTCACGTGAAGTTTCATGGCAAGACGACTCGTTTTCTATTTTTCATGATTTTTGAAACTTTTTACGGTTAGGGATTTTTTAAAACTTTTTCGGAAGGAGTTTTGGCCCCAAACTTGGTAGACGTGATCCTTGTATTTTTTTTGGCATGCATAAAAAAATTCAGCTAAAAACTCGAGGTGTACAAGATTTTGTGACCATTTGAAAAAAGTGTCCACATTTCGACACTTTAATGGCTACTAGCAGCAAACCTGTAAAATCCTAGATGCTCTTAAGGGGGTGTGAGTTTTCGAGGTTTGATGAGGGATAGGGGGCCAATATAAGGGCCAAGTATAGCACCAATTGCACATCATGTGCGCACCACCCCCTGCCCCCCGATCGTCGAAACCCCAATGTCACCGGTTAGGTTCTCCGGCGATGCTCCGACGATGGTGCCCCGAGGAAGAATAATGCAGCACCAGCACATGCCCGAGCCTAGCATGTGCTATCACAACCCTTAGTCCGGTCCAATCTTAGACTAGGAATGAACTTCGTATGCTTATTCTGCGAATAAACTCCGTATGCCTAAGTCAACCCACGAAACGAGCGTGCGGGCGCTCAACCGGCCAGAGAGGCAGGATACACAAGCCGGGGGTTGGCCGGGTCCCCCTCTGCATGCTGCCTATCTTGCTACCGCAACCCTTGGTCTGGTCCAATCTTAGACTGAAAATGAACTCCGTATGCCTAAGCCAACCTACGAAACATGCGGGCGGGCGGGCGGGCGGGCGGGCGGGCACTACGTCGGCCAGAGAGACGAGATGCGCAAGCCGTGGATCGATAGGGTGGTAGGTGGGTTTACGCACATCTTCATATTTCTGCATGCCAATGCCATTTTCAGGGCTTGTAAATTCATACAATGGTCCCTTAAGCCTTCACGAGAAGTTTCATGGCGAGACGACTCCTTTTCTTTTTTTCACGATTTTTGAAACTTTTTACGATTCGGGATTTTTTAAAATTCTTTCGGAGGGAGTTTTGTCCCCAAACATGGTAGATGTGATCCTTGTATTTTTGTTGGCATGCACAAAAGCATTCAGCTAAAAACCTCAACGTGTACAAGATTTTGTGACCATTTGAAAAAGGTGTCCCTATTTCAGACACTTTAATGGCTACTGGCAGCAAACCTGTAAAATCTCAAATGCTCTTTAAGGGGGTGTGAGTTCTCGAGGCCTGATGAGGGATAGGGGGCCAATATAAGGGCCAAGTACTAGCACCCATCGCACATCATGTGCGCACACCCCCTGGCCCCCCCGATCGCAGGAACCCCAATGCCACCGGTCAGGTTCTCTGACGATGCTCCGACGATGGTGCCCCGATAAAGAAAAATACGACACCAGCACCTGCCCGAGCCCAGCAAGTGCTATCGCAACCCTCGATCCGATCCAATCTTAGACTGGGAATGAACTTCGTATGCTTAGACTGGGAATGAACTCCGTATGCCTAAGTCAACGCACGACACAAGCGTGCGGGCGCTTAGCCGGCCAGAGGGGCAGTATGCACAAGCCGGGGATCGACCGGGTCCCCCTCTACGTGCTGTCGATCCTACTGTCGCAGCCCTCAGTCTGGTCTGATCTTAGACTGGGAATGAACTCCGTATGCCTAAGCCAACCGATGAAACGAGCGGACGGGCGGACGGGCGGACGGGCGGGCACTACATCGACCAGAGAGACAAGATGCGCAAGCCATGGATCGATAGGGTGGTAGGTGGATTTAGGCACATCTTCATATTTCTACGTGCCAATGCCATTTTTATGGCTTGTAAATTCATACAACGGTCCCTTAAGCCTTCACGTGAAGTTTTATGGCAAGACGACTCATTTTCTATTTTTCACGATTTTTGAAACTTTTTACGGTTCGAGATTTTTTAAAATTTTTTCGGAAGGAGTTTTGAACCCAGACTTGGTAGATGTGATCGTTCTATTTTTGTGGGCATGCAAAAAACAATTCAGCTAAAAACTCAAAATGTATAATGGCTACTGGCAGCAAACCTGTAAAATCTCAAATCTTTTTTAAGGGTGTATGAGTTCTTGATGTTTGATGAGGGATACGGGGCCAATATAAGGGCCAAGTACCAGCACCCATCACACATCCTGTGCGCACACCCCTCCGGCCCCCCCAATCGCTGGAACCCTAATACCGTCGGTCAAGTTCTTCGACGATGCTCCGGTGATGGTGCCCTGGGGAAGAAAAATGCGGCACCAGCACATGCCAGCGCCCAGCATGTGCTGCCGCGACCCTCGGTCCGATCCGATCTTAGACTGGGAATGAACTCCGTATGCTTAGACTGGGAATGAACTCTGTATGCCTAAGTGAACCCACGAAACGAGCATCGGGCGCTCAACCGACGAGAGGGGCAGGATGCACAAGCCGGGGATCGATCGGGTCACCCTCTGCGTGCTACTGATCTTGCTGCCGCAACCCTCGGTTCGGTCTGATCATAGACTGGGAATGAACTCCATATGCCTAATCCAACCGACGAAACGAGTGGGCGGGCGGGCGGGCGAGCACTACGTCGACCAGAGAGACGAGATGCTCAAGCCGTGGATCGATAGGGTGGGAGGTGGGTTTAGGCACATCTTCATATTTCAGCATGCCAATGCCATTTTTATGGCTTGTAAATTCATACAATGGTCCCTTAAGCCTTCACGTGAAGTTTAATGGCAAGACGACTCATTTTCTATTTTTCATGATTTTCGAAACTTTTTACGGTTCGGGATTTTTCAAAATTTTTTTGAAAGGAGTTTTGGCCCCAAACTTATTAGATGTGATCCTTGTGTTTTTTTTGGCATGCACAAAAAAATTCAGCCAAAAACTCGAAGTGTACAAGATTTTGAAACAATTTGAAAAAAGTTTCCCCATTTCAGACACTTTAGTGGCTACTGGCAACAAACCTGTAAAATCTCAAATGCTCTTTAAGGGGGTGTGAGTTCTCGAGGTTTGATGAGGGATAGGGGGCCAATATAAGGGACAAGTACCAGCACCCATCGCACATCATGTGCGTACACCCCCCGATCGCCGTAACCCCAATGACGTCGGTCAGTTTCTCCAGCGATGCTCCGGCGATGGTGCCCCGACGAAGAAAAATGCGGCACCAGCACATGCCCGAGCCCAGCATGTGCTGTCGCAATCCTCGGTCTGGTCCGATCTTAGACTGGGAATGAACTCCGTATGCTTATACTAGGAATGAAGTTTGTAGGCCTAAGTCAACCTACGAAATGAGCGTGCGGGCGCTCAGCTGGCCAGAGGGGCAGGATGCGCAAGCCGGGGATCGACCGGGTCACCCTCTGTGTGCTGCCGATCTTGCTGCCGCAACCCTCGGTCCGATCTGATCATAGACTGGGAATGAACTCCATATGCCTAAGCCAACCGACGAAATGAGTGGGCGGGCGGGCGGGCACTACGACGACCAGAGAGACGAGATGCGCAAGCCGTGGATCGATAGGGTGGTAGGTGGGTTTAGGCACATCTTCATATTTCGGCATGCCAATGCCATTTTTATGGCTTGTGAATTCATACAATGGTCCCTTAAGCCTTCACGTGAAGTTTCATGGCAAGACGACTTGTTTTCTATTTTTCATGATTTTTGAAACTTTTTGCGGTTCGGGATTTTTTAAAATTTTTTTGGAAGGAGTTTTGTCCCCAAACTTATTAGACGTGATCCTTGTATTTTTTTGGCATGCGCAAAAAAATTCAGCCAAAAACTCGAAGTGTACAAGATTTTGAGACCATTTGAAAAAAGTGTCCCCATTTCAGACACTTTATTGGCTACTGGCAGCAAACCTATAAAATCTCAAATGCTCTTTAAGGGGGTGTGAGTTCTCGAGGTTGGATGAGGGATAAGGGGCCAATATAAGGGCCAAGTACCAGCACCCATCGCACATTATTTGCGCACACCCCCCGGTCCCCTCGATCGTCGGAACCCCAATGCCGTCGGTCAGGTTCTCCGGCGATGCTCCAGCGATGGTGCCCCGACGAAGAAAAATACGTCACCAGCATATGCCTGAGCCCAGCATGTGCTGCCGCAAACCTCGGTCATGTCCAATCTTAGACTAGGAATGAACTCCGTATGCTTAGACTGGGAATGAACTCTATATGCCTAAGTCAACCCACGAAACGAGCGTGTGGGCACTCAGTAGGCCAGAGGGGCGAGATGCGCAAGTCGGGGATTGGGCAGGTCCCCCTCTGCGTGCTGCCAATCCTACTACCGCAACCCTCGGTCTGGTCCAATATTAGACTGGGAATGAACTTCGTATGCCTAAGCCAACCGACGAAACGAGCGGGTGGACGGGCGAGCACTACGTCGGCCAGAGAGACGGGATGCGCAAGCCGTGGATCGATAGGGTGGTAGGTGGGTTTTGGCACATCTTCATATTTCTGCATGCCAATGCCATTTTTATGGCTTGTAAATTTATACAATGGTCCTTTAAGCCTTCACGTGAAGTTTCATGGCACGACGACTCGTTTTCTATTTTTCATGATTTTTGAAACTTTTTGCGGTTCGGGATTTTTTAAAATTTTTTTGGAAGGCGTTTTGGCCCCAAACTTGGTGGTCATGATCCTTTTACTTTTTCTGGCATGCCCAAAAAAATTCAGCCAAAAACTCGAAGTGTACAAGATTTTGTGACCATTTGAAAAAAGTGTCCCCATTTTAGACACTTTAATGGCTACAGGCAGCAAACCTGTAAAATCTCAAACGCTCTTTAAGGGGGTGTGAGTTCTCGAGGTTTGATAAGGGATAGGGGCCCAACATAAGGGCCAAGAACCAGCACCCATCACACATCATGTGCGCACACCCCCTGGCCCCCCCGATCGTTGAAACCCTAATGCCACCAATCAGGTTCTCCGACGACGCTCCGGCGATGGTGCCCCGTCGAAGAAAAATACGGCACCAGCACATGCTGAGCCCAGCATGTGCTATCGTAACCCTTGGTCCGATCTGATCTTAGACTGGGAATTAACTCCGTATGCCTCAGTCAACCCACGAAATGAGCGTGCGGGCGCTCAGCCGGCCAGAGGGGCGGGATGCGCAAGCCAGGGATCAACCAGGTCCCCGTCTACGTGCTGCCGATCCTGCTGCCGCAACCCTCAGTCTGGTCTGATCTTAGACTGGGAATGAACTCTGTATGCCTAAACCAACCGATGAAACGAGCAGGCGGGTGGGCGGGCGGGTATTACGCCAGCTAGAGAGACGGGATGCGCAAGCCGTGGATCGATTGGGTGGTAGGTGGGTTTAGCCACATCTTCATATTTCTACATGCCAATGCCTTTTTTATGGCTTGTAAATTCATACAATGGTCCCTTAAGCCTTCACGTGAAGTTTCATGGCAAGACGTCTCGTTTTCTATTTTTCACGATTTTTGAAACTTTTTGGGGTTCAGGATTTTTTAAAGTTTTTTCGGACGGCGTTTTAGCCCCAAACTTGGTGGCCATGATCCTTTTATTTTTTCCGGCATGCACAAAAAAATTCAGCTAAAAACTTGAAGTGTGTACAAGATTTTGTGACCATTTGAAAAAAGTGTCCCCATTTAAGACACTTTAATGGCTACTGGCAGCAAACCTGTAAAATCTCAAATGCTTTTTAAGGGGGTGTGAGTTCTCGAGGTTTGATGAGGGATAGGGGGCCACTATAAGGGCCAAGTACCAGCACCCATCGCACATCATGTGCGCACACCCCCCCGGCCCCCCGATCGCTGGAACCCCAATGTCGTCGGTCAGGTTCTCCGACGATGCTCCGATGATGGTGCCCTGGAGAATAAAAATACGGCACCAGCACATGCCTGAGCCCAGCATGTTCTGCCACAACCCTTGATCCGGTCTGAGCTTAGACTGGGAATGAACTCCGTATGCCTAAGTCAACCCACGAAACGAGCATGCGGGCACTCAGCCAACCAGAAGGGTGGGATGCACAAGTCGGGGATCGGTCGGCTCCCCTCTGCATGCTGCCGATCCTGCAGCCGCAACTCTCGGTCCTATCTGATCTTACATTGGGAATGAACTCCGTATGCCCAAGCCAACCGATGAAACGAACGGGCGGACGGGCGGGCAAGCACTACGTCGGCCAGAGAGACGGGATGCGCAAGCCGTGGATCGATAGGGTGGTAGGTGAGTTTAGGCACATCTTCATATTTCTTCATGCCAATGCCATTTTTATGGCTTGTAAACTCATAAAATGGTCCCTTAAGCCTTCACGTGAAGTTTCATGGCAAGACGACTCATTTTCTATTTTTTATGATTTTTGAAACTTTTTATGGTTCGGGATTTTTTAAAATTTTTTCGGAAGGAGTTTTGGCCCCAAACTTAGTAGACATGATCCTTGTATTTTTTTTGGCATGCACAAAAAGATTCAGCTAAAACTCGAAGTGTACAAGATTTTGTGACAATTTGAAAAAAGTGTCCCCATTTCAGACACTTTAATGGCTACTGGCAGCAAACCTGTAAAATCTCAAATGCTCTTTAAGCGGGTGTGACTTCTCGAGGTTTGATGAGGGTTAGGGGGCCAATATATGGGCCAGGGAACAGCACCCATCACCCTAATCGCCGAAACCCCAATGCGGCCCGTCAGGTTCTCCGACGGTGCTCCGACGATGGTGCCCCGGTGAAGAAAAAAGTGGCACCTGCACAAGCCTGAGCCCAGCATGTGCTGCCATAACCCTTGGTCCAATCCGATAGACTGGGAATGAACTCCGTATGCTTAGAGTGGGAATGAACTTCGTATGCCTAAGTCAACCCACGAAACAAGCGTGCGGGCACTCAGTCGGCAAGAGGGGCGGGATGCGCAAGCCGGGGATCGATCGGATCCCCCTCTACATGCTGCCGATCCTACTGTCATAACCCTTGATCCGGTCTGATCTAGACTGGGAATGAAGTTCGTATGCCTAAGCCAACTAACGAAACGAGCGGGAGGGTGGGCGGGCGGGTACTACACCTGCCAGAGAGACAGGATGCGCAAGCCCTGGATCGATAGGGCGGTAGGTGGGTTTAGGGACATCTTCATATTTCTCCATGCAAATGCCATTTTTATGGCTTGTAAATTCATACAATGGTCCCTTAAGCCTTCACGTGAGGTTTCATGGCAAGATGACTCATTTTCTATTTTTCACGATGTTTGAAACTTTTTACGGTTCGAGATTTTTTAAAATATTTTGAAAGGAGTTTTCACAACAAACTTGGTAGACCTGATCCTTGTCTTTTTGTTGGCTCGCACAAAAAAATTCAGCTAAAAACTCGAAGTGTACAAGATTTTGTGACCGTTTGAAAAAAGTGTCCACATTTCGACACTTTAATGGCTACTAGTAGCAAACCTGTAAAATCTCAAATGCTCTTTAAGGGGGTGTGAGTTCTCGAAGTTTGAAGAGGGATAGGGGGCCAATATAAGGGCCAAGTAGCAGCACCCATCGCACATCATGTGCGCACACCCCCCCCCCGACGCCCCCGATCAACGGAACCCCAATGCCGCCAGTCAGGTTCTCTGACGATGCTTTAAAGATGGTGCCTCGATGAAGAAAAATGTGGCACCAGCACATGCCCGAGCCCAGCATGTGCTACCGCAACCCTTGATCCAGTCTGATCTTAGACTAGGAATCAACTCCATATGCTTAGACTGGGAATGAACTCCGTATGCCTAAGTCAACCCACAACATGAGCATGCGGGCGCTCAGCCGGCCAGAGAGGCGGGATGCGTAAGTCGAGGATCGTTCGGGTCCCCCTTTGCGTGTTACCGATCCTGCTGTCGCAACCCTCAGTCTGGTCCAATCTTAGACTATGAATGAACTCCGTATGCCTAAGCCAATTGACGAAACGAGCGGGCGGGCAGGCGGGCACGACGTCGACCAGAGAGACGGGATGCGCAAGCCGTGGATCGATAGGGTGGTAGGTGGGTTTTGGCACATCTTCATATTTCTGCGTGCCAATGCCATTTTTATGGCTTGTAAATTCATACAATGGTCCCTTAAGCCTTCACGTGAAGTTTCATGGCAAGACGACTCGTTTTCTATTTTTCACGATTTTTGAAACTTTTTAGAGTTTGGGATTTTTTAAAATTTTTTCGGAAGGGTTTCTGGCCCTAAACTTGGTAGACGTGATCCTTGTATTTTTGTTGGCATGCACAAAACAATTCAGCTAAAAACTCGAAGTGTACAAGATTTTGTGACCATTTGAAAAAGTATCCTAATTTCAGACACTTTAATGGCTACTGGCAGCAAACCTATAAAATCTCAAATGCTCCTTAAGGGGGTGTGAGTTCTCAAGGTTTGATAAGAGATATTGGGCCAATATAAGGGCCAAGTACCAGCCCCCATCGCACATCATGTGCGCACACCCCCCGGCCCCCCCGATCGTCGGAACCCCAATGCCGCCGGTCAAGTTCTCTAACGATGCTCCGATGATGGTGCCCTGGTAAAGAAAAATATGGCACCAGCACATGCCCAACCCCAGCATGTGCTGCCACAACCCTTGATCTGGTCTGATCTTAGATTGGGAATGAACTCCGTATGCCTAAGTCAACCCACGAACCGAGCATGCGGGCGTTCAGCCAGCCAGAGGGGCGGGATGCACGAGTCGGGGATCAGTCGGGTCCGCTCTGTGTGCTGTCGATCCTGTAGCCGCAACTCTTAGTCCTGTCTGATCTTACACTGGGAGTGAACTCTGTATGCCTAAGCCAATCGACGAAACAAACGAGCGGGCGGGCGAGCGGGCAGACAGGCGAGCACTACGTCGACCAAAGAAACGGGATGCGCAAGCCGTGGATCGATAGGGTGGTAGGTGGGTTTAGGCACATCTTCATATTTCTTCATGCCAATGCCATTTTTATGGCTTGTAAACTCATACAATGGTCCACTAAGCCTTCACGTGAAGTTTCATGGCAAGACGACTCATTTTCTATTTTTTATGATTTTTGAAACTTTTTACAGTTCGGGATTTTTTAAAATTTTTTCGAAAGGAGTTTTGGGCCCAAACTTAGTGGACGTGATCCTTGTATTTTTTTTGGCATGCACAACAAGATTCAGCTAAAAACTCAAAGTGTACAAGATTTTGTGACCATTTGAAAAAAGTGTCCCCATTTCAGACACTTTAATGGCTACTGGCAGCAAACCTGTAAAATCTCAAATTCTCTTTAAGGGGGTGTGAGTTCTCGAGGTTTGATGAGGGATAGGGGGCCAATATAAGGGCCAAGTACTAGCACCCATCGCACATCATGTGCGCACACCCCCCCCGGCCCCCACGATTGCCGGAACCCCAATACCGCTGATCAGGTTCTCCAACGATGGTGCCCCGACAAAGAAAAATACGGCACCAGCACATGCCCGAGCCCAGCATGTGCTGCCGTAAACCTCGGTCCAGTCTGATCTTAGATTGGGAATGAACTCCGTATGCCTAAGTCAACCCACGAAACGAGCGTGCGGGAGCTCAACTGGCCAGAGGGGCAAGATGCGCAAGACGGAGATCGACCGGGTCCCCCTCTACATGCTGTCATTCCTGCTGCTGCAACCCTCGATCTGGTCCGATCTTAGACTGGGAATGAACTTCGTATGCCTAAGCCAACCAACAAAACAAGCGGGCGGACGGGTGGGCGAGCACTACGCTGGCCAGAAAGACGGGATGCGCAAGCCGTGGATCGATAGGGTGGTAGGTGGGTTTGGCACATCTTCATCTTTCTATGTGCCAGTGCCAATTTTTTGCTTGTAAATTCATACATTGGTCCCTTAAGCCTTCACGTGAAGTTTCATGGCAAGATGACTTGTTTTTTATTTTTCACGATTTTTTAAACTTTTTGAGGTTCGGGAGTTTTTAAAATTTTTTGGAAGGATTTTTGGCCCCAAACTTGGTAGACGTGATCCTTGTATTTTTTTTGGCGTGCACAAAAAAATTCAGCTAAAAACTCGAAGTGTACAAGATTTTGTGACCATTTGAAAAAAGTGTCCCCATTTCAGACACTTTAATGGCTACTGGCAGCAAACCTGTAAAATCTCAAATGCTCTTTAAGGGGTGTGAGTTCTCGAGGTTTGATGAGGGATAGAGGGCCAATATGAGGGCCAAGTACCAGCACCCATCGCACATCATGTGCGCACACCCCCCGGCACCCCCGATCGCCGAAACCCTAATCCTGCCGGTCAGATTCTCCGGCGATACTCCAGCGATGGTGCCCCGACGAAGAAAAATGCGGCACTAGCACATGCCCGAGCCCAGCATGTGCTGTCACAACCTTCGGTCTGATCAGATCTTAAGTTGGGAATGAACTCCGTATGCTTAGACTGGGAGTGAACTCTATATGCCTAAGTGAACCCACGAAACGAGCGTGCGGGCATTCAACCAGCCAGACGGGCGGGATGCGCAAGCCGGGGATCAACCGGGTCCTCTTTTGCGTGCTATCGATCCTGTTGCCGTAACCCTTGGTCTGGTCTGATCTTAGACTGGGAATGAACTCCGTATGTTTATACTGGGAATGAACTTCGTATGCCTAAGTCAACCCATGAAACGAGCGTGTAGGCGCTCAACCGACCAGAAGGCCGAGATGCGCAAGCCGGTGATCGACCGGGTCCTCCTCTATGTGCTACTGATCCTACTGCTGCAACCCTCAGTCCGATCCGATCTTAGACTGGGAATGAACTCCATATGCCTAAGCCAACCGACGAAACGAGCGAACGGGCGAGCAGACGGGCACTGCATCGGTCAGAGGGACGGGATGCGCAAGCCGTGGATCGATAGGGTGGTAGGTGGGTTTAGGCACATCCTCATATTTCTGCATGTCAATGCTTTTTTTATGGCTTGTAAATTCATACAATGGTCCCTTAAGCCTTCACATGAAGTTTCATGGTGAGACGACTCGTTTTCTATTTTTCAAGATTTTTGAAACCTTTTGCGGTTCGGGATTTTTTAAAATTTTTTCAGAAAGAGTTTTGGCTCCAAACTTGGTAGACGTGATCCTTGTATTTTTGTTGGCATGCACAAAACAATTCAGCTAAAAACTCAAGGTGTACAAGATTTTGTGACCATTTGAAAAAAGTGTCCCCATTTGAGATACTTTAATGGCTACTAGCAGCAAACCTGTAAAATCTCAAATGCTCTTTAAGGGAGTGTGAGTTCTCGAGGTTTGATGAGGGATAGGGGGCCAATATAAGGGCCAAGTACCAGCACCCATCGCACATCATGTGCGCAAACCCCCCGGCCCCCCCGATCATCGAAACCCCAATGCCGTCGGTCAGGTTCTCCGGTGATGCTCCGGTGATGGTGCCCCGGCGAAGAAAAATACGGCACCGGCATATGCTCGAGCCCAGCATGTGCTACCGCAACCCTCGATCTAGTCCGATCTTAGACTGGGAATGAACTCCGTATGCTTAGACTGGCAATGACCTCCGTATGCCTAAGTAAACCCACAAAATGAGCGTGCGGGCGTTGAACTGACCAGAGGGGCGGGATGTGCAAGTCGGGGATCGATCGGGTCCCCCTCTGCGTAATGTCGCAACCCTCGGTCTGGTCTAATTTTAGACTGGGAATGAACTCCGTATGCCTAAGCCAATCGATTAAACGAGCGGACGGGCGGGCGGGCACTACGCCGGCCAGAGAGACGGGATGCACAAGCCGTGGATCGATAGGGTGGTAGGTGGGTTTAGGCACATCTTCATATTTCTGCATGCCAATGCTATTTTTATGGCTTGTAAATTCATACAATGGTCCCTTAAGCCTTCACGTGAAGTTTAATGGTAAGACGATTCATTTTCTATGTTTCATAATTTTTGAAACTTTTTACGGTTCGGGATTTTTTAAAATTTTTTCGGAAGGATTTTTGGCCCCAAACATGCTAGACGTGATCCTTGCATTTTTGTTAGCATGCAAAACAAAATTCAGCTAAAAACTCGAAGTGGACAAGATTTTGCGACCATTTGAAAAAAGTTTCCCCATTTTAGACACTTTAATAGCTACTGGCAGGAAACTTGTAAAATCTCAAATGCTCTTTAAGGGGGTGTGAGTTCTCGAGGTTTAATGAGGGATAGGGGGCCAATATAAGGGCCAAGTACCAGCACCCATCGGACATCATGGGTGCACACCCCTCCGGTCCCCCAATCGCCAGAACCCCAATGCCGTCGGTCAGGTTTTCCGACGATTATCTTACGATGGTGCCCCGACGAAGAAAAATGCGACACCAGCACATGCCCGAGCCCAGCATGTGCTACTGTAACCCTTAGTCTGGTCTGATTTTAGGTTGAGAAAGAACTCCGTATGCTTAAAATGGGAATGAACTCTGTATGCCTAAGTCAACCCACGAAACGAGCGTGCGAACGCTCAGTCGGCCAGAGGGGTGGATGCGAAAGCTGGGGATCAATCGGGTCACCTTCTGCGTGCTGTCAATCCTGCTGCCACAACCCTCGGTCTGGTCTGATCTTAGACTAGGAATGAACATCGTATTCCTAAGCCAACCGACGAAACGAGCGGGCGGGCGAGCACTATGCCAGCCAGAGAGACAGGATGTGCAAGCCATGGATCGATAGGGTGGTAGGTGGGTTTAGCTACATCTTCATATTTTCATGTGCCAATGCCATTTTTATGGCTTGTAAATTCATACAATGGTCCCTTAAGCCTTCACGTGAAGTCTCATGGCAAGACGACTTGTTTTTTATTTTTCATGATTTTCTAAACTTTTTGCGGTTCGGGATTTTTTAAAATTTTTTGGAAGGATTTTTGGCCCCAAACTTGGTAGACGTGATCCTTGTATTTTTTTTGGCATGCACAAAAAAATTCAGCTAAAAACTCAAAGTGTACAAGATTTTTTGACCATTTCAAAAAAGTGTCCCCATTTCAGACACTTTAATGGCTACTGGCAGCAAAACTGTAAAATCTCAAATGCTCTTTAAGGGGGTGTGAGTTCTCGAGGTTTGATGAGGGATAGGGGGCCAATATAAGGGCCAAGTACCAGCACCCATCGCACATCATGTGCGCACACCCCCCCGGCCGCCCCGATCGTCGGAACCCCAATGTCGTCGGTCAGGTTCTCCGGCATGGTACCCCGATGAAGAAAAATACGGCACCAGTACATGCACGAGCCCAGCATGTGCTTCTGTAACCCTCGGTCTGGTCTGATCTTAGACTGGGAATGAACTCCGTATGCCTAAGTCAACCCACAAAACGAGCGTGCGAGCACTCAGTCGGCCATAGGGGCGGGATGCGCACGCAGGGGATTGATCGGGTCCCCCTCTGCATGCTGTCAATCCAGCTGCGGCAAGCCTCGGTCTGATCCAATCTTAGACTGGGAATGTACTCCGTATGCCTAAGCCAACCGACGAAACGAACGGGCGGACGGGTGGGCGGGCACTACGCCGGCTAGAGAGACGGGATGCGCAAGCCATGGATCGATAGGGTGGTTGGTGGGTTTAGGCACATCTTCATATTTCTACCTACCAATGCCATTTTTATGGTTTGTAAATTCATATAATGGTCCCTTAAGCCTTCACATGAAGTTTCAGGGCAAGACGACTCGTTTTATATTTTTCATGATTTTTGAAACTTTTTGCGGTTCGAGATTTTTTAAAATTTTTTTGGAAGGAGTTTTGGCCCCAAACTTCGTAGACATAATCTTGTATTTTTGTTGGCATGCTCAAAAAAATTCAGCTAAAAACTTGAAGTGTACAAGATTTTGTGACCATTTGAAAAAAGTGTCCCTATTTCAAACACTTTAATGGCTACTAGTAGCAAACCTGTAAAATCTCAAATGCTCTTTAAGGGGGTGTGAGTTCCTGAGGTTTGATGAGGGATAGGGGGCTAATATATAGGCCAAGTACTAGCACCCATCGCAGATCATGTGCGTAAACCCCCCCGGCCCCCCCGATCGCCGGAACTTCAATGCCACCGTTCATGTTCTCCGGCGATGCTCCAGTGATGGTGCCCCGGTAGAGAAAAATGCGACACCAGCACATTCCCGAACCCAGCATGTGCTGTAGCAACCCTCGATCCAGTCTGATCTTAGATTGGGAATGAACTCCGTATGCTTAGACTGGGAATGAACTCCGTATGCTCTGTCATCCAGTCGAGCGAGATGCACAAGCCGGGGATCGATCAGGTCCCCCTCTGTGTGCTGTCGATCCTACTGCCGCAACCCTTCGTCCGGTCTCATCTTAGACTACTAATAAACACCGTATGCCTAAGCCAACCGACGAAACGAGCGGACAGGCGGGCGAGCAGGAGGGCATTATGTCAGCCAGAGAGACAGGATGCGCAAGCCGCGGATTGATAGGGTGGTAGGTGGGTTTAGGCACATATTCATATTTCTACATGCCAATGCCATTTTTATGGCTTGTAAATTCATACAATGGTCCCTTAAGCCTTCACGTGAAGTTTCATGGCAAGACGACTCGTTTTTTATTTTTCATGATTTTTGAAACTTTTTGTAGTTTGGGATTTTTTAAAATTTTTTCGAAAGGATTTTTGGCACCAAACTTAGTAGACCTGATCCTTGTATTTTTGTTGGCATGCACAAAAAAATTCAGCTAATAACTCGAAGTGTACAAGATTTTGTGACCATTTGAAAAAAACATCCCCATTTCAGACACTTTAATGGCTACTGGCAGCAAACCTGTAAAATCTCAAATGCTCTTTAAAGGGGTGTGAGTCCTCGAGGTTTGATGAGGGATAGGGGGCCAATATAAGGGCCAAGTACCAGCACCCATCGCACATCATGTGCGCACACCCCTCCGGCCCCCCCGATTGCTGGAACCCCAATGCCACCGTTCAGGTTCTCTGGCGATACTCCGGTGATGGTGCCCCGGCGAAGAAAAATGTGGCACGTATGCCCGAGCCCAGCATGTACTGCCACAACCCTCAGTTCGGTCTGATCTTAGACTGGGAATGAACTCTGTATGCTTAGACTGGGAATGAACTCCGTATGCCTAAGTCAACCCATAAAACGAGCGTGCGGGCGCTCAGCCGACCAGAGGGGCGAGATACGCAAGCCCAGGATCAATCTGGTCCCCCTCTATGTACTGCCGATCCTGCTACTGCAACCCTCAGTCTGGTCCAATCTTAGACTGGGAATGAACTCCGTATGCTTAGACTGGCAATGAACTCCGTATGCCTAAGTAAACCCACAAAATGAGCGTGCGGGCGTTGAACCGACCAGAGGGGCGGGATGTGCAAGTTGGGGATCGATCGGGTCCCTCTCTGCGTAATGTCGCAACCCTCGGTTTGGTCTAATTTTAGACTGGGAATGAACTCCGTATGCCTAAGCCAATCGATGAAACGAGCGGACGGGCGGGCGGGCACTACGCCGGCCAGAGAGACGGGATGCGCAAGCCATGGATCGATAGGATGGTAGGTGGGTTTAGGCACATCTTTATATTTTTTCATGCAAATGCCATTTTTGAGGCTTGTAAATTCATACAATGGTCCCTTAAGCCTTCACGTGAAGTTTCATGGCAAGAAGACTCGTTTTCTATTTTTCACGATTTTTGAAACTCTTTTTGGTTCGGGATTTTTTAAAATTCTTTCGGAAGGAATTTTGGTCCCAAAATTGTAGACGTGATCCTTGTATTTTTGTTGGCATGCACAAAAAAATTCAGCTAAAAACTCGAAGTGTACAAGATTTTGTAACCATTTGAAAAAAATGTCCCCATTTCAAACACTTTAATGGCTACTGGCAGCAAACCTGTAAAATCGCAAATGCTCTTTAAAGGGGTGTGAGTTCTCGAGGTTTGATGAGGGATAGGGGGCCAATATAAGGGCCAAGTACCAGCACCCATCGCACATCATGTGCGCACACCCCCCCGACCCCCCCGATCGCCGGAACCCCAATGCCGACGGTCAGGTTCTCCGGTGATGCTCCGGCGATGGCGCCCCGACGAAGAAAAATGCAGCACCAGCACATGCCCGAGCCCAGCATGTGCTATCAAAATCCTCAGTTCGATCCAATCTTAGACTGGGAATGAGCTCCGCATGCTTAGATTGGGAATGAACTCCGTATGTCTAAGTCAACCCACGAAACGAGCATGCGGGTGCTCAGCCAGCTAGAGGGGCGAGATGCACAAGCCGGGGATCGGCTGGGTCCCCCTCTGTATGCTGCCACAACCCTCAGTTCGATCCGATCTTAGACTGAGAATGAACTCCGTATGCCTAAGCCAATCGACGAAACGAGCAGGCGGGCGGGCGGGCGGGCGAGTGGGCACTACGTTGGCCAGAGAGACAGGATGCATAAGCCGTGGATCAATAGGGTGGTAGGTGGGTTTAGGCACATCTTCATTTTTGTATGTGCCAATGCCATTTTTATGGCTTGTAAATTCATACAATGGTCCCTTAAGCCTTCACGTGAAGTTTCATGGCAAGACGACTCGTTTTTTATTTTTCACGATTTTTGAAACTTTTTGAAGTTCGGGATTTTTTTAAATTTTTTCAGAATGTGTTTTAGCCCCAAACTTGGTAGACGTGATCCTTGTATTTTTGTTGGCATGCACAAAAACATTCAGCTAAAAACTCGAAGTGTACAAGATTTTGTGACCATTTGAAAAAAGTGTCCCAATTTCAGACACTTTAATGGCTACTGGCAGCAAACCTATAAAATCTCAAATGCTCTTTAAGGGGGTGTGAGTTCTCGAGGTTTGATGAGGGATAGGGGGCCAATATAAGGGCCAAGTACCAGCACCCATCGCACATCATGTGCGCACACCCTCCCGGCCCCCCCGATCGTCGGAACCTCAGTGCCGTCGATCAAGTTCTCTGGCGATGCTCCTACGATGGTGCCCCGGTGAAGAAAAATACGGCACCAGCACATGCCCGAGACCAGCATGTGCTACCACAACCCTCGGTTCGGTCCGATCTTAGACTGGGAATGAGCTCCATATGCTTAGACTAGGAATAAACTCCGTATGCCTAAGGCACCCAAGAAATGAGCGTGCGGGTGCTCAACCGGCTAAAGGGGTGGGATGCGCAAGCGGGGGATTGGCTTGGTCCCACTCTGCGTGCGGTCGCAACCCTCGGTCCGATCTGATCTTAGACTGGGAATGAACTCCGTATGCCTAAACCGACCGACGAAACGAGCGGAGAGGCGGGTGGGCAGGCACTACGTCGGCCAGAGAGACGGGATGCGCAAGCCATGGATAGATAGGGTGGCAGGTGCATTTAGGCACATCTTCATATTTCTACGTGCCAATGCCAATTTAATGCTTGTAAATTAATACAATGGTCCCTTAAGCCTTCACATGAAGTTTCATGGCAAGACGACTCGTTTTCTATTTTTCACGATTTTCAAAATTTTTTATGGTTCGTGATTTTTTTAAATTTTTTCGAAAGGAGTTTTGGCCCCAAACTTGGTAGACGTGATCCTTGTATTTTTTTTGGCATGCAAAAAAAAATTCAACTAAAAACTCAAAGTGTACAAGATTTTGCAACCATTTGAAAAAAGTGTCACTATTTCAGACACTTTAATGACTACTGGCAGCAAACCTGTAAAATCTCAAATGCTCTTTAAGGGGGTGTGAGTTCTCGAGGTTTGATGAGGGATAGGGGGCCAATATAAGAGCCAAGTACCAGCACCCATCACACATCATGTTCGCACACCCACCCCCCGGTGACCCCGATCGTCGGAACCCTAATGCCGCCGGTCGGGTTCTCTATCGATGCTCCAGCGATGGTGCCTCGACGAAGAAAAATGCGGCACCTGCACATGCCCAAGCCCAGCATCTGCTGTCGTAACCCTCGGTCCGATCCGATCTTAGACTGGGAATGAACTTTGTCTGGTTAGACTGGGAATGAACTCCGTATGCCTAAGTCAACCCACGAGACGAGCGTCCGGGCGCTCAGTCGGCCAGAAGGGCGGAATGCACAAGCCAAGGATCGTTCGGGTCCCTCTCTATGAGCTGTCGATCCTGCTGCCACAACCCTTAGTTTGGTCTGATCTTAGACTGGGAATGAACTCCGTATGCCTAAGCCAACCGACGAAACGAGCGGTCGGGCGGGCGGGCAGGCACCATGCCGACCAGAGAGATAGGATGCGCAAGCCGTGGATTGATAGGGAGGTAGGTGGGTTTAGGTACATCTTCATATTTCTGCATGCCAATGCCATTTTTATGGCTTGTAAATTCATACAATGGTCCCTTAAGCCTTCACGTGAAGTTTCATGGCAAGACAACTCGTTTTCTATTTTTCACAATTTTTGAAACTTTTTGGGGTTCGGGATTTTTTAAAAATTTTTTGAAAGGAGTTTTGGCCCCAAACTTGGTAGATGTGATCCTTGTATTTTTTTTGGCATGCATAAAAAAATTCAGCTAAAAACTCGAAATGTACAAGATTTGTGACCATTTGAAAAAAGTGTCTCCATTTCAGACACTTTAATGACTATTGGCAGCAAACCTATAAAATCTCAAATGCTCTTTAAGGGGGTGTGAGTTCTCGAGGTTTGATGAGGGATAGGGGGCCAATATCAGGGCCAAGTACCAGCACCCATCGCACATCATGTGGGCATACCCCCCAGCCCCCATCACCGAAACCCCAATGCCGTCGGTCAGGTTCTCCGACGATGGTGCCCCAACGAAGAAAAATGTGGCACCAGCACATGCCTGAGCTCAGTATGTGTTGTCGCAACCCTTGATCCGGTCTGATCTTAGACTGGAAATGAACTCCGTATGCCTAAGCCAACCGATGAAATGAGCAGACGGGCACTACGCCGACCAGAGAGATGGGATGCACAAGTCGTGGATCGATAGGGTGGTAGGTGGGTTTAGGCACATCTTCATATTTCTATGTCCTAATGCCATTTTTATGGCTTGTAAATTCAAACAATGGTCCCTTAAGCCTTCACGTGAAGTTTCATAGCAAGACGACTCGTTTTCTATTTTTCACGATTTTCAAAACTTTTTGCGGTTCTGGATTTTTTAAAATTTTTTCGAAAGGAGTTTTGGCCCCAAACTTAGTAGACATGATCCTTGTATTTTTGTAGGCATGCACAAAAAAATTCAGCTAAGAACTCAAAGTGTACAAGATTTTACGGCCATTTGAAAAAAGTGTCCCCATTTTAGACACTTTAATGGCTACTGGCAGCAAACCTGTAAAATCTCAAATGCTTTTTAAAGGGGTGTGAGTTCTCGAGGTTTGATGAGGGATATGGGGCCAATATAAGGGCCAAGTACCAGCACCCATCGCACATCATGTGCGCACACCCCCCGGCCCCCCTAATCACCGGAACCCCAATGCCGCCGGTTAGGTTCTCAGGCAATGCTCTGGCGACGGTGCCCTGGCAAAGAAAAATGCGGCACTAGCACATGCCCGAGCCCAGCATGTGCTATCGCAACCCTCGGTCTGGTCTGATGTTAGACTGGAAATGAACTCCTTATTATTAGAATGGGAATAAACTCCGTATGCCTAAGTCGACCCACGAAATAAGCGTGTAGGCGCTCAGTCGGTTAGGGGGCGGGATGCGCAAGTCGGGGATCGGTCGGGTCCCCCTCTGTGAGCTATCGATCCTATTGCCACGACCTTCAGTCCTGTCCAATCTTCGACTGGGAATGAACTCCGTATGCCTAAGCCAACCGACGAAACGAGCGAGAGGGCGGGTGGGTGGGCACTACACCGGCCAGAGAGACGGGATGCGCACCAGCACATGCCCGAGCCCACAACATGCTACCGTAACCCTCGGTCCGGTCTGATCTTAGACTGGGAATGAACTGCATATGCTTAGACTGGGAATGAACTCCGTATGCTTAGACTGGGAATGAACTCCATATGCCTAAGTCAACCCACGAAACAAGCGTGCGAGAGCTCAGCTGGCCAGAGGGGCGGGATGCACAAGCCAGGGATCAGTCGGGTCCCCCTCTGTGTGCTGCCCATCCTGCTGTCGCAACCCTCAATCCGGTCTGATCTTAGACTGGGAATGATCTCTGTACGCCGAAGCCAACCGACGAAACGAGCGTGCGGGCTAGCGGGCGGGCATTACGCCGACAAGAGAGACGGGACGCGCAGGCCGTGGATCGATAGGGTGGTAGGTGGGTTTAGGCACATCTTCATATTTCTATGTGCCAATGCCATTTTTATGGCTTGTAAATTCATACAATGGTCCCTTAAGCCTTCACGTGAAGTTTCATGGCAAGACGACTCGTTTTCTATTTTTCATGATTTTTGAAACTTTTTACGGTTCGGGAATTTTTAAAATTTTTTCAGAAGGAGTTTTGGCCCCAAACTTGGAGACTTGATCCTTGTATTTTTTTTGGCATGCACAAAAAAATTCAGCTAAAAACTCGAAGTGTACATGATTTTGTGACCATTTGAAAAAAGTGTCCTTATTTCATACACTTTAATGGCTACTGGCAGCAAACCAGTAAAATCTCAAATGCTCTTTAAGGGGTGTGAGTTCCTGAGGTTTGATGAGGGATAGGGGGCCAAAATAAAGGCCAAGTATCAACACCCATCGCACATCATGTGCGCACACCCCCCCAATCACCCCGATCGTCGGAACCCTAATGCCGCCAGTCAGGTTCTCTGACGATGGTACCCCGATGAAGAAAAATGCAGCACCAGCACATGCCCGAGCCTAGCATGTGCTACCACAACCCTTGATCCGATCTGATCTTAGACTAGGAATGAACTCTGAATGCCTACGTCAACCCACGAAACGAGCGTACGGGCACTCAGCCAGCCAGAGGGGTGGGATGCGTAAGGCTAGAATCGATCGGGTCCCCCTCTGTGTGCTGTCGATCTTGCTACCGCAACCTTCGGTCCGGTCTGATCTTAGACTAGGAATGAACTCCGTATGCCTAAGCCAACCAATGAAACGAGCGGACGGGCGGGCGGGAGGGCACTACGCCGGCCAGAAAGACGGGATGCGCAAGCCGTGGATCGATAGGGTGGTATGTGGGTTTAGGCACATCTTCATCTTCCTGCCTGCCAATGATATTTTTATGGTTTGTAAATTCATACAATGGTCCCTTAAGCCTTCACGTGAAGTTTCATGGCAAGACGACTCGTTTTTTATTTTTCACAATTTTTAAAACTTTTTACGGTTCGAGATTTTTTAAAATTTTTTTGGAAGGATTTTTGGCCCCAAACTTGGTAGACGTGATCCTTTTATTTTTGTTGGGATGCACAAAAAAATTCAGCTAAAAACTCGAAGTGTACAAGATTTTGTGACCATTTAAAAAAAATGTCCCCATTTCAGACACTTTAATGGCTACTGGCAACAAACCTGTAAAATCTCAAATCCTTTTTATGGGGGTGTGAGTTCTCGAGGATTGATGAGGGATAGGGGTAAATATAAGGCTAGAATCGATCGGGTCCCCCTCTGTGTGCTGTCGATCTTGTTGCTGCAAACCTTGGTTCGATCTGATCTTAGACTGGAATGAACTCCGTATGCCTAAGCCAACCGATGAAACGAGCGGACGGGCGGGCAGGAGGGCACTACGCCGGCCAGAGAGACGGGATGCCCAAGCCGTGGATCGATAAGGTGGTATGTGGGTTTAGGCACATCTTCATATTTCTGCCTGCCAATGATATTTTTATGGTTTGTAAATTCATACAATGGTCCCCTAAGGCTTCACGTGAAGTTTCATGGCAAGACGACTCGTTTTCTATTTTTCATAATTTTCAAAACTTTTTATGGTTCGAGATTTTTTTAAATTTTTTCGAAAGGATTTTTGGCCCAAAACGTGGTAGACATGATCCTTGTATTTTTGTTGGCATGCATAAAAAAATTCAGCTAAAAACTCGAAGTGTACAAGATTTTGTGACCATTTGAAAAAAGTGTCCCCATTTCAGACACTTTAATGGGTACTGGCAGCCAACTTGGAAAATCTCAAATGCTCTTTAAGGGGGTGTGAGTTCTTGAGGTTTAATGAGGGATAGGGGGCCAATATAAGGGCCAAGTACTACCCCCCGGCCCCCCGATTGTTGGAACCCCAATCCCGTCGGTCAGGTTCTCCGACGATGGTGCCCCGACGAAGAAAAATGCGACACCAGCACATGCCCGAGACGAGCATGTGCTGCCACAACCCTCGGTCCAGTCCAATCTTAGATTGGGAATGAACTCCGTATCCTAAGTCAACCCATAAAACGAGCATACAGGCGCTCAGCCGACCAGAGGGGCAGGACGTACAAGTCGAAGATCGGTCGGGTCCCTCTTTGCGTGCTGCCGATCCTACTGCCGTAACCCTTGGTTCGGTCCGATCTTAGACTGGGAATGAACTCCGTATGCCTAAGCCAACCGACGAAACGAGCGGGCGGGTGGACGGGCGAGCACTACGTCGGCCAGAGAGACAGCATGCGCAAGCCGTGGATCGATAGGGTGGTAGGTGGGTTTAGGCACATCTTCATATTTTTGCATGCCAATTCCATTTTTATGGCTTGCAAAGTCATACAATGGTCCCTTAAGCCTTCACATGAAGTTTCATGGTAAGATGACTCATTTTCTATTTTTCACGATTTTTGAAACTTTTTACGATTTAGGATTTTTTAAAATTTTTTCGGAAGGATTTTTTGCCCCAAACTTGGTAGACATGATCCTTGTATTTTTGTTGGCATGCATAAAACAATTCAGCTAAAAACTCAAAATGTACAAGATTTTGTGACCATTTGAAAAAAGTATCCCCATTTCAGACACTTTAATGGTACTGGCAGCAAACCTGTAAAATCTCAAATGCTCTTTAAGGGGGTGTGAGTTCTCAAGGTTTGATGAGGGATAGGGGGCCAATATAACGGCCAAATACCACCACCCATCACACAACATGTGCGTACACCCCGCCGATCGCCGAAACCCCAATACCGTCGGTCAGGTTCTTCGGTGATGCTCTGGTGATGGTGCCCTGACGAAGAAAAATGTGGCACCAGCACATGCCCGAGCCCATCATCTGCTGCCACAACCCTCGGTCCAGTCCGATCTTAGACTGGGAATGAACATTGTATGCTTAGACTGGGAATGAACTCCATAGGCCTAAGTCAACCCATGAAACGAGCGTGCGGGCGCTCAGTCGGCCAGAGGGGCGAGATGCACAAGCCGAGGATCGATCGGGTCCCACTTTACGTTCTTTCGATCCTGCTTCTGTAACCCTCGGTCTGGTCCGATCCTAGACTAGGAAAGAACTCTGTATGCCTAAGCCAAATGACGAAACGAGTGGGCGGGCGGACGGGCACTACGCCCGCCTGAGAGACGGGATGCGTAAGCCGTGGATCGTTAGGGTGGTAGGTGGGTTTAGGCACATCTTTATAGTTCTATGTGCCAATGCCATTTTTATGGCTTGTAAATTCATACAATGGTCCTTTAAGCCTTCACGTGAAGTTTCATGGCAAGATGCCTCGTTTTTTATTTTTCATGATTTTTGAAACCTTTTACGGTTCGTGATTTTTTAAAATCTTTTTGGAAGGGTTTTTGGCCCCAAACTTGGTAGACGTGATCCTTGTTTTTTTATGGCATGCACAAAAAATTTCAGCTAAAAACTCGAAGTGTACAAGATTTTGTGACCATTTGAAAAAAGTATCCCCATTTCAGACACTTTAATGGCTACTGGCAGCAAACCTGTAAAATCTCAATTGCTCTTTAAGGGGGTGTGAATTCTCAAGGTTTGATGAGGGATTGGGGGAAAATATAAGGGCCAAGTACCAGCACCCATCACACATCATGTGCGCTGATGGTACACGGAGTTCATTCCCAGTATAAGATCGAACCGGACCGAGGTTTGCGATAGCACATGCCCGAGCCAAGCATGTGCTATCGCAAACCTCGGGCCGATTCAATCTTATACTGGGAATGAACTCCGTATGCCTAAGCCAACCGATGAAATGAACGGGAGGGCAGACGGGCAGCCACTACGTTGGCCAGAGTGACGGGATGCACAAGTCATGGATCGATAGGGTGGTAGGTGGGTT
Organism: Durio zibethinus; assembly: GCF_047325235.1. Classification (NCBI taxonomy): domain Eukaryota; kingdom Viridiplantae; phylum Streptophyta; class Magnoliopsida; order Malvales; family Malvaceae; genus Durio; species Durio zibethinus. The sequence goes on along the minus strand of NC_143183.1, from coordinate 11,460,323 downwards.
TATGCACATCTTTATATTTCTGCATGCCAATGCCATTTTTATGGCTTGTAAATTCATAAAATGGCCCCTTAAGCCTTCACGTGAAGTTTCATGGCAAGATGACTCGTTTTCTATTTTTCACGATTTTTGAGACTTTTTACGGTTTGAGATTTTTTAAAATATTTTTGAAAGGATTTTTGGCCCCAAACTTGGTAGACGTGATCCTTGTATTTTTTTTGGCATGCACAAAAAAATTCAGCTAAAAACTCGAAGTGTACAAAATTTTGAGACCATTTGAAAAAAGTGTCCCCATTTCAGACACTTTAATGGCTACTGGTAGCAAACCTGTAAAATCTCAAATGCTCTTTAAGGGGGTGTGAGTTCTCGAGGTTTGATGAGGGATAAGGGGCCAATATAAGGGCAAAGTACCAGCCCCCTCGCACATCATGTGCGTACACACCCCCCTCGACTCCCTCGATCGCCGGAACCCCAATGCCGTCGGTCAGGTTCTCCAATGATGCTCCGACGATAGTGCCCCACCGAAGAAAAATATGGTACCAGCACTTGCCCAAGCCCAGCATGTATTGCCATAACCCTCGATTCGGTCCGATCTTAGACTGGGAATGAACTCTGTATGCTTAGACTGGGAATGAACCCCACATGCCTAAGTCAACCCACCAAACGAGCGTGCGGGCGCTCAGCCGGCCAGAGGGGTGGGATGCGTAAGCTGGGGATTGGCCGGGTCCTCTTCTACATGCTGCCAATCCTGCTGCCGTAACCCTCAATTCGGTCTGATCTTAGACTGGGAATGAACTCCGCATGCCTAAGCTAACCGACGAAACGAGCGGGCGGGCGGGTGGGCGGGCACTACGCCGACCAGAGAGACGGGATGTGCAAGCCATGAATTGATAGGGTGGTAGGTGGGTTTAAGCACATCTTCATATTTCTGCGTGCCAATGCCAATTTTATGGCTTGTAAATTCATACAATTGCCCCTTAAGCCTTCACGTAAAGTTTCATGGCAAGATGACTCGTTTTCTATTTTTCATGATTTTTGAAACTTTTTGGGGTTCAAGATTTTTTAAAATTTTTTCGGAAGGAGTTTTGGCCCCAAACTTGGTAGACGTGATCCTTGTATTTCTGTTGGCATGCACAAAAAAATTCAGCTAAAAAGTCGAAGTGTACAAGATTTTGTGACCATTTGAAAAAAGTGTCCCAATTTCAGACACTTTAATGCCTACTGGCAGCAAACCTATAAAATCTCAAATGTTCTTTAAGGGGGTGTGAGTTCTCGAGGTTTGATGAGGGATAGGGGGCCAATATAAGGGCCAAGTACCAGCACCCATCGCACATCATGTGCGTACACCCCCTGGCCCCCTTGATTGCCTGAACCGCAATACCGTCGGTCAGGTGCTCCGACGATGGTGCCCCGACGAAGAAAAATGCGGCACCAGCACATGCCCGAGCCCAGCATGTGCTGTCGCAACCCTCAGTCCGGTCTGATCTTAGACTGGGAATGAACTCCGTATGCTTAGACTGGGAGTGAACTCTGTATGCCTCAGTCAACCCACAAAATGAGCTTACGAGCGCTCAACCGGCCAGAGGGGCGGGATGCACAAGCCGGGGATCGGCTGGGTCCCCCTCTACGTGCTGCCGATCCTACTGCCATAACCCTCAGTCTGATCTGATCTTAGATTGGGAATGAACTCTATATGCCTAAGCCAACCGACGAAACGAGCGTGCGGGCGGGCGGGCGGGCGGGCAGGCACTACGCGGCCAAAGAGACGGGATGCGCAAGCCGTGGATCTATAGGGTGGTAGGTGGGTTTAGGCACATCTTCATATTTTTGCGTACCAATGCCATTTTTATGGCTTGTAAATTCATACAATGGTCCCTTAAGCCTTCACGTGAAGTTTCATGGGAAGACGACTCGTTTTCTATTTTTCACGATTTTCAAACCTTTTTGCGGTTCAGGATTTTTGAAACTTTTTTCAGAAGAAGTTTTTGCCCCAAACTTGGTAGACGTGATCCTTGTATTTTTGTTGGCATGCACAAAAAAATTCAGCTAAAAACTCGAAATGTCCCTATTTCAGACACTTTAGTGGCTATTGGCAGCAAACCTATAAAATCTCAAATGCTCTTTAAGGGGGTGTGACTTCTCAAGGTTTGATGAGGGATAGGGGCCAATATAAGGGCCAAGTACCAGCACCCATCGCACATCATGTGCTTACACCCACCGGCCCCCCGATCGTCGGAACCCCAATGCCGTCGGTCAGGTTCTCCGGCGATGCTTCTGCGATGGAACCCCGACGAAGAAAAATACGACAATAGCACATGCCCGAGCCCAGCATGTGCTGTCGCAACCCTCAGTCCAGTCCGATCTTAGACTGCGAATGAACTCCTTATGCCTAGACTGGGAATGAACTCCATATGCCAAAGTCAACCCACAAAATGAACGTGTGGGCGCTCAGCCGGCCAGAGGGGCGGGATGCTCAAGCCGGGGATCGAACGGGTCCCCCTCTACGTGCTGCCGATCCTGCTGTCGTAACCATCGGTCTGGTCCGATCTTAGACTGGGAATGAACTCCGTATGCCTAAGCCAACCGACGAAACGAGCGGGCGGACGGACAGGCGGGCACTTCGTCGGCCAGAGAGACGGGATACGCAAGCCATGGATCGATAGGGTGGTAGGTGGGTTTAGGAACATCTTCATATTTCTACATGCCAATGCCATTTTTATGGCTTGTAAATTCATACAATGGTCCCTCAAGCCTTCACTTGAAGTTTCATGGCAAGACGACTCGTTTTCTATTTTTCACAATTTTCAAAACTTTTCACGGTTCGGCTTTTTTTAAAATTTTTTCGGAAGGAGTTTTGGCCCCAAACTTGGTAGACGTGATCCTTGTATTTGTTTTGGCATGCAAAAAAAAATTCAGCTAAAAACTCGAAGTGTACAAGTTTTGTGACCATTTGAAACAAGTGTCCCCATTTTAGACACTTTAATGGCTACTGGCAGCAAACCTGTAAAATCTCAAATGCTCTTTAAGGGGGTGTGAGTTCTCGAGGTTTGATGAGGGATAGGGGGCCAATATAAGGGCCAAGTACCAGCACCCATCGCACATCATGTGCGCACACCCCCCGGCCCCCCCAATCACCAGAACCCCAATGCCGTCGGTCAGGTTCTCCGGCAATGCTCCGGCGATGGTGCCCCGACGAAGAATAATGCGGCACCAGCACATGCCCGAGTCTAGCATGTGTTGTCGCAATCCTCACTTCGGTCCAATCTTAGACTGGGAATGAACTCCGTATGCTTACACTTGGAATGAATTCCGTATGCCTAAGTCAACCCACGAAATGAACGTGCGGGCGCTTAGTCGGCCAGAGGGGCGGGATGCGCAAGCAGACGATCGACCGGGTTCCCCTCTGCGTGCTTCCGATCCTACTGCCATAACGCTCGGTCTGATCTGATTTTAGACTGGGAATGAACTCTGTATACCTAAGCCAACCGACGAAACGAGCGGACGGGCAGACGGGCGGGCACTACGCCGGCCAGAGAGACGGGATACGCAAGCCGTGGATCGATAGGGTGATAGGTGGGTTTAGGCACATCTTCATATTTCTTCACGCCAATGCCATTTTTATGGCTTGTAAATTCATACAATGGTCCCTCAAGCCTTCACTTGAAGTTTCATGGCAAGACGACTCGAGTTTTTTTACGGTTCCGATTTTTTTAAAATTTTTTCGGAAGGAGTTTTGGCCCCGAACTTGGTAGACATGATCCTTGTATTTTTGTTGGCATGCACAAAAAAATTAAGCTAAAAACTCGATGTGTACAAGATTTTGTGACCATTTGAAAGAAGTGTCCCCATTTCAGACACTTTAATGGCTACTGGCAGCAAACATGTAAAATCTCAAATGCTCTTTAAGGGGGTGTGAGTTCTCGAGGTTTGATGAGGGATAGGGGGCGAATATAAGGGCCAAGTTCCAGCACCCATCGCACATCATGTGCATACACCCCCCTTGGCCCTCTCGATCGTCGGATTCCCAATGTCGCCGATCAGGTTCTCCGGCGATGGTGCCGCGGTGAAGAAAAATGCGACACCAGCACATGCCCGAGCCCAGCATGTGCTGCCGCAACCCTCGGTCAGGTCCAATCTTAGACTGGGAATGAACTTCCTATGCTTAGACTGGGAATGAACTCCGTATGCCTAACTCAACCCACGAAATGAGCGTATGGGCGCTCAGTCGACCAGAGGGTCGGGATGCGCAAGCATACGATCAGCCAGGTCCCCCTCTACGTGCTGTCGATCCTACTACCGTAACCCTCGGTCCGGTCTGATCTTAGACGTGATCCTTGTATTTTTGTTGGCATGCATAAAAAAATTCAGCTAAAAACTCGAAGTGTACAAGATTTTGTGACCATTTGAAAAAAGTGTCCCCATTTCAGACACTTTAATGGCTACTGGCTGCAAACTTGTAAAATCTCAAATGCTCTTTAAGTGGGTGTTACTTTTCGAGGTTTGATGAGGGATAGGGGGCCAATATAAGGGCCAAGTACCAGCACCCATCGCACATCATGTGTGCACACCCCCTCCGGCCCCCCCGATCGTCGAAACCCCGATGCCATTGGTCAGGTTCTCCGACGATGCTCCAGCGATGGTGCTCCGACGAAGAAAAATGCGGCAGCAGCACATGCCTGAGCCCAGCATGTGCTGCCGCAACCCTCGGTCCAGTCTGATCTTAGATTGGGAATGAACTCCATATGCTTAGACTGGGAATGAACTCCGTATGCCTAAGTCAACTCATGAAACGAGCGTGTGGGCGTTCAGCCGGCCAGAGGGGCGAGATGCGCAAGTCGGGGATCAGTTGGGTCCCCCTCTGCATGCTGTCGATCCTTCTACCATAACCCTCAGTCCAATCTGATCTTAGACTGGGAATGAACTCTGTATGCCTAAACCAACCGATGAAACGAACGGACGGGCGAATGGGCGGGCACTACGTCGACCAAAAAGACGAGGTGCGTAAGCCGTGGATCAATAGGGTGGTAGGTGGGTTTATGTACATCTTCATATTTTTACGTGCCAATGCAATTTTTATGGCTTGTAAATTCATACAATGGTCCCTTAAGCCTTCATGTGAAGTTTCATGGCAAGACGACTCGTTTTCTATTTTTCATGATTTTGAAACTCAAAGTGTACAAGATTTTGTGACCATTTGAAAAATGTGTCCCCATTTCAGACACTTTAATGGCTACTGTAGCAAACCTATAAAATCTCAAATGCTCTTTAAGGTGTTGAGAGTTTTCGAGGTTTGATACGGGATAGGGGGCCAATATAAGGACCAAGTGCCAGCACCCACCGCACATCATGTGCGCACACCCCCCGCCCCCCGATCACCGCAACTCCAATGCCACCGGTTAGGTTTTTCGGTGATGCACCGGTGATGTTGCCCCGGTGAAGAAAAATGCGGCACCAACACATGCCCGAGCCCAGCATGTGCTACCGTAACCTTCGATCTAGTCTGATCTTAGACTAGGAATGGACTCCGTATGCTTAGATTGGGAAGGAACTCCGTATGCCTAAGTCAACCTACGAAACGAGCGTGCGGGCGCTCAGTCGGCCAGAAAGTGGGATGAGCAAGCTGGGGATCGGTCGGGTCCCCCTTTGCGTGCTGTCGATCCTGCTACTGCAACCCTCGGTTCGGTCTGATCTTAGACTGGGAATGAATTCCGTATGCCTACGCCAACCGACGAAACGAGCAGGCGGGCAAGCGGGGGGCACCACGCTGGCCAGAGAGAAGGGATTCGCAAGCCGTGGATCGATAGGGTGGTAGGTGGGTTTAGGCACATCCTCATATTTCTACGTTCCAATGCCATTTTTATGGCTTGTAAATTCATACAATGGTAGCCTTCACGTGATGTTTCATGGCAAGACGACTCGTTTTCTATTTTTCACGATTTTTGAAACTTTTTACGGTTCGAGATTTTTTAAAATTTTTTTGGAAGGAGTTTTGGCCCCAAACTTGGAAGACGTGATCCTTGTTGTTTTTTTGGCATGCACAAAAAAATTCAGCTAAAAACTCGAATTGTACAAGATTTTGTGACCATTTGGAAAAAGTGTCCCCATTTCAAACACTTTAATGGCTACTGGCAGCAAACCTGTAAAATCTCAAATGCTCTTTATGGGGGTGTGAGTTCTCAAGGTTTGATGAGGGATAGGGGGCCAATACAAGGGCCAAGTACCAGCACCCATCGGACATCATGTGCGCACACCCCTCGGCCCCCTGATCGTCGGAACCCCAATGCTACCGGTCAGGTTCTCCGACGATGCTCTAGCGATGGTGCCCCGGCAAAGAAAAATGTAGCACCAGCATATGCTCGAGCCCAGCATGTGCTGCCGTAACCCTCGGTCCGGTCCGATCTTAGATTGGGAATGAACTCCATATGCTTAGACTGGGAATGAAGTGCATATGGCTAAGTCAGCCCACGAAACGAGCGTACGGGCGTTCAGCCGGCCAGTGGGGCGGGATGCGCAAGCTGGGGATCGGCTGGGTCCCCCTCTACATGCTGTCAATCCCGCTGCCGCAACCCTTAGTCCGGTCTAATCTTAGACTCGGAATGAACTCCGTATGCCTAAGCCAAATGACGAAACGAGTGGGCGGGCGGGCGGGCACTATGCCAACCAGAGAGACGGGATGCGCAAGCTGTGGATCGATAGGGTGGTAGGTGGGTTTACGCTTATCTTCATATTTTTGCATGCCAATGCCATTTTTATGGCTTGTAAATTCATAGAACGATCCCTTAAGCCTTCATGTGAAGTTTCATGGCAAGACGACTCGTTTTCTATTTTTCACGATTTTTGAAACTTTTTACGGTTCGGGATTTTTTCAAATTTTTTTGAAGGAGTTTTGGCCCCAAACTTGGTAGACGTGATCCTTGTATTTTTGTTGGCAAGCATAAAAAAATTCAAATGCTCTTTAAGGGAGTGTGAGTGTTCGAGGTTTGATGAGGAATAGGGAGCCAATACAAGGGCCAAGTACTAGCACCCATCCCACATCATGTGCGCACACCCCCCGGCCCCCCGATCATCGAAACCCTAATGCTGCCGGTTAGGTTCTCCGGTGATGCTCCGACGATGGTGCCTCGATGAAGAAAAATGCGGCACCAGCACATGCCTGAGCCTAGCATGTGCTGTCACAACCTTCAGTCCGGTCCGATCTTAGACTGGGAATGAACTCTGTATGCTTAGATCAGGAATGAACTCCGTATGCCTAATTCAACCCACGAAACGAGCGAGCGGGCACTCAGCCAGCCAGAGGGGCGGGATGCGCAAGCCGGGGATCGATCGGGTCCTCGTTTGCGTGCTATCGATCCTGCTGCCACAATCCTCGGTCTGGTCTGATCTTGGACGGGGAATGAACTCTGTATGCCTAAGCCAATCGACGAAACGAGCGGGCGGGCGGGCAGTCACTACGTCGGCCAGAGAGACGGGATGCGCAGGCCGTGGATCGATAGGGTGGTAGGTTGGTTTAGGCACATCTTCATATTTCTGCATGCCAATGCCATTTTTATGGCTTGTAAATTCATACAATGGTCCCTTAAGTCTTCACGTGAAGTTTCATGGCAAGACGGCTTGTTTTCTATTTTTCACGATTTTGGAAACTTTTTGCGGTTTTGGATTTTTTAAAATTTTTTTTCGAAGGCTTTTTGGCCCCAAACTTGGTAGACACGATCCTTGTTTTTTTTTTTGGCGTGCATAAAAAAATTCAGCTAAAAACTCAAAGTGTACAAGATTCTATGACCATTTGAAAAAAGTATCCCCATTTCAGACACTTTAATGGCTATTGGCAGCAAACCTGTAAAATCTCAGAAGCTCTTTAAGGGGGTGTTAGTTCTCGAGGTTTGATGAGGGATAAGGGGCCAATATAAGGGCCAAGTACCAGCACCCATCCCACATCATGTGCGCACACCCCCCCCGACCCCACCGATCATCGGAACCCCAATGCCGTCGGTCAGGTTCTCCGGTGATGGTGCCCCGATGAAGAAAAATGCGGCACCAGCACATGCCCGAGCCTAGCATGTGCTACCGCAACCCTTAGTCTGGTCTGATCTTACACTGGGAATGAACTCTGTATGCTTAGACTGGGAATGAACTCCGTATGCCTAAGTCAACCCACGAAATGAGCATGCGGGCGCTCAGCCGGCCAAAAGGGCGGGATGCGCAAGTCACTACGTCGGCCAGAGAGACGGGATTCGCAAGCCGTGGATCGATAGGCTGGTAGGTGGGTTTAAACACATCTTCATATATTTGCATGCCAATGCCATTTTTATGGCTTGTAAATTCATACAATGGTCCTCTAAGCCTTCACGTGAAGTTTCACGGCAAGACAACTCGTTTTTTATTTTTCATGATTTTTGAAACTTTTTGTAGTTTGAGATTTTTGAAAATTTTTTCGGAAGGATTTTTGGCCCCAAACCTGGTAGACGTGATCCTTGTATTTTTGTTGGCATGCACAAAAAAATTCAGCTAAAAACTCGAAGTGTACAAGATTTTGTGACCATTTGAAAAAAGTGTCCCCATTTCAGACTCTTTAATGGCTACTGGCAGCAAACCTGTAAAATCTCAAATGCTCTTTAAGGGGGTGTGAGTTCTCGAGGTTTGATGAGGGATAGGGGGCCAATATAAGGGCCAAGTACCAGCACCCATCGCACATCATGTGCGCACACCCCCCCCCCGCCCCCCCCGATCGTCGGAACCCCAATGCCATCAGTCAGGTTTTCCGGCGATGGTGCCCCGATGAAGAAAAATGCAGCACCAGCACATGCCGGAGAATAGCATGTTCTGTGGCAACTCTCGATCTGGTCCGATCTTAGACTAGGAATGAACTCCGCTGCTTAGACTGGGAATGAACTCCATATGCCTAAGTTAACCCACGAAAAGAGCGTGCGAGCGCTCAGCCGGCCAGAGTGGCGGGATGCGTAAGCCGGGGATCGATCGGGTCCCCCTCTGCATGCTGGTGATCCTACTATTACAACTCTTTTTCCGATCTCATCTTAGACTGGGAATGAACTCCGTATGCCTAAGCCAACCGACGAAACGAGCGGGCGGGCGGGCACTACATCGGCCAGGGAGACGGGATGCGCAAGCCGTTGATCGATAGGGTGGTAGGTGGGTTTAGGCACATCTTCATATTTCTGCATGCCAATGCCATTTTTATGGCTTGTGAATTCATACAATGGTCCCTTAAGCCTTCACGTTAAGTTTCATGGCAAGATGACTCGTTTTCTATTTTTCATGATTTTTAAAACTTTTTACGGTTCGGGATTTTTTAAAATTCTTTCGAAAGGAGTTTTAGCCCCAAACTTTGTAGACGTGATCCTTGTATTTGTTTTGGCATGCACAAAAAAATTCAGCTAAAAAATCGAAGTGTACAAGATTTTGTTACCATTTGAAAAAAGTGTCCCCATTTCAGACACTTTAATGGCTACTGGCAGCAAACCTGTAAAATTTCAAATGTTCTTTAAGGGGGTGTGAGTTCTCGAGGTTTGATGAGGGATAGGGGCCAATATAAGAGCCAAGTAGCAGCACCCATCGCACATCATGTGCGCACACCCCCCGACCCCCCCGATCTCCGGAACCCTAATGCCACCGATCAAGTTCTCCGACGATGCTCCGGCGATGATGCCCTGGCAAAGAAAAATGCGGCACCAGCACATGCCCCAGCCCAGCATGTGCTGCCACAACCCTCAGTTCAATCCGATCTTAGACATGGAATGAACTCCGTATGCTTAGATTGGGAATGAACTCCGTATGCCTAAGTCAACCCACGAAATGAGCGTGCGGGCGCTTAGCCGACCAAAGGGGCGGGATGCGCAAGTCGAGGATCGGTCGGGTCCCCCTCTGTATGCTGCCAATCCTGCTGCAGTAACCCTCGGTCTGGTTCGATCTTAGACTGGGAATGAACTCCGTATGCCTAAGCCAACCGACGAAACAAACGGGCGGTCGGGCGATCGGGCACTACGTCGGCAAGAGAGACGGGATGTGCAAGCCGTGGATCGATAGGGTGGTTGGTGGGTTTAGGCACATCTTCATATTTCTGCATGCCAATGCCATTTTTATGGCTTGTAAATTCATACAATGGTCCTTTAAGCCTTCACGTGAAGTTTCATGGCAAGACGACTCGTTTTCTATTTTTCATGATTTTTGAAACTTTTTACGGTTCGAGATTTTTGAAAATTTTTTTGGAAGAATTTTCGGCCCCATAGTTGGTAGACATGATCCTTGTATTTTTTTTGTCATGCACAAAAAAATTCAGCTAAAAACTCGAAGTGTACAAGATTTTGTGACCATTTGAAAAAAGTGTCCCTATTTCAGACTCTTTAATGGCTACTGGCAGTAAACCTGTAAAATCTCAAATGCTCTTTAAGGGGGTGTGAGTTCTCAAGGTTTGATGAGGTATAGCGGGCCAATATAAGGGCCAAGTACCAGCACCCATTGCACATCTTGCGCACACACCCCCCCCGGCCCCCCCGATCGCCGGAACCCCAACGCCACTGGTCAGGTTCTCTGACGATGCTCCGACGAAGAAAAATGCGGCACCAGCACATGCCTAAGCCCAGCATGTGCTGCCACAACCCTCGGGCCGATCTGATCATAGACTGGGAATGAACTCCGTATGCCTAAATCAACCCCCGAAACAAGCATACGGGCGCTTAGCAGGCCAGAGGGCCGGGATGCGCAAGCCGAGGATCAGCCGGGTCCCCCTCTACGTGCTGTCGATCCTGCTACTACAACCCTCAGTCTAGTCTGATCTTAGACTTGGAATGAACTCCATATGCCGAAGCCAATCGACGAAACGAGCGGGCGGGCACTACGCCAGCCAGAGAGACGGGATGCTTCAGCCGTGGATCGATAGGATGGTTGGTGGGTTTAGGCACATCTCCATATTTCTGTGTGCCAATGCCATTTTTATGGCTTGTAAATTCATACAACGGTCCCTTAAGCCTTCACGTGAAGTTTCATGGCAAGACGACTCGTTTTTTATTTTTCATGATTTTTGAAACCTTTTACGGTTCGAGATTTTTTAAAATTTTTTCGGAAGGATTTTTGGCCCAAAACTTGGTAGACGAGATCCCTGTATTTTTGTTGGCATGCACAAAAAAATTCAGCTAAAAATTCGAAGTGTACAAGATTTTGAGACCATTTGAAAAAAGTGTCCCCATTTTAGACACTTTAATGGCTACTGGCAGCAAACTTGTAAAATCTCAAATGCTCTTTAAGGGGGTATGAGTTCTCGAGGTTTGATGAGGGATAGGAGGCCAATATAAGGGCCACGTACCAGCACCCATCACACATCATGTGCGCACACCCCCCGACCCCCCCGATCGTCGGAACCCTAATGCCGCTGGTCAGGTTCTCTAGCGATGCTCTAGCGATGGTGCCCCGGTGAAGAAAAATGTGGCACCAGCACATGCCCGAGCCAAGCATGTGCTGCCACAACCCTCGGTCCGATCCTATCTTAGACTGGGAATGAACTCCGTATGCTTAGACTGGGAATGAACTCCGTATGCCTAAGTCAACCCACGAAACGAGGGTGCGGGCACTCAGTCGGCCAGAGGGGCGGGATGCGCAAGTCGGAGATCGATCGGGTCCCACTCTACGTGCTGCTGATCTTGCTGCCGCAACCCTCGATCCAATCTGATCTTAGAATGGGAATGAACTCCATATACCTAAGCCAACCGACGAAACGAGAGGGTGGGCGGGCGGGCACTACGCCGGCCAAAGAAACGGTACGCACAAGTCGTGGATCGATAGGGTGGTAGGTAGGTTTAGGCACATCTTCATATTTCTGTGTGCCAATGCCATTTTTATGGCTTGTAAATTCATATAATGGTCCCTTAAGCCTTTCCGTGAAGTTTCATGGCAAGAGGACTCGTTTTCTATTTTTCACGACTTTCAAAACTTTTTACGGTTCGGGATTTTTTAAAATTTTTTCGGAGGGAGTTTTGGCCCCAAACTTGGTAGAAGAAATCCTTGTATTTTTTTTGGCATGCACAAAAAAATTCAGCTAAAAACTCGAAGTGTACAAGATTTTACGACCATTTGAAAAAGTGTCCTCATTTCAGACAGTTTAATAGCTACTGGCAGCAAACCCGTAAAATCTCAAACGCTCTTTAAGGGGGTGTGAGTTCTCGAGGTTTGATGAGGGATAGGGGGCCAATATAAGGGCAAAGTACCAGTACCCGTTGCACATCATGTGCGCACATCCCCCCCGGCCCCCCGATGGCCGGAACCCCAATGCCACCGATCAGGTTCTCCAGCAATGCTCCGATGATGGTGCCCCGACGAAGAAAAATGCGGCACCAGCGCATGCCCGAGCCCAGCATGTGCTGCCACAACCCTTAGTCCGGTCCAATCTTAGATTGGGAATGAACTCCGTATGCCTAAGTCAACCCACGAAACGAGCGTACGGGCGCTCAGCCGGCCAAAGGGGCGGGATGCGCAAGCCGGGGATCGATCGGGTCCCCCTTTGCGTGCTGCCAATCTTGCTGCTACAACCCTCGCTCAGGTCTGATCTTAGACTGGGAATGAACTCTGTATGCCTAAACCAACTGACGAAACGAGCGGGCGGGCGGGCACTACGCCGGACAGAGAGACGGGATGCGTAAGCGGTGGATCGATGGGGTGGTAGGTGGGTTTAGGCACATCTTCATATTTCGGCATGCCAATGCCATTTTTATGGCTTGTAAATTGATATAATGGTCCCGTAAGCCTTCACATGAAGTTTCATGGCAAGACGACTCGTTTTCTATTTTTTACGATTTTCAAAACTATTTACGGTTAAGAATTTTTAAAAATTTTTTCGGAAGGAGTTTTGGTCCCAAACTTGGTAGACATGATCCTTGTATTTTTTTTAGCATGCACAAAAACATTCAGCTAAAAATTCGAAGTGTACAAGATTTTGTGACCATTTGAAAAAAGTGTCCCCATTGTAGGCACTTTAATGGCTACTGGCAGCAAACCTGTAAAATCTCAAATGCTCTTTAAGGGGGTGTGAGTTCTCGAGGTGTGATGAGGGATAGGGGGGCAATGTAAGGGCCAAGTACCAGCACCCATCGCACATCATATGTGTACAGCCCCCCGGCCCCCAATCGTCGGAACCCTAATGCCGCCGATCAGGTTTACTGGAAATGCTCCAGCGATGGTGCCTTGGTGAAGAAAAATGCGACACCAGCACATGCTCGAGCCAAACATGTGCTACCGTAACCGTTGATCAGGTCCGATCTTAGACTGGGAATGAACTCCATATGCTTAGACTGGGAATAAACTTCGTATGCCTAACTCAACCCACGAAACGAGCGTACGGGAGCTCGATCGACCAGAGGGGTGGGATCCACAAGGTGGGGATTGGCTGGTCCCCCTCTTCGTGCTACCGATCCTGCTATCGTAACCCTCGGTTCAGTTCAATCTTAGACTGGGAATGAACTCCGTATGCCTAAGCCAACCGACGAAACGAACGGGTGGGTAGGCAGGCGGGTGGGCTGGCGGGCACTATGCCAGCCAGAGAGACGAGATGCGCAAGCCGTGGATCGATAGGGTGGTAGGTGGGTTTAGGCACAAGTTCATATTTCTACGTGCCAGTGCCATTTTTATGGCTTATAAATTCATACAATGGTCCCTTAAGCCTTCACGTGAAGTTTCATGAAAAGATGACTCGTTTTCTATTTTTCATGATTTTTAAAACTTTTTATGGTTCGTGATTTTTTAAAATTCTTTCGGAAGGAGTTAAGCCCCAAACTTGGTAGACGTGATCCTTGCCTTTTTTTTGGCATGCACAAAAAAATTCAGCTAAAAACTCGGAGTGTACAAGACTTTGTGACCATTTGAAAAAAGTGTCCCCATTTCAGACACTTTAATGGCTACTGGCAGCAAACCTGTAAAATCTCAAATGCTATTTAAGGGGGTGTGAGTTCTCAAGGTTTGATGAGGGATAGGGGGCCAATATAAGGGCCAAGTACCAGCACCATCACGCATCATGTGCGTACACCCCCCCCCGGCCCCCTCGATCGCCGGAACCCCAATGCCGCCGGTCAGGTTCTCCGGCAATGCTCCAACGATGGTGCCCCGACGAAGAAAAATGTGGCACCAGCACATGCCCGAGCCCAGCATGTGCTACCATAACCCTCGGTCCGGTTCGATCTTAGACTGGGAATGAACTCCGTATGCTTAGACTAGGAATGAACTCGGTATGCCTAGGTCAACCCACGAAACAAGCGTGCAGGCGCTCAACCGACCAAAGGGGCGGGATGCAGAAGCCGGGGATCGACCGGGTAACCCTCTACGTGCTGCTGATCTTGTTGCTGCAACCCTCGGTCTGGTTCAATCTGAGACTGGGAATGAACTCCGTATGCCTATGCCAACTGATGAAATGAGGGGGCGGACGGGCAGGCACTACGCAGGCCAGAGAGACGAGATGCGCAAGCCGTGGATCGAAAGGGTGGTAGGTGGGTTTAGGCACATCTTCATATTTCTACATGCCAATCCCATTTTTATGGCTTGTAAATTCATACAATGGTCCCTTAAGCCTTCACGTGAAGTTTCATGGCAAGACGACTCGTTTTCTATTTTTCACAATTTTCAAAACATTTTACGGTTCGAAATTTTTTAAAATTTTTTCGGAAGGATTTTTGCCCCCAAACTTGGTAGACATGATCCTTGTATTTTTGTTGGCATGCAAAAAACAATTCAGCTAAAATCTCAAAGTGTACAAGATTTTTTGACCATTTGAAAAAAGTGTCCCCATTTCAGACACTTTAATGGCTACTGACAGCAAACCTGTAAAATCTCAAATGCTCTTTAAGGGGCTGTGAGTACTCGAGGTTTGATGAGGGATAGGGGGCCAATATAAGGGTCAAGTACCAGCACCCATCGCACATCATGTGCGCACACCCCCCGATCGTCGGAACCCTAAAGCCGTCGGTCAGGTCCTCCGACGATGGTGCCCCGACGAAGAAAAATGCGACAGCAGCACATGCCCAAGCCTAGCATGTACTGCCGCAACCCTCGGTCCAGTCCGATCTTAGACTGGGAATGAACTCCGTATGCCTAAGTCAGCCCATGAAATGAGGGTGCGAGCACTCAGTCGACAAGAGGGGCGGGATGCGCAAGCCGGAGATCAGCCGGGTCACCCTCTGCGTGCTGCTGATCCTGCTACCGTAACCCTCGATTCGATCCGATCTTAGACTAGGAATGAACTCCGTATGCCTAAGCCAACCAATGAAAGGAGCGGGCGGGCGGGCACTACGCCGGCCAGAGAGAGGGGATGCGCAAGCCGTGGACCGATAGGGTGGTTGGTGGGTTTAGGAACATCTTCATATTTCTACGTTCCAATGCCATTTTTGTGGCTTGTAAATTCATACAATGCTCCCTTAAGCCTTCACGTGAAGTTTCATGGCAAGACGACTCGTTTTCTATTTTTGACGATTTTCAAAACTTTTTACGGTTCGGGATTTTTTAAAATTTTTTCAGAAGGAGTTTTGGCCCCAAACTTGGTAGATAGGATCCTTGTATTTTTTTTGGCATACATAAAAAAATTCAGCTAAAAACACGAAGTGTACAAGATTTTGTGACCATTTGAAAAAAGTATCCCTATTTCAGACACTTTAATTGCTACTGGCAGCAAGCCTGTAAAATTTGAAATGCTCTTTAAGGGGGTGTGAGTTCTCGAGGTTTGATGAGGTATAGGGGGCCAATATAAGGGCCAAGTACCAGCACCCATCGCACATCATGTGCGCACACCCCCCGGCCCCCCGATCGTCGGAACCCCAATGCCGTCGGTCAGGTTCTCCGGGGATGATCCGACGATGGTACCCCGACGAAGAAAAATGCGGCACCAGCACATGCCTGAGCCCAGCATGTGCTACCGCAGCTCTCGATCCAATCCGATCTTAGACTGGGAATGAACTCCATATGCTTAGACTGGGAATGAACTCCCTATGCCTAAGTCAACCCACGAAACGAGTGTGTGGGCATTCAGTCGGCCAGAGGGGTGGGATGTGCAAGCCGGGGATCGATCGGGTCCCCCTCTATGTGTTGGTGATCCTGTTGTCATAACCTTCGGTCTGATCCGATCTTAGACTGAGAATGAACTCCGTATGCCTAAGCCATCTGAAGAAATGAGCAGGCGGGCACTACGCCGGCCAGAGAGACGGGATGCGCAAGCCGTGGATCGATAGGGTGGTAGGTGGGTTTCGGCACATCTTCATATTTCTGCGTGCCAATGCCATTTTTGTGGCTGGTAAATTCATACAATGGTCCCTTAAGCCTTCACGTGATGTTTCATGGCAAGACGACTCGTTTTCTATTTTTCACGATTTTCAAAACTTTTTACGGTTTGGGATTTTTTAAAATTTTTTCGGAAGGAGTTTTAGCCCTAAACTTGGTAGACGTGATCCTTTTATTTTTGTTGGCTTGCAAAAAAAAATTCAGCTAAAAACTCAAAGTGTACAAGATTTTGTGACCATTTGAAAAAAGCATCCCCATTTCATACACTTTAATGGCTACTGGCAGCAAACCTGTAAAATCTCAAATGCTCTTTAAGGGGGTGTGAGTTCTCGAGGTTTGATGAGGGATAGGGGGCCAATATAAGGGCCAAGTACCAGCACCCATCGCACATCATGTGCGCACACCCCCCGGCCCCCTGATCGCCAGAACCCCAATGCCGTCGGCCAGGTTCTCCAGCGATGCTCCGACGATGGTGCCCCGACGAAGAAAAATATGGCACTAGCACATGCCCGAGCCCAGCATTTGCTGCCATAACCCTCGGTCTGATCCAATATTAGACTGGGAATGAACTCCGTATGCTTAGACTCGGAATGAACTCTATATGCCTATGTCAACCCACAGAACGAGCGTGCGGGCGCTCAACCGACCAAACGGATGGGATGCGCAAGCCAGGGATCGATCGGGTCCTCTTTTGCATGCTACCGATCCTGCTGCTGTAACCCTCGGTCCATCTGATCTTAGACTGGGAATGAACTCCATATGCTTATACTGGGAATGAACTTCGTATGTCTAAGTCAACCCATGAAACGAGCGTACGGGGGCTCAACCGGCCAGCGGGTCGGGATGCGCAAGTCGGTAATCGACCGGGTCCCCCTCTGCGTGCTACCGATCCTACTGCCGTAACCCTCAGTCGGTCCAATCTTAGACTGGGAATGAACTCTGTATGCCTACGCCAACCGGCGAAATGAGTGAACGGGCGGGTGGGCACTACGTCGGCCAGAGAGACGGGATGCGCAAGCCATGGATTGATAAGGTGGTAAGTGGGTTTAGGCACATCTTCATATTTCTGCATGCCAATGCCATTTTTATGGCTTGTAAATTTATACAATGGTCCCTTAAGCCTTCACGTGAAGTTTCATGGCAAGACGACTCCTTTTCTATTTTTCAAGATTTTTGAAACTTTTTACAGTTCGAGATTTTTTTAAATTTTTTCAGAAGGAGTTTTGGCCCCAAACTTGGTAGACGTGATCCTTGTATTTTTTTTGGCATGCACAAAAAAATTCACCTAAAAACTCGAAGTGTACAAGATTTTGTGACCATTTGAAAAAAGTGTCCGCATTTCAGACACTTTGATGCCTACTGGCAGCAAACCTGTAAAATCTCAAATGCTCTTTAAGGGGGTTTGAGTTCTAGAGGTTTGATGAGGGATAGGGGACCAATATAAGGGCCAAGTACCAGCACCTATCACACATCATGTGCGCACACCCCCCGGCCCCCCCGATCGTCGAAACCCCAATGCCGTCGGTCAGGTTCTCCGGCGATGGTGCCCTGACGAAGAAAAATACGACACCAGCATATGCCCAAGCCCAGCATGTGCTACCGTAACCCTCGGTCTGATCCGATCTTAGACTGGGAATGAGCTCTGTATGCTTAGACTGGCAATGAACTTCGTATGCCTATGTAAACCCACAAAACGAGCGTGTGGGCGCTCAGTATGCCAGAAGGGTGGGATGTCCAAGCCGGGGATCGGTCAGGTCCCCCTCTGTGCGCTGTCGATCCTACTGCCGCAACCCTCGGTTCGATTTGATCTTAGACTGGGAATGAACTCCGTATGCGTAAGCCAACCGACGAAACGAGCAGGCGGGCAGACGGGCACTACGCCGGCCAGAGAGACGGGATGCGCAAGCCGTGGATCAATAGGGTGGTAGGTGGGTTTAGGCACATCTTCATATTTCTGCATGCCAATGCCATTTTTATGGCTTGTAAATTCATACAATGGTCCCTTTAAGCCTTCACGTGAAGTTTCATGGCAAGACGACTCGTTTTCTATTTTTCATGATTTTTGAAACTTTTTGTGGTTCAGGATTTTTTAAAATTTTTTCGGAAGGATTTTTGGCCCCAATCTTGGTAGACGTGATCCCTGTATTTTTGTTGGCATGCACAAAAAAATTCACCTAAAAACTCGAAGTGTACAAGATTTTGTGACCATTTGAAAAAAGTGTCCCCATTTCAGACAATTTAATGGCTACTGGCCGCAAACCTGTAAAATCTTAAATGCTCTTTAAGGGGGTGTGAGTTCTCGAGGTTTGATGAGGGATAGGGGGCCAATATAAGGGCCAAGTACCAGAACCCATCGCACATCATGTGCGCACACCCCCCCGGCCCTCCCGATCGTCGGAACCCAATGGTGCCGGTCAGGTTCTCCGACGATGCTCTAGCGATGGTGCCCCGACGAAGAAAAATGTGACACCAGCACATGCTCGAGCCTAGTATGTGCTGCTGCAACCCTCGATCTTAGACTGGGAATGAACTCCGTATGCCTAAGTCAACCCGCGAAACTAGCGTGTAGGTGCTTAGCCGGTCGGAGGGGCGAGATGCACAAGTCGGGGATCGATCGGGTCCCCTTTTGTGTGCTGTCGATCTTGCTGCCGCAACCCTCGGTTCGGTCCGATCTTAGACTGGAAATGAACTCCGTATGCCTAAGCCAACCGACGAAATGAGCGAGCGGGCGGGCGGGCGAGCACTACGCCGGCTAGAGAGACGGGATTTGCAAGCCGTGGATCGATAGGGTGGTAGGTGGGTTTAGGCACATCTTCATATTTCTGCACGCCAATGCCATTTTAGAGGCTTGTAAATTCATGCAATGGTCCCTTAAGCCTTCACGTGAAGTTTCATGGCAAGATGACTCATTTTCTATTTTTCACGATTTTCAAAACTTTTTACGGTTCGGGATTTTTTAAAATTTTTTCGGAAGAAGTTTTAGGCTCAAACTTGGCAAACGTGATCCTTGTATTTTTGTTGGCATGCACAAATAAATTCAGCTAAAAACTCGAAGTGTACAAGATTTTGTGACCATTTGAAAAAAGTGTCCCCATTTCAGACACTTTAATGGCTACTGGCAGCAAACCTGTAAAATCTCAAATGCTCTTTAAGGGGGTCTGAGTTCTCGAGGTTTGATGAGGGATAGGGGGCCAATATAAGGGCCAAATACCAATACCCATCACACATCATGTGCACACACCCCCTCTCGGCCCCCCGATCGTCAGAACCCTAATGCCGTCAGTTAGGTTCTCCGATGATGGTGCCCCAGTGAAGAAAAATTCAACATCAGCACATGCCCAAGCCCAGCATGTGCTGCCACAACCCTCGACCCGGTCCGATCTTAGATTGGGAATGAACTCTGTATGCTTAGACTGGGAATGAACTTCATATGGCTAAGTCAACCCATGAAACGAGCGTGCGGGAGCTCAGCCGGCCAGAGGGGCGGGATGCACAAGCCGGGGATTGGTCGGGTCCCCCTCTACGTGCTGCCGATGCTGTTGCTGCAACCCTCGGTCTGGTCCAATCTTAGACTGGGAATGAACTTCGTATGCCTAAGCCAACCGATGAAATGAGCGGACGGGCATGCGGGCACTACGTCGGCCAGAGAGATGGGATGCGTAAGCCGTGGATCGATAGGGTGGTAGGTGGGTTTAGGCACATCTTCATATTTCTCCATGCCAATGCCATTTTTATGGCTTGTAAATTCATACAATGGTCCCTTAAGCCTTCACGTGAAGTTTCATGGCAAGACGACTCGTTTTCTATTTTTCACGATTTTCAAAACTTTTTGCGGTTCAAGATTTTTTAAAATTTTTTCGGAAGGAGTTTTGGCCCCAAACTTAGTAGATGTGATCCTTGTATTTTTGTTCACATGCACAAAAAAAGTCAGCTAAAAACTCAAAGTGTACAAGATTTTGTGACCATTTGCAAAAAAGTGTCCCTATTTCAGACACTTTAATGGCTACTGACAGCAAACCTGTAAAATCTCAAATGCTCTTTAAGGGGGTGTGAGTTCTTGAGCTTTGATGAGGGAAAGGAGGCCAATATAAGGGCCAAGTACCAACACACATCGCACGTCAACCCACGAAACGAGCGTGCGGGCGCTCAACCGGCCAGAAGGGTGAGATGCGTAAGTCAAGGATCGATCGGGTCCCCCTCTACATGCTGTCAATCCTACTGCCCCAACCTTCGGTTCGGTCCGATCTTAGACTGGGAATGAACTCCGTATGCCTAAGCCAACTGATGAAACGAGTGGGCGGGCCGTCGGACGGGTGGGCACTATGCCGACCAGAGAGATAGGATGCGCAAGCCGTGGATCGATAGGGTGGTAGGTGGGTTTAGGCACATCTTCATATTTCTGCATGCCCATGCCATTTTTATGGCTTGTAAATTCATACAATGGTCCCTTAAGCTTATTTTTTCGTGTGCTTTCATATTTTCTTTTGTTTTCACTTTTTTTCTTCGTTTAAAAATTTCTACAAAACATTTTTTCTTTTTATTTTATTTCATATTTTTGCCTCTTCATTTTTTATTTTTTCTTGTTTTTCTAATTTTTTTTGGCAAAATTCTTTTTATTGCTTCTTTTCATTTTTTTTCACACTTCCTTGGATTTTTTATTTTTCATAAATCTCTTGTCTTTTCATTTTTATTCTTTTCTTAATTTTTTCACAAATTTCTTTTTATTTTTTATTTTCATTTTTAAATTCTTATAGTTTTTTTTGTTGCATTTTCTTTTTTCGTTTTCATTTTTATTTTGCATTAACTTTTCTCTTTTTTAATTTTTTGCCCTTGAATTTTTATATTGTTTTCTTATTATATCTTATATGTTTTTCAATTTTTTGTATTTTTTCAAATATTTTTTTCTATTTTCTCGTTTCGTTTCATTTTTGTCTTTTTGTCTTTTTTATTTTCTTACTTTTTATATTTTATATTTTTTTTGTTTTGCTTTAATATTTTTTTCTTTTTTATTTTTTATTTCTTTCTTTATTTATATTTTCATAAATTTTTATAATGTTTTGGATTTTTTTATTTTTCTTTTCTTTTTTTATTTATCATGGTTTCTTATTTTCTATTGTATTTTTATAATTTTTCATTAACTCCTTTTCCTTTTAAATTTTTCCTTTTTTTTTACTTATTTTTTCATGTGCTTTCATATTTTCTTTTGTTTTCACTTTTTTTCTTCGTTTTAAAAATTTCTACAAAACATTTTTTCTTTTTATTTTATTTCATATTTTTGCCTCTTCATTTTTTATTTTTTCTTGTTTTTCTAATTTTTTTCGCAAAATTCTTTTTATTTCTTGTTTCCATTTTTTTTTCACAGTTCCTTGGATTTTTTATTTTTCATAAATCTTTTGTCTTTTCATTTTTATTCTTTTCTTAATTTTTTCACAAATTTCTTTTTATTTTTTATTTTCATTTGTAAATTCTTATAGTCTTTTTTGTTGCATTTTCTTTTTTCGTTTTCATTTTTATTTTGCATTAACATTTCTCTTTTTTTATTTTTTGTCTTTGAATTTTTATATTGTTTTCTTATTATATCTTATATGTTTTTCAATTTTTTGTATTTTTTCAAATATTTTTTTCTATTTTCTCGTTTCATTTCATTTTTGACTTTTTTTATTTTTTATTTTTGATTCGTCATTTTTTATTTTCTTACTTTTTATATTTTATATTTTTTTTGTTTTGCTTTAATTTTTTTTCTTTTTTTCTTTTTTATTTCTTTCGTTATTTATATTTTCATAAATTTTTATAATGTTTTGGATTTTTTTATTTTTCTTTTCTTTTTTTATTTATCGTTGTTTCTTATTTTCTATTGTATTTTTATAATTTTTCATTAACTCTTTTTCCTTTTAAATTTTTCCTTTTTTTTACTTATTTTTTCATGTGCTTTCATATTTTCTTTTGTTTTCACTTTTTTTCTTCGTTTTAAAAATTTCTACAAAACATTTTTTCTTTTTATTTTGTTTCATATTTTTGCCTCTTCATTTTTTTATTTTTTCTTATTTTCTTAATTTTTTTCGCAAAATTCTTTTTGTTTCTTGCTTCAATTTTTTTTTCACACTTCCTTGGATTTTTTATTTTTCATAAATCTTTTGTCTTTTCATTTTTATTCTTTTCTTAATTTTTTCACAAATTTCTTTTTATTTTTTATTTTCATTTGTAAATTCTTATAGTTTTTTTTTTGTTGCATTTTCTTTTTTCGTTTTCATTTTTATTTTGCATTAACTTTTCTCTTTTTTAATTTTTTGTCTTTGAATTTTTATATTTTTTTCTTAGTATATCTTATATGTTTTTCAATTTTTTGTATTTTTTCAAATATTTTTTTCTATTTTCTCGTTTCATTTCATTTTTGCCTTTTTTTATTTTTTATTTTCTTACTTTTTATATTTTATATTTTATTGTATTTTTTTATATTTTTTGTTTTGCTTTAATATTTTTTTCTTTTTTTTTATTTCTTTCTTTATTTATATTTTCATAAATTTTTATAATGTTATGGATTTTTTTATTTTTCTTTTCTTTTTTTATTTATCGTTGTTTCTTATTTTCTATTGTATTTTTATAATTTTTCATTAACTTTTTTTCCTTTTAAATATTTCCTTTTTTTTACTTATTTTTTCATGTGCTTTCATATTTTCTTTTGTTTTCACTTTTTTTCTTCGTTTTAAAAATTTCTACAAAACATTTTTTCTTTTTATTTTATTTCATATTTTTGCCTCTTCATTTTTTATTTTTTCTTGTTTTTCTAATTTTTTCGCAAAATTCTTTTTATTTCTTCTTTCCATTTTTTTTTCACACTTCCTTGGATTTTTTATTTTTCATAAATCTTTTGTCTTTTCATTTTTTTTCTTTTCTTAATTTTTTCACAAATTTCTTTTTATTTTTTATTTTCATTTTAAATTCTTATAGTTTTTTTTGTTGCATTTTCTTTTTTCGTTTTCATTTTTATTTGGCATTAACTTTTCTCTTTTTTCATTTTATGTCCTTGAATTTTTATATTGTTTTCTTATTATATCTTATATGTCTTTCAATTTTTTGTATTTTTTCAAATATTTTTTTTTCTATTTTCTCGTTTCATTTCATTTTTGTCTTTTTTTATTTTTTATTTTTGATTCATTATTTTTTATTTTCTTACTTTTTATATTTTATATTTTTTTATTTTGCTTTAATATTTTTTTCTTTTTTTATTATTTATTTCTTTCTTTATTTATATTTTCATAAATTTTTATAATGTTTTGGATTTTTTTATTTTTCTTTTCTTTTTTTATTTATCGTTATTTCTTATTTTCTGTTGTATTTTTATAATTTTTCATTAACACTTTTTCCTTTTAAATTTTTCTTTTTTTTTACTTATTTTTTCATGTGCTTTCATATTTTCTTTTGTTTTCACTTTTTTTCTTCGTTTTAAAAATTTCTACAAAACATTTTTTTTTATTTCATATTTTTGCCTCTTCATTTTTTATTTTTTTTGTTTTTCTAATTTGTTTCGCAAAATTCTTTTTGTTTCTTCTTTCCATTTTTTTTTCACACTTCCTTGGATTTTTTATTTTTCATAAATCTTTTGTCTTTTCATTTTTATTCTTTTCTTAATTTTTTCACAAATTTCTTTTTATTTTTTATTTTCATTTGTAAATTCTTATAGTTTTTTTTGTTGCATTTTCTTTTTTCGTTTTCATTTTTATTATTAACATTAACTTTTCTCTATTTTAATTTTTTGTCTTTGAATTTTTATATTGTTTTCTTATTATATCTTATATTTTTTTCTATTTTCTCGTTTCATTTCATTTTTGTCTTTTTTTATTTTTTATTTTCTTACTTTTTATATTTTATATTTTTTGTTTTGCTTTAATTTTTTTTCTTTTTTTCTTTTTTATTTTTTATTTCCTTCTTTATTTATATTTTCATAAATTTTTATAATGTTTTGGATTTTTTCATTTTTCTTTCTTTTTTTATTTATCGTTGTTTCTTATTTTCTATTGTATTTTTATAATGTTTCTTTTTTTTACTTATTTTTTCATGTGCTTCCATATTTTCTTTTGTTTTCACCTTTTTTCTTCGTTTTAAAAATTTCTACAAAACATTTTTTCTTTTTATTTTATTTCATATTTTTGCCTCTTCACTTTTTATTTTTTCTTATTTTTTTAATTTGTTTTCGCAAAATTCTTTTTATTTCTTCTTTCCATTTTTTTTTCACACTTCCTTGGATTTTTTATTTTTCATAAATCTTTTGTCTTTTCATTTTTATTCTTTTCTTAATTTTTTCAGAAAGTTCTTTTTATTTTTTATTTTCATTTTTAAATTCTTCTAGTTTTTTTTATTGAATTTTCTTTTTTCGTTTTCATTCTTATTTTGCATTAACTTTTCTCTTTTTTAATATTTTTCCTTGAATTTTTATATTGTTTTGTTATTATATCTTATATGTTTTTCAATTTTTTGTATTTTTCAAAAAAAATTTTTCTATTTTCTCGTTTCATTTCATTTTTTTCTTTTTTTATTTTTTATTTTTGATTCATTATTTTTTATTTTCTTACTTTTTATATTTTATATTTTTTTGTTTTTCTTTAATATTTTTTTCTTTTTTTCTTTTTTTATTTTTTATTTCTTTCTTTATTTATATTTTCATAAATTTTATAATGTTTTGGATTTTTTTATTTTTCTTTTCTTTTTTTATTTATCGTTGCTTCTTATTTTCTATTGTATTTTTATAATTTTTCATTAACTCCTTTTCCTTTTAAATTTTTCTTTTTTTTTTACTTATTTTTTCATGTGCTTTCATATTTTCTTTTGTTTTCACTTTTTTTCTTCGTTTTAAAAATTTCTACAAAACATTTTTTCTTTTTATTTTATTTCATATTTTTGCCTCTTCATTTTTTATTTTTCTTGTTTTTCTAATTTTTTTCGCAAAATTATTTTTATTTCTTGTTTCCATTTTTTTTCACACTTCCTTGGATTTTTTATTTTTCATAAATCTTTTGTCTTTTCATTTTTATTCTTTTCTTAATTTTTTCACAAATTTCTTTTTATTTTTTATTTTTTTTTAAATTCTTATAGTTTTTTTTGTTGCATTTTCTTTTTTTGTTTTCATTTTTATTTTGCATTAACTTTTCTCTTTTTAAAATTTTTTTCCTTGAATTTTTATATTGTTTTCTTATTATATGTTATATGTTTTTCAATTTTTTGTATTTTTTCAAATATTTTTTTCTATTTTCTCGTTTCATTTCATTTTTGTCTTTTTTTAATTTTTATTTTTGATTCATCATTTTTTATTTTCTTACTTTTTATATTTTATATTTTTTGTTTTGCTTTAATATTTTTTTCTTTTTTTATTTCTTTCTTTATTTATATTTTTATAAATTTTTATAATGATTTGGGTTTTTTTATTTTTCTTTTCTTTTTTTATTTATCGCTGTTTCTTATTTTCAATTGTATTTTTATAATTTTTCATTAACTCCTTTTCCTTTTAAATTTTTCTTTTTTTCTTACTTATTTTTTCATGTGCTTTCATATTTTCTTTTGTTTTCACTTTTTTTCTTCGTTTTAAAAATTTCTACAAAACATATTTTCTTTTTATTTTATTTCATATTTTTGCCTCTTCATTTTTTATTTTTTCTTGTTTTTTTAATTTGTTTTCGCAAAATTCTTTTTATTTCTTCTTTCCATTTTTTTTTCACACTTCCTTGGATTTTTTATTTTTCATAAATCTTTTGTCTTTTCATTTTTATTCTTTTCTTAATTTTTTCACAAATTTCTTTTTATTTTTAATTTTCATTTTTAAATTCTTATAGTTTTTTTTGTTGCATTTTCTTTTTTTGTTTTCATTTTTATTTTGCATTAACTTCTCTTTTTTAATTTTTTGTCTTTGAATTTTTATATTTTTTTCTTATTATATCTTATATGTTTTTCAATTTTTTGTATTTTTTCAAATATTTTTTTCTATTTTCTCGTTTCATTTCATTTTTGAATTTTTTTATTTTTTATTTTTTATTTTCATACTTTTTATATTTTATTGTATTTTATTTATCTTTTTTCTTTTGCTTTAATATTTTTTTCTTTTTTTCTTTTTTATTTCTTTCTTTTTTTATATATTCATAAATTTTATAATGTTTTGGATTTTTTTATTTTTTTTTCTTTTTTTATTTATCGCTGTTTCTTATTTTCTATTGTATTTTTATAATTTATCATTAACTCTTTTTCCTTTTAAATATTTTTTTTTACTTATTTTTTCATGTGCTTTCATATTTTCTTTTGTTTTCACTTTTTTTCTTTGTTTTAAAAATTTCTACAAAACATTTTTCTTTTTATTTTATTTCATATTTTTGCCCTTTCATTTTTTATTGTTTCTTGTTTTTCTAATTTTTTTCGCAAAATTCTTTTTATTTCTTCTTTCCATTTTTTTTTTCACACTTCCTTGGATTTTTTATTTTTCATAAATCTTTTGTCTTTTCATTTTTATTCTTTTCTTAATTTTTTCACAAATTTCTTTTTATTTTTAATTTTCATTTTTAAATTCTTATAGTTTTTTTTGTTGCATTTTCTTTTTTTGTTTTCATTTTTATTTTGCATTAACTTCTCTTTTTTAATTTTTTGTCTTTGAATTTTTATATTTTTTTCTTATTATATCTTATATGTTTTTCAATTTTTTGTATTTTTTCAAATATTTTTTTCTATTTTCTCGTTTCATTTCATTTTTGAATTTTTTTATTTTTTATTTTTTATTTTTTATTTTCTTACTTTTTATATTTTATTGTATTTTATTTATCTTTTTTCTTTTGCTTTAATATTTTTTTCTTTTTTTCTTTTTTATTTCTTTCTTTTTTTATATATTCATAAATTTTATAATGTTTTGGATTTTTTTATTTTTTTTTCTTTTTTTATTTATCGCTGTGCTTTCATATTTTCTTTTTTTATTTATCGTTGTTTCTATTGTATTTTGATAATTTTTCATTAACTCCTTTTCCTTTTAAATTTTTCTTTTTGTTTTTTTTACTTATTTTTTCATGTGCTTTCATATTTTCTTTTGTGTTCACTTTTTTTCTTTGTTTTAAAAATATCTACAAAACATTTTTTCTTTTTATTTTATTTCATATTTTTGCCTCTTCATTTTTTATTTTTTTCTTGTTTTTCTAATTTTTTTCGTAAAATTCTTTTTATTTCTTGTTTCCATTTTTTTCCCACACTTCCTTGGATTTCTTATTTTTCATAAATCTTTTGTCTTGTGATTTTTATTCTTTTCTTAATTTTTTCACAAATTTCTTTTTATTTTTTATTTTCATTTTTAAATTCTTATAGTTTTTTTTGTTGCATTTTCTTTTTTCGTTTTCATTTTTATTTTGCATTAACTTTTCTCTTTTTTAATTTTTTGTCCTTGAATTTTTATATTGTTTTCTTATTATATCTTATATGTTTTTCAATTTTTGGTATTTTTTTCAAATATTTTTTTTCTATTTTCTCGTTTCATTTCATTTTTGTCTTTTTTTATTTTTTATTTATGATTTTCTTACTTTTTATATTTTATATTTTTTGTTTTGCTTTAATATTTTTTTCTTTTTTATTTCTTTCTTTATTTATATTTTCATAAATTTTTATAATGTTTTGGATTTTTTTATTTTTCTTTTCTTTTTTTATTTATCGTTGTTTCTATTGTATTTTGATAATTTTTCATTAACTCCTTTTCCTTTTAAATTTTTCTTTTTGTTTTTTTTACTTATTTTTTCATGTGCTTTCATATTTTCTTTTGTGTTCACTTTTTTTCTTTGTTTTAAAAATATCTACAAAACATTTTTTCTTTTTATTTTATTTCATATTTTTGCCTCTTCATTTTTTATTTTTTTCTTGTTTTTCTAATTTTTTTCGTAAAATTCTTT
The DNA here is from genome assembly GCF_047325235.1 of Durio zibethinus. Taxonomy (NCBI): domain Eukaryota; kingdom Viridiplantae; phylum Streptophyta; class Magnoliopsida; order Malvales; family Malvaceae; genus Durio; species Durio zibethinus. The sequence continues at coordinate 11,432,160 of NC_143183.1, read as the reverse complement.
TTATTTCTTGTTTCCATTTTTTTCCCACACTTCCTTGGATTTCTTATTTTTCATAAATCTTTTGTCTTGTGATTTTTATTCTTTTCTTAATTTTTTCACAAATTTCTTTTTATTTTTTATTTTCATTTTTAAATTCTTATAGTTTTTTTTGTTGCATTTTCTTTTTTCGTTTTCATTTTTATTTTGCATTAACTTTTCTCTTTTTTAATTTTTTGTCCTTGAATTTTTATATTGTTTTCTTATTATATCTTATATGTTTTTCAATTTTTGGTATTTTTTTCAAATATTTTTTTTCTATTTTCTCGTTTCATTTCATTTTTGTCTTTTTTTATTTTTTATTTATGATTTTCTTACTTTTTATATTTTATATTTTTTGTTTTGCTTTAATATTTTTTTCTTTTTTATTTCTTTCTTTATTTATATTTTCATAAATTTTTATAATGTTTTGGATTTTTTTATTTTTCTTTTCTTTTTTTATTTATCGTTGTTTCTATTGTATTTTGATAATTTTTCATTAACTCCTTTTCCTTTTAAATTTTTCTTTTTGTTTTTTTTACTTATTTTTTCATGTGCTTTCATATTTTCTTTTGTGTTCACTTTTTTTCTTTGTTTTAAAAATATCCACAAAACATTTTTTCTTTTTATTTTATTTCATATTTTTGCCTCTTCATTTTTTATTTTTTTCTTGTTTTTCTAATTTTTTTCGTAAAATTCTTTTTATTTCTTGTTTCCATTTTTTTCCCACACTTCCTTGGATTTCTTATTTTTCATAAATCTTTTGTCTTGTGATTTTTATTCTTTTCTTAATTTTTTCACAAATTTCTTTTTATTTTTTATTTTCATTTTTAAATTCTTATAGTTTTTTTTGTTGCATTTTCTTTTTTCGTTTTCATTTTTATTTTGCATTAACTTTTCTCTTTTTTAATTTTTTGTCCTTGAATTTTTATATTGTTTTCTTATTATATCTTATATGTTTTTCAATTTTTTGTATTTTTTCAAATATTTTTTTCTATTTTCTCGTTTCATTTCATTTTTGTCTTTTTTTATTTTTATTTTTGATTCATTATTTTTTATTTTCTTACTTTTTATATTTTATATTTTATATTTTTTTCTTTGTTTATTTTTTATTTCTTTGTTTATTTATATTTTCATAAATTTTTATAATGTTTTGTATTTTTGTATTTTTCTTTTCTTTTTTTATTTATCGTTGTTTCTTATTTTCTATTGTATTTTTATAATTTTTCATTAACCCCTTTTCCTTTAAAATTTTTCTTTTGTTTTTTTTTTACTTATTTTTTCATGTGCTTTCTTATTTTCTTTTGTTTTCACTTTTTTTCTTCGTTTTAAAAATTTCTACAAAACATTTTTTCTTTTTATTTTATTTCATATTTTTGCCTCTTCATTTTTTTTTTATTTTTTCTTGTTTTTCTAATTTTTTTCGTAAAATTCTTTTTATTTCTGGTTTCCATTTTTTTTCACACTTCCTTGGATTTTTTATTTTTCATAAATCTTTTGTCTTTTCATTTTTATTCTTTTCTTAATTTTTTTCACAAATTTCTTTTTATTTTTTATTTTCATTTTTAAATTCTTATAGTTTTTTTTTGTTGCATTTTCTTTTTTCGTTTTCATTTTTATTTTGCATTAACTTTTCTCTTTTTTAATTTTTTGTCCTTGAATTTTTATATTGTTTTCTTATTATATCTTATATGTTTTTCAATTTTTTGTATTTTTTCAAATATTTTTTTTCTATTTTCTCATTTCATTTCATTTTTGTCTTTTTTATTTTTTATTTTTTATTCATTATTTTTTATTTTCTTACTTTTTATATTTTATATTTTTTGTTTTGCTTTAATATTTTTTTCTTTTTTTATTTTTTATTTATTTCTTTATTTATATTTTCATAAATTTTTATAATGTTTTGGATTTTTTTATTTTTCTTTTCTTTTTTTATTTATCATTTTTCTTATTTTCTGTTGTATTTTTTTAATTTTTCATTAACTCTTTTTCCTTTTAAATTTTTCTTTTTGTTTTTTTTACTTATTTTTTCATATGCTTTCATATTTTCTTTTGTTTTCACTTTTTTTCTTCGTTTTAAAAATTTCTACAAAACATTTTTTCTTTTTATTTTATTTCATATTTTTGCCTCTTCATTTTTTTATTTTTTCTTGTTTTTCTAATTTTTTTTCGCAAAATTCTTTTTATTTCTTGTTTCCATTTTTTTTTCACACTTCCTTGGATTTTTTATTTTTCATAAATCTTTTGTCTTTTCATTTTTATTCTTTTCTTAATTTTTTCACAAATTTCTTTTTATTTTTTATTTTCATTTTTAAATTCTTATAGTTTTTTTTGTTGCATTTTCTTTTTTCATTTTCATTTTTATTTTGCATTAACTTTTCTCTTTTTTAATTTTTTGTCCTTGAATTTTTATATTGTTTTCTTATTATATCTTATATGTTTTTCAATTTTTTGTATTTTTTCAAATATTTTTTTTCTATTTTCTCGTTTCATTTCATTTTTGTCTTTTTTTATTTTTTTATTTTTGATTCATTATTTTTTTTCTTACTTTTTATATTTTATATTTTTTGTTTTGCTTTAATATTTTTTCTTTTTTTTATTTTTTATTTCTTTATTTATTTATATTTTCATAAATTTTTATAATGTTTTGGATTTTTTTATTTTTCTTTTCTTTTTTTATTTATCGTTGTTTCTTTTTTTCTATTGTATTTTTATAATTTTTCATTAACTCCTTTTCCTTTTAAATATTTCTTTTTTTTTTTTTACTTTTTACGGTTCGGGATTTTTTTAAAATTTTTTTGAAAGAAGTTTTGGCCCTAAACTTGGTAGACGTGATCCTTGTATTTTTTTTGGCATGCATAAAAAAATTCAGCTAAAAACTTGAAGTGTACAAGATTTTGTAATCATCTGAAAAAAGTGTCCCCATTTTAGACACTGTAATTGCTACTGGCAACAAACTTGTAAAATCTCAAATACTCTTTAAGGGGGTGTGAGTTCTCGAGGTTTGATGAGAGATAGGGGGCCAATATAAGGGCTAAGTACCAGCACCCATCGCACATCATGTGCGCACACCCTCTCCGGCCCCCCCGATCGTCGAAACGCTAATGTCGTCGGTCAGGTTCTACGACGATGGTTCCCCGGTGAAGAAAAATGTGGCACCAGCACATGCCTGAGCCCAGCATGTGCTGTCACAACCCTCGGTTCGGTCCGATCTTAGACTGGGAATGAACTCCATATGCTTAGACTGGGAATGAACTCCGTATGCCTAAGTCAACCCACGAAACGAGCGTGCGGGCACTCAGCCGGTTAGAGGTGCGGGATGCGCAAGTCGGGGATCGGTCGGGTCCCTTTTTGCGTGCTACCGATCCTGCTACCGTAACCCTCCGTCCGGTCTGATCTTAGACTAGGAATGAGTTTTGGCCCTAAACTTAGTAGACGTGGTCCTTGTATTTTTGTTGGCATGCACAAAAACATTCAGCTAAAAACTCGAAGTGTACAAGATTTTGTGACCATTTGAAAAAAGTGTCCCCATTTCAGACACTTTAATGGCTACTGACAGCAAACCTGTAAAATCTCAAATGCTCTTTAAGGGGGTGTGAGTTTTCGAGGTTTGATAAGGGATAGGGGGCCAATATAAGGGCCAAGTACCAGCACCCATCGCACATCCTGTGCGCACACCCCCCTCGGCCCGCCTGATCGTCGGAACCCAATACCGTCGATTAGGTTCTCCGACGATGCTCCGACGATGGTGCCCCGGCGAAGAAAAATGCACCAGCAGCACATGCTCGAGCCCAACATGTGCTGCCACAACCCTTGGTCTGGTCCGATCTTAGACTGGGAATGAGCTCCGTATGCTTAGACAGGGAATGAACACCGTATGCCTAAGTCAACCCACGAAACGACGTGCGGGCGCTTAGTCGGCCAGAGGGGCGGGATGCGCAAGCCGGGGATCAATCGGGCCCCCCTCTGCGTGCTGCCGATCCTGTTGCCGCAACCCTCGGTCCGGTCCAATCTTAGACTGGGAATGAACTCCGTATGCTTAAGCCAACCGACGAAATGAACGGGCGGGTGGGCGAGCGGGCGGGCACTACGCCGGCCAGAGAGACGAGATGCGCAAGCTATGGATCGATAGGGTGATAGGTGGGTTTAGGCACATCTTCATATTTTTGCATGCCAATGCCATTTTTATGGCTTGTAAATTCATACAATGGTCCCTTAAGCCTTCACGTGAAGTTTCATGGCAAGACGACTCATTTTCTATTTTTCATGATTTTTGAAACTTTTTATGGTTCGAGATTTTTTAAAATTTTTTCGGAAGGGGTTCTTGCATCAAACTTAGATGTGATCCTTGTATTTTTGTTAGCATGCACAAAAAACTTCAGCTAAAAACTCGAAGTGTACAAGATTTTGTGACTATTTGAAAAAAGTGTCCCCATTTCAGACACTTTAATGGCTACTGGCAACAAACCTGTAAAATCTAAAATGCTCCTTAAGGGGGTGTGAGTTCTCGAGGTTTGATGAGGGATAGGGGGCAAATATAAGGGCCAAGTACCAGCACCCATCGCACATCATGCGCGCACTCCCCCCGGCCCCCTCGATCGCGGGAACCCCAATGCCGTCGGTCAGGTTCTCCAACGATGCTCCAGCGATGGTGCCCCGACGAAGAAAAATGCGGCACCAGCACATGCCCGAGCCCAGCATGTGCTGCCGCAACCCTCAGTCTGGTCTGATCTTAGACAGGGAATGAACTCTGTATGCCTAAGTCAACCCGCGAAATGAGCGTGCGGGTGCTCAGCCGGTCGGAGGGGCGGGATACATAAGTCGGGGATCGGCCAGGTCCCCCTCTGCGTGCTGTCATCCTGCTATCGCAACCCTCAGTCCGATCCTATCTTAGACTGGGAATGAACTCCGTATGCCTATGCCAACCGACGAAACGAGCGGGCGGGCTGGCGGGCGGGCACTACGCCAGACAGAGAGACGGGATGCGTAAGCCGTGGAACGATAGGGTGGTAGGTGGGTTTAGGCACATCTTCATATTTCTATGTGCCAATGCCATTTTAGAGGCTTGTAAATTCATGCAATGGTCCCTTAAGACTTTATGTGAAGTTTCATGGCAAGACGACTCGTTTTTTTCTTTTCACGATTTTTGAAAACTTTTTACGGTTCGGGATTTTTTAAAATTTTTTCGGAAAGAGTTTGGGCCCCAAACTTCGTAGTCGTGATCCTTGTATTTTTGTTGGCTTGCACAAAGAAATTTAGCTAAAAACTCAAAGTGTACAAGATTTTGTGACCATTTGAAAAAAGTGTCCCCATTTCAGACACTTTAATGGCTACTGGCAGCAAACATGTAAAATCTCACATGCTTTTTAAGGGGGTGTGAGTTCTCAAGGTTTGATGAGGGATAGGGGGCCAATATAAGGGCCAAGTACCAGCACCCATCGCACATCATGTGCGCACACCCTCCCCTGGCCCCCCCGATCGCTGGAACCCCAATGCCGCTGATCAGGTTCTCCGGCAATGCTCCGACGATGGTGCCTCGATGAAGAAAAATGCGGTACCAACACATACCCGAGCCCAGCATGTGCTGTCGCAACCCTCGGTCCGATCCGATCTTAGACTGGGAATGAACTCCGTATGCTTAGACTGGGAATGAACTCCGTATGCCTAAGTCAACCCACAAAACGAGTGTGCGGGCGCTCAGCCGGCCAAAGGGGCGGGATGCGTAAGTCGGGGATCGGCCGGGTCCCCATCTGTGTACTGCCAATCCTGCTGCCATAACCCTCGGTCCGATCTGATATTAGTCTGGGAATGAACTCCGTATGCCTAAGCCAACCGACGAAAATAACGGGCGGGCGGGCGGGCACTACGCTGGCCAAAGAGACGGGATGCGCAAGCCGTGGATCGATAGGGTGGTTGGTGGGTTTAGGCACATCTTCATATTTCTATGTGCCAATGCCATTTTTATGCCTTGTAAATTCATACAATTGTCCCTTAAGCCTTCACGTGAAGTTTCATGGAAAGACGACTCGTTTTCTATTTTTCATGATTTTCGAAACCTTTTACGGTTCGGGATTTTTTTAAATTTTTTTCAGAAGGATTTTTGACCCCAAACTTGGTAGACATGATCCTTGTATTTTTTTTGGCATGCACAAAAAAATTCAGCAAAAAACTCGAAGTGTATAAGATTTTGTGACCATTTGAAAAAAGTGTCCCCATTTCATACACTTTAATGGCTACTGGCAGCCAACCGACGAAAACGAGTAGGCGGCCAGGCGGGCACTACGCCGGCCAGAGAGACGGGATGCACAAGTCGTGGATCGATAGGGTGGTAGGTAGGTTTAGGCACATCTTCATATTTCTACGTGCCAATGCCATTTTTATGGCTTGTAAATTCATACAATGGTCTCTTAAGCCTTCACGTCAAGTTTCATGGCAAGACGACTCGTTTTCTATTTTTCACTATTTTTGAAACTTTTTGCGGTTCGGTATTTTTCAAAATTTTTTCGAAAGGAGTTTTGGCCCCAAACTTGGTAGACGTGATCCTTGTATTTTTTTGGCATGCACAAAAAAATTCTGCTAAAAACTCGAAGTGTACAAGATTTTGTGACCATTTGAAAAAAGTGTCCCCATTTCAGACACATTAAAGGCTACTGGCAGCAAACCTGTAAAATCTCAAATACTCTTTAAGGGGGTGTGAGTTCTCGAGGTTTGATGAGGGATAGGGGGCCAATATAAGGGCCAAGTACCAGCACCCATCGCACATCATGTGCGCACACCCCCCGGCCCCCCCGATCGTCGGAACCCCAATGCTGCCGGTCAGGTTCTCCGACGATGCTTCGACGATGGTGCCCCGATGAAGAAAAATGTCACACCAGCACATGCCCGAGCCCAGCATGTGCTGCCGCAACCCTCGGTCCGATCCGATCTTAGACTGGGAATAACTCCGTATGCCTAAGTCAACTCACGAAACGAGCGTGCGGGCGCTCAGCCGGCCAGAGGGGCGAGATGCACAAGCCGGGGATCGGTCAGGTCCCCCTCTGCGTGCTGCCGATCCTGCTACCACAACCCTCAGTTTGGTCCAATCTTAGACTGGTAATGAACTCCGTATACCTAAGCCAACCGATGAAACGAGCGGGCGGGCGGGCGGGCACTATGTCGGCCAGAGAGATGGGATGCGCAAGCCGTGGATCGATAGGGTGGTTGGTGGGTTTAGGTACACCTTCATATTTCTCTGTGCCAATGCCATTTTTATGGCTTGTAATTTCATACAATGGTCCCTTAAGCCTTCACCTGAAGTTTCATGGCAAGACGACTCGTTTTCTATTTTTCACGATTTTTGAAACTATTTATGGTTTCGGATTTTTTAAAATTTTTTCGGAAGGCGTTTTGGCAACAAACTTATTAGACTTGATCCTTGTATTTTTTTTGGCATGCATAAAAAAATTCAGCTAAAAACTCGAAGTGTACAAGATTTTGTGACCATTTGAAAAAAGTGTCCCCATTTTAGACACTTTAATGGCTACTGGCAGCAAACCTGTAAAATCTCAAATGCTCTTTAAGGGGGTGTGAGTTCTGGAGGTTTGATGAGGGATAGGGGGCCAATATAACGGCCAAGTACCAGCACCCATCGCACATCATGTGCGCACACCCCCTGGCCCCCCCGACCGTCGGAACCCAATGTCCCCGGTCAGGTTCTTCAGCGATGCTCCAGCGATGGTGCCCCGGTGAAGAAAAATACGGCACCAGGACATGCCCGAGCCTAGCATGTGCTGCCCCAACCCTCTTTCCAGTCTTAGATTGGGAATGAACTCCGTATGCCTAAGCCAACCGACGAAACGAATGGGCAGACGGGCGGCCGGGCATTACGCCGGCCAGAGAGATAGGATGCGTAAGCCATGGATCGATAGGGTGGTAGTTGGGATCAGACACATCTTCCTATTTTTGCGTGCCAATCCCATTTTTATGGCATGTAAATTCATACAATGGTCCCTTAAGCCTTCACGTGAAGTTTCATGGTAAGACGACTCGTTTTTTATTTTTCACGATTTTTGAAACTATTTGCGGTTCGGGATTTTTTAAAATTTTTTCGGAACCCCAATGCTGTCGGTCAGGTTCAACGGCGATGCTCCGACGATGGTTCCCCGGTGAAGAAAAATGCGGCACCAGCACATGCCCAAGCCCAGCATGTGCTCCGCAACCCTCTTTCCAGTCCGATCTTAGACTGGGAATGAACTCCGTATGCTTAGACTGGGAATGAACTCCGTATGCCTAAGTCAACCCACGAAAAAAGCGTGCGGGTGCTCAGCCGGCCAGAGGGGTGGGATGCGTAAGCCGGGGATCGGTTGGGTCCCCCTCAACGTGCTGCCGATCCTGTTGCAGCAACCCTCGGTCCGGTCTGATCTTGGACTGGGAATGAACTCCATATGCCTAAGCCAACCGACGAGACGAACGGGCGGACGGGTGGACGGGCACTACGTCGGCCAGAGAGACAGGATGCGCAAGCTGTGGATCGATAGGGTGGTAGGTGGGTTTAGGTACATCTTCAAATTTCTACGTGCCAATGCCATTTTTATGGCTTGTAAATTCATACAATGGTCCCTTAAGCCTTTACGTGAAGCTTCATGGCAAGACGACTCCTTTTTTTTCACAATTTTTGAAACTTTTTACAGTTTGAGATTTTTTAAAATTTTTTTGGAAGGATTTTTGTCCCCAAACTTGGTAGACGTGATCCTTGTATTTTTGTTGGCATGCACAAAAAAATTCAGCTAAAAACTCGAAGTGTACAAGATTTGCCACCATTTGAAAAAAGTGTCCCCATTTCAGACACTTTGATGGCTACTGGCAGCAAACCTGTAAAATCTTAAATGCTCTTTAAGGGGGTGTGAGTTCTCGAGGTTTGATGAGGGATAGGGGGCCAATATAAGGGCCAAGTACCAGCACCCATCACACATCATGTGAGCACACCCCCCGGCCCCCCCGATCGTCGGAACCCTAACGTCGTCGGTCAGGTTCTCCGACGATGCTCCGGTGATGGTGCCTCGGCGAAGAAAAATGCGGCACCAGCACATGCCTGAGCCTAGCATGTGCTACCACAACCCTCGGTCTGGTCCGATCTTAGACTGGGAATGAACTTCGTATGCCTAAGTCAACGCACGAAACGAGCGTACGGGCGCTCAGCCGGCCAGAGGGGCGAGATGCACAAGCCGAGGATCGATCGGGTCCCCCTCTGCATGCTACTGATCCTGCTACCGCAACCCTCGGTCTGGTTCGATCTTAGACTAGGAATGAACTCTGTATGCCTAAGCCAACCGACGAAACGAGCGGGCGAAAGAGCGGGCGGGTGGGCGGGAAGTACGTCGGCCAGAGAGACGGGATGCGCAAGCCGTGGATCGATAGGGTGGTAGGTGGGTTTATGCACATCTTCCCATTTCTACGTGCCAATGATATTTTTATGGCTTGTAAATTCATACAATGGTCCCTTAAGCCTTCATGTGAAGTTTCATGGCAAGACGACTCGTTTTTTATTTTTCACGATTTTTAAAACTTTTTGTTGTTCAGGATTTTTTAAAATTTTTTCAAAAGAAGTTTTGGCCCCAGTCGTGGTAGACATGATCCTTGTATTTTTGTTGGCATGCATAAAAAATTCAACAAAAAACTCGAAGTGTACAAGATTTTGTGACCATTTGAAAAAAGTGTCCCCATTTCAGGCACTTTAATGGCAACTGGTAGCAAACCTATAAAATCTCAAATGCTCTTTAAGGGGGTGTGAGTTCTCGAGGTTTGATGAGAGATAGGGGGCCAATATAAGGGCCAAGTACCAGCACCCATCGCACATCATGTGTGCACACCCCCCCGGCCCCCCCGATCGTCGAAACCCCAATGCCGTCGGTCAGGTTCTCCTTCGATGCTCTGACGATGGTGCCCCGGCGAAGAAAAATGTGGCACCAGCACATGCCCGAGCCCAGCATGTGCTACCGCAACCCTCGGTCTGGTTCGATCTTAGGCTGCGAATGAACTCTGTATGCTTAGACTAGGAATGAACTCCGTATGCCTAAGTCAACCCACGAAACGAGCGTGCGGGCGCTCGACCGGCCAGAGGGGCGGGATGCGCAAGTCGGGGATAGGCCAGGTCCTCTTTTGCGTGCTGCCGATCCTACTGCCTCAACCCTCGGTCTGGTCTAATCTTAGACTGGGAATGAACTTCGTATGCCTAAGCCAACCGATGAAACGAACGGGCAGGTGGGTGGGCGGGCACTACGCCGGCCAGAGAGACGGGATGCGCAAGCCGTGGATCGATAGGGTGGTAGGTGGGTTTAGGCACATCTTCATATTTCTACGTGCCAATGCCATTTTTATGGCTTGTAAATTCATACAATGGTCCCTTAAGCCTTCACGTCAAGTTTCATGGCAAGACGACTCGTTTTCTATTTTTCACTATTTTTGAAACTTTTTACGGTTCGGTATTTTTCAAAATTTTTTTGGAAGGAGTTTTAGCCCCAAACTTGGTAGACGTGATCCTTGTATTTTTTTGGCATGCATAAAAAAATTCAGCTAAAAACTCGAAGTGTACAAGATTTTGTGACCATTTGAAAAAAGTGTCCCCATTTCAGACACATTAAAGGCTACTGGCAGCAAACCTGTAAAATCTCAAATGCTCTTTGAGGGGGTGTGAGTTCTCGAGGTTTGATGAGGGATAGGGGGCCAATATAAGGGCCAAGTACCAGCACCCATCGCACATCATGTATGCACACCCCCCCGGCCCCCCTGATCGTCGAAACCCCAATGCTGCTGGTCAGGTTCTCCGACGATGCTTTGGCGATGGTGCCCCGATGAAGAAAAATGTGACACCAGCACATGCCCAAGCCCAGCATGTGCTGCCACAACCCTCGGTCCGGTCCGATCTTAGACTAGGAATAACTCCGTATGCCTAAGTCAACTCACGAAACGAGCGTGCGGGCGCTCACCCGGCCAGAGGGGCGGGATGCACAAGTCGGGGATCGGTCAGGTCCCTCTCTGCGTGCTGCCGATCCTACTGCCACAACCCTCAGTCTGGTCCAATCTTAGACTGGTAATGAACTCCGTATACCTAAGCCAACCGACGAAACGAGCGGGCGGGCGTGCGGGCACTATGTCGGCCAGAGAGATGGGATGCGCAAGCCGTGGATCGATAGGGTGGTTGGTGGGTTTAGGCACACCTTCATATTTCGCTGTGCCAATGCCATTTTTATGGCTTGTAATTTCATACAATGGTCCCTTAAGCCTTCACCTGAAGTTTCATGGCAAGACGACTCGTTTTCTATTTTTCACGATTTTTGAAACTATTTATGGTTTGGGATTTTTTAAAACTTTTTCGAAAGGCGTTTTGGCAACTAACTTGGTAGACTTGATCCTTGTATTTTTGTTGGCATGCATAAAAAAATTCAGCTAAAAACTCGAAGTGTACTAGATTTTGTGGCCATTTGAAAAAAGTGTCCCCATTTCAGACACTTTAATGGCTACTGGCAACAAACCTGTAAAATCTCAAATGCTCTTTAAGGGCGTGTTTGTTCTCGAGGTTTGATGAGGGATAGCCAATATAAGGGCCAAGTACCAGCACCCATCGCATATCATGTGACCACACCCCCCGGCCCCCTCGATCGTCGGAACCCTAATGCCGTCGGTCAGGTTCTCCGACGATGCTCCGACGATGGTGCCCCGGCGAAAAAAAATGCGGCACCAGCACATGCTCGAGCCTAGCATGTGCTACCACAACCCTCGGTCTGGTCCGATGTTAGACTGGGAATGAACTCCGTATGCTTAGACTGGGAATGAACTCCGTCTGCCTAAGTCAACCCACGAAACGAGCGTGCGGGCACTCAGCCGGCCAGAGGGGCGGGATGCACAAGCAGGGGATCGGTCGGGCCCCCCTCTGCATGCTACCGATCCTGCTACCGCAACCCTCGGTCTGGCCTAATCGTAGACTAGGAATGAACTCTGTATGCCTAAGCCAACTGATGAAATAAGCGGGCGGGCGGGCGGGCTGGCGGGCGGGTACAATACCGGTCAGAGAGACGGGATGCGCAAGCCGTGGATCGATAGGGTGGTAGGTGGGTTTATGGACATCTTCATATTTCTATTTGCCAATGATATTTTTATGGCTTGTAAATTCATACAATGGTCCCTTAAGCCTTCATGTGAAGTTTCATGGCAAGACGACTCGTTTTTTATTTTTCACGATTTTTAAAACTTTTTGCGGTTCAGGATTTTTTAAAATTTTTTTGAAAAGAGTTTTGGCCCCAGTCTTGGTAGACGTGATCCTTGTATTTTTTTTGGCATGCACAAAAAAATTCAACAAAAAACTCGAAGTGTACAAGATTTTGTGACCATTTGAAAAAAGTGTCCCCATTTTAGGCACTTTAATGGCAACTGGTAGCAAACCTATAAAATCTCAAATGCTCTTTAAGGGGGTGTGAGTTCTCGAGGTTTGATGAGGGATAGGGGGCCAATATAAGGGCCAAGTACCAGCACCCATCGCACATCATGTGTGCACACCCCCCGGCCCCCCCGATCGCCGAAACCCCAATGCCACCGATCAGGTTCTCCGGTGATGCTCCGACGATGGTGCCCCGACGAAGAAAAATGTGGCACCAACACATGCCCGAGCCCAGCATGTGCTGCCGTAACCCTCGATCCGGTCCGATCTTAGGTTGTGAATGAACTCTGTATGCTTAGACTAAGAATAAACTCCGTATGCCTAAGTCAACCCACGAAACGAGCGTACGGGCGCTCGACCGGCCAGAGGGGCGGGATGCGCAAGTCGAGGATAGGCTGGGTCCTCCTTTGCGTGCTGTCAATCCTGCTGCCACAACGCTCGGTCTGGTTCGATGTTAGACTGGGAATGAACTTCGTATGCCTAAGCCAACCGACGAAACGAGCGGGCAGGTAGGCGGGCGGGCACTACGCCGACCAGAGAGACGGGATATGCAAGCCGTGGATTGATAGGGTGGTAGGTGGGTTTAGGCACATTTTCATATTTCTACATGCCAATGCCATTTTTGTGGCTTGTAAATTCATACAATGGTCCCTTAAGCCTTCACGTGAAGTTTCATGGGAACACGACTCGTTTTCTATTTTTCATGATTTTCAAAACTTTTTGGATTCAGGATTTTTTTAAAATTTTTTTGGAAGGAGTTTTGGCCCCAAACTTGGTAGACGTGATCCTTGTATTCTTTTTGGCATGCACAAAAAAATTCAGCTAAAAACTCGAAGTGTACAAGATTTTGTGACCATTTGAAAAAAGTGTCCCCATTTCAGACACTTTAATGGCTACTGGCAGCAAACCTGTAAAATCTCAAATGCTCTTTAAGGGGGTGTGAGTTCTCGAGGTTTGATGAGAGATAAGGGGCCAATATAAGGGCCAAGTACCACACCCATCGCACATCATGTGCGCACACCCCCTGGCCCCCCCGATCGTCGGAACCCTAATGCCGTCGGTTAGGTTCTCCGATGATGCTCCGGTGATGGTGCCCCGGTGAAGAAAAATGCGGCGCCAGCATATGCCCAAGCCCAGCATGTGCTGCCACAACCCTCGGTCCGATCTGATCTTATATTGGGAATGAACTCGGTATGCTTAGACAGGGAATGAACTCCGTATGCCTAAGTCAACCCACGCAATGACCGTGCGGGCGCTCAACCGGCCAGAGGGGCGGGAAGCACAAGCCGGGGATCGGTCGGGTCCCCCTCTGCGTGATGTCGATCCTGCTGCCACAACCCTCTATCCGATTCGATCTTAGACTGGGAATGAACTCTGTATGCCTAAGCCAACCGATGAAACGAGCAGGCAGGCAGGCGGGCGGGCACTACGTCGGCCAAAGAGATGGGATGCTCAAGCCGCGGATCGATAGGCTGGTAGGTGGGTTTAGGCACATCTTCATATTTCTACGTGCCAATGCCATTTTCATGGCTTGTAAATTCATACAATGGTCCCTTAAGCCTTCACGTGAAGTTTCATGGCAAGATGACTCGTTTTCTATTTTTCATGATTTTTAAAACTTTTTACAGTTTGGGATTTTTTAAAATATTTTTGGAAGGATTTTTGGCCCCAAACTTGGTAGACATGATCCTTGTATTTTTATTGGCACGCACAAAAAAATTCAGCTAAAAACTTGAAGTGTACTAGATTTTGTGACCATTTGAAAAAAGTGTCCCCATTGCAGACACTTTAATGGCTATTGGCAGCAAACCTGTAAAATCTCAAATGCTCTTTAAGGGGGTGTGAGTTCTCGAGGTTTGATAAGGGATAGGGGGCCAATATAAGGGTCAAGTACCAGCACCCATCGCACATCATGTGTGCACACCCCCTTGGCTCCCTCGATCGTCGAAACCCTAATGCCACCGGTCAGGTTCTCCGGTGATGCTCCGACGATTGTGCCCCGACAATGAAAAATGTGGCACCAACACATGCTCAAGCCCAGCATGTGCTGTCGCAACTCTCAGTCCGACTCAATATTAGACTGAAAATGAACTCTGTATGCCTAAGTCAACCCACGAAACGAGCATACGGGCGCTTAGTCGGCCAGAGGGGCGGGATTCGCAAACCGGGGATCGGTCGGGTCCCTTTTTGCATGTTGCCCATCCTGCTGCCGCAACCCTCGGTTCAGTTTGATATTGGACTGGGAATGAACTCCGTATGCCTAAGCCAACTGACGAAACGAGCGGGCAGGCAGACGGGCGGGCACTACGCCGGCCAGAGAGACGAGATGCGTAAGCCGTGGATCGATAGGGTGGTAGGTGGGTTTAGGCACATCTTCATATTTCTGCATGCCAATGCCATTTTTATGGCTTGTAAATTCACACAATGGTCCCTTAATCCTTCATGTGAAATTTCATGGCAAGATGACTCGTTTTCTATTTTTCATGATTTTTGAAACTTTTTACGGTTCGGGATTTTTTAAAATTTTTTTGAAAGGAGTTTTGGCCCCAAACTTGTTAGACGTGATCCTTGTATTTTTGTTGGCATGCACAAAAAAATTCAATTAAAAACTCGAAGTGTACAAGATTTTGTGACCATTTGAAGAAAGTGTTCACATTTTAGACACTTTAATGGCTATTGGCAGCAAACCAGTAAAATCTCAAATGCTCTTTAAGGGGGTGTGAGTTCTCGAGGTTTGATGAGGGATAGGGGGCCAATATAAGGGCCAAGTACCAGTACCCATCACACATCATGTGCGCACACCCCCCCAGGCCCCCCAGATTGCCGAAACCCTAAAGCCGCCAGTCAGGTTCTCCGACGATGCTTTGATGATGGTGCCCCGATGAAGAAAAATGCGACACTAGCACATGCCCGAGCCCAGCATGTGCTACCGCAACACTTGGTCCAATCCGATCTTAGACTGCGAATGAACTCCGTATGCCTAAGTCAATCCACGAAACGAACATGCGGGTGCTCAGCCGACCAGAGGGGCGGGATTCGCAAGCCGAGGATCGGCCGGGTCCTTCTCTGCATGCTGCCTATCCTGCTGCCGTAACCCTCGGTTCGGTCTGATCTTGGATTGGGAATGAACTCTGTATGCCTAAGCCAACCGACGAAACGAGTGAGCGGGCGGACGGGCGGGAACTACGCCGGCCAGAGAGACGGGATGCGTAAGCCGTGCATCGATAGGGTGGTAGGTGGGTTTAGGTGCATCTTCATATTTCTGCATGCCAATGCCATTTTTATGGCTTGTAAATTCATACAATGGTCCCTTAATCCTGTGCGCACACCCCCTCATTTTTATGCCATCGCACATCATTTGTGCACACCCCCCCGACCCCCCCGATCGTCGGAACCTCAATGCCGTCGGTCAGGTTCTCCGCCGATGCTCCGACGATGGTGCCCCGGTGAAGAAAAATGTGACACCAGTACATGCCCGAGCCCAGCATGTGCTACCGTAACCCATGGTCCGGTTCGATCTTTGACTGGGAATGAACTCTGTATTCTGAGACTAGAAATGAACCCCGTATGCCTAAGTCAACCCACGAAATGAGCGTGCGGGCGCTCAGCCGGCCAGAAGGGCGGGATGCGTAAGTCGAGGATCCGTCGGGTCCCCCTTTACGTGCTGCTGATCCTGCTACCGTAACCTTTGGTCCATTCTGATCTTAGCTTGGAAATGAACTCCGTATGCCTAAGCCAACAGACGAAACGAGCGGGCGGTCAGACGGGCACTACGCTGGCCAGAGAGACGGGATGCGCAAACCGTGGATCGATTGGGTGGTAGGTGGGTTTAGGCGCATCTTCATATTTCTGCATGCCAATGCCATTTTTATGGCTTGTAAATTCATACAATGGTCCCTTAATCCTGTGCGCACACCCCCTCATTTTTATGCCATCGCACATCATGTGCGCACACCCCTCCGACCCCCTCGATCGTCGGAACCCCAATGCCGTCGGTCAGGTTCTCCGTCGATGCTCCGGCGATGGTGCCCCGGTGAAGAAAAATGTGACACCAGCACATGCCCGAGCCCAGCATGTGCTACCGTAACCCATGGTCCGGTTCGATCTTTGACTGGGAATGAACTCTGTATTCTGAGACTAGAAATGAACCCCGTATGCCTAAGTCAACCCACGAAATGAGCGTGCGGGCGCTCAGCCGGCCAGAAGGGCGGGATGCGTAAGTCGAGGATCCGTCGGGTCCCCCTTTGCGTGCTGCTGATCCTGCTACCGTAACCTTTGGTCCAATCTGATCTTAGCTTGGAAATGAACTCCGTATGCCTAAGCCAACCGACGAAACGAACGGGCGGTCAGACGGGCACTACGCTGGCCAGAGAGACGGGATGCGCAAACCGTGGATCGATTGGGTGGTAGGTGGGTTTAGGCGCATCTTCATATTTCTGCATGCCAATGCCATTTTTATGGCTTGTAAATTCATACAATGGTCCCTTAATCCTGTGCGCACACCCCCTCATTTTTATGCCATCGCACATCATTTGCGCACACCCCCCGACCCCCCCGATCGTCGGAACCCCAATGCCGTCGGTCAGGTTCTCCGTCGATGCTCCGGCGATGGTACCCCGGTGAAGAAAAATGTGACACCAGTACATGCCCGAGCCCAGCATGTGCTACCGTAACCCATGGTCCGGTTCGATCTTTGACTGGGAATGAACTCTGTATTCTGAGACTAGAAATGAACCCCGTATGCCTAAGTCAACCCACGAAATGAGCGTGCGGGCGCTCAGCCGCCAGAAGGGTGGGATGCGTAAGTCGAGGATCCGTCGGGTCCCCCTTTGCGTGCTGCTGATCCTGCTACCGTAACCTTTGGTCCAATCTGATCTTAGCTTGGAAATGAACTCCGTATGCCTAAGCCAACCGACGAAACGAGCGGGCGGTCAGACGGGCACTACGCTGGCCAGAGAGACGGGATGCGCAAACCGTGGATCGATTGGGTGGTAGGTGGGTTTAGGCGCATCTTCATATTTCTGCATGCCAATGCCATTTTTATGGCTTGTAAATTCATACAATGGTCCCTTAATCCTGTGCGCACACCCCTTCATTTTTATGCCATCGCACATCATGTGCGCACACCCCCCGACCCCCCCGATCGTCGGAACCCCAATGCCGTCGGTCAGGTTCTCCGTCGATGCTTCGGCGATGGTGCCCCGGTGAAGAAAAATGTGACACCAGCACATGCCCGAGCCCAGCATGTGCTACCGTAACCCATGGTCCGGTTCAATCTTTGACTGGGAATGAACTCTGTATTCTGAGACTAGAAATGAACCCCGTATGCTTAAGTCAACCCACGAAATGAGCGTGCGGGCGCTCAGCCGGCCAGAAGGGCGGGATGCGTAAGCCGAGGATCCGTAGGGTCCCCCTCTGCGTGCTGCTGATCCTGCTACCGTAACCCTTGGTCCAATCTGATCTTAGCTTGGAAATGAACTTCGTATGCCTAAGTCAACCGACGAAACGAGCGGGCGATCAGACGGGCACTACGCTGGCCAGAGAGACGGGATGCGCAAACCGTGGATCGATTGGGTGGTAGGTGGGTTTAGGCACATCTTCATTTTTCTGCGTGCCAATTCCATTTTTATGGCTTGTAAATTCATACAATGGTCCCTTAAGCCTTCACGTCAAGTTTCATGGCAAGACGACTCGTTTTCTATTTTTCACGATTTTCAAAACTTTTTGCGGTTTGGGATTTTTTAAAATTTTTTCGGAAGGAGTTTTCACACCAAACTTCATAGACGTGATCCTTGTATTTTTGTTGGACTGCACAAAAAAATTCAGCTAAAAACTCGAAGTGTACAAGATTTTGTGACCATTTGAAAAAAGTGTCCCCATTTCAGACACTTTAATTGCTACTGGCTGCAAACCTGTAAAATCTCAAATGCTTTTTAAGGGGGTGTGAGTTCTTGAGGTTTGATGAGGGAGAGGGGGCCAATATAAGGGCCAAGTACCAGCACCCATCGCACATCATGTGCGCACACCCCCCCGGCCCCCCCGATCGTCGGAACCCCAATGCCGTCGGTCAGGTTCTCCGCCGATGCTCCGGCGATGGTACCCCGACAAAGAAAAATGAGACACCAGCACATGCCCGAGCCCAACATGTGCTGCCGTAACACTCGGTCCGGTCCGATCCTAGATTGCGAATGAACTCCATATGCTTAGACTGGGAATGAACTCTGTATGCCTAATTCAACCCATGAAATGAGCGTGCGGGCGCTCAACCGGTGAGAGGGGCGGGATGCACAAGCCGAGGATCGGTCAGGACCCCCTCTGTGTGCTACCTATCCTGCTGCCGCAACCCTCAGTGTGATCTGATCTTAGACTGGGAATGAACTCCGTATGCCTAAGCCAACCAACGAAACGAGCAGGCGGGTGGGCGTGCACTACGTCGGCCAGAGAGACGGGATGCGTAAGCCGGGATCGATAGGGTGGTAGGTGGGTTTAGGCACATCTTCATATTT
The DNA here is from genome assembly GCF_047325235.1 of Durio zibethinus. Lineage (NCBI taxonomy): Eukaryota > Viridiplantae > Streptophyta > Magnoliopsida > Malvales > Malvaceae > Durio > Durio zibethinus. Next base: position 11,413,227 of record NC_143183.1, on the reverse strand, counting down.
TTGCGTGCCAATGCCATTTTTATGGCTTGTAAATTCATGCAATGGTCCCTTAAGCCTTCACGTGAAGTTTCATGGCAAGATGACTCGTTTTCTATTTTTCATGATTTTCAAAAAATTTTACGGTTCGAGATTTTTTAAAATTTTTTCGGAAGGAGTTTTGGCCACAAACTTGGTAGACTTGATCCTTTTATTTTTTTGGCATGCACAAAAAAATTCAGCTAAAAACTCGAAGTGTACAAGATTTTGTGACCATTTGAAAAAAAAGTGTCCCCATTTCTGACACTTTAAAGGCTACTGGCAGCAAACCTGTAAAATCTCAAATGCTTTTTAAGAGGGAGTGAGTTCTCGAGGTTTGATGAGGGATAGGGGCCCAATATAAGGACCAAGTACCAGCACCCATCGCACATCATGTGTGCACACCCCTCTTGGCCCCCGCGATCGCCGGAACCCCAATGCCGCCGGTCAGGTTCTCCGGCGATGCTCCTGTGATGGTGCCCCGACGAAGAAAAATGTGGCACCAGCACATGCCCGAGCCCATCATGTGCTGTCGCAACCCTAGGTTCGATTCGATCTTAGACTAGGAATGAACTCCGTATGCCTAAGTCAACCCATGAAACAAGCGCGTGGGCGCTCAGCCAGCCAGAGGGGCGGGTTGTGCAAGTCAGGGATCGGCCGGGTCCCCCTCTGCATGCTACCGATCCTGCTACCGCAATCATCGGTCCGGTCTGATCTTAGACTGGGAATGAACTCCGTATGCCTAAGCCAACCGATGAAATTAGCGGGCGGGCGGGCGGGCGGGCACTACGCCGGCCAGAGAGACGGGATGCGCAAGCCGTGGATCGATAGGTTGGCAGGTGGGTTTAGGCACATCTTCATATTTCTACCTACCAATGCCATTTTTATGGCTTGTGAATTCATACAATGGTCCCTTAAGCCTTCACGTGAAGTTTCATGGCAAGACGACTCGTTTTCTATTTTTCACGATTTTCAAAACTTTTTGGGGTTCAAGATTTTTAAAAAATTTTTTGGAAGGCATTTTGGCCCCAAGCTTGGTAGATGTGATCCTTGTATTTTTGTTGGCATACACAAAAAAACTCAGCTAAAAACTCGAAGTGTACAAGATTTTGTAACCATTTGAAAAAAGTGTCCCCATTTCAGACACTTTAATGGCTACTGGCAGCAAACCTGTAAAATCTCAAATGCTCTTTAAGGGGGTGTGAGTTCTCAAGGTTTGATGAGGGATAGGGGGCGAATATAAGGGCCAAGTACCAGCACCCATCGCACATCATGTTTGCGCACCCCCCGTCCCCCTGATCGCTGAAACCCCAATGCCGTCGATCAGGTTCTCCGGCGATGCTCCGACGATGTTGCCCCGACGAACAAAAATGCAGGACTAGCACATGCTCGAGCCCAGCATGTGCTGCCGCAACCCTCGGTCTGGTTCGATCTTAGACTGGGAAAGAACTCCGTATGCTTAGACTTGGAATGAACTCCGTATACCTAAGTCAACCCACGAAACGAGCGTGTGGGCGTTCAGCCTACCAGAGGGGCGGGAGGTGCAAGCCGGGCATCGGATGAGTCCCCCTCTACGTGCTACCGATCCTATTGCTGTAACCCTTTGTCCGGTCCGATCTTAGATTGGGAATGAACTCGGTATGCCTAAGCCAACCGATGAAATGAGCGGGCGGGCAGACGGGCGGGCTCTACGCCGACCATAGAGACAGGATGCGCAAGCCGTGGATCGATAGGGTGGTAGGTGGGTTTAGGCACATCTTCATATTTCTGCATGCCAATGCCATTTTTATGGCTTGTAAATTCATACAATGGTCCCTTAAGCCTTCACGTGAAGTTTCATGGCAAGACGACTGTTTTCTATTTTTCATAATTTTCAAAACTTTTACGGTTCAGGATTTTTTTAAATTTTTTCGGAAGGAGTTTTGGACCCAAACTTGGTAGACGTGATCCTTGTATTTTTTTTGGCATGCACAAAAAAATTCAGCTAAAAACTCAAAGTGTACAAGACTTTGTGACCATTTGAAAAAAGTGTCCCCATTTTAGACACTTTATTGGCCACTAGTAGCAAACCTGTAAAATCTCAAATGCTCTTTAAGAGGGTGTGAGTTCTCGAGGTTTGCTGAATGATAGGGGGCCAATATAAGGGCCAAGTACGAGCACCCATCACAAATCACATGCGCACAGCCCCCCTCCGGCCCCCCCGATCGTTGGAACCCCAATGCCGGTCATGTTTTTTGGTGATGCTCCGGTGATGGTGCCCCGACGAAGAAAAATGTGGCACCAGCACATGCCCGAGCCTAGTATGTGCTGCCGTAACCCTCAGTCTGGTCTGATCTTAGACTGGGAATGAACTTTGTATGCTTAGAATGGGAATGAACTCCGTAAGCCTAAGCCAACCGACGAAACGAGCGGGCGGGCGGGCGGGCGAGCACTACCCCGGCCAGAGAGACGGGATGCGCAAGCCATGGATCGATAGGGTGGTAGGTGCGTTTAGGTACATCTTCATATTTATGCATGCCAGTGCCATTTTTATGGCTTGTAAATTCATACAGTGGTCCCTTAAGCCTTCACGTGAAGTTTCTTGGCAAGATGACTCGTTTTCTATTTTTCATGATTTCTGAAACTTTTTGCGGTTCGGGATTTTTTAAAATTTTTTCAGAAGGAGTTTTATCCCAAACTAGGTAGACGTGATCCTTTTATTTTTGTTGGCATGCACAAAAAAATTCAGCTAAAAAATCAAAGGGTACAAGATTTTGTGACCATTTGAAAAAAGTGTCCCCATTTCAGACACTTTAATTGCTACTAGCAGCAAACCTGTAAAATCTCAAATGCTCTTCAAGGGGGTGTGTGTTCTCGAGCCTTGATGAGGGATAGGGGGCCAATATAAGGGCCAACTACCAGCACCCATCACACATCATGTGCGCACACCCCCCCGGCCCCCTTGATCGTCGAAACCTCAATGCCGCCGGTCAGGTTCTCCGGTGATGCTCAAGCGATGGTGCCCCGACGAAGAAAAATTCAGCACCAGAACAAGCTCGAGCCCAGCATGTGCTGCCGTAACCCTCAGTCCCGTCCAATCTTAGACTGGGAATGAACTCCGTATGCTTAGACTAGGAATGAACTTCGTATGCCAAAGTCAACCCCCGAAATGATCGTACGGGCGCTTAGCCGGCCAGAGGGGCGGGATGCTCAAGCCCGGGATCGGTCGAGTCCACCTTCGCGTGCTACCATTCCTGCTGCAGCAACCCTCGATCTGGTCTGATGTTAGACTGGGAATGAACTCCGTATGCCTAAGCCAACCAAACGGAACGAGCAAGTGGGCCGGCAGGCACTACGTTGGACAGAGAGACGGAATGCGCAAGCCGTGGTTCGATAGGGTGGTAGGTGGTTTTAGGCACATCTTCATATTTCTGCCTACCAATGCCATTTTTATGGCTTGAAAATTCATACAATGGTCCCTTAAGCCTTCACGTGAAGTTTCATGGCAAGATGACTCGTTCTCTATTTTTAACGATTTTCAAAACTTTTTACGGTTCAGGATTTTTTAAAAATTTTTGGAAGGAGTTTTGGCCCCAAACTTGGTAGACGTGATCCTTGTATTTTTGTTGGCAAGCACAAAAAAATTCAGCTAAAAACTCGAAGTGTACAAGATTTTGTGAACATTTGAAAAAAGTGTCCCCATTTCTGACACTTTACTTTAAGGGGGTGTGAGTTCTCGAGGTTTGATGAGGGATAGGGGGCCAATTTAAGGGCCAAGTAAAAGCACCAATCGCACATCATGTGTGCACAACCCTCCCCTCGATCACTGGAACCCTAATGCCACCGGTCAGGTTCTCCGACGATGCTCCGATGATGGTGCCCCGACGAAGAAAAATGCAGCACCAGCACATGCCCGAGCCCAGCATGTGCTGCTGCAACCCTCGGTCCGATTTGATCTTAGACTGGGAATGAACTCCGTATGCTTAGACTGGGAATGAACTCCGTATGCCTAAGTCAATCCTCGAAACGATCGTACGGGCGCTCAGCCGGCCATAGGGGCCGGATGCGCAAGCCGGGGATCGACCGGGTCACTCTCTACGTGCTGTCGATCCTGTTGCTGCAACCTTCAGTCTGGTTCGATCTTAGACTGGAAATGAACTCTGTATGCCTAAGCCAACCGATGAAACGAGAGGGCAGGCGGGCCGACACTACGTCACCCAGAGAGACGGGATGCGCAAGTCGTGGATTGATAAGGTGGTAGGTGGGTTTAGGCACATCTTCATATTTCTGCATGCCAATGCCATTTTTATAGCTTGTAAATTCATACAATGGTCACTTAAGCCTTCACATGAAGTTTCATGGCAAGACGACTCGTTTTTTATTTTTCACGATTCTCGAAACTTTTTACGGTTCGAGATTTTTTAAAATTTTTTCAAAAGGAGTTTTGCCCCAAACTTGGTAGACGTGATCCTTGTATTTTTGTTGGCATGCACAAAAAAATTTAGCTAAAAACTTGAAATGTACAAGATTTTGTGACCATTTGAAAAAAGTGTCCCCATTTCAGACACTTTAATGGCTACTAGCAGCAAACCTGTAAAATCTCAAATACTCTTTAAGGGGGTGTGAGTTCTAGAGGTTTGATGAGGGATAGGGGGCCAATATAAGGGCCAAGTACCAGCACCCATCGCACATCATGTGCGCACACCCCCCGGCCCCCCCGATCGTCGAAACCCCAATGCCGCCGGTCAGGTTCTCCGGTGATGCTCCGACGATGGTGCCCTGGCGAAGAAAAATGCAGCACCGGCACATGCCTGAGCCCAGCATGTACTATCGTAACCCTCAGTCCGGTCTGATCTTAGACTGGGAATGAACTCCGTATGCCTAAGTCAACCCATAAAATGAGCATGCGGGCGCTCTGCCGGCCAGAAGGGCGGGATGTGCAAGCCAGGGATCGGTTGGGTCACCCTCTGTGTGCTATCGATCTTGCTGCCGCAATCCTCGGTCTAGTCTGATCTTAGACTGAGAATGAACTTCGTATGCCTACGCGAACTGACGAAATGAACGGGCGGGCGGGCGCGCGGGCACTACGTCGGCCAGAGAGACGGGATGCGCAAGCCTTGGATCGATAGGGTGGTAGGTGGCTTTAGGCACATCTTCATAATTCTACGTACCGAAGCCATTTTTATGGCTTGTAAATTCATACAATGGTCCCTTAAGCCTTCACGTGAAGTTTCATGGCAAGACGACTCGTTTTCTATTTTTCATGATTTTCAAAACTTTTTACGGTTCAGGATTTTTTAAAATTTTTTCGAAAGGGGTTTTGGTGCCAAACTTGGTAGAGGTGATCCTTGTATTTTTTTTGGCATGCACAAAAAAATTCAGCTAAAAACTCGAAGTGTTCAAGATTTTGTAACCATTTGAAAAAACTGTCCCCATTTCAAACACTTTAATGGCTACTGGCAGCAAACCTGTAAAATCTCAAATCCTTTTTAAGGGGGTGTGAGTTCTCGAGGTTTGATGAGGGATAGGGGGCCAATATAAGGGCCAAGTTCCAGCACCCATCGCACATCTTGTGTGCACGCCCCCCGATCGCCGAAACCCCAATGCCGCCGGTCAGGTTCTCCTGCGATGCCCCGAAGATGGCGCCCTGGCGAAGAAAAATGCGGCACCAGCACATGCCCGAGCCCAGCATGTGCTACCGTAACCCTCGGTTTGGTCCGATCTTAGACTGGGAATGAACTCCGTATGCTTAGACTGGGAATGAACTCCGTATGCCTAAGTCAACCCACAAAACGAGCGTGTGGGCGTTCTACCTGCCAGAGGGGTGGGATGTGCAAGCCAGGGATCGGTTGGGTCACCCTTTGCATGCTATCGATCTTGCTGCCACAATCCTCGGTCCGATCCAATCTTAGACTGAGAATGAACTCCGTATGCCTAAGCCAACAGACGAAACGAGCGGGCGGGCGGACGGCCGGGCGGGCATTACGTCGGCTAGAGAGACGGGATGCGCAAGCTGTGGATCGATAGGGTGGTATGTGTGTTTAGGCACATCTTCATAATTCTATGTGCCAATGCCATTTTTATGGCTTGTAAATTCGTACAATGGTCCCTTAAGCCTTCACATGAAGTTTCATGGCAAGACGACTCGTTTTCTATTTTTCATGATTTTCAAAACTTTTTACGGTTCGAGATTTTTTCAAATTTTTTTGAAAGGAGTTTTGGCACCAAACTTGGTAGAGGTGATCCTTGTATTTTTTTGGCATGCACGAAAAAATTCAGCCAAAAACTCAAAGTGTTCAAGATTTTGTGACCATTTGAAAAAACTGTCCCCATTTCAGACACTTTAATGGCTACTGGCAGCAAACTTGTAAAATCTCAAATCCTCTTTAAAGGGGTGTGAGTTCTCGAGGTTTGATGAGGGATAGGGGGCCAATATAAGGGCCAAGTACCAGCACCCATTGCACATCATGTGCGAACACCACCCCGGCCCCCCCGATCGTCGAAACCCTAATGCCGTCGGTCAGGTTCTCCGGCGATGCTACGGTGATGGTGCCCCGATGATGAAAAATGTGGCACTAGCATAGGCTCGAGCCCAGCATGTGCTGTCGCAACCCTCTGTCTGGTCCGATCTTAGATTTGGAATGAACTCCGTATGCTTAGACTAGGAATGAACTCCGTATGCCTAAGTCAACCCACAAAACGAGCGTACGGGCGCTTAGCCGGCCAGAGGGGTAGGATCCGCAAGCCGGAGATCGATCGATCCTATTTTGCATGCTACAGATCTTGCTGCCGCAACCCTCGGTCCGGTCCAATCTTAGACTGGGAATGAACTTCGTATGCCTGAGCCAACCGACGAAACGAGCGGGCGGACGGGCATGCGGGTACTATGCCGGCCAGAGAGACGGGATGCACAAGCCGTGGATCGATAGAGTGGTAGGTGGGTTTAGGCACATCTTAATATTTCTGCGTGGCAATGCCATTTTTTTGGCTTGTAAATTTATACAATGGACCCTTAAGCCTTCACGTGAAGTTTTATGGCAAGACGATTCGTTTTCTATTTTTAACGATTTTTGAAACTTTTTGCAGTTCGAGATTTTTAAAATTTTTTTCAAAAGGTGTTTTTACCCCAAACTAGGTAGACGTGATCCTTGTATTTTTGTTGGCATGCACAAAAAAATTCAGCTAAAAACTCGAAGTGTACAAGATTTTGTGACCATTTGAAAAAAGTGTCCCAATTTCAGACACTTTAATGGCTACTGGTAGCAAACCTGTAAAATCTGAAATGCTTTTTGAGGGGGTGTGAGTTCTCGAGGGTTGATAAGGCATAGGGGGCCAATATAAGGGCCAAGTACCAGCACCCATTGCACATAATGTGCGCACACCCCCCCGACCCCCCGATCGTCGGAACCCAATGCCATCGGTCAGGTTCTCCGACGATGGTGCCCCGGTGAAGAGAAATACGACACCAGCACATGCCCGAGCCTAGCATGTGCTATCGCAACCCTCGGTCTGGTTCGATCTTAGACTGGGAATGAACTCCATATGCTTAGACTGGGAATGAACTCCGTATGCCAAAGTCAACCCACGAAACGAGCATGCGGGTGCTCAGCCAGCCAGATGGGCGAGATGCGCAAGCCGGGGATTGCTCGGGTCCCCTTCTGTGTGCAACCGATCCTGCTACTACAACACTCGGTTCTATCCAATCTTAGACTGGGAATGAACTCTGTATGCCTAAGCCAACCGATGAAATGAGCGGGTGGGTGGACGGGCGGGCACTACGTCAGCCTGAGAGATGGGATGCGCAAGCCGTGGATCGATAGGGTGGTAGGTGGGTTTAGGCACATCTTCATATTTATGTGTGCCAATGCCATTTTTATGGCTTGTAAATTCATTCAATGGTCCCTTAAGCCTTCACGTGAAGTTTCATGGCAAGACAAGTCGTTTTCTATTTTTCTTGATTTTTGAAACTTTTTACGGTTTGGGATTTTTTAAAATTTTTTCGAAAGGAGTTTTGGCCCCAAACTTGGTAGATGTGATCCTTGTATTTTTGTTGGCATGCATAAAAACATTCAGCTAAAAACTCGAAGTTAACAAGATTTTGTGACCATTTGAAAAATGTGTCCCCATTTTAGACACTTTAATGGCTACTGGCAGCAAACCTGTACAATCTCAAATGCTCTTTAAGGGGGTTGAGTTCTCAAGGTTTGATGAGGGATAGGGGGCCAATATAAGGGCCAAGTACCAGTACCCATCATACATCATGTGCGCACACCCCCGACCCCCCCGATCGTAGGAACCCAATGCCGTCGGTCAGGTTCTCTGGCGATGCTCCGACGATGGTGCCCCGACGAAGAAAAATACGGCACCAGCACCTACCCGAGCCCAGCATGTGCTGTCGCAACCCTCGGTCCGGTCTGATCTTAGACTGGGAATGAACTCCGTATGCTTAGACTGGGAATGAACTCCATATGCCTAAGTCAACACATGAAACGAGCGTGCAGGCGCTCAGCCGGCCAGAGAGGCAAGATGAGCAAGCCGGGGATCGGCTGGGTCCCCCTCTGCGCGCTGTCGATCCTACTACTGTAACCCTCAATCCGGTCCAATCTTAGACTGGGAATGAACTCCGCATGCCTAAGCCAACCGACGAAACGAGCGGGTGGGCGGGTGGACACTACGCCGGCCAAAGAGACGGGATGCGCAAGCCGTGGATCGATAGGGTGGTAGGTAGGTTTAGGCACATCTTCATATTTCTGCATGACAATGCCATTTTTATGGCTTGTAAATTCATACAATGGTCCCTTAAGGCAAGATGACTCGTTTTCTATTTTTGATGATTTTCAAAACTTTTTACGGTTCGAGATTTTTTAAAATTTTTTCGGAAGGATTTTTGGCCCCAAACTTGGTAGACGTGATCCTTGTATTTTTGTTGGCATGCATAAAAAAAATTCAGCTAAAAACTCGAAGTGTACAAGATTTTGTGACCATTTGAAAAAAGTGTCCCAATTTCAGACACTTTAATTGCTACTGGCAGCAAAGCTATAAAATCTCAAATGCTCTTTAAGGGGGTGTGAGTTCTTGAGGTTTCATGCGGGACAGGGGGCCAATATAAGGTCCAAGTACCAGCACCTATTGCACATCATGTGCGCACACGCCCCCTGACCCCCCGATCGCCGGAACCCCAATGCCGTCGGTCAGGTTCTCCGGCGATGCTTCGACGATGGTGTCCCGACGAAGAAAAATGCGGCACCAGAACATGCTCGAGCCCAGCATGTGCTGCAGCAACCCTCGGTCTGGGTCGATCTTAGACTGGGAATGAACTCCGTATGCTTAGACTGGGAATGAACTCCGCATGCCTAAGTCAAACCACGGAATGAGCGTTCGGGCGTTCAGCCGGCCAGAGGGGCAGGATTCGTAAGCCGGGGATCGATCGGGTCCCCGTCTATGTGCTATCGATCTTGCTACCACAACCCTCGATCCGGTTCGATCTTAGACTGGGAATGAACTTCGTATGCCTAAGCCAACCGATGAAACGAGTGGACGGGCAGACGGGTGGGCACTACGTTAGCCAGAGAGACGGGATGGGCAAGCCGTGGATCGATAGGGTGGTAGGTGGGTTTAGGTACATCTTCATATTTCTGCATGCCAATGCCATTTTTATGGCTTGTAAATTCATGCAATGGCCCCTTAAGCCTTCACGTGAAGTTTCATGGCAAGATGACTCGTTTTTATTTTTCATGATTTTCGAAACTTTTTGCAGTTTGGGATATTTTAAAATTTTTTCAGAAGGATTTTTGGCGATAAACTTGGTAGACGTGATCCTTGTATTTTTGTTGGCATGCATAAAAAAATTCAGCTAAAAACTCGAAGTGTACAAGATTTTGTGACCATTTGAAAAAATTGTCCCCATTTCAGACACTTTAATGGCTACTGGCAGCAAAGCTATAAAATCGTAAATGCTCATTAAGGGGGTGTGAGTTCTCGAACTTTGATGAGAGATAGGGGGCCAATATAAGGGCCAAGTACCAGCACCCATCGTACATCTCTGCGCATACCCCCCCGGCCCCCCCGATCGCAGGAACCCAATGTCGTCGGTCAAGTTCTCCGACGATGCTCCGATGATGGTGCCTCGACGAAGAAAAATGCGACACCAGCACGTGCCCGAGCCAGCATGTGCTGCGAAAACCCTCGATCCGGTCCGATCTTAGACTGGCAATGAACTCCATATGCTTAGACTAGGAATGAACTCTGTATGCCTAAGTCAACCCATGAAACGAGCGTGCGGGCGCTCAGTCGGCCAGAGGGGTGGGATGCGCATGCCGGGGATCGACCGGGTCCCCCTATGCAAGCTACCGATCCTACTGTCGTAACCCTCAGTCCGATCCAATCTTAGACTGGGAATGAATTCCGTATGCCTAAGCTAACAGACGAAATGAGCGGGCAGACGGGCGGCGGGCACTACGCCGGTCAGAGAGACGGGATGCGCAAGCCGTGGATCGATAGGGTGGTAGGTGGGTTTAGGAGCAACTTCATTTTTCTGTGTGCCAATGCCATTTCTATGGCTTGTAAATTCATACAATGGTCCCTTAAGCCTTCACGTGAAGTTTCATGGCAAGACGACTTGTTTTCTATTTTTCTCGATTTTCAAAATTTTTTACGGTTCGGGATTTTTTTAAATTTTTTTGGAAGGATTTTTGGCCCCAAACATAGCAGATGTGATCCTTGTTTTTTTGTTGGCTTGCAAAAAAAAATTCAGCTAAAAACTTGAAGTGTACAAGATTTTGTGACCATTTGAAAAAAGTGTCCCCATTTCAGACACCTTAATGGCTACTGGCAGCAAACCTGTACAACGGTCAGGTTCTCCGACGATGGTGCCCCGATGAAGAAAAATGTGGCACCAGCACATGCTCGAGCCCAGCATGTGTTGTTGCAACCCTCGGTCTGATCCGATCTTAGACTGGGAATGAACTCTGTATGCTTAGATTGGGATTGAACTCCGTATGCCTAAGTCAACCCATGAAACGAGCGTGTGGGAACTCAGCGAACAAGAGGGGCGGGATACGCAAGCTGAGGATCGTTCGGGTCACCCTCTGTGTGCTACCTATCCTGCTGTCGCAACCCTCAGTTTGTCCGATCTTATATTGGGAATGAACTCCGTAAGCCTAAGCCAACCGACGAAACGAGCGTGCGGGCGGGCACTACGCCGACTAGAGAGACGGGATGCGCAAGCCATGGATCGATAGGGTGGTAGGTGGGTTTAGGCACATCTTCATATTTCTACGTGCCAATGCCATTTTTATGGCTTGTAAATTCATACAACGGTCCCTTAAGCCTTCATGTGAAGTTTCATGGCAAGATGACTCGTTTTCTATTTTTCATAATTTTTGAAACTTTTTATGGTTTGGGATGTTTTAAAATTTTTTCGGAAGGATTTTTGACCCCAAACTAGGCAGACATGATCCTTGTATTTTTGTTGGCATGCACAAAAAAATTCAGCTAAAAACTCGAAGTGTACAAGATTTTGGGACCATTTGAAAAAATTGTCCCCATTTCAAACACTTTAATGGCTACTGGTAGCAAACCTATAAAATCTCAAATGCTCTTTAAGGGGGTGTGAGTTCTCGAGGTTTGATGAGGGACAGGGGGCCAATATAAGGGCCAAGTACCAGCACCCATCTCACATCATGTGTGCACACCCCCCTGCCCCTCCGATCATCGGAACCCCAATGTCGTCGGTCAGGTTCTCCTGTGATGCTCCGACGATGCTGCCCCGATGAAGCAAAATGCGGCACCAGCACATGCCCGAGCCCAGCATGTGCTGCCCAACCCTCGATCCGGTCTGATCTTAGACTAGGAATGAACTCCGTATGCTTAGACTGGGAATGAACTCTATATGCCTAAGTCAACCCATGAAACCAGCGTACGGGCACTCAATCGGCCAAAGGGATGGGATACGCAAGCCGGGGGTCGTCGGGTCCCCCTTTGCGTGCTGCCGATCTTGCTGCCACAACCCTCGGTCCAGTCCAATCTTAGACTGGGAATCAACTCCGTATGCCTAAGCCAACCGACGAAACGAGCGACGGGTGGGCGGCCGGGCACTACGCCTGCCAGAAAGACGGGATGCGCAAGCCGTGGATTGATAAAGTGACAGGTGGGTTCAGGCATATCTTCATTTATGCATGCCAATGCCATTTTTATGGCTTGTAAATTCATACAATGGTCCCTTAAGCCTTCACGTGAAGTTTCATGGCAAGACGACTCGTTTTCTATTTTTCATGATTTTGGAAACTTTTTACATTCAGGATTTTTTAAAATTGTTTCGAAAGGATTTTTGGCTCCAAACTTGGTAGACGTGATCCTTGTATTTTTCTTGGAATGCACAAAAAAATTCAGCTAAAAAATCGAAGTGTAGAAGATTTTGTGACCATTTGAGAAAAGTGTCCCCGTCTCAGACACTTTAATGGCTACTGGCAGCAAACCTGTAAAATCTTAAATGCTCTTTAAAGGGGTGTGAGTTCTTGAGGTTTCATGAGGGATAGGGGGCCAATATAAAGGCCAAATACCAGCACCCATCGCACATCATGTGTGCACACCCCCCTCGGCCCCCCCGATCGTCGGAACCCTAATGCGGTCGGTCAGGTTCTCCGACGATGCTCCGGCGATGGTGCCCCGACGAAGAAAAATGCCGCACCAGCACATGCCCAAGCCCAGCATGTGCTGCCGCAACCCTTGGTCTGGTCCGATCTTAGACTGGGAATGAACTCCGTACGCTTAGACTGGGAATGAACTCTGTATGCCTAAGTCAACCCACGAAACGAGCATGTGAGCGCTCAGCCGGCCAGAGGGGCGGGATGCGCAAGCCATGGTTAGGCCAGGTCCCCCTCTACGTGCTGCCGATCCTGCTGCCACAACCCTCAGTCCGGTCTGATCTTAGACTGGGAATGAACTCCGTATACCTAAGCCAACTGACGAAACGAACGGGCGGGCGAGCGGGCACTACGCCGGCCAGAGAGACAGGATGTGCAAGTCGTGGCTCGATAGGGTGGTAGGTGGGTTTAGGTACATCTTTATATTTCTACATGCCAATGCCATTTTTATGGCTTGTAAATTCATACAATGGTCCCTTAAGCCTTCACGTCAAGTTTTATGGCAAGACAAATCGTTTTCTATTTTTCACTATTTTTGAAACTTTTTATGGTTCGAGATTTTTTTAAATTTTTTCGGAAAAAGTTTTGGCCCCAAACTTCGTAGACGTGATCCTTGTATTTTTGTTGGCATGCACAAAAAAATTCAGCTAAAAACTAGAAGTGCAGAAGATTTTGTGACCATTTGAAAAAAATGTCCCCGTTTCAGACACTTTAATGGCTACTGGCAGCAAACCTGTAAAATCTCAAATGCTCTTTAAGGGGGTGTGAGTTCTCGAGGTTGGATGAGGGATAGGAGGCCAATATAAGGGCCAAGTACCGGCACCCATCGCTCATCATGTGCGCACCCCCCCCGGCCCCTCGATCGCCGGAACCCCAATTTCGCCGTTCAGGTTCTCCGATGATGGTGCTCCGGCGAAGAAAAATGTGGCACCAGCACATGCTCGAGCCCAGCATGTGTTGCCACAACCCTCGGTCCGATCTGATCTTAGACTAGGAATGAACTCTGTATGCTTAGATTGGGATTGAACTCCGTATGCCTAAGTCAACCCACGAAACGAGCGCGTGGGCGCTCAGCCAGCCAGAGGGGCGGGATGCGCAAGCCAGGGATCATCCAGGTCCTCCTCTGTGTGCTGCCGATCCTGCTGTCACAACCCTCGGTCTGTCCGATCTTAGACTGGGAATGAACTCCGTATGCCTAAGCCAGCCGACGAAATGAGCGTGCGGGCAGGCACTAAGTCGGCTAGAGAGAAGGGATACGCAGGCCATGGATCGATAGGGTGGTAGGTGGGTTTAGGCACATCTTCTTATTTCTACGTGCCAACGCCATTTTTATGGCTTGTAAATTCATACAATGGTCCCTTAAGCCTTCACGTGAAATTCCATAACAAGACGACTCATTTTCTATTTTTCACGATTTTCGAAACTTTTTACGGTTAGGGATTTTTTTCAAATTTTTTCGAAAGGAGTTTTGGTCCCAAACTTGGTAGACGTGATCCTTGTATTTTTGTTGGCATGCATAAAAACATTCAGCTAAAAACTCGAAGTGTACAAGCTTTTGTGACCATTTGAAAAAAGTGTCCCCGTTTCAAACACTTTAATGGCTACTGGCAGCAAACCTGTAAAATCTCAAATGCTCTTTAAGGGGGTGTGACTTCTCGAGAATTGAAGAGGGATATGGGGCCAATATAAGGGCCAAGTACCAGCACCCATCGCACATCACGTGCGCACACCCCCTCGGCCCCCCGATCGTCGGAACCAAAATGTCACCGGTTAGGTTCTCCGACGATGCTCCGGCGATGGTGCCCCGGTGAAGAAATATGCGGCACCAGCACATGCTCGAGCCCAGCATGAGCTGCCGTAACTCTCAGTTCGGTCCGATCTTAGACTGGGAATGAACTCCGTATGCTTAGACTGGGAATGAACTCTGTATGCCTAAGTCAACCCACAAAACGAGCGTGCGTGCGCTCAGTTGGCCAGAGGGGTGGGATGCGCAAGCCGGGGATCAGTCGAATCCCCCTTTGTGTGCTGCCGATCTTGCTGCCACAACCCTCGGTCCAGTCTGATCTTAGACGGGGAATGAACTCCGTATGCCTAAGCCAACCGACAAAACGAGCGGGCGGGCACTACGTCGGCCAGAGAGACGGGATGCGCAAGCCGTGGATCGATAGGGTGGTAGGTGGGTTTAGGCACATCTTCATATTTCTGCATGCCAATGCCATTTTCATGGCTTGTAAATTCATAAAATGGTCCTTTAAGCCTTCACGTGAAGTTTCTTGGCAAGACGACTCGTTTTCTATTTTTCACGATTTTGAAAACTTTTTGAGGTTCAAGATTTTTTAAAATTTTTTCAAAAGGATTTTTAGCCCCAAACTTGGTAGACATGATCCTTGTATTTTTGTTGGCATGCACAAAAAATTTCAGCTAAAAACTCAAAGTGTACAAGATTTTGTGATAATTTGAAAAAAGTGTCCCCATTTCAAACACTTTAATGGCTACTGGTGGCAAACTTGTAAAATGTCAAATGCTCTTTAAGGGGGTGTGAGTTCTCAAGCTTTGATGAGATATAGGGGGCCAATATAAGGGCCAAACACCAGCACCCATCACACATCATGTGCGCACACCCCTTCCGGCCCCCCCGATCGCTGGAACCCCAATGCCGGCGGTCAGGTTCTCCGACGATGCTCCGACGATGGGGGCCCGGCGAAGAAAAATGCGGCACCCACATATTCCCAACCCCAGCAAGTGCTGCTGCAACCCTTGATCATGCTCGATCTTAGACTGGGAATGAACTCCGTATGCTTAGACTGGGAATGAACTCTGTACGCCTAAGTCAACCTACAAAACAAACGTGCGGGCACTCAGTCGGGCAGAGGGGCAAGATGTGCAAGCCGGGGATTGGTCGGGTCCCCTTCTATGTGCTGTCGATCTTACTGCCGCAACCCTCGGTCTGGTCTGATCTTAGACTGGGAATGAACTCCGTATGCCTAAGCCAACCAACAAAACGAGCGGACGGGCAGGCGGGCGGGCACTATGTCGGCCAGAGAGACGGGATGCGCAAGCCGTGAATCGATAGGGTGGTAGGTGGGTTTAGGTACATCTTCATATTTCTGTGTGCCAATGCCATTTTTATGGCTTGTAAATTCATACAATGGTCCTTTAAGCCTTCACGTGAAGTTTCATGGCAAGACGACTCGTTTTCTATTTTTCACGATTTTTGAAACTTTTTGCGGTTTAGGATTTTTTAAAATTTTTTTGGAAGGTTTTTTTGCCCCAAACTTGGTAGACGTGATCCTTGTATTTTTGTTGGCATGCACAAAAAAATTCAGCTAAAAACTCGAAGTGTGCAAGATTTTGTGACCGTTTGAAAAAAGTGTCCCCATTTCAGACACTTTAATGGCTACTGGCAGTAAACCTGTAAAATCTCAAATGCTCTGTAAGGGGGTGTGAGTTCTCGAGGTTTGATGAGGGATAGGGGGCCAATATAAGGGCCAAGTACCAGCACCCATCGCACGTCACGTGCGCACACTCCCCGCCCCCCCGATCGCCGGAACCCCAATGCCGGCGGTCAGGTTCTTCGACGATGCTCCGACGATGGTGCCCCGGTAAAGAAAAATGTGGCACCAGCACATGCCCGAGCCCAGCATGTGCTGCCGCAACCCTCGGTCATGTCCGATCTTAGACTGGGAATGAACTCCATATGCCTAAGTCAACCCGCGAAACGAGCGTGCGGGCGCTCAGCTGGCCAGAGGGGCGGGATGTGCAAGACAGGGATCGGCCGAGTCCGCCTCTACGTGCTACCAATCCTGCTGCTAGAACCCTCAGTCCGGTCTAATCTTAGACTGGGAATGAACTCCGTATGCCTAAGCCAACCGACGAAACGAGCGGGCAGGCAGGCATGCGGGAATTTTTAAAATTTTTTCGGAAGGAGTTTTGACCCCAAACTTGGTAGACGTGACACTTGTCTTTTTGTTGGCATGCACAAAAAAATTCAGCTAAAATCTCAAAGTGTACAAAATTTTGTGACCATTTGAAAAAAGCGTCCGCATTTCAAACACTTTAATGGCTACTGGCAGTAAACCTGTAAAATCTCAAATGCTCTTTAAGGGGGGGTGAGTTCTCGAGGTTTGATGACGGATAGGGGGCCAATATAAGGGCCAAGTACCAGCACACATCGCACATCATGTGCGCACACCCCTCGACCCCCCGATCGTCGGAACCCTAATGCCGCCGGTCAGGTTCTCCGATGATGCTTCGACGATTGTGCCCCGGCAAAAAAAATGTGACACCAGCACATGCCCGAGCCCAGCATGTGTTGCCGCGACCCTCAGTCCGATCTGATCTTAGACAGGGAATGAACTCCATATGCTTAGACTAGGAATGAACTCTGTATGCCTAAGTCAACCCACGAAATGAGCGTGCGGGCGCTCAGCCGGCCAAAAGGGCGGGATGCGCAAGCCAGGGGTCGGTCGGGTCCCCTGCTGCGTGCTACCGATCCTGCTGCCACAACCCTTGATCTGGTCCAATCTTAGACTGGGAATGAACTCCGTATGCCTAAGCCAACCGACGAAACGAGCGGGTGGGCACTATGCGGGCCAGAGAGACGTGATGCATAAGCCGTGGATCGATATGGTGGTAGGTGGGTTTAGGCACATCTTCATATTTCTGCATGCCAATGCCATTTTTATGGCTTGTAAATTCATACAATGGTCCCTTAAGCCTTCACGTGAAGTTTCATGGCAAGACGACTCGTTTTATATTTTTCATGATTTTTAAAACTTTTTACGGTTCGGGATTTTTTAAAATTTCTTCAGAAGGAGTTTTGGCCCCCAAACTTGGTAGACGTGATCCTTGTATTTTTTTTTTGCATGCACAAAAAAATTCAGCTAAAAACTCGAAAGTGTACAAGATTTTTTGACCATTTGAAAAAAATGTCCCCATTTCAGACACTTTAAGGGCTACTGGCAGTAAACCTATAAAATCTCAAATGCTCTTTAAGGGGGTGTGATTTCTCGAGGTTTCATGAGGGATAGGGGGCCAATATAAGGGCCCGGTGCTAGCACCCATCGCACATCATGTGCGCACACCCCCCCGGCCACCCCGATCGTCGGAACCACAATGCCGTCGGTCAGGTTCAACGGTGATGCTCCGACGATGGTGCCCCGATGAAGATAAATGTGGCACCAGCACATGATCGAGCCCAGCATGTACTGTCGTAACCCTCGGTCTGATTCGATCTTAGACTGGGAATGAACTCTGTATGCCTAAGTCAACCCACGAAAAAAACGTGCGGGTGCCCAGCCGGCCAGAGGGGCGAGATGCGCAAGCCGGGGATCGATCGGGTCCCCCTCTGCGTGCTGCCAATCCTGCTACCGCAACCCTCAGTCCAGTCTGATCTTAGACTGGGAATGAACGCTGTATGGCTAAGCCAACCGACGAAACTAGCGGGCGGACGGGCGGGCACTACGTCGGCTAGAGAGATAGGATGCGCAAGCCGTGGATCGATAGGGTGGTAGGTGGGTTTAGGTATATCTTCATATTTTTGCATGCCAATGCCATTTTTATGGCTTGTAAATTCATACAATGGTCCCTTAAGCCTTCACGTGAAGTTTCATGGCAAGACGACTCGTTTTTTATTTTTCATGATTTTTGAAACTTTTTACGGTTCGAGATTTTTTAAACGTTTTTTGGAAGGAGTTTTGGCCCCAAACTTGGTAGACGTGTTCCTTGTATTTTTGTTGGCATGCACAAAACAATTCAGGTAAAAACTCAAAGTGTACAACATTTTGTGACCATTTGAAAAAAGTGTCCCCATTTCAGACACTTTAATTGCTACTGGCAGCAAACCTGTAAAATCTCAAATGCTCTTTAAGGGGGTGTGAGTTCTTGAGGTTTGATGAGGGATAGGGGGCCAATATAAGGGCCAAGTACCAGCACCCATCGCACATCATTTGCGCACACCTCCCCCCAGCCCCCCGATCGTCGGAACCCCAATGCTGTCGGTTAGGTTCTCCGATGATGCTCCAGCGAAGGTGCCCCGGCGAAGAGAAAGGTGACACCAGCATATGCCCTAACCCAGCATGTGCTGTCGCAACCCTCGGTCTGATCCGATCTTAGACTAGGAATGAATTCCATATGCTTAGACTGGGAATGAACTCCGTATGCCTAAGTTAACCCACGAAACGAGCGTACGAGCGCTCAGCCGGCCAGAGGGGCTGGATGCACAACGCGGGGATCGGTCGGGTCCCCCTCTGCATGCTGCTGATCCTACTGCCACAACTCTCGGTCTGGTTCGATCTTAGACTGGGAATGAACTCCGTATACCTAAGCCAAACGACGAAACGAGCGGGCGGGCGGGAGGGCAGGCACTATATCGACTAGAGCAACGGGATGCGCAAGCCGTGAATCGATAGGGTGGTAGGTGGGTTTAGGCACATCTTTATATTTTTGCATGCCAATGCCATTTTTATGGCTTGTAAATTCGTACAATGGTCCCTTAAGCCTTCACGTGAAGTTTCATGGCAAGACAAATCGTTTTCTATTTTTCATGATTTTTAAAACTTTTTACGGTTCGGGATTTTTTAAAATTTTTTCGGAAGGGGTTTTGGCCCCAAACTTGGTAGACGTGATCCTTGTATTTTTTTTGGCATGCAAAAAAAAATTCAGATAAAAACTCGAAGTGTACAAGATTTTGTCTCCATTTGAAAAAAGTGTCCCTATTTTAGACACTTTAATGGCTACTGGCAGCAAACCTGTAAAATCTCAAATGCTCTTTAAGGGGGTGTGAGTTCTCGTGGTTTGATGAGGGATAGGGGGCCAATATAAGGGTCAAGTACCAGCACCTATCGTACATCATGTGCGCACACCCCCCGGCCCCCACGATCGTCGGAACCCCAATACCGCCGGTCAGGTTCCCCGACGGTGCTCTGGCGATGGTGCCCCGGCAAAGAAAAATGCGACACCAACACATTCTCGAGCCCAGCATGTGCTGCTGCAACCCTCGGTCTGGTCCGATCTTAGACTGGGAATGAACTCCGTATGCCTAGGTCAACCCACGAAACGAGCGTGCGGGTGCTCAGCCGGCCAGAGGGGCGGGATGTGCAAGCCGACGTTCAGCTAGGCCTCCCTCAGCGTGCTGCCAATCCTGCTACCGTAATCCTTGATCCGGTCCGATCTTAGACTCGGAATGAACTGTGTATGCCTAGGCCAATATAAGCGCCTAGTTCCAGCACCCATCGCACATCATGTGCGCATACCCCCCTGGCCCCCCGATTGTCGAAACCCCAATGCCATCGGTCAGGTTCTCCGACGATGGTGCCCCAACGAAGAAAAATGCGACACCAACACATGTCCAAGCCCAGCATGTGCTGCCGTAACCCTCGGTCCGATCCGATCTTAGATTAGGAATGAACTCCCTATGCCTAGGCCATCCGACAAAACAAGCTGGCGGGCGGGCGGGCGGGCTCTACGCCGGCCAGAGAGACGGGATGCGCAAGCCGTGAATAAATAGGGTGGTAGGTGTGTTTGGGCACATCTTCATATTTTTGCATGCCAATGACATTTTTATGGCTTGTAAATTCATACAATGGTCCCTTAAGCCTTCACATGAAGTTTCATGGCAAGACGACTCGTTGTCTATTTTTCACGATTTTTGAAACTTTTTGCGGTTCGAGATTTTTTAAAATTTTTTTGGAAGGCGTTTTGGCCCCAAACTTGGTAGACATGATCCTTGTATTTTTGTTGGCATGCATAAAAAATTCAACTAAAAACTCGAAATGTACAAGATTTTGTGACCATTTGAAAAAAGTGTCCCCATTTCAGACACTTTAATGGCTACTGGCAGCAAACCTGTAAAATGTCAAATGCTATTTAAGGGGATGTGAGTTCTCGAGGTTTGATGAGGGATAGGGGGCCAATATGAGGGCCAAGTACCAGCACCCATCGCACATCATGTGCACACACACCCCCCCGACCCCCCGATCGTCGGAACCCCAATGCTGTCGGTCAGGTTCTCCGACGATGCTGCCTTAGCGAAGAAAAATGCGGCACCAGCACATGCCTGAGCCCAAGATGTGCTGCCGCAACCTTCGGTCTGGTCCGATCCTAGACTGGGAATGAACTCCGTATGCTTAGACTGGGAATGAACTCGATATGCCTAAGTCAACCCATGAAATGAGCGTGCATGCGCTCAGCCGACCAGATGGGCGGGATGCGCAAACCGGGGATCGATCGGGTCCCCCTCTGCATGCTGCTGATCCTGCTGCCGCAACCCTCGGTCCGATCCGATCTTAGACTGGGAATGAACTCCGTTTGCCTAAGCCAACCGATGACACGAGCAGACGAGCGGGCGGACGGGCACCACGTTGGCCAGAGAGACGGGATGCGCAAGCCGTGGATCGATAGGGTGGTAGGTGGGTTTAGGAACTCTTCATATTTCTGTGTGCCAATGCCATTTTATGGCTTGTAAATTCATACAATGGTCCCTTAAGCCTTCACGTGAAGTTTCATAGCAAGACGACTCGTTTTCTATTTTTCACGATTTTCAAAACTTTTTACGGTGCGGGATTTTTTCAAATTTTTTCGGTAGGAGTTTTGGCCCCAAACTTGGTAGACGTGATCCTTGTATTTTTGTTGGCATGCACAAAATAATTCAGCTAGAAACTCGAAGTGTACAAGATTTTGTGACCATTTAAAAAAAGTGTCCCCATTTCAGACACTTTAATGGCTACTGGCAGCAAACCTATAAAATCTCAAATGCTCTTTAAGGGGGTGTAAGTTCTCGAGCTTTGATGAGGGATGGGGGGCCAATATAAGGGCCAAGTACCAGCACCCATCGCACATCATGTGCGCACACCCCCCGGCCCCACCGATCGTCGAAACCCCAATGCCGTCGGTCAGGTTCTCCTACGATGCTCCGGCGATGGTGCCCCGACGAAGAAAAATGCGGCACCAGCACATGCCCGAGCCCAGCATGTGCTGCCGTAACCCTCGGTCCAGTCTAATCTTAGACCGGGAATGAACTCGGTATGCTTAGACTGGGAATGAACTCTGTATGCTTAAGTCAACCCACGAAACAAGTATGCAGGCGCTCAGCCGACCAGAGGGATGGGATGCGCAAGTCGATGATCGATCGGGTCCCCCTCTGCATATTGCTGATCCTGCTGTCGCAACCCTTGATCTGGTCTGATCTTAGACTGGGAATGAACTCCATATGCCTAAGCCAACAGACGAAACAAGCGGGCGGGCGGGCGGGCACTATGCCGGTCAGAGAGACGGGATGCACAAGCCATGGATCGATAGGGTCGTAGGTGAGTTTAGGCACATCTTCATATTTCTGCATGCCAATGCC
The DNA here is from genome assembly GCF_047325235.1 of Durio zibethinus. NCBI lineage: Eukaryota > Viridiplantae > Streptophyta > Magnoliopsida > Malvales > Malvaceae > Durio > Durio zibethinus. The sequence continues at coordinate 11,391,243 of NC_143183.1, read as the reverse complement.
ATTTTTATGGCTTGTAAATTCATACAATGGTCCCTTAAGCCTTCACGTGAAGTTTCATGGCAAGACGACTTGTTTTCTATTTTTAATGATTTTTGAAACTTTTTATGGTTCGGGATTTTTTTAAATTTTTTTGGAAGGAGCTTTGGCCCCAAACTTGGTAGAAGTGATCCTTGTATTTTTCTTGGCATGCATAAAAAAATTCAGCTAAAAACTCGAAGTGTATAAGATTTTGTTACCATTTGAAAAAAATGTCCCAATTTCAGACACTTTAATGGCTATTGGCAACAAACCTGTAAAATCTCAAATGCTCTTTAAGGGGGTGTGAGTTCTCAAGGTTTGATGAGGGATAGGGGGCCAATATAAGGGCCAAGTACCAGCACCCATCGTACATCATGTGCGCACACCCTCCGGGCCCCCACGATCGTCGGAACCCCAATGTCATCGGTCAGGTTCCCCGACGATGCTCTGGCGATGGTTCCCCGGCAAAGAAAAATGTGACACCAACACATTTTCGAGCCCAGCATGTGCTGCTGCAACCCTCGGTCTGATTTGATCTTAGACTGGGAATGAACTCCGTAGGCCTAATTCAACCCACGAAACGAGCGTGCGGGTGCTCAGTTGGCCAGAGGGGCGGGATGCGCAAGCCGGGGATTGGCTAGGTCCCTCTCTACGTGCTACCGATCCTGCTGCCGTAATCTTCGATCTGGTCTGATCTTAGACTGGGAATGAACTTCGTATGCCTAGGCCAATATAAGGGCCAAGTTACAGCACCCATTGTACATCATGTGCGGACACCCCCTGGCCCCCTCGATCGTCAGAACCCCAATGCCGTCGGTCAGGTTCTCCGGTGATGCTCCAACGATGGTGCCTCGGCGATAAAAATGTGGCACCAGCACATGCTCGAGCCCAGCATGTGCATCGGTAACCCTCGATCCAGTCCGATTTTAGACTGGGAATGAACTCCGTATGCTTAGACTGGGAATGAACTCCGTATGCCTAAGTCAACCCATGAAACGAGCGTGTGGGCGCTCAGCCGACCGGAGAAATGGGATGCACAAGCCGAGGATTGGTCAGGTCCACTTTTGCGTGCTGCCAATCCTACTGCCACAACCCTCGATCCGATCCAAACTTAGATTGGGAATGTACTCTGTATGCCTAAGCCAACTGACGAAACGAGCGGGTGGGCGGGCGGGCACTACGTCGACCAGGGAGACGGGATGTGTAAGCCATGGATAGATAGGGTGGTAGGTGGGTTTAGGCACATCTTCATATTTCTATGTGCCAATGCCATTTTTATGGCTTGTAAATTCATACAATGGTCCCTTAAGCCTTCACGTGAAGTGTCATGGCAAGACGACCCGTTTTCTATTTTTCATGATTTTCAAAACTTTTTACGGTTCTGAATTTTTTAAAATTTTTGGAAGAGTTTTGGCCCCAAACTTGGTAGACATGATCCTTGTATTTTTGTTGGCATGCACAAAAAAATTCAGCTAAAAACTCGAAGTGTACAAGATTTTGTGACCATTTGAAAAAAGTGTCCCCATTTCAGACACTTTAGTGGCTGCTGGCAGCAAACCTGTAAAATCTCAAATGCTCTTTAAGAGGGTGTGAGGTCTCGATGTTTGATGAGGGATAGGGGGCCAATATAAGGGCCAAGTACCAGCACCAATCGCACATCATGTGCGCACACCCCCCGGCCCCCCCAATCTCCGGGACTACAATGCCGCCGGTCAGGTTCTCCGGCGATGCTACGGTGATGGTGCCCCGAAGAAGAAAAATACGGCACCAGCACATGCCCGAGCCCACCATGTGCTGCTGTAACCCTTGGTCCGATCCAATGTTAGACTGGGAATGAACTCCATATGCTTCGATTGGGAATGAACTCCATATGCCTAAGTCAACCCATGAAACGAGCGTGAGGGCGCTCAGCCGGCCGAGGGGCGGGATGCGCAAGCCCCGATCCTCCTCTATGTGCTGCCGATCCTGCTGGCGCAACCTTCGGTCCGGTCTGATCTTAGACTGGGAAACGAGCAGGCATGCGGGTGGGCGGGCACTATACGGGCAGAAAGACGGGATGCGCAAGGCGTGGATCGATAGGGTAGTAGGTGGGTTTAGGCACATCTTCATATTTCTGCATGCCAATGCCATTTTTATGGCTTGAAAATTCAAACAATGGTCCCTTAAGCCTTCATGTGAAGTTTCATAGCAAGACGACTCGTTTTCTATTTTTCACGATTTTTGAAACTTTTTATGGTTCAGGATTTTTTAAAAAATTTTTCGGAAGGAGTTTTGGTCCCAAACTTGGTACACGTGATCCTCATATTTTTTTTGGCATGCACAAAAAAATTCAACTAAAAACTCAAAGTGTACAAGATTTTGTGACCATTTGAAAAAAGTGTCCCCATTTTAAACACTTTAATGGCTACTGGCAGGAAACCTGTAAAATCTCAAATGCTTTTTAAGGGGGTTTGAGTTCTCGAGGTTTGATGAGGGATAGGGGGACAATATAAGGGCAAGTACCAGCACCCATCGCACATCATGTCCGCACACCCCCCGGCCCCCTCGATTGCCGGAACCCTAATGCCGCTACTCAGGTTCTCCGACGATGGTGCCCCGATGAAGAAAAATGCAGCACCAGCACATGCCCGAGCTCAACATGTGCTGTCGCAACCCTCGGTCCGGTCCGATCTTAGACTGGGAATGAACTCCGTATGCCTAAGTCAACCCATGAAACGAGCGTGCGGGCGCTCAGCCGACCAAAGGGGCGGGATGCGCAAGCCCCGGTCCCCCTCTGCGTGCTGCTGATCCTGCTGGCGCAACCCTCGGTCTGGTCTGATCTTAGACTGGAAATAAACTCTGTATGCCTAAGCCAACCGACGAAATGAGTAGGTGCGCGGGCAGGCGGGCACTATTCGAGCCAGAGAGACGGGATGCGTAAGGCGTGAATCGATAGGGTGGCAGGTGGGTTTAGGCACATCTTCATATTTCTGTGTGCCAATGCCATTTTTATGGCTTGTAAACTCATACAATGGTCCCTTAAGCCTTCATACGAAGTTTCATGGCAAGACGACTCATTTTCTATTTTTCACAATTTTTGAAACTTTTTGCGGTTCAGGATTTTTTTAAATTTTTTTAGAAGGATTTTTGACCCCAAACTTGGTATACATGATCGTTGTATTTTTTTTGGCATGCACAAAAAAATTCAACTAAAAACTTGAAGTGTACAAGATTTTGTGACCATTTTAAAAAAGTGTCCCAATTTCGAACACTTTAATGGCTATTGGTAGCAAACCTGTAAAATCTCAAATGCTCTTTAAGAGGGTGTGAGTTCTCGAGGTTTGATGAGGGATAGGGGGCCAATATAAGGGCCAAGTACCAGCACCCATCACACATCATGTGCGCACACCCCCCGACCCCCCCGATCGCCGGAACCCCAATGCCGCCGATCAGGTTCTCCAACGATGCTCCAGTGATGGTGCCCCGATGAAGAAAAATGCGGCACCGACACATGCCCAAGCCCAGCATGTGCTGCGGCAACCCTCGGTCCGGTCCTATCTTAGACTAGGAATGAACTCCGTATGCTTAGACTGGGAGTGAACACCGTATGCCTAAGTCAACCCACGAAACGAGCGTGCGGGCGCTCAGCCAGCCAGAGGGGTGGGATGCGCAAACCGGGGATCGATCGTGTCCCCCTCCGTATGCTATCGATCTTGCTGCCGCAACCCTCAGTCCAATCCAATCTTAGACTGGGAATGAACTCCGTATGCCTAAGCCAACCGATGAAACGAGCAGTCGGGCACAACGCAGGCCAGAGAGGCAGGATGCGCAAGCCATGGATCGATAGGGTGGTAGGTAGGTTTAGGCACATCTTTATATTTCTGCTTGCCATTGCCATTTTTATGGCTTTTAAATTCATACAATGGTCCCTTAAGCCTTCACGTGAAGTTTAATGGCAAGACTACTCGTTTTATATTTTTCACAATTTTTGAAACTTTTTACGGTTTCGGATTTCTTAAAATTTTTTCGAAAAGAGTTTTGGCCCCAAACTTGGTAGACGTGATCGTTGTGTTTTTGCTGGCATGCACAAAACAATTCAACTAAAAACTCGAAGTGTACAAGATTTTGTGACCATTTGAAAAAAGTGTCCCCATTTCAGACACTTTAATGGCTACTGGCAGCAAACCTGTAAAATCTCAAATGCTCTTTAAGAGGGTTTGAGTTCTCGAGGTTTGATGAGGGATAGGGGGACAATATAAGGGCAAGTACCAGCACCAATCGTACATCATGTGCGCACACCCCCCCGGCACCCACAATCGTCGGAACCCCAATGCTGCCGGTCAGGTTCTCCGACGATGCGCACGTCGGGGTCCCCCTCTGCGTGCTACCAATCCTACTATCGCAACCCTCGATCCGGTCCGATCTTAGACTGGGAATGAACTCCGTATGCTTAGACTGGGAATGAACTCGGTATGCCTAAGTCAATACACGAAACAAGCGTGTGGGCACTCAGCCGGCCAGAGGGGCAGAAAGCGTAAGCCAGGAATTGGTCGGGTCCCTCTCTGCGTGCTATCGATCCTGTTGCGGCAACCCTCAGTCCGGTCCAATCTTAGACTGGCAATGAACTCCGTATGCCTAAGCCAACCGACGAAACGAGCGGGCGAGCGGGCGGGCGGGCACTACGCCGGCCAGAGAGACGGGATGCACAAGCCGTGGATCGATAGGGTGGTAGGTGGGTTTAGGCACATCTTCATATTTCTATGTGCCAATGCCATTTTTATGGCTTGTAAATTCATACAATCGTCCCTTAAGCCTTTCCGTGAAGTTTCATGGCAAGCAGACTCGTTTTCTATTTTTCATGATTTTCAAAACTTTTTACGGTTTCAGATTTTTCAAAATGTTTTTCGTATGGAGTTTTGGCCCCAAACTTGGTAGACGTGATCGTTGTATTTTTTTTGGCATGCACAAAAAAATTCAGCTAAAAACTTGAAGTGTACAAGATTTTGTGACCATTTGAAAAAAGTGTCCCCATTTCAGACACTTTAATGGCTACTGATAGCAAACCTGTAAAATCTCAAATGCTTTTTAAGGGGTGTGAGTTCTTGAGGTTTGATGAGGGATAGGGGGCCAATATAAGGGCCAAGTACCCACACGCATCGCACATCATGTGCCACACCCCCCAGCCGCCCGATCATCGGAACCCCAATGCCGTCGGTCAGGTTCTCCGATGATGCTCCGGCGATGGTGCCCCGACGAAGAAAAATGCGGCACCAGCACATACCTGAGCCCAGTATCTGTTGCCACAACCCTCAGTCCAGTCTGATCTTAGACTGGGAATGAACTCCGTACGCTTAGACTTGGAATGAACTCCGTATGCCTTAGTCAACCCACGAAACGAACGTGCAGGCGCTCAGCCGGCCAGAAGGGCGGGATGCGCAAGCCCGGGTTTCCCTTTGTGTGCTGCCGATCCTATTGGTGCAACCCTCAGTCTGGTCTAATCTTATACTGGGAATGAACTCCGTTTGCCTAAGCCAACTGATGAAACGAGCGGGCGGGCAGTATGCCGGCCAGAGAGATGGGATGCGCAAGGCGTGGATCGATCAGGTGGTAGGTTGGTTTAGGCACATCTTCATATTTCTGCATGACAATGCCATTTTTATGGCTTGTAAATTCATACAATGGTCCCTTAAGCCTTCACGTGAAGTTTCATGGCAAGACGACTCGTTTTCTATTTTTCATGATTTTTGAAATTTTTTGCGGTTTGAGATTTTTTAAAATTTTTTCAAAAGGAGTTTTGCCCCCAAACTTGGTACACGTGATCCTTGTATTTTTTTTGGCATGCACAAAAAAATTCAACTAAAAACTCGGAGTATACAAGATTTTGTGACCATTTGAAAAAAGTGTCCCCATTTCAGACACTTTAATGGCTATTGGCAGCAAACCTGTAAAATCTCAAATGCTCTTTAAGGGGGTGTGAGTTCTCAAGGTTTGATGAGGGATAGGGGGCCAATATAAGGGCCAAGTACCCGCACGCATCGCACATCATGTGCCACACCCCCCAGCCCCCCCGATTGATGGAACCCCAATGCCGTCGGTCAGGTTCTCCGATGATGCTCCAACGATGGTGCCCCGACGAAGAAAAATACGGCACCAGCACATGCCCGAGCCCAGCATCTGCTGCTGCAACCCTCTGTCCAATCTGATCTTGGATTGGGATTGAACTCCGTATGCTTAGACTGGGAATGAACTCCGTATGCCTAAGTCAACCCACGAAACGAGCGTGCGGGCGCTCAGCCGGCCAGAGGGGCAGGATGCGCAAGCCCGGGTCCCCCTCTACGAGCTGCCGATCCTGCCACTGCAACCCTCGATCCGGTTCGATCTTAGACTCGGAATGAACTCCGTATACCTAAGCCAACTGACGAAAAGAGCAAGCAGGCATTATGCCGGCCAGGGAGACGGGATGCGCAAGCCGTGGATCGATAGTGTGGTAGGTGGGTTTAGGCACATCTTCATATTTCTGCATGCCAATGCCATTTTTATGGCTTGTAAATTCATACAATGGTCCCTTAAGCCTTCACCTGAAGTTTAATGGCAAGACGACTCGTTTTCTATTTTTCACGATTTTTGAAACTTTTTGCGGTTCGAGATTTTTAAAAATTTTTTGGATGGAGTTTTGGCCCCAAACTTGGCAGACATGATCCTTGTACTTTTGTTGGCATGCACAAAAAAATTCAGCTAAAAACTTGAAGTGTACAAGATTTTGTGACCATTTGAAAAAAGTGTCCCCATTTCAGACACATTAATGGCCACTGGCAGGAAACCTGTAAAATCTCAAATCCTCTTTAAGGGGGTGTGAGTTCTCGAAGTTTCATGAGGGATAAGGGGCCAATATAAGGACCAAGTACCAGCACCCATCACACATCATGTGTGCACACCACCCGACCCCCCGATCGTCGGAACCCTAATGCCGTCGGTCAGGTTCTCTGGCCATGCTCCGACGATGGTGCCTCGACGAAGAAAAATGCGGCACCAGCACATGCCCGAGCCTAGCACGTACTGCCGCAACCCTTGGTCCGATCCGATCTTAGACTGGGAATGAACTCCGTATACCTAAGCCAACCGATGAAACGAGCGGGTGGGTGAACGGGCGGGCACTACGCTGGCCAAAGAGACAGGATGCGCAAGCCGTGGATCGATAGGGTGGTAGGTGGGTTTGGTACATCTTCATATTTTTATGTGCCAATTCCATTTTTATGGCTTGTAAATTCATACAATGGTCCCTTATGCCTTCACGTGAAGTTTCATGGCAAGATGACTCGTTTTTTATTTTTCATGATTTTCGAAACTTTTTACGGTTTGGGATTTTTTAAAATTTTTTTAGAAGGAGTTTGGGCCCCACTTGGAAGACGTGATCCTTGTATTTTTTTTGGCATGCATAAAAAAATTCAGCTAGAAACTCGAAGTGTACAAGATTTTGTGACCATTTGAAAAAAGTGTCCCCATTTCAGGCACTTTAATGGCTACTGGCAGCAAACCTGTAAAATCTCAAATACACTTTAAGGGGGTGTGAGTTCTCAAAGTTTGATGATTGATAAGGGGCCAATATAAGGGCCAAGTACCAGCACCCATCACACATCATGTGTGCACACCCCCCGGCCCCCCGATCGTCGGAACCCCAATGCCGTCGGTCAGGTTCTCCGGTGATGCTCCAACGATGGTGCCCCGGTGAAGAAACATGCGGCACCAGCACATGCTTGAGCCCAGCATGTGCTGTCGCAACCCTCGGTCCGATCCGATTTTAGACTGGGAATGAACTCCGTATGCCTAAGTCAACCCATGAAACGAGCGTGCGGGCGTTTAGCTGGCCAGAGGGGCGAGATGCGCAAGCCGGGGATAGATCGGGTCCCCCTCTGCGTGGTGTCGATCCTGCTATCGCAACCCTCGGTTCGGTCTGATCTTAGACTGGGAATGAACTCTGTATGCCTAAGCCAACCGATGAAACAAGCGGCCGGCGGGCGGGTGGGCACTACGCTGGCCAAAAAGACAGGATGCGCAAGCCTTGGATCGATAGGGTGGTAGGTGGGTTTAGGCACATCTTCATATTTTTGTGTGCCAATGCCATTTTTATGGCTTGAAAATTTATACAATGGTCCCTTAAGCCTTCACGTGAAGTTTCATGGCAAGACGACTCGTTTTCTAATTTTCATGATTTTTGAAACTTTTTATGGTTCGAGATTTTTTAAAATTTTTTCGGAAGGAGTTTTGGACCCAAACTTGGTAGACGTGATCCTTGTATTGTTGTTGGCCTGGACAAAAAAGTTCAGCTAAAAATTCGAAGTGTACAAGATTTTGTGATCATTTGAAAAAAGTGTCCCCATTCCAGACACTTTAATGGCTACTGGCAGCAAACCTGTAAAATCTCAAATACTCTTTAAGGGGGTGTGAGTTCTCGAGGTTTGATGAGGGATAGGGGGCCAATATAAGGGCCAAATACCATCACCCATCGCACATCATGTGCGCACACCCCCCGGCCCCCCCAATCGCTGGAACACCAATGTCATCGGTCAGGTTCTCTGGCTATGCTCCGACGATGGTGCCCTGACGAAGAAAAATATGGCACCAGCACATGCTTGAGCCTAGCACATGCTGTTGCAAGCCTTGGTCCGATCCAATCTTAGACTGGGAATGAACTCCGTATACCTAAGCCAACTGATGAAACGAGCGGGCGGGTGAGCGGGCGAGCACTACGCTGCCCAGAGAGACAGGATGCGCAAGCCGTGGATCGATAGGGTGGTAGGTGGGTTTGGTACATCTTTATATTTTTGTGTGCCAATACCATTTTTATGGCTTGTAAATTCATACAATCATCCCTTAAGCCTTCACGTGAAGCTTCATGGCAAGACAACTCGTTTTCTATTTTTCATGATTTTTAAAACTTTTTGCGGTTCGAGATTTTTTAAAATTTTTTCAGAAGGATTTTTGCCCCCAAACTTGGTACACGTGATCCTCGTATTTTTGTTGAAATGCACAAAAAAATTCAACTAAAAACTCGAAGTGTACAATATTTTGTGACCATTTGAAAAAAGTGTCCCCATTTCAGACACTTTAATGGCTACTGACAGCAAACCTGTAAAATCTCAAATGCTCTTTAAGGGGGTGTGAGTTCTCGAGGTTTGATGAGGGATAGGGGGCCAATATAAGGGCCAAGTACCCGCACACATCGCACATCATGTGCCACACCCCCCCAGTCCCCCCGATCGACGGAACCCCAATGCCGTCGGTTAGGTTCTCCGACGATGCTTCGACGATGGTGCCTCGACGAAGAAAAATGCGGCACCAGCATATGCCCGAGCCCAGCATGTGCTGCCGCAACCCTCGGTCCAGTCCGATCTTAGACAGGGAATGAACTCTGTATGCTTAGATTGGGAATGAACTCCGTATGCCTAAGTCAACCCACGAAACGAACGTGCGGGCGCTCAGCCGGCCAGAGGCGTGGGATGCGCAAGTCGGGGTCCGATCGGGTCCCCCTCTACGTGCTACCAATCTTGCTGCCGTAACCCTCGGTCTGGTTCGATCTTAGACTGGGAATGAACTCCGTATGCCTAAGCCAATCGACGAAACGAGCGGGCGAGGGGGGGCAGGCAGGCACTACACCGGCCAGAGAGACGGGATGCGCAAGCCGTGGATCGATAGGGTGGTAGGTGGGTTTAGTCACATCTTCATATTTCTGTGTGCCAATGAAATTTTTATGGCTTGAAAATCCATACAATGGTCCCTTATGCCTTCACATGAAGTTTCACGGCAAGATGACTTGTTTTCTATTTTTCACAATTTTGGAAACTTTTTACGGTTCAAGATTTTTTAAAATTTTTTCGTAAGGAGTTTTGGCCAAAACTTGGTAGACGTGATCCTTGTATTTTTGTTGGCATGCACAAAAAAATTCAGCTAAAAACTCGAAGTGTACAAGATTTTGTGACCATTTGAAAAAAGTGTCCCCATTTGAGACACTTTAATGGCTACTGACAGCAAACCTGTAAAATCTCAAATGCTCTTTAAGGGGGTGTGACTTCTCAAGGTTTGATGAGGGATAGGGGGCCAATATAAGGGCCAAGTACCAGCACCCATTGCACATCATGTGCACACACCCCCCCGGCCCCCTCGATCACCGAAACCCCAATGCCGCCAGTCAGGTTCTCCAACGATGCTCTGACGATGGTGCCCCGACGAAAAAAAATGCGGCACCAGCACATGCTCGAGCCCAGTATGTGCGGTCGCAACCCTTGGTCCAGTCCGATCTTAGACTGGGAATGAACTCCGTATGCTCAGACTGGGAATGAACTATGTATGCCTAAGTTAACCCACAAAATGAGCGTACGGGCGCTCAGCCGACCAGAGGGCTGGATGCACAAGCTGGGGATTGGCTAGGTCCCCCTCTGCATGCTACCGATCCTACTGCTGCAACCCTTGATCCCGTCTGATCTTAGATTGGGAATGAACTCCGTATGCTTAAGCCAACCGATGAAACGAGCAGGCGAGTGGGCGGTCGGGCACTACGTCGACTAGAGAGACGGGATGCGTAAGCCGTCGATCGATAGGGTGGTAGGTGGGTTTAGGCACATCTTCATATTTCTGCATGCCAATGCCATTTTTATGGCTTGTAAAATCATACAATGGTCCCTTAAGCCTTCACGTGAAGTTTCATGGCAAGACGGCTCGTTTTCTATTTTTAAAGATTTTTGAAACTTTTTACAGTTCAGGATTTTTTAAAATTTGTTTGGAAGGATTTTTGGCCCCAAACATGGTAGACATGATCCTTGTATTTTTGTTGGCATGCACAAAAAAATTCAGCTAAAAACTCGAAGTGTACAAGATTTTGTGACCATTTGAAAAAAGTGTCCCCATTTCAGACACTTTAATGGCTACTGGCAGCAAACCTGTAAAATCTCAAATGCTCCTTAAGGGGGTGTGAGTTCTTAAAGTTTGATGAGGGATAGGGGGCCAATATAAGGGCCAAGTACTAGCACCCATCGCACATCATGTACGCACACCCCCCTGGCACCCCCGATCGCCGGAACCCCAATGCCGTCGGTCAGGTTCTCCAACGATGCTCCGACAATGGTGCCCCGATGAAGAAAAATGTGGCACCAGCACATGCTCGAGCCCAGCATGTGCTGCTGTAACTTTCAGTCTGGTCCGATCTTAGATTGGGAATGAACTCCATATGCTTAGACTGGGAATGAACTCCGTATGCCTAAGTCAACCCACGAAATGAGCGTGCGGGTGCCCAACCGGCCAGAGGGGAGGGATGCGCATGTCGGGGATCGACCGGGTCCCCTTCTACGTGCTACCGATCCTGCTGTCGCAACCCTCGGTCCAGTCCAATCTTAGACTAGGAATGAACTCCATATGCCTAAGCCAACCGATGAAACGAACGGGTGGGCGGGCGGACGGGCACTACGTCGGCCAGAGAGACGGGATGCGCAAGCCGTAGATCGATAGGGTGGTAGGTGAGTTTAGGCACATCTTCATATTTTTGCGTGCCAACGCCATTTTTATGGCTTGTAAATTCATACAATGGTCCCTTAAGCCGTCACGTGAAGTTTCATGGCAAGACGACTCATTTTCTATTTTTCATGATTTTTGAAACTTTTTATGGTTCGGGATTTTTTAAAATTTTTTCGGAAGGAGTTTTGGCCCCAAACCTGTAGACGTGATCCTTGTATTTTTTTTGGCATGCACAAAAACATTTAGCTAAAAACTCGAAGTGTACAAGATTTTGTGACCATTTGAAAAAAGTGTCCCCATTTCAGACACTTTAATGGCTACTGGCAGCAAACCTATAAAATCTCAAATGCTCTTTAAAGGGGTGTGAGTTCTCAAGGTTTGATGATGGATAGGGGGCCAATATAAGGGCCAGAGAGATGGGATGTGCAAGCCGTGGATCGATAGGATGGTAGGTGGGTTTAGGCACATCTTCATATTTCTGCATGCCAATGCCATTTTTATGGCTTGTAAATGCATACAATGTTCCCTTAAGCCTTCACATGAAGTTTCATGGCAAGACGACTCGTTTTCTATTTTTCATGATTTTTGAAACTTTTTACTATTCGGGATTTTTCAAAAATTTTTTGGAAGGAGTTTTTATCCCAAACTTGGTAGACGTGATCCTTGTATTTTTTTTTGGCATGCACAAAAAAATTTAGCTAAAAACGCGAAGTGTACAAGATTTTGTGACCATTTAAAAAAAGTGTCCCCATTTCAGACACTTTAATGGCTACTAGAAACAAACTTGTAAAATCTCAAATGCTTTTTAAGGGGGGGTGAGTTCTCGAAGTTTGATGAGGGATAGGGGAACAATATAAGGGCCAAGTACCAGCACCCACCGTACATCATGTGCGCACACCCCCAGCCCCCCGATCATCGGAACCCCAATGCCGCCGGTCAGGTTCTCCGGCGATGCTCCAACGATGGTGCCCCGGTGAAGAAAAATGCGACACCAGCACATGCCCAAGCCCAGCATATGCTGCTGGAACCCTCGGTTCGGTCCTATCTTAGATTGGGAATGAACTCCGTATGCTTAGACTGGGAATGAACTCCGTATGCCTAAGTCAACCCACGAATGAGCGTGCGGGCACACAGTCAGCTAGAGCGGCGGGATGCGCAAGCCGGGGATCGACCGGGTCCCCCTCTGTGTGATGTCGATCCTACTGCCGCAACCATCGGTCCGGTCCAATCTTAGAATGAGAATGAACTCCGTATGCCTAAGCCAACCGACGAAAGGAGCGGACGGGCGGCCACTACACCAGCCAGAGAGACGGGATATGCAAGCCGTGGATCGATAGGGTGGTAGGTGGGTTTAGGCACATCTTCATATTTCTATGTGCCAATGCCATTTTTATAAATTTTAAATTCATACAATGGTCCCTTAAGCCTTCACGTGAAGTTTCATGGCAAGACCAGTCGTTTTCTATTTTTCATGATTTTTAAAATTTTTTGCGGTTCGGGATTTTTTAAAATTTTTTCAGAAGGAGTTTTGGCCCTAAACTTGGTAGACGTGATCCTTATATTTTTGTTGGCAAGCACAAAAAAATTCAGCTAAACACTTAAAGTGTACAAGATTTTGTGACCATTTGAAAAAACTGTCCTCATTTCAGACACTTTAATGGCTATTGGCAGCAAACCTGTAAAATCTCAAATGCTCTTCAAGGGGGTGTGAGTACTCAAGGTTCGATGAGGGATAGGGGGCCAATATAAGGGCCAAGTACCAGCACCCATCGCACATCATGTGCGCACACCCCCCCGGCCCCCCCGATCGTTGGAACCCCAATGCCGCCGGTCAAGTTCTCCGACGATGGTGCCCCGGTGAAGAGAAATGCGGCACTAGCACATGCCCGAGCCCAGCATGTGCTACCGCAACCCTCGGTTCGATCCGATCTTACACTGGGAATGAACTCCGTATGCTTAGTCAGGGAATGAACTCTGTATGCCTAAGTCAACCCACGAAACGAGCGTGCGGGCACTCAGCCGACCAGAAGGGCGGGATGCGCAAGCCGGGGATCGATCGGGTCCTCCTTTGTGTGCTGTTGATCCTATTACCGCAACCTTCGGTTTGGTCTGATCTTGCACTGGGAATGAACTCCGTATGCCTAAGCCAACCGATGAAACGAGCGGGCGGGCGGGCATTACGTCGGCCAGAGAGACGGGATGCGCAAGCCGTGGATCGATAGGGTGGTAGGTGGGTTTAGGCACATCTTCATATTTCTATGTGCCAATGCCAGTTTTATGGCTTGTAAATTCATACAATGGCCCCTTAAGCCTTCACGTGAAGTTTCATGGCAAGGCGACTCGTTTTCTATTTTTCATGATTTTTGAAACTTTTTGAGGTTCAAGATTTTTTAAAATTTTTTCGGAAGGAGTTTTGGCCCCAAACTTTGTAGATTTGATACTTGTATTTTTTTTGACATGCACAAAAAAATTCAGCTAAAAACTTGAAGTGTACAAGATTTTGCGACCATTTGAAAAAAGTGTCCCCATTTCAGACACTTTAATGGCTACTGGCATCAAACCTGTAAAATCTCAAATGCTTTTTAAGGGGGTGTGAGTTCTCAAGGTTTGATGAGGGATACGGGGCCAATATAAGGGCCAATTACCAGCACCCATCGCACATCATGTGCGCACACACCCCCCGGCCCCCCGATCGCCGGAACCCCAATGCCGCCGGTCAGGTTCTCCGGTGATGCTCCGACGATGGTGCCCCGACGAAGAAAAATGTGGCACCAACACATGCTCGAGCCCAAGATGTACTGCTGCATCCCTCGGTCCGGTCCGATCTTAGACTGGGAATGAACTCCATATGCTTAGACTGGGAATGAACTCCGTATGCCTAAGTCAACCCACGAAACGAGCGTACGGGCGCTCAACCTGCCAGAGGGGTGGGATGCGTAAGCCGGGGATCGGTTGGGTCCCCCTCGACATGCTGCCGATCCTACTACCGCAACCCTCTATCCGGTCTGATCTTATACTAGGAATGAACTCCGTATGCCTAAGCCAACCGACGAAACGAGCGGGCGGGCGGGCACTACGCCGGCCAGAGAGACGGGATGCGCAAGCCGTGGATCGATAGGGTGGAAGGTGGGTTTAGTCACATCTTCATATTTCTGCGTGCCAATGCCATTTTTACAGCTTGTAAATTCATACAATGGTCCCTTAAGCCTTCACGTGAAGTTTCATGGCAAGACGACTCATTTTCTATTTTTCATGATTTTTGAAACTTTTTACAGTTCGGGATTTTTTTAAATTTTTTCGAAAGGTGTTTTGGCCCCAAACTTGGTAGTCATGATAATTGTATTTTTTTTGGCATGCACAAAAAAATTCAGCTAAAAAATCGAAGTGTACAAGATTTTGTGACCATTTGAAAAAAGTGTCCCCATTTCAGACACTTTAATGGGTACTAGCGGCAAACCTGTAAAATCTCAAATGCTCTTTAAGAGGGTGTGAGTTCTTGAGGTTTGATGAGGGATAGGGGGCCAATATAAGGGCCAAGTACCACACCCATCGCACATCATGTGCGCACACCCCCCGGCCCCCCCGATCGCCGAAACCACAATGTCGTCAGTCAGGTTCTCTAGTGATGCTCCGGCGATGGTGCCTCGGCGAAGAAAAATGTGGCACCAGCACATGCCCGAGCCGAGCATGTGATGCTGCAACCCTCGGTCTGGTCCGATCTTAGACTGGGAATGAACTCCGTATGCTTAGACTGGGAATGAACTCCGTATGCCTAAGTCAACCCACGAAACGAGCGTGCGGGCGCTCAACCGGCTAGAGGAGCGGGATGCGCAAGCCAGGGATCAACCAAGTCCCCATCTGCATACTGCCGATCCTACTACAGGAACCCTCAGTCCGGTCCGATCTTAGACTGGGAATGAACTCCGTATGCCTAAGCGAACTGACGAAACAAGCGAACGGGCGGACGGGCGGGCGGGCACTACGCCGGCCAATGAGACGGGATGTGCAAGCCATGGATCGATAGGGTGGTAGGTGGGTTTAGGTACATCTTTATATTTCTGCATGCCAATGCCATTTTTATGGCTTGTAAATTCATACAATGGTCCCTTAAGCCTTCACATGAAGTTTCATGGCAAGACGACTCGTTTTCAAATTTTCACGATTTTTGAAACTTTTTAAGCTTCGAGATTTTTTAAAATGTTTTTGGAAGGAGTTTTGGCCCCAAACTTGGTAGACATGATCCTTGTATTTTTTTTTGGCA
Source organism: Durio zibethinus (assembly GCF_047325235.1). Classification (NCBI taxonomy): domain Eukaryota; kingdom Viridiplantae; phylum Streptophyta; class Magnoliopsida; order Malvales; family Malvaceae; genus Durio; species Durio zibethinus. The sequence continues at coordinate 11,375,480 of NC_143183.1, read as the reverse complement.
TGGAAAAAAAATTCAGCCAAAAACTCGAAGTGTACAAGATTTTGTGACCATTTGAAAAAAGTGTCCCCATTTCAGGCACTTTAATGGCTACTGGCAGCAAACCTATAAAATCTCAAATGCCCTTTAAGGGGGTGTGAGTTCTCAAGGTTTGATGAGGGATAGGGGGCCAATATAAGGGCCAAGTACCACACACATCGCACATCATGTGCGCACACCCCCCGTCCGGTCCCCCCGATCGCTGGAACCCCAATGCCGCCTGTCAGGTTCTCCGACGAAGCTCCGGCGATGGTGCCCCTATGAAGAATAATACGGCACCAGCACATGCCCAAGCCTAGCATGTGCTGCCACAACACTCGGCCTGGTCTGATCTTAGACTGGTAATGAACTCGGTATGCTTAGACTGGGAACGAACTCCTTATGCCTAAGTGAACCCACGAAACGAGCGTACGGGCGCTCAGCCTGCTAGAGGGGCGGGATGCGTAACCCGGGGATAGGTCGAGTCCCCCTCTGCATGCTGCCGATCCTGCTACCGCAACCCTCCATCTGATTCAATCTTAGACTGGGAATGAACTTCGTATGCCTAAGCCAATCGACGAAACGAGCGGGCAGGTGGGCGCGCGGGCACTACGCCAGCCAGAGAGACAGGATGCGCAAGCCATGGATCGATAGGGTGGTAGGTGGGTTTAGGCACATCTTCATATTTCTATGTGCCAATGCCATTTTTGTGGCTTGTAAATTCATACAATGGTCCCTTCAGCCTTCACGTGAAGTTTCATGGGAACACGACTCGTTTTCTATTTTTCATGATTTTCAAACCTTTTTACGGTTCGGGATTTTTTAAAATTTTTTCAGAAGGAATTTTGGCCCCAAACTTGGTATACGTGATGCTTGTATTTTTGTTGGCATGCACAAAAAAATTCAGCTAAAAACTCGAAGTGTACAAGATTTTGTGACCATTTGAAAAAAGTGTCCCCATTTTAAACACTTTAATGGCTACTGGCGGCAAACCTGTAAAATCTCAAAGGCTTTTTAAGGGGGTGTGAGTTCTCGAGGTTTGATGAGGGATAGGGGGCCAATATAAGGGCCAACTACCACACCCATCGCACATCATATGCGCACACCCCCTCGGCCGCCCCGATCCCCGAAACCCTAATGCCGTTGGTCAGGTTCTCCGACGATGCTTCGGTGATGGTGCCCCAGCGAAGAAAAATACGGTGCCAGCATTTGCCAAAGCCAAGCATGTGCTGCCACAACCCTTTGTCCGGTCTGATCTTAGACTGGGAATGAACTCGGTATGCTTAGACTGGGAATGAACTCGGTATGCCTAAGTCAACCCACGAAACGAGCGTACGGGCGCTCAGCCGGCCAGAGGGGTGGGAAGCGCAAGCGGGGGATCGGTCGGGTTCCCCTCTGTGTGATGCCGATCCTGCTACCACAACCCTCTATCCGATCCGATCTTAGACTGGGAATGAACCCCGTATGCCTAAGCCAACCGATGAAACGAGCGGGCGGGCACTACGCCGGCCAAAGAGACGGGATGCTCAAGCCGCGGATCGATAGGCTGGTAGGTGGGTTTAGGCACATCTTCATATTTCTGCGTGCCAATGCCATTTTCATGGCTTGTAAATTCATACAATGGTCCCTTAAGCCTTCACATGAAGTTTCATGGCAAGACGACTCATTTTCTATTTTTCACGGTTTTCAAAACTTTTTGCAGTTTGGGATTTTTTAAAATTTTTTGAAAGGAGTTTTGGCCCCAAACTTGGTAGACATGATCCTTTTATTTTTATTGACATGCACAAAAACATTCAGCTAAAAACTCGAAGTGTACAAGATTTTGTGACCATTTGAAAAAACTGTCCCTATTTCAGACACTTTAATGGCTACTGGCAGCAAACCTGTAAAATTTCAAATCCTCTTTAAGGGCGTGTGAGTTCTCGAGGTTTGATGAGGGATAGGGGGCCAATATAAAGGCCAAGTACCAGCACCCATCGCACATCATGTGTGCACACCCCCCTCGGCTCCCTGGATCGTCGGAACCCCAATGCCGCAGGTCAGGTTCTCCGATGATGCTCCGGCGATGGTGCCCCGACGAAGAAAAATGCGACACCAGCACATGCTCGAGCCCAGCATGTGCTGTCGCAACCCTCGGTTCGGTTTGACATTAGACTGGGAATGAACTCCGTATGCTTAGACTAGGAATGAACTCCGTATGCCTAAGTCAACCCACAAAACGAGCGTACGGGCGCTCAACCGGCCAGAGGGGCGGGTGCGCAAGCTGGGGATAGATCGGGTCCCCCTCTGTGTGCTGCGGATCCTATAGCTGTAACCCTCAGTCTGGTTTGATCTTAGACTGGGAATGAACTCCATATGCCTAAGCCAACCAATGAAACGAGTGGAAGGCCGGGTGGGCGGGCAGTACGCTGGCCAGAGAGATGGGATGCGCAAGCCGTGGATCGATAAGGTGGTAGGTGGGTTTAGGCATATCCTCATATTTCTACGTGCCAATGCCATTTTTATGGCTTGTAAATTCATACAATGGTCCCTTAAGCCTTCATGTGAAGTTTCATGGCAAGACGACTCGTTTTCTATTTTTCATGATTTTTAAAACTTTTTAGGGTTCGGGATTTTTTAAAATTTTTTTGGAAGGAGTTTTGGCCCCAAACATGGTAGACGTGATCCTTGTATTTTTTTTGGCATGCATAAAAAAATTCAACTAAAAACTCGAAGTGTACAAGATTTTGTGACCATTTGAAAAAAATGTCCCCATTTCAGACACTTTAATGGCTACTGGCAGCAAACCTGTCAAATCTCAAATGGTTTTTAAGGGGGTTTGAGTTCTCGAGGTTTGATGGGGGATAGAGGGCCAATATAAGGGCCAAGTACCAGTACCCATCGCACATCATGTGCGCACACCCCTCCCAGGCCCCCCAGATTGTCGGAACCCTAATACCGCCAGTCAGGTTCTCCAACGATGCTCTGGCGATGGTGCCCTGGCGAAGAAAAATGCGACACGAGCACATGCCTGAGCCCAGCATGTGCTACCACAACACTCGGTCTGATCCGATCTTAGACTGGGAATGAACTCGTATGCCTAAGTCAACCCACGAAACGAGCGTGTGGGCGCTCAACCGGCCAGAGGGGCGGGATTAGCAAGCGGGGGAATTGTCGGGTCCCCCTCTGCATGCTGCCCATCTTGTTGTCGCAACCCTCGGTGTGGTCTGATCTTGGACTAGAAATGAACTCCGTATGCCTAAGCCAACCGACGAAATGAGCGGGCGGACGGACGGGCGGGCACTACGTCAGCCAGAGAGACGGGATGCGCAAGCCGTGGATCGATAGGGTGGTAGGTGGGTTTAGGCACATCCTCATATTTCTGCATGCCAATGCCATTTTTATGGCTTGTAAATTCATACAATGGTCCCTTAAGCCTTCATGTGAAGTTTCATGGCAAGACGACTCGTTTTCTATTTTTTACGATTTTTGAAACTTTTTGCGATTCAGGATTTTTTAAAATTTTTTCAGAAGGAGTTCTCACCCCAAACTTGGTAGACACGATCCTTGTATTTTTGTTGGCATGCATAAAAAAATTCAATTAAAAACTCGAAGTGTACAAGATTTTGTGACCATTTGAAAAAAAGTCCCATTTTAGACACTTTAATGGCTACTGGCAGCGAACCTGTAAAATCTCAAATGCTCTTTTAGGGGGTGTGAGTTCTCGAGGTTTGATGAGGGATAGGGGGCCAATATAAGGGCCAAGTACCAGCACCCATAGCACATCATGTGCGTACACCCCCGGCCCCCCCGATCGTCGGAACCCAAATACCGTCGGTCAGATTCTCCGTCGATGCTCCGGTGATGGTGCCCCGATGAAGAAAAATGCGACACCAGCACATGCCCGAGCCCAGCATGTGCTGTCGCAACCGTTGGTCTGGTCCGATCTTTGACTGGGAATGAACTCCGTATGGTTAGACTGGGAATGAACTCCATATGCCTAAGTCAACCCATGGAACGAGCGTGCGGGTGTTCAGCCGGCCAGAAGGGCAGGATGCGTAAGCCGAGGATCGGTCGGGTCCCCCTCTGCATGCTACAGATCCTATTACCATAACCCTCAGTCCAATCTGATCTTAGACTAGGAATGAACTCCGTATGCCTAAGCCAACCGACGAAACGAACGGGTGGTCGGGCGGGCACTACGCTGGCCAGAGAGACGGGAAGCGCAAGCCATGGATCGATTGGGTGGTAGGTGGGTTTAGGCACATCTTCATATTTCTACGTGGCAATGCCATTTTTATGGCTTGTAAATTCATACAATGGTCCCTTAAGCCTTCACGCGTAGTTTCATGGCGAGACACTCGTTTTCTATTTTTCATAATTTTTAAAACTTTTTGCGGTTCGGGATTTTTTAAAAGATTTTTGGGAGGAGTTTTCACCCCCAAACTTGGTAGACGTGATCCTTGTATTTTTGTTGGCCTGTACGAAAAAATTCAGCTAAAAACTCGAAGTGTACAAGATTTTGTGACCATTTGAAAAAAGTGTCCCCATTTCAGACACTTTAATGGCTACTAGCAGCAAACCTGTAAAATCTCAAATGCTCTTTAAGGGGGCGTGAGTTCTCGAGGTTTGATGAGGGAAAGGGGGCCAATATAAGAGCCAAGTACCAGCACCCATCGCACATCATGTGCGCACATACCCCCCCAACCCCCCCTCTACGTGCTGCCGATCTTGTTGCTGCAACCCTCGGTCTGATCTGATCTTAGACTGGGAATGAACTCCGTATGCCTAAGCCAACCGACGAAACGGGCGGGCGGGCGAGCACTACGCTGGCCAGGGAGATGAGATGCGCAAGCCGTGGATCGATAGGGTGGTAGGTGAGTTTAGACACATCTTCATATTTCTGTGTGCCAGTGCCATTTTTATGGCTTGTAAATTCATACAATGGTCCCTTAAGCCTTCGCGTGAAGTTTCATGGCAAGATGACTCGTTTTCTATTTTTCACGATTCTCGAAACTTTTTATGGTTCGGGATTTTTTAAAAAATTTTTCGGAGGGAGTTTTGGCTGAAACTTGGTAGACGTGATCGTTGTATTTTTTTTGGCAGGCACAAAAAAATTCAGCTAAAAACTCGAAGTGTACAAGATTTTGTGACCATTTGAAAAAAGTATCCCCATTTCAGACACTTTAATGGCTACTGGCAGCAAACCTGTAAAATCTTAAATGCTCATTAAGGGGCTGTGAGTTCTCGAGGTTTGATGAGGGATAGGAGTCCAATATAAGGGCCAAGTACCAGCACCTATCGCACATCATGTGCGCACACACCCCCCCGACCCCCCCGATCGTCAGAACGCCAATGCCGGCGGACAGGTTCTCTGGTGATGCTCCGACGATGGTGACCCGACGAAGAAAAATACGGCACCAGTACATGCCCGAGCCCAGCATGTGCTGCTGCAAGCCTCGGTCCAATCCGATCTTAGACTGGGAATGAACTCCGTATACTTAGACTGGGAATGAACTCCGTATGCCTATGTCAACCCACAAAACGAGCGTGCAGGCGCTCAGCCGGCCAGGAGGGTGGGATGCGCAAGCTGGGGATCTGTCAGGTCCTCCTCTGCGTGCTGCCAATCCTGCTGCCGTAACCTTCGATCCGATCCGATCTTAGACTAGGAATGAACTCCGTATGCCTAAGCCAACCGACGAAATGAACTGGCTGGCGGACGGGCGGGCACTATGTCGATCAGAGAGACGGGATGCGCAAGCCGTGGATCGATTGGGTGGTAGGTGGGTTTAGGCACATCTTCATATTTTTGAATGCCAATGCCATTTTTATGGCTTGTAAATTCATACAATGGTCCCTTAGGCCTTCACGTGAAGTTTCATGGCAAGATGACTCGTTTTCTATTTTTACGATTTTTGAAACTTTTTTCTATTCGAGATTTTTTAAAATTTTTTCGGAAGGATTTTTGGCCCCAAACTTGGTAGACATGATCCTTGTATTTTTGTTGGCATGCATAAAAAAATTCAGCTAGAAACTAGAAGTGTACAATAGTTTATTTGGAAAAAGTGTCCCCATTTCAGACACTTTAATGGCTACTGGCAGCAAACCTGTAAAATCTCAAATGGTCTTTAAGGGGTGTGAGTTCTCGAGGTTTGATGAGGGATAAGGGGCCAATATAAGGGCCAAGTACCAACACCCATCGCACATCATGGGCGCACACCTCCCCCGGGCCCCCCGATCGTCGGAACCCCAATGCCGTCGATAAGGTTCTCCGACGATGCTCGGACGATGGTACCCTGGCGAAGAAAAATGATGCACTAGCACAAGCTCGAGCCCAGTATGTGCTCCCGCAACCCTCGGTCCGAGCTGATCTTAGACTGGGAATGAACTCCATATGCTTAGACTGGGAATGAACTCCGTATGCCTAAGTCAACCAACGAAACGAGCATGCGGGCGCTTAGCCGGCCAAAGGGGTGAGATGCGCAAGCCAGGGATCGCTCGGGTCCCCCTCTACGTGCTGCCGATCTTGCTGCCACAACCCTCCATCTGGTCCAATCTTAGACTGGGAATGAACTCCGTATGCCTAAGCCAATCGACGAAACGAGCGGGCGGGCGGGCACTACGTCGGCCAGAGAGACGGGATGCGCAAGCCGTAGATCGATAGGGTGGTAGGTGGGTTTAGGCACATCTTCACATTTTTACATGCCAATGCTATTTTTATGGCGTGTAAATTCATACAATGGTCCCTTAAGCCTTCACGTGAAGTTTCATGGCAAGACGACTCGTTTTTATTTTTCATGATTTTTAAAACTTTTTGCGGTTCGGGATTTTTTAAAATTTTTTTGGAAGGAGTTTTGGCCCCAAACCTGGTAGACGTGATCCTTGTATTTTTTTTGGCATGCACAAAAAATTCAACTAAAAACTCGAAGTGTACAAGATTTTGTGACCATTTGAAAAAAGTGTCCCCATTTTAGACACTTTAATGGCTACTGGCAGCAAACCTGTAAAATCTCAAATGCTCTTTAAGGGGGTGTGAGTTCTCGAGATTTGATGAGGGATAGGAGGCCAATATAAGGGCCAAGTACCAGCACCCATCGCACATCATGTGTGCACACCCCCCCCGGCCCCCCTGATCGTCGGAACCCCAATGCTGCCGATCAGGTTCTCCGATGATGGTGCCCCGACGAAGAAAAATGCGGCACCATCACATGCTCGAGCCCAGCATGTGCTACTGCAACCCTCGATCTGGTCTGATCTTAGACTGGGAATGAACTCGTATGCTTAGACTGGCAATGAACTCCGTATGCCTAAGTTAACCCACGAAACGAGCGTGCGGGCGCTTAGCCAGCTAGAGGGGCGGGATGCGCAAGCCGGGGATCGGCCTGGTCCCCCTCTGCGTGCTGCCGATCCTGCTGTCGCAACCCTCAGTCTGGTCTGATCTTAGACTGGGAATGAACTCCGTATGCCTAAGACGAAACAACCGGGCGGGCACTACGCCGGTCAGAGAGACGGGATGCGCAAGCCGTGGATCGATAGGGTGGTAGGTGGGTTTATGCACATCTTTATATTTTTGCGTGGCAATGCCATTTTTATGGCTTGTAAATTCATACAATGGTCCCTTAAGCCTTCACATGAAGTTTCATGCCAAGACTACTCGTTTTGTATTTTTCATGATTTTGGAAATTTTTTACAGTTCGAGATTTTTTAAAATTTTTTTCGAAAGGAGTTTTGGCCCAAAACTTGGAAGACATGACCCTTGTATTTTTGTTGGCATGCAAAAAAAAATTCAGCTAAAAACTCGAAGTGTACAAGATTTTGTGACCATTTGAAAAAAGTGTCCCCATTTTAGACACTATAATGGCTACTGGCAGCAAACCTGTAAAATCTTAAATGCTTTTTAAGGGGGTGTGAGTTCTCGAGGTCTGATGAGGGATAGGGGGCCAATATAAGGGCCACGTACCAGCACCCACCGCACATTATGTGCACACACCCCCCTGGCCCCCCGATCGCCAGAACCCCAATGCCGTCGGTCAGGCTCTCCGATGATGGTGCCCCGACGAAGAAAAATGCGGCACCAGCACATGCTTGAGCCCAGCATGTGCTCCTGCAACCCTCTGTCTGGTCCGATGTTAGACTGGGAATGAACTCCGTATGCTTAGATTGGGAATGAACTCTGTATGCCTAAGTCAACCCACGAAACGAGCGTGCAGGCGCTCAGCCGGCCAGTGGGGCGGGATGTGCAAGCTGAGGATCGGTCGGGTCCCCCTCTGCGTGCTGTGCTGTCGATCCTGCTGCCACAACCCTCAGTCTGATCTGATCTTAGACTGGGAATTAACTCCTTATGCCTAAGCCAACCGACGAAACGAGCGAGCGGGCGGGCACTACGTCGGCCAGAGAGACGGGACACGCAAGCCGTACATCGATAGGGTGGTAGGTGGGTTTAGGCACATCTTCATATTTCTGTGTGCCAATGCCATTTTTATTTCTTGTAAATTCATACAATGGTCCCTTAAGCCTTCACATGAAGTTTCATGGCAAGACGATTCGATTTCTATTTTTCACGATTTTTAAAACTTTTTGCGCTCCGAGATTTTTTAAAATTTTTTCGGAAAGAGTTTTGGCCCCAAACTTGGTAGATATGATCCTTGTATTTTTGTTGGCATGCACAAAAAAATTCAGCTAAAAACTTGAAGTGTACAAGATTTTGTGACCATTTGAAAAAAGTGTCACCATTTCAGACACTTTAATGGCTACTGGCAGCAAATCTGTAAAATCTCAAATGCTCTTTAAGGGGGTGTGAGTTCTCGAGGTTTGATGAGGGATAGAGGACCAATATAAGGGCCAAGTACCAGCACCCATCGCACATCATGTGCGCACACCCCCCCGACCCTCCCGATCGTCGAAACCCCAATGCCGCCTGTCAGGTTCTCTGGCGATGCTCCGATGATGGTGCCCCGGTGAAGAAAAATACGGCACCAGCACATGCCCGAGCCCAGCATGTGCTACCGCAACCCTCGATCCGGTCTGATCTTAGACTAGGAATGAACTCCGTATGCCTAAGTTAACCCACGAAACGAGCGTGCGGGCGCTCAACCGGCCAGAGGGGTGGGATGTGCAAGTCGGGGATCGACCGGGTCCCACTCTCCATGCTGCCGATCCTGCAGCCACAACCCTCATTATGGTCCAATCTTAGACTGCGAATGAACTCCGTATGCCTAAGCCAACCGACAAAATGAGTGGACGGGCAGGCGGGCGATCACTACGCCAGTCAGAGAGACGGGATGCGGAAGCCGTGGATCGATATGGTGGTAGGTGGGTTTAGGTACATCTTCATATTTCTGCATGCAAATGCCATTTTTATGGCTTGTAAATTCATACAATGGTGTCCCTTAAGCCTTCAGGTGAAGTTTCATGGCAAGACGACTCGTTTTTTATTTTTCACGATTTTTGAAACTTTTTGCGGGTCGGGATATTTTAAAATTTTTTTGAAAGGTGTTTTGGCCCCAAACTTGGTAGACGTGATCCATGTATTTTTGTTGGTATGCACAAAAAATTCAGCTAAAAACTCGAAGTGTACAAGTTTTTGTGACCATTTGAACAAAGTGTCCCCATTTCAGACACTTTAATTGCTATTGGCAGCAAACCTATAAAATCTCAAATGCTCTTTAAGGGGCTGTGAGTTCTCGAGGTTTGATGAGGGATAGGGGGCCAATATAAGGGCCAAGTACTAGCACCTATCGCACAACATGTGCGCACACCCCCCCGATCGTCGGAACCCCAATGCCGTCGGTCTAGTCTGATCTTAGACTAGGAAATGAACTCCCTATGCCTAAGTTAACCCATGAAATGAGCATGCAGGCGCTCAGCCGGCCAGAGGGGTGGGATGCGCAAGTCGAAGATCGGTCGGGTCCCTCTCTGCGTGCTGCCGATCCTGCTACCGCAACTCTCGGTTCGATCTGATCTTAGACTGGAAATGAACTCCGTATGCCTAAGCCAACCGACGAAACGAGCGAGCAGGCGGGCACTACGCCGGCCAGAAAGACGGGATGCGCAAGCCGTGAATCGATAGGATGGTAGGTACGTTTAGCACATCTTCATATTTTTGTGTGCCAATGCCATTTTTATGGCTTGTAAATTCATACAATGGTCCCTTAAGCCTTCACGTGAAGTTTCATGGCAAGACGACTTGTTTTCTATTTTTCATGATTTTTGAAACTTTTTGCGGTTCGGGATTTTTTAAAATTTTTTCAGAAAGCGTTTTGGCCCTAAACTTAGTAGATGTGATCCTTGTATTTTTTTTGGCATGCACAAAAAAATTCAGCTAAAAACTCGAAGTGTACAAGATTTTGTGACCATTTGAAAAACGTGTCACCATTTCAGACACTTTAATGGCTACTGGCAGCAAACCTATAAAATCTCAAATGCTGTTTAAGGAGGTGTGAGTTCTCATGGTTTGATGAGGGATAGTGGGCCAATATAAGGGCCAAGTACCAGCACCCATGGCACATCATGTGCGCACACCCCCCGGCCCCCCCGATCGCCGGAATCCCAATGCCGCCGGTCAGGTTCTCCGACGATGCTCCGGCGATGGTGCCTCGACGAAGAAAAATGCAGCACCAGCATATGCCCGAGCCCAACATGTGCTATTGCAACCCTTGGTGTGGTTCGATCTTAGACTGGGAATGAACTTCATATGCTTAGACTAGGAATGAACTCCGTATGCCTAAGTCAGCCCATGAAACGAGCTTGCGGGCGCTTAGTCGGCCAGAGGGGCGGGATGCACAGCTGCTTATCATGCTGCCACAACCCTCGATCCGGTCCATTCTTAGACTGGGAATGAACTCCGTATGCCTAAGCCAACTGACGAAATGAACGGACCGGCGGGCGGGCGGGCAGTACGCCGGCCAAAGAGATAGGATGCGCAAGTCGTGGATCGATAGGGTGGTAGGTGGGTTTAGGCACATCTTCATATTTCTGCTTGCCAATGCCATTTTTATGGCTTATAAATTCATACAATGGTCCCTTAAGCCTTCACGTGAAGTTTCATGGCAAGATGACTCGTTTTCTATTTTTCATGATTTTTGAAACTTTTTGCGGTTCGGGAATTTTTAAAAATTTTTCGGAAGAAGTTTCGACCCCAAACTTGGTAGACATGATCCTTGTATTTTTTTTTTGGCTTGCACAAGATTTTGTGACCATTTGAAAAAAGTGTCCCCATTTCAGACACTTTAATGGCTACTGGCAGCAAACCTGTAAAATCTCAAATGCTCTTTAAGGGGGTGTGAGTTCTCGAGGTTTGATGAGGGATAGGGGGCCAATATAAAGGCCAAGTATCAGCACCCATCACAGATCATGTGCGCACACCCCCCCGACCCCTCCGATCATCGGAACCCCAATGTTGTCGGTAAGGTTCTCCGACGATGCTCCGACAATGGTGCCCTGGCGAAGAAAAATGGGACACCAGCACATGCCCGAGCCCAGCATGTGCTGCCACAATCCTCGGTTTGGTCCGATCTTAAATGGGAACAAACTCCATATTCTTAGACTGGGAATGAACTCCGTATGCCTAAGTCAACCCACGAATCGAACGTGCGGGCGCTCAGCCGGCCAGAAGGGTGGGATGCGCAAGTTGGGGATCAGCCGGGTCCCCCTCTACGTGCTGCCAATCCTACTGCTGTAACCCTCAGTCCGATCCGATCTTAGACTGGGAGTGAACTCCGTATGCCTAAGCCAACCGATGAAACGTGCGGGCGGGCGGGCACTACACTGACCAGAGAGATGAGATGCGCAAGCCGTGGATCGGTAGGATGGTAGGTGGGTTTAGCACATCTTTATTTTTTTGTGTGCCAATGCCATTTTTATGGCTTGTAAATTCATACAATGGTCTCTTAAGCCTTCACGTGAAGTTTCATGGCAAGATGACTTGTTTTCTATTTTTCATGATTTTCGAAACTTTTTACGATTTGGGATTTTTTAGAATTTTTTCAGAAGGAGTTTTGGCCCAAAACTTGGTAGATGTGATCCTTGTTGTTTTGTTGGCATGCACAAAAAAATTCAGCTAAAAACTTGAAGTGTACAAGATTTTACGACCATTTCAAAAAAGTGTCACCATTTAGACACTTTAATGGCTGCTGGCAGCAAACCTGTAAAATCTCAAATGCTCTTTAAGGGGGTGTGAGTTCTCGAGGTTTGATGAGGGATAAGGGGCCAACATAAGGGCCAAGTACCAGCCTCCATCACACATCATGTGCGCACACCCCCCCGGCCCCTCCGATCGCCGGAACCTCAATGTTATCAGCCAGGTTCTCCGGTGATGCTCTGGCGATGGTGCCCCGATGAAGAAAAATGTGGCACCAGCACATGCCCGAGCCCAGCATGTGCTGTCGCAACCCTCGATCTGGTTCGATCTTAGATCGAGAAAGAACTCCGTATGCTTAGACTGGGAATGAACTCCGTATGCCTAAGTCAACCCACGAAAAGAGCTTGCGGGCGCTCAGCCGGCCAGAGGGGCGGGATGCGTAAGCCGGGGATCGGCCGGGTCCCCCTCTACATACTGCCGATCCTGCTACTGCAACCCTCAATCCGATCCAAACTTAGACTGGGAATGAACTCCGTAAGCCTAAGCCAATCGACGAAACGAGCAAACGGGCGGACGGGTGGGCACTACATCGGCCAGAGACACGAGTTGCGCAAGCCGTGGATCGATAGGGTGGTAGGTAGGTTTAGGCACATCTTCATATTTCTACATGCAAATGATATTTTTATGGCTTTTAAATTCATACAATGGTCCCTTAAGCCTTCACGTGAAGTTTCATGGCAAGACGACTCGTTTTCTATTTTTCTCGATTTTTGAAACTTTTTGGGGTTTGGGATTTTTTAAAATTTTTTCGGAAGGAGTTTTGGCCCCAAGCTTGATAGACGTGATCCTTCTATTTTTTTTGGCATCCACAAAATAATTCAGCTAAAAACTCAAAGTGTACAAGATTTTGTGATCATTTGAAAAAAGTGTCCCCATTTCAGACACTTTAATGGCTACTTGCAGGAAACCTGTAAAATCTCAAATGCTTTTTAAGAGGGTGTAAGTTCTTGAGGTTTGATCAGGCATAGGGGGCCAATATAAGAGCCAAGTACCAGCACCCATCGCACATCATCTGCACACACACCCCCGGCCCCTCCGATCGTCGGAACCCCAATGCCATCGGGCAGGTTCTTCGGTGATGCTCTGGCGACGGTGCCCCGATGAAGAAAAATGTGGCACCAGCACATGCCCGAGCCTAGCATGTGCTGCCGCAACCCTCAATCTGGTCTGATCTTAGACTGGTAAAGAACTCCGTATGCTTAGACTACGAATGAACTCCAAATGCCTAAGTCAACCCACGAAACGAGCGTGTGGGCGCTCAGCTGGCCAGAGGGGCGGGATGCGCAAGCCGGGGATCGGTCGGGTCCCCCTCTATGTGCTGCCTATCCTACTGCTGCAACCCTCGGTTCGGTCCAATCTTAAATTGGCAATGAACTCTGTATGCCTAAGCCAACCGACGAAATGAGCAGGTGGGCGGGCGGGCACTACGTCGGCCAGAGAGACGAGTTGTGTAAGTCGTGGATCGATAGGGTGGTAGGTGGGTTTAGTTAAATATTCATATTTCTATGTGCCAATGCCATTTTTATGGCTTTTAAATTCATACAAAGGTCCCTTAAGCCTTCACGTGAAGTTTCATGGCAAGATGACTCGTTTTCTATTTTTCATGATTTTTGAAACTTTTTACGGCTCGGGAGTTTTTAAAATTTTTTTGAAAGGAGTTTTGGCCCCAAACTTGGTAGATGTGATCCTTGTATTTTTGTTGGCATGCAGAAAAAAATTCAGCTAAAAACTCGAAGTGTACAAGATTTGTGACCATTTGAAAAAAGTGTCCCCATTTCAGATACTTTAATGGCTACTGGCAGAAAACCTGCAAAATCTCAAAGGCTCTTTAAGAGGGTGTGAGTTCTCAAGGTTTGATGAGAGATAGGGGGCCAATGTAAGGGCCAAGTACCAGCACCCATTGCACATCGTGTCCGCACACCCCCCCGGCCCCCCGATCGTCGGAACCCCAATGTCGTCGGTCAGGTTCTCCGACGATGCTCTGGTGATGGTGCCCCGACGAAGAAAAATGCGGCACCAGCACATGCCCGAGCCCAGCATGTGCTATCACAACCCTCGATCTGGTCCGATCTTAGACTGGTAAAGAAACTTCGTATGCTTAGACTGGGAATGAACTACGTATGCCTAAGTCAACCCACGAAATGAGCGTGCGGGCGCTCAGCTAGCCAGAGGGGTGGGATGCGCAAATCGAGGTTCGATCGGGTCCTCCTCTACGTGCTGCCGATCCTGCTACCGTAACCTTCGGTCTGATCTGATCTTAGACTGGGAATAAACTCCGTATGCCTAAGCCAACCGACGAAATGAGCAGGTGGGCGGGCGGACACTACACCGACCAGAGAGACGAGTTCCGCAAGCTGTGGATCGATAGGGTGGTGGCTAGGTTTAGACACATCTTCATATTTCTACGTGCCAATGCCATTTTTATGGCTTTTAAATTCATACAATGGTCCCTTAGGCCTTCACGTGAAGTTTCATGGCAAAATGACTCCTTTTCTATTTTTCATGATTTTTGAAACTTTTTGCGGTTCAAGATTTTTTAAAATTTTTTCGGAAGGATTTTTGGCCCCAAACTTGGTAGATGTGGTCCTTGTATTTTTGTTGGTATGCACAAAAAAATTCAGCTAAAAACTCGATGTGTATAAGATTTTGTGACCATTTGAAAAAAGTGTCCCCATTTCAAATTCTTTAATGGCTACTGGCAGAAAACCTGTAAAATCTCAAACGCTCTTTAAGGGGGTGTGAGTTCTCGAGGTTTGATGACGGATAGGGGGCCAATATAAGGGCCAAGTACTAGCACCCATTGCACATCGTGTGCGCACACCCCCTGCCCCCCGATTGTCGGAACCCCAATGCCGCCGGTCAGGTTCTCTGGCGATGCTCCGGTGATGGTGCCCCGACGAAGAAAAATGCGGCACCAGCACATGCCTGAGCCCAGCATGTGCTGCCGCAACCCTCGATCCGGTCTGATCTTAGACTAGGAATGAACTCCTTATGCTTAGACTGGGAATGAACTCCGTATGCCTAAGTCAACCCCCCGCCCACCCGATCGTCGAAACCCCAATGCCGTCGGTAAGGTTCTCCGGCGATGGTGTCTCGGTGAAGAAAAATGCGGCACCAACACATGCTCGAGCCTAGCATGTACTGCCATAACCCTCGGTCCGGTCTGATCTTAGACTGGAAATTAACTCCATTTGCTTAGACTGGGAATGAACTCCGTACGTCTAAGCCAACCGATGAAACGAGTGGGCTGGTGGGCGGGCGGGCACTACGTCGGCCAGAGAGACGAGATGCGCAAGTCGTGGATCGATAAGGTGGTAGGTGCGTTTAGGCACATCTTCACATTTTTTTGTGTGCCAATGCCATTTTTACGGCTTGTAAATTCATACAACGGTCCCTTAAGCCTTCATGTGAAGTTTCCCGGCAAAACGACTCGTTTTTTATTTTTCATGATTTTCAAAACTTTTTACGGTTCAAGATTTTTTAAAATTTTTTTGGAAGGATTTTTGATCCCAAACTTGGTAAACGTGATCCTTGTATTTTTGTTGGCATGCACAAAAAAATTCAGCCAAAAACTCAAAGTATACAAGATTTTTGTGACCATTTGAAAAAAGTTTTTCCATTTAGACACTTTAATGGCAATTGGCAGCAAACCTGTAAAATCTCAAATGCTCTTTAAGGGGGTGTGAGTTCTTGAGGTTTGATGAGGGATAGGGGGCCAATATAAGGGCCAAGTACTAGCACCAATTGCACATCGTGTGCGGACACCCCCCCCCCGCCCCCCCGATCGTCGGAACCCCAATGTCATCGGTCAGGTTCTCTGGCGATGCTCCGATGATGGTGCCCCGACGAAGAAAAATGTGGCACCAGCACATGCCCGAGCCCAGCATGTGCTGTGGTAACCCTCGATCTGGTTTGATCTTAGACTGGGAATGAACTCCGTAGGCCTAAGTCAACCCACGAAACGAGCGTGCAGCCTAATTCATGGCAAGATGACTCGTTTTCTATTTTTCACGATTTTTGAAACATTTCACCGTTCGGGATTTTTTAAAATTTTTTCGAAAGGAGTTTTTTCCCGAAACATGTTAGATGTGATCCTTTTATTTTTGTTGGCATGCACAAAAAAATTAAGCTAAAAACTCGAAGTGTACAAGTTTTTGTGACCATTTGAAAAAAGTGTCCCCATTTCAGACACTTTAATGGCTACTGGTAGCAAACCTGTAAAATCTCAAATGCTCTTTAAGGGGGTGTGAGTTCTTAAGGTTTGATGAGGGATAGGGGGCCAATATAAGGGCCAAGTACCAGCACCCATCACACATCATGTGCGCACACCCCCCCCGGGCCCCCCGATTGCCGGAACCCCAATATCGCCGGTTAGGTTCTCCGACGATGCTCCGACGATGGTGCCCCGTCGAAGAAAAATACGGCACCAGCACATGCCCGAGCCCAGCATGTACTGCCGTAACCCTCAGTCCGGTCTGATCTTCGATTAGGAATGAACTCCGTATGCCTAAGCCAACCGACGAAATGAGCGGACGGGCGGGCGGGCACTATGCCGGCCAGAGAGACAGGATGCGCAAACCGTGGATCGATAGGGTGGTAGTTGGGTTTAGGCACATCTTCATATTTCTGCATGCCAATGCCATTTTTATGGCTTGTAAATTCATACAGTGGTCCCTAAAGCCTTCACATGAAGTTTCATGGCAAGATGACTCATTTTTTATTTTTTACGATTTTCAAAACTTTTTACGGTTCAAGATTTTTTAAAATTTTTTCGAAAGGATTTTTGGCCCCAAACTTGGTAGACATGATCCTTGTATTTTTGTTGTCATGCAAAAAAAAAAAGCAGCTAAAAACTCGAAGTGTACAAGATTTTGTGACCATTTGAAAAAAGTATCCCCATTTCAAACACTTTAATGGCTACTGGAAGCAAACCTGTAAAATCTCAAACGCTCTTTAAGGGTGTGTGAGTTCTCGAGGTTTGATGAGGGATAGGGGGCCAATATAAGGGTCAAGTACCAGCACCCATTGCACATCATGTGCGCACACCCCCCGGGCTCCCCGATTGTCGGAACCCCAATACCGTTGGTCAGGTTCTCCGGCAATGCTCCGACGACGGTGCCCCGACGAAGAAAAATACGGCACCAGCACATGCCCGAGCCTAGCATGTGCTACCGTAACCCTCGGTCCAGTCTGATCTTCGACTGGGAATGAACTTCGTATGCCTAAGCCAACCGACGAAACGAGCGGACGGGCGGGCAGCACTATGCCGGCCAGAGAGACGGGATGCGCAAGCCGTGGATCGATAGGGTGGTAGTTGGGTTTAGGCACATCTTCATATTTCTGCATGCCAATGCCATTTTTATGGCTTGTAAATTCATTCAATGGTCCCTAAAGCCTTCACGTGAAGTTTCATGGCAAGATGACTCATTTTTTATTTTTCATGATTTTTGAAAGTTTTTATGGTTCGCGATTTTTTAAAATTTTTTCGGAAGGAGTTTTGGCCCCAAACTTGGTATACATGATCCTTGTATTCTTGTTGTCATGCACAAAAAAAAAATAGCTAAAAACTCGAAGTGTAAAAGATTTTGTGACCATTTGAAAAAAGTGTCCCCATTTCAGACACTTTAATGGCTACTGGAAGCAAACCTGTAAAATCTCAAATGCTCTTTAAGGGGGTGTGAGTTCTCAAGGTTTGATGAGGGATAGGGGGCCAATATAAGGGCCAAGTACCAGCACCCATCGCACATCATGTGCGCACACCCCCCCGAGCCCCCCGATTGTCGGAACCCCAATACTGCCGATCAGGTTCTCCGACGATGGTGCCCCACGAAGAAAAATACGGCACCAGCACATGCTTGAGCCCAGCATGTGCTGCCGTAACCCTCGGTCCGGTCCGATCTTCGACTGGGAATGAACTCTGTATGCCTAAGCCAACCGACGAAACGAGCGGGCGGGCGGGCGGGCACTATGCCGGCCAGAGAGACGGGATGCGCAAGCCATGGATCGATAAGGTGGTAGTTGGGTTTAGGCACATCTTCATATTTCTGCATGCCAATGCCATTTTTATGGCTTGTAAATTCATACAATGGTCCCTAAAGCCTTCACGTGAAGTTTCATGGCAAGATGACCCATTTTTTATTTTTCACGATTTTCAAAACTTTTTACGGTTCAGGATTTTTTAAAATTTTTTCGAAAGGGTTTTTGGCCCCAAACTTGGTAGACATGATCCTTGTATTTTTGTTGTCATGCACAGAAAAAAGCAGCTAAAAACTCAAAGTGTACAAGATTTTGTGACCATTTGAAAAACATGTTCCCATTTCAGACACTTTAATAGCTACTGGAAGCAAACCTGTAAAATCTCAAATGCTCTTTATGGGGGTGTGAGTTCTCGAGGTTTGAAGAGGGATAGGGGGCCAATATAAGGGCCAAGTACCAGCACCCATCGCACATCATGTGCACACACCCCGTCAGCCCCTCCGATCACCGGAACCCCAATGTCGTCGGTCAGGTTCTCCGACGATGCTTCGACGATGGTGCCCCGGCGAAAAAAAATGCGGCACCAGCACATGCCCAAGCCCAGCATGTGCTGTCGCAAGCCTTGGTCTGATTCGATCTTAGATTGGGAATGAACTCTGTATGCTTAGACTGTGAATGAACTCCGTATGCCTAAGTCAACCCACGAAAAGAGCGTGCGGGTGCTCAACCGGCTAGAGGGGCGAGATACGCAAGGCGGAGATCGGCCGGGTCCCCTTCTGTGGTACCAGCATATGCCCGAGCCTAGCATGTGCTGTTGCAACCCTCGGTCTGATCTGATCTTAGACTGGGAATAAACTCCGTATGCCTAAGCCAATCGACAAAACGAGCAAGCGGGTGGGCGGGCACTACGCCGGCCAGAGAGACGGGATGCGCAAGCCATGGATCGATAAGATGGTTGGTGGGTTTGTCACTTCTTCATAGTTTTGCATGCCAATGCCATTTTTGTGGCTTGTAACTTCATACAATGGTCCCTTAAGCCTTCACGTGAAGTTTCATGGCAAGACAACTCATTTTCTATTTTTCATGATTTTTAAAACTTTTTACGGTTTGGGATTTTTTAAAATTTTTTCAGAAGGTGTTTTGGACCCAAACTTGCTAGACGTGATCCTTTTATTTTTGTTGGCATGCACAAAAAAAATCAGCTAAAAAGATGAAGTGTATAAGATTTTGTGACCATTTGAAAAAAGCGTCCCCATTTCAGACTCTTTAAGGGCTACTGGCAGCAAACCTGTAAAATCTCAATTGCTCTTTAAGGGGGTGTGAGTTCTCAAGGTTTGATGAGGGATAGGGGGCCAATATAAGGGCCAAGTACCAGCACCCATCACACATAATGCGCGCACACCCCCCAGTCCCCCCGATCGTCGGAACCCCAATGCCGCTGTCAGGTTCTCCGACGATGCTCTGGCGATGGTGCCCCGACGAAGAAAAATGCGGCACCAGCACATGCTCGAGCCCAGCTTGTCCTGCCACAACCCTCTATCCAGTCTGATCTTAGACTGGGAATGAACTCCGTATGCTTAGACTGGGAATGAACTCCGTATGCCTAAGTCAACCCATGAAACGAGCGTATGGGCGCTCATCCGGCCAGAGGGGTTGGATGCGCAAGCCGAGGATCGGCCGCATCCCCCTCTACGTGCTGTCGATCCTGCTTTCACAACCCTCGATCTGGTCTGATCTTAGATCGAGAATGAACTCCGTATGCCTAAACCAACCGATGAAACGAGCAGGCGGGAGGGCGGGCACTACACCGGCCAGAGAGACGGGATGCGCAAGCTATGGATCAATAGGGTGGTAGGTGGGTTTAGGTATATCTTCATATTTCTGCATGCTAATGACATTTTTATGTCCTGTAAATTCATACAATGGTCCCTTAAGCCTTCACGTGAAGTTTCTTGGCAAGACAACTCGTTTTCTATTTTTCATGATTTTTAAAACTTTTTACGGTTCTGGATTTTTTAAAATTTTTTTGAAAAGAGTTTTGGTCCCAAACTTGGTAGACGTGATCCTTGTATTTTTTTTGGCTTGCACAAAAAAATTCAGCAAAAAACTTGTAGTGTACAAGATTTTGTGACCATTTGAAAAAAGTATCCCCATTTCAGATACTTTAATGGCTACTGGCAGCAAACCTGTAAAATCTCAAATGCTCTTTAAGGGGGTGTGAGTTCTCAAGGTTTGATGAGGGATAGGGGGCCAATACAAGGGCCAAGTACCAGCACCCATTGCACATCATGTGCGCACACCCCCTCGACCCTCCCGATCGTCAGAACCCCAATACCGCCAGTCAGGTTCTCTGATGATGCTCCGGTGATGGTGCCCCGACGAAGAAAAATACGGCACCAGCACATGCCCGAGCCCAGCATGTGCTGCCGCAACCCTCGGTTCGATCCGATGTTAGACTGGGAATGAACTCCGTATGCCAAAGGCAACCCATGAAAAAAGCGTGCGGGTGCTCAACCGGCCAGAGGGGCGGGATGCGCAAGCCGGGGATCAGTCGGGTCCCCCTCTGCGTGCTGCCAATCCTGCTACCACAACCTTCGGTCCGGTCCGATCTTAGACTGGAAATGAACTTTGTATGCCTAACCCAACCGACGAAACGAGCGAGCGGGCGAGCGAGCACTACGTCGGCCAGAGATACGGGATGCGCAAGTCGTGTATCGATAGGGTGGTAGGTGGGTTTAGGCACATCTTTATATTTCTGTGTGCCAATACCATTTTTATGGCTTGTAAATTCATACAATGGTCCCTTAAGCATTTACGTGAACTTTTAAGGCAAGACACTCGTTTTCTATTTTTCATGATTTTTAAAACTTTTTACGGTTCGGGATTTTTTAAAATTTTTTTGGAAGGAGTTTTGGCCTCAAACTTGGCAGAGGTGATCCTTGTATTTTTGTTGGCATGCACAAAACAATTCAGCTAAAAACTCCAAGTGTACAAGATTTTGTGAATGCGCTGTCGCAACCCTCAGTCCGATTCGATCTTAGACTGGGAATGAACTCTGTATGCTTAGACTGGGAATGAACTCTGTATGCCTAAGTCAACCCATGAAATGAGCTTGCGGGCGCTCAGCCGGCTAGAGGGGCGAGATGCGTAAGCCGGGGATCAGTCGAGTCCTCCTCTATGTGCTGTCGATCCTGCTATCGCAACCCTCGATCCGATCTGATCTTAGACTGGAAATGAACTCCGTATGCCTAAGCCAACTGATGAAACGAGCGGGCGGACGGGCTGGCGGGCACTACGTCGGCCAGAGAGACAGGATACGTAAGCCGTGGATCGATAGGGTGGTAGGTAGGTTTAGGCACATCTTCATATTTTTGTGTGCCAATGCCATTTTTATGGCTTGTAAATTCATACAATTGTCCTTTAAGCCTTCACATGAAGTTTCGTGGCAAGACGACTCGTTTTCTATTGTTCAGGATTTTGGAAACTTTTTACGGTTCGGGATTTTTGAAAATTTTTTCGAAAGGAGTTTTAACCCCAAACTTGGTAGACGTGATCCTTGTATTTTTGTTGGCATGCACAAAAAAATTCAGCTAAAAACTCGAAGTGTACAAGATTTTGTGACCATTTGAAAAAAGTGTCCCCATTTCAGACACTTTAATGGCTACTGGCAGCAAACCTGTAAAATCTCAAATGGTCTTTAAGGGGGTGTGAGTTCTCGAGATTTGATGGGAGATAAGGGGCCAATATAAGGGCTAAGTACCAACACCCATTGCACATCATGTGCGCACACCCCCCGGCCCCCCGATCGTCGGAACCCTAATGTCGCCAGTTAAGTTCTTCCGCAACGCTCCGACGATGGTACCCCGATGAAGAAAAATGCCGCACCAGCACATGCCTGAGCCCAGCATGTTGTACCACCACCCTCGGTCCGGTCCGATCATACACTGGGAATGAACTCCGTAGGCTTAGACTGGGAATGAACTCCGTATGCCTAAGTCAACCCACGAAATGAGCGTGTGGGCGCTCAGCCGACAAGAGGGGCGGGATGCATAAGTCAGGGATCGATCGGGTCTCCCTCTGTGTGCTACCGATCCTGCTGCTGCAACCCTCGGTCCGGTCTGATCTTAGACTGGGAATGAAGTCTGTATGCCTAAGGCAACCGACGAAACAAGCGGGTGGGTAGGCAGGCGGGCACTATGCCGGCTAGAAAGACAGGATGCGCAAGCCGTGAATCGATAGGGTGGTAGGTGGGTTTAGGCACATCTTCACATTTTTGCATGCCAATGCCATTTTTATGGCTTGTAAATTCATACAATGGTCCTTTAAGCCTTCACGTGAACTTTCATGGCAAGACGACTCGTTTTTTATTTTTCACGATTTTCCAAACTTTTTACGGTTCGGGATTTTTTAAAATTTTTTTGAAAGGCGTTTTGGCCCCATACTTGGCAAACGTGATCCTTGTATCTTTGTTGGCATGCACAAAAAAATTCAACTAAAAACTCGAAGTGTACAAGATTTTGTGACCATTTGAAAAAAGTGTCCCCATTTTAGACACTTTAACGGCTATTGGCAGCAAACCTGTAAAATCTTAAATGCTCTTTAAGGGGGTGCGAGTTCTCGAGGTTTGATGAGGGATAGGGGGCCAATATAAGGGCCAAGTACTAGCACCCATCGCACATCATGTTCGCACACCCCCACTAGCCCCCCCGATCATCGAAACCCTAATGCCGCCGATCAAGTTCTCCGGTGATGCTTCGACGATGGTGCCCCAACAAAGAAAAATAAGGCACCAGCACATGCCCGAGCCCAGCATGTGCTACCGCAACCTTCGATCCGGTCCGATCTTAGACTGGGAATGAACTTCGTATGCTTAGACTGGGAATGAACTCCGTCTGCCTAAGTCAATCGACGAATCGAGTGTGCGGGCGCTCAGCCGGTTGAGAGGCAGGATGCGCAAGTCGAGGATCGGCCGGGTCCCCCTCTGCATGCTGTCAATCCTGCTGCTGCAACCCTCGGTCCGATCTGATCTTACATTGGGAATGAACTCCATTTGTCTAAGCCACCCGACGAAACGAGCGGGCGGGCGGACGGGCGGGCGGGCACTACGTCGGCCAGAGAGACGGGATGTGCAAGCCGTGGATCGATAGGGTGGTAGGTAGGTTTAGACACATCTTCATATTTCTACGCGCCAATGCCATTTTTATGGCTTGTAAATTCATATAATGGTCCCTTAAGCCTTCACGTAAAGTTTCATGGCAAGATGACTCGTTTTCTATTTTTCACGATTTTTGAAACTTTTTACGATTCGAGATTTTTTAAAATTTTTTGGAAGGATTTTTAGCCCCAAAGTTGGTAGACGTGGTCCTTGTATTTTTGTTGGCATGCACAAAAAAAATTCAGCTAGAAACTGGAAGTGTACAAGATTTTGTGACCATTTGAAAAAAGTATCCCCATTTTAGACACTTTAATGGCTACTGGCAGCAAACCTGTAAAATCTCAAATGCTCTTTAAGGGGGTGTGAGTTCTCAAGGTTTGATGAGGGATATGGGGCCAATATATGGGCCAAGTACCAGTACCCATCGCACATCATGTGCGGACACCCCCCGACCCCACCGATCGTCGGAAACCCAATGCCACCGGTTAGGTTCTCCGGTGATGGTGCCCCGGTGAAGAAAAATACGACACCAGCACATGTCCAAGCCCAGCATGTGCTACCGCAACCCTCTTTTCGGTCTGATCTTAGATTGGGAATGAACTCCGTATGCTTAGACTGGGAATGAACTCCGTATGCCTAAGTCAACCCACGAAACGAGCGTGCGGGCGCTTAGCTGGCAAGAGGGGCGGGATGCACAAGCTGGGGATCAGTCGGGTCCCCTTCCGCGTCCTGCCAATCCTGCTACCGTAACCCTCGGTCTGGTCCAATCTTAGATTGGGAATGAACTCCGTATGCCTAAGCCAACCGATGAAACAAGCGGGAGGGCGGGCGGGCGGGCACTATGCCGGCCAGAGAGACGAGATGCGCAAGCCGTGGATCGATAGGGTGGTACGTGGGTTTAGGCACATCTTCATATTTCTGTGTTCCAATGCCATTTTTGTGGCTTGTAAATTCATACAATGGTCCCTTAAGCCTTCACGTGAAGTTTCATGGCAAGACGACTCGTTTTCTATTTTTCACGATTTTTGAAACTTTTTATGGTTCAGGATTTTTTAAAATTTTTTCAGAAGGATTTTTAGCCCTAAAATTGGTAGACGTGATCCTTGTATTATTTTGGCATGCACAAAAAAATTTAGCCAGAAACTCGAAGTGTACAAGATTTTGTGACCATTTGAAAAATGTGTCCCCATTTTAGACACTTTAATGGCTACTGGCAGCAAACCTGTAAAATCTCAAATGCTCTTTAAAGGGGTGTGAGTTCTCAAGGTTTGATAAGGGATATGGGGCCAATATAAGGGCCAAGTACCAGCACCCATCGCACATCATGTGCGTACACCCTCAGCCCCCCCGATCGTTGGAACACTAATGCCGCCGATCAGGTTCTCCGGTGATGCTCCGACGATGGTGCCCCGACGAAGAAAAATGTGGCACCAGTAAATACCCGAGCCCAGCATGTGCTGCTGCAACCCTCGGTCCATTTCGATCTTAGACTGGGAATAAACTCCGTATGCTTAGATTAGGGATGAACTCCGTATCCCTAAATCAACCCATGAAACGAGCGTGCGGGCATTCAACCGGCCAGAGGGGTGGGATGCGCCAGCCGAGGATCGATCGGGTCACCCTTTATGTGCTGTCGATCCTGCTACCACAACCCTCGATCCGATTTCATGTTAGACTAGGAATGAATGCCATATGCCTAAGCCAACCGATGAAATGAGCGAGCAGGCAGGTGGGTGGGCACTACGTCGGCCAGAGAGACGGGATGCGCAAGTCGTGGATCGATAGGGTGGTAGGTGGTTTAGGCACATCTTTATATTTCTGTGCGCCAATGCCATTTTTATGGCTTGTAAATTGATACAATGGTCCTTTAAGCTTTCACGTTAAGATTCATGGTAAGATGACTCGTTTTCTATTTTTCATGATTTTTGAAACTTGTTGCGATTCAGGATTTTTTAAAATTTTTTTGAAAGGTGTTTTTGCCCCAAACTTGGTAGACGTGATCTTGTATTTTTGTTGGCATGCATAAAAAAATTCAGGTAAAAACTTGAAGTGTACAGGATTTTGTGGCCATTTGAAAAATGTGTCCCCATTTCAGACACTTTAATGGCTACTGGCAACAAACCTGTAAAATCTCAAATGCTCTTTAAGGGGGTGTGAGTTCTCAAGGTTTGATGAGGGATAGGGGGCCAATATATGGGCCAAGAACCAGCACCCATCATAAATCATGTGCGCACACCCCCCCACCCCCCCGATCATCAGAACCCTAATGCCGCCGGTCAGGTTCTCCGACGATGCTCCGACGATGGTGCCCAGGTGAAGAAAAATGCGGCACCAGCACATGCCCGAGCCTAGCATGTGCTGCCACAACCCTCGTTCCGATCTGATCTTAGACTGGGAATGAACTCCGTATGCTTAGGCTGGGAATGAACTCCGTATGCCTAAGTCAACCCACAAAACGAGTGTGTGGGCGTTCAACCGGCCAGAGGGGTGGGATGCACCAGTCGGGGATCGGTCGGGTCACCCTTTGCGTGCTGTCGATCCTGCTGCCGCAACCCTCGGTCTGATCTGATGTTAGACTGGGAATGAACTCCGTATGCCTAAGCCAACCGACGAAATGAGCGAGCAGGCGGGCGGGCGGGCCGGCGGGCGGGCACTCCGTCGGCCAGAGAGACGGGATGTGCAAGTCATGGATCGATAGGGTGGTAGGTGGGTTTACGCACATCTTTATATTTCTATGTGCCAATGCCATTTTTATGGCTTGTAAATTAATACAATGGTCCCTTAAGCCTTCACGTGAAGTTTCCTGGCAAGACGACTCGTTTTCTATTTTTCATGATTTTTGAAACTTGTTGCGATTTGAGATTTTTTAAAATTTTTTCGAAAGGTGTTTTTGCCCCAAACTTGGTAGATGTGATCTTGTATTTTTGTTTGTATGCACAAAAAAATTCAGCTAAAAACTCGAAGTGTACAGGATTTTGTGACCATTTAAAAAAAGTGTCCCTATTTCAGACACTTTAATGGCTACTGGCAGCAAACCTGTAAAATCTCAAATGCTCTTTAAGGGGGTGTGAGTTCTCGAGGTTTGATGAGGGATAGGGGGCCAATATAAGGGCCAAGTACCAGCATCCATCACACATCATGTGCGCACACCCCTCCCGACCCCCCGATCGTTGGAACCCCAATGCAATCGGTCAGGTTCTCCGACGAAGAAAAATACGGCACCAGCACATACCCGAGCCCAGCATGTGCTGTCGTAACCCTCGGTCCAGTCTGATCTTAGACTGGGAATGAACTCTGTATGTTTAGACTGGGAATGAACTCCGTATCCCTAAGTAAACCCATGAAACGAGCATACGGGTGCTCAGCCAGCCAAAGGGGTGATACGCGCAAGCCGGGGATCCGTCGGGTCCCCCTCTTCGTGCTACCAATCCTACTGCCGCAACCCTCAATCTGGTCTGATCTTAGACTGGGAATGAACTCCGTATGCCTAAGCCAACCGAAGAAATGAGCGGGCGGGTGGGCACTACGTCGGTCAGAGAGACGGGATGCGCAAGCCATGGATCGATAGGGTGGTACGTGGGTTTAGGCACATCTTTATATTTCTGCATGCCAAAGTCATTTTTATGGCTTGTAAATTCATACAATGGTCCTTTAAGCCTTCACATGAAATTTCATGGCAAGATGACTCGTTTTCTATTTTTCATGATTTCTGAAACTTTTTACAGTTCGGGATTTTTTAAAATTTTTTCGGAAGGGGTTTTGGCCCCAAACTTTATAGACATGATCCTTGTATTTTTTTTGGCATGTGCAAAAAAATTCAGCTAAAAACTCGAAGTGTACAAGATTTTTTGACCATTTGAAAAAGGTGTCCCTATTTCAGTAACTTTAATGGCTACTGGCAGCAAACCTGTAAAATCTCAAAGGCTCTTTAAGGGGGTGTGAGTTCTCGAGGTTTTATGAGGGATAAGGGGCCAATATAAGGGCCAAGTATCAGCACCCATCGCACATCATGTGCTCACACCCCCCGGGCCCCCCGATCGTCGTAACCCCAATGCCGTCGGTCAGGTTCTCCGGCGATGGTGCCCCGACGAAGAAAAATGCGGCACCAGCACATGCCCGAGCCTAGCATATGCTACCGTAACCCTCGGTCTGGTCCGATCTTATACTGGGAACGAACTCCGTATTCTTAGACTGGGAATGAACTCCGTATGCCTAAGTCAACCCATGAAATGAGCGTGAGGGCGCTCAGTCGGCCAGAGGGGCTGGATGCGTAAGCCGAGAATCGGCCAGGTCCCCCTCTGTGTGCTACCATTCCTGCTACCGCAACCCTCGGTCTAACTTGATCTTAGACAGGAAATGAACTTCGTATGCCTAAGCCAACAGATGAAACGAGCGAGTGGGCGGGCGGGCACTACGTCGGCTAGAGAGACGGGATCCGCAAGCCATGGATCGATAGGGTGGTATGTGGGTTTAGGCACATCTTCATATTTCTACATGCCAATGCCATTTTTATGGCTTGTAAATTCATACAATGGTCCCTTAAACCTTCACGTGAAGTTTTATGGTAAGACGACTCGTTTTCTATTTTTCATGATTTTTAAAAATTTTTGCGGTACGGGATTTTTTAAAATTTTTTCGGAAGGAGTTTTGGCCCCAAACTTGGTAGATGTGATCCTAGTATTTTTTTAGGCATACACCCAAAGGGGGTGTGAGTTCTCGAGGTTTGATGAGGGATAGGGGGCCAATATAAGGGCCAAGTACCAGCACCCACTGCATATCATGTGCGCACACCCCCCCGAACCCCCGATCGTCAGAAGCCCAATGGCTCTGGTCAGGTTCTCTAACGATGGTGCCTCGACGAAGAAAAATGTGGCACCAGCACATGCCCAAGCCTAACATGTACTGCCGCAACCCTCGGTCCGGTCCGATCTTAGACTGGGAATGAACTTTGTATGCTTAGACTGGGAATGAATTCCGCATGCCTAAGTCAACTCACGAAATGAGAGTGCGAGCACTCAGCCGGCCAGAGGTGCGGGATACGCAAGCCGGGGATCAGTCGGGTCCCCCTTGCACACTGTCGCAACCCTCGGTCCAGTTCGATCTTAGACTGGGAATAAACTACGTATGCCTAAGCTAACTGACATAACGAGCGGGCGGACGAGCGGGCGGGCACTACAACTGCCAGAGAGACGGGATGCGCAAGCCATGGATCGATAGGGTGATTGGTGGGTTTAGGAACATCTTCATATCTCTGCATGCCAATGCCATTTTTATGGCTTGTAAATTCATACAATGGTCCCTTAAGCCTTCACGTGAAGTTTCATGGCAAGACAACTCGTTTTCTATTTTTCATGATTTTTGAAACTTTTTACGGTTCGAGATTTTTTAAAATTTTTTTGAAAGGATTTTTGGCCCCAAACTTTGTAGATGTGATCCTTTTATTTTTGTTGCCATGCACAAAAAAATTCAGCTAAAAACTCGAAGTGTACAAGATTTTGTGACCATTTGAAAAAAGTGTCCCCATTTCAGACACTTTAATGGCTACTAACAGCAAACCTGTAAAAACGCAAATGCTCTTTAAGGGGTGTGAGTTCACAAGGTTTGATGAGGGATAGGGGGCCAATATAAGGGCCAAGTACCAGCACCCATCGCACATCATGTGCGCACACCCCCGGCCCCCTCGATCGTCGAAACCCCAATGCCGTCGATCAGGTTCTTTGGCGATACTCCGACGATGGTACCCTGACGAAGAAAATTGTGGCACCAGCACATGCTCGAGCCCAGCATGTGCTGCCGCAACACTCGGTCCATTTCGATCTTAGACAGGGAATGAACTCCGTATGCCTAAGTCAACCCATAAAACGAGAGTGCAGGCGCTCGGCCGGCCAGAAGGGCGGAATGCGCAAGTCGGGGATCGATCGGGTCCCGCTCTGCGTGCTGCCGATCTTGTTGCCGTAACCCTCAGTCCGATCTAATATTAGACTGGGAATGAACTCCGTATGCCTAAGCCAACCGACGAAACGAGCGGGTGGGCAGGTACTACGTCGGCCAGAGAGACGGGATGCAAAAGCCATGGATCGATAGGGTGGTAGGTGGGTTTAGGCACATCTTCATATTTCTACGTGCCAATGCCATTTTTATGGCTTGTAAATTCATACAATGGTCCTTTAAGCCTTGACGTGAAGTATCATGGCAAGACAAATCATTTTCTATTTTTCACGATTCTCAAAACTTTTTACGGTTCGAGATTTTTTAAAAAGTTTTCGGAAGGAGTTTTGGCCCCAAACTTATTAGACGTGATCCTTGTATTCTTGTTGGCATGCACAAAAGAATTCAGCTAAAAAATCGAAGTGTACAAGATTTTGTGATCATTTGAAAAAAGTGTCCCCATTTCAGACACTTTAATGGCTACTGGCAGCAAACCTATAAAATCTCAAATGCTCTTTAAGGGGGTGTGAATTCTTGAGGTTTGATGAGTGATAGGGGGCCAATATAAGGGCCAAGTACCAGCACCCTTTGCATATCATGTGCGCACACCCCCCGGCTCCCCCGATCGTAGGAACCCCAATGCCGTCGGTCAGGTTCTCTGGTGATGCTCCAACGATGGTGCCCCGACGAAGAAAAATATGGCACCAGCTCATGCCCGAGCCCAGCATGTACTGTCGTAACCCTCGGTCTGATTTGATATTAGACTGGGAATGAACTCCGTATGCTTAGACTGGGAATGAACTCCGTATGCCTAAGTCAACCCACGAAATGAGCGAGCGGGCGCTCAGCCGGCCAGAGGGGCGGCATGCGCAAGTCGGGGATCGATCGGGTCCCCCTCTACGTGCTACTGATCCTGCTGCCGCAACCCTCGGTCTAGTTCAATCTTAGACTGGAAATGAACTCCGTATGCCTATGCCAACCGACGAAGTTTCGTCCGGCGGGTGGGCGGGCGGGCACTACGTTGGCTAGAGAGACGGGATGTGCAAGCCGCGGATCGATAGGGTGCTAGGTGGGTTTAGGCACATCTTCATATTTCTATGTGCCAATGCCATTTTTATGGCTTGTAAACTCATACAATGGTCCCTTAAACCTTCACGTGAAGTTTCATGGCAAGACGACTCGTTTTCTATTTTTCATGATTTTTAAAACTTTTTACGGTTCAGGACATTTTAAAATTTTTTCGGAAAGAGTTTTGGTCCCAAACTTGGTAGACGTGATCCTTGTATTTTTTTTGGCATGCACAAAAAAATTCAGCTAAAAACTCGAAGTGTACAAGATTTTGTGACCATTTGAAAAAAGTGTCCCCATTTCAAACACTTTAATGGCTACTGGCAGTAAACCTGTAAAATCTCAAATGCTCTTTAAGGGAGTGTGAGTTCTCGAGGTTTGATGAGGGATAGGGGGTCAATATAAGGGCCTGCACATCATGTGCGCACACCCCCCGGCCCCCCAATTGTCGAAACCCCAATGCCGCTGCTCAGGTTCTCCGATGTTGCTCCGGCGATGGTGCCCCGACGAAGAAAAATGCAGCACCAGCAGATGCCCGAGCCCAGCATGTGCTGCCGCAACCCTCTGTCCGGTCCAATCTTAGACTGGGAATGAACTCCGTATGCTTACACTGGGAATGAACTTCGTATGCCTAAGTTAACCCACGAAACGAGCGAGCGATCGCTCGGCCGGCCAGAGGGGCGCGATGCGCAAGCCACGGTTCAGCCGGGTCCCCCTCTGCGTGCTGATGATCTAGCTGCCATAACCCTCGGTCCGGTCAGATCTTAGGCTAGGAATGAACTCCGTATGCCTAAGCCAACTGACGAAACGAGCGGGCGGGTGGGCTGGCACTACGTCGGCCAGAGAGACGGGATGCGCAAGCCGTGGATCGATAGGGTGATAGGTGGGTTTAGGTACATCTTCATATTTCTGCATGCCAATGCCATTTTTAGGGCTTTTAAATTCATACAATGTTCCCTTAAGCCTTCACGTGAAGTTTCATGGCAAGACGACTCGTTTTTTATTTTTCACGATTTTTCAAACTTTTTACGGTTCGGGATTTTTTAAAATTTTTTTGGAAGGATTTCTGGCCCCAAATTTGGTAGACGTGATCCTTGTATTTTTGTTGGCATGCACAAAAAAATTCAGCTAAAAACTTGAAGTGTACAAGATTTTGTGACCATTTGAAAAAACCGTCCCCATTTCAGACACTTTAACGGCTACTCGCAGCAAACCTGTAAAATCTCAAATGCTCTTTAAGGGGGTGTGAGTTCTCAAGGTTTGATGAGGGATAACAGGCCAATATAAGGGCCAAGTACCAGCACCCATCGCACCCAATGTGCGCACAACCCCCGGCCCCCCCGATTGCTGGAACCCCAATGCCGCCGGTCAGGTTCTCCGACGATGGTGCCCCGACGAAGAAAAATGCGACAACAGCACATGCTCGAGCCTAGCATGTGCTGCCGCAACACTTGGTCTGGTCTTATTTTAGACTGGGAATGAACTCCGTATGCTTAGACTGGGAATGAACTCCGTATGCCTAAGTTAACCCATGAAACGAGCGTGCGGGTGCACAGTCGACTAGAGGGGGGGATGCCCAAGTCGGGGATCGATAGGGTCCCCTTCTGTGTGCTGTCAATCCTGCTGCTGCAACCCTCGATTCGGTGTGATCTTAGACTGGGAATGAACTCCGTATGCCTAAGCCAACCGACGAAACAAGTGGGCGAGCGGGCGGGCGGGTACTACGCCGGCCAGAGAGACGGGATGCCCAAGCCGTGGATCGATAGGGTGGTAGGTGGGTTTAGGCACATCTTCATATTTCTGCGTGCCAATGCCATTTTTATGGCTTGTAAATCCATACAATGGTCCCTTAAGCCTTCACGTGAAGTTTAATGGCAAGACGACTCATTTTTTTTTTCATGATTTTCAAAACTTTTTACCGTTTGGGATTATTTAAAATTGTTTTGGAAGGATTTTTGGCCCCAAACTTGGTAGACGGGATCTTTGTATTTTTGTTCGCACGCACAAAAAAATTCAGCTAAAAACTCGAAGTGTACAAGATTTTGTGACCATTTGCAAAAAGTGTCCCCATTTCAGACACTTTAATGGCTACTGGTAGCAAACCTGTAAAATCTCAAATGCTCTTTAAGAGGCTGTGAGTTCTCTAGGTTTGATGAGGGATAGGGGGCCAATATAAAGGCCAAGTACCAGCACCCATCACACATCATGTGCGCACAACCCCCGGCCCCCCCGATCGTCGGAACCCCAATGCTCGAGCCCGGTATGTGCTATAGCAACCCTCGATCTGGTCCGATCTTAGACTGGGAATGAACTCCGTATGCGTAAGCTAACCGACGAAACAAGCGAGCGGGCGGGCGGGTACTACGCCGGCCAAAGAGACGGGATGTGCAAGCTGTGGATCGATAGGGTGGTAGGTGGGTTTTGGCACATCTTCATATTTTTGTGTGCCAATGCCATTTTTATGGCTTGTAAATTCATACAATGGTCCCTTAAGCCTTCACGTGAAGTTTCATGGGAAGACGACTCGTTTTCTATTTTTCATGATTTTCGAAACTTTTTGTGGTTTGGGATTTTTTAAAATTTTTTCGAATGGAGTTTTGGCCCCAAGCTTGGTAGACGTGATCCTTGTATTTTTGTTGGCATGCACAAAAAAAATCAGCTAAAAACTCGAAGTGTACAAGATTTTGTGACCATTTGAAAAAAAGTGTCCCCATTTTAGACACTTTAATGGCTACTGGCAGCAAACCTGTAAAATCTCAAATGCTCTTTAAGGGGGTGTGAGTTCTCAAGGTTTGATGAGGGATAGAGGGCCAATATAAGGGCCAAGTACCAGCACCGATCGCACATCATGTGCGCACACCCCCCGGCCCCCCAGATCGTCGAAAACCCAATACCGTCGGTCAAGTTCTCCGACGATGGTGCCCCGGTGAAGAAAAATCCAGCACCAGCAAATGCCCGAGCCCAGCATGTGCTACCGTAACCCTTGGTCTGGTCCGATCTTAGATTGGGAATGAACTCCGTATGCTTAGACTGGGAATGAACTTTGTATGCCAAAGTCAACCCACGAAACGAGTGTGCGGGCGCTCAGCAGGCCAGAAGGACGGGATGCACAAGCCAAGGATCGGTCGGGTCCCCCTGCGTGCTGCTGATCCTACTGCCGTAACCCTCGGTCTGGTCCAATCTTAGACTGGGAATGAACTTCGTATGCCTAAGCCAACCGATGAAATGAGCGGGCGGGCGGGCACTACGCCGGCTAGAGAGACGGGATGCGCAAGCCATGGATCAATAGGGTGGTAGGTGGGTTTAGGCACATCTTCATATTTCTGCATGCCAATGCCATTTTTATGCCTTGTAAATTCATACAATGGTCTCTTAAGCCTTCACGTGAAGTTTCATGGCAAGACGACTCGTTTTCTATTTTTCAAGATTTTTGAAACTTTTTGCGATTCGAGATTTTTTAAAATTTTTTTGGAAGGAGTTTTGGTCCCAAACTTGGTAGACGTGATCCTCGTATTTTTATTGGTATGCACAAAAAAATTCAGCTAAAAACTCGAAGTGTACAAGATTTTGTGACCATTTGAAAAAAGTGTCCCTATTTCAGACACTTTAATGGCTATTGGTTGTAAGCCTCTAAAATCTCAAATGCTCTTTAAGGGGGTGTGAGTTCTCGAGGTTTGATGAGGGATAGGGGGCCAATATAAGGGCCAAGTACCAGCACCCATCGCACATCATGAGCGTACACCCCCCGACTCCCC
This sequence comes from Durio zibethinus, assembly GCF_047325235.1. Classification (NCBI taxonomy): domain Eukaryota; kingdom Viridiplantae; phylum Streptophyta; class Magnoliopsida; order Malvales; family Malvaceae; genus Durio; species Durio zibethinus. The sequence goes on along the minus strand of NC_143183.1, from coordinate 11,341,465 downwards.
CGATTGTCGAAACCGAAATGTCGCCGGTCAGGTTCTTCGACGATGCTCCGATGATGGTGCCCTGGTGAAGAAAAATACGGCACCAGCCCATGCTTGAGCCTAGCATGTGCTGCCGTAACCCTCGGTCTGATCCGATCTTAGACTGGGAATGAACTCCGTATGCTGAGGCTAGGAATGAACTTTGCATGCCTAGGTTAACCCACAAAATGAGCATGCAGGCGCTCAGTCGGCCAGAGGGGCGGGATTTGCAAGCCGGGGATCGGTCGAGTCCCCCTCTGCGTGCTTCCAATCCTGCTGTCGTAACCCTCGATCTAGTCCGATCTTAGACTGGGAATTAACTCAGTATGCCTAAGCCAACCGACGAAATGAACGGGCGAGTTGGCGGGCGGGCACTATGCCAGCCAGAGAAACGGGATGCGCAAGCCGTGGATCGATAGGGTGGTAGGTGGGTTTAGGCAAATCTTCATTTTTCTATGTGCCAATGCCATTTTTATGGCTTGAAAATTCATACAATGGTCCCTTAAGCCTTCACGTGAAGTTTCTTGGCAAGACGACTCGTTCTCTATTTTTCATGATTTTGCAAACTTTTTGTGGTTCGAGATTTTTTAAAATTTTTTTGGAAGGAGTTTTGGCCCCAAACCTGGAAGACGTGATCCTTGTATTTTTGTTGGCATGCACAAAAAAATTCAGCGAAAAACTTGAAGTGTACAAGATTTTGTGACCATTTGAAAAAAGTGTCACCATTTCAAACACTTTAATGGCTACTGGCCGCAAACCTGTAAAATGTCAAATGCTCTTTAAGGGGGTGTGAGTTCTTGAGGTTTGATGAGGGATAGGGGACCAATATAAGGGCCAACGACCAGCACCCATTGCACATCATGTGCGCACACCCCCCCGGCCCCCCCGATCGTTGGAAACCCAATGCTGCCGGTCAGGTTCTCCGACGATGGTGCCCTGATGAAGAAAAATACGGTGCCAGCACATGGTCAAGCCCAGCATGTGCTGCCGCAAGGATCGGTCTAATCCGATCTTAGACTGGGAATGAACTCTATATGCTTAGACTGGGAATGAACTCCATATGCCTAAGTCAACCCACGAAAAAAGCGTGCGGGCGCTCAACCATCCAGAGGGGCGGGATGCGCAAGCCAGGGATCGGTCGGGTCCCCCTCTACGTGCTGCCGATCTTGCTGCCGCAACCCTCGGTCTAGTCCAATCTTAGACTGAGAATGAACTCCGTATGCCTAAGCCAACCGACGAAACGAGCGGGCGGGTGGATGGGCGGGCCCTACGTCGGTCAGAGTGGCGGGATGCGCAAGCCGTGGATCGATAGGTTGGTAGGTGAGTTTAGGCACATCTTCATATTTCTGCATGCCAATGCCATTTTTATGGCTTGTAAATTCATAGAATGGTCCCTTAAGCCTTCACGTGAAGTTTCATCGCAAGACGACTCGTTTTTTATTTTTCATGATTTTTGAAACATTTTGCAGTTCGAGATTTTTTAAAATTTTTTCAGAAAGAGTTTTGGCCCCGAACTTGATAGGCGTGATCCTTGTATTTTTGTTGGCATGCACAAAAAAATTGAGCTAAAAACTCGAAGTGTACAAAGATTTTGTGACAATTTGAAAAAAGTGTCCCCATTTCAGACACTTTAATGGCTATTTGCAGCAAACCTGTAAAATCTCAAATGCTCTTTAAGGGGGTGTGAGTTCTCAAGGTTTGATGAGGGATAGGGGGCCAATAGAAGGCCCAAGTGCCAGCACCCATCACACATCATGTGCGCACACCCCCCCAACCCCCCCGATCGTCGGAACCCCAATGCCGTTGGTCAAGTTCTCTGGCGATGCTCCGACGATACTGCCCTGACGAAGAAAAATGCGGCACCAGCACATGCCTGAGCCCAGCATGTGCTGCCGTAACCCTTGGTCCGGTCTGATCTTAGACTGGGAATGAACTCTGTATGCTTAGACTGGGAATGAACTTCGTAGGCCTAAGTCAACCCACGAAACGAGCGTGCGGGCGCTCAGCCGACCAAAGGGGCAGGATTCGCAAGCCGAGAATCGGCTGGGTCCCCCTCTACGTGCTGTCGATCCTGCTACCAGAACCCTCGGTCCAGTCCGATCTTAGACTGGGAATGAACTCCGTATGCTAAGCCAACCGACGAAATGAACGGGCGGGCGGGCGGGCACTATGCCGACTAAAGAGACGAGATGCGCAAGCCGTGGATCGATAGGGTGGTAGGTGGGTTTAGGCACATCTTCATATTTCTGCATGCGAATGCCATTTTTTGGCTTGTAAATTCATACAATGGTCCCTTAGGCCTTCACGTGAAGTTTCATGGCAAGAAGACTCGTTTTCTATTTTTCACGAGTTTTGAAACTTTTTACGGTTCGGGATTTTTTTAAAATTTTTTGAAAGGATTTTTGGCCCCAAAGTTGGTAGATGTGATCCTTGTATTTTTGTTGGTATGCACAAAAAAATTCAGTTAAAAACTCGAGGGGTACAAGATTTTGTGACCATTTGAAAAAAGTGTTCCCATTTTAGACACTTTAATGGCTACTGGCAGCAAACCTGTAAAATCTCAAATTCTCTTTAACGGGGTATGAGATCTCGAGGTTTGATGAGCGATAGGAGACCAATATAAGGGCCAAGTGCCAGCACCCATCGCACATCATGTGCGCACACCCCCCGGTTCCCCCGATCGCCGGAACCCCAGTGCCGCCGGTCAAGTTCTCCGGTGATGCTCCAACGATGGTGCCCGGGCGAAGAAAAATGTGGTACCAGCACATGCCCGAGCCCAGCATGTAATGTCGTAACCTTTGGTCCAGTCCGATCTTAGACTGGGAATGAACTCCATATGCTTAGACTGGGAATGAACTCCGTATGCCTAAGTCAACCCATGAAATGAGCGTACGGGTGCTCAGCCAGCCAGAGGGGCGGGATGCACAAGCCGGGGATCGGTTGGGTCTCCCTCTACGTGCTCTCAATCTTGCTATCACAACCCTCGGTCTGGTCCAATCTTAGATTGGGAATGAACTCCGTATGCCTAAGCCAACCGATGAAACAAGCGGGCAGACGAGCGGGCGGGCACTACGCCGGCCAAGGAGACGGGATGCGCAAGCCGTGGATCGATAGGGTGGTAGGTGGGTTTAGGCACATCTTCATATTTCTGCGTTCCAATGCCATTTTTATGGCTTGTAAATTCATACAATGGTCCTGTAAGCCTTCACGTGAAGTTTCATGGCAAGACGACTTGTTTTCTATTTTTCATGATTTTCGAAACTTTTTACGGTGTAAGATTTTTTAAAAATTTTTCAGAAGGATTTTTGGCCCCAACTTCGTAGACGTGATCCTTGAATTTTTGTTCGCATGCACAAAAAAATTCAGCTAAAAACTCGAAGTGTACAAGATTTTGTGACCATTTGAAAAAAGTGTCCCCATTTTAGACACTTTAATGGCTACTGGCTCAAATGCTCTTTAAGGGGGTGTGAGTTCTCGAGGTTTGATGAGGGATAGGGGGCCAATATAAGGGCCAAGTACCAGCACCCATCGCACATCATGTGCGCACACCCCCCCGGCCCCCCCGATCGTTGGAACACCAATGCCGCCGGTCAGGTTCTCCGATGATGCCCCGACGATGGTACCCCGACGAAGAAAAATGCGGCACCAGCACATGCCCGAGCCCAGCATGTGCTGTCGCAACCCTTAGTCCGATCCAAACTTAGACTGGGAATGAACTTCGTATGCTTAGATTGGGAATGAAGTCCGTATGCCTAAGTCAACCCATGAAACGAGCGTGCGGGTGCTCAGCCGTCCAGAGGGGCAGGATGCGCAAGCCGAGGATCGGTCGGGTCCCCCTCTTCGTGCTACCGATCCTGCTGCCACAACCCTCAGTTCGGTCTGATCTTAGACTGGGAATGAACTCTGCATGCTGCTAATCCTGCTGCCGTAACCCTCGGTCCGGTCTGATCTTAGACTTGGAATGAACTTCGTATGCCTAAGCCAACCGACGAAATGAGCGGGCGGGCGGGCGGGCACTACGCCGGCCAGAGACATGGGATGCGCAAGCCGTGGATCGATAGGGTGGTCGTTGGGTTTAGGCACATCTTCATATTTCTATGTGCCAATGCCATTTTTATGGCTTGTAAATTCATATAATGGTCCCTTAAGCCTTCACGTGAAGTTTCATGGCAAGACGACTTATTTTTTATTTTTCACGATTTTCAAAACTTTTTACGGTTCGAGATTTTTAAAAAATTTTTCAGAAGGAGTTTTTTCCCCAAACTTGGTAGACGTGATCCCTGTATTTTTGTTGGCATGCATAAAATAATTCAGCTAAAAACTCGAAGTGTACAAGATTTTGTGACCATTTGAAAAAAGTGTCCCCATTTCAGACACCTTAATGCCTACTGGTAGCAAACTTGTAAAATCTCAAATGCTCTTTAAGGGGGTGTGAGTTCTCAAGATTTCATGAGGGATAGGGGGCCAATATAAGGGCCAAGTACCAGCACCCATCGTACATCATGTGTGCACACCCCCCCGGCCCCCCCGATCGCCGGAACCCCAATGCCGTCGGTCAGGTTCTCTGACGATGCTCCGGTGATGGTGCCCCGGTGAAGAAAAATGCAGCACCAGCACATGCCCGAGCCCAGCATGTGCAGTCAAAAGCCTCGGTCTAGTTCGATCTTTGACTGGGAATCAATTTCGTATGCTTAGACTGGGAATGAACTCCGTATGCCTAAGTCAACCCACGAAACGAGCATGCAAGCGCTCAGCCAACCAGAGGGACGGGATGCGCAAACCAGGGATCGACCGGGTCCCCCTTTGCGTGCTGCCGATCCTACTACCATAACCCTCGGTCTGATCCGATCTTAGACTGGGAATGAACTCCGTATACCTAAGCCAACCGATGAAATGAGCGGGCAGACGGGACGCCGTCCAGAGAGACAGGATGCACAAGTCGTGGATCGATAGCGTGGTAGGTGGGTTTTGGCACATCTTCATATTTCTACGTGCCAAGGACATTTTTATGGCTTGTAAATTCATACAATGGTCCCTTAAGACTTCACACGAAGTTTCATGGCAAGACGACTCGTTTTCTATTTTTCACGATTTTCAAAACTTTTTGCGATTTTAGAATTTGTTTGGAAGAAGTTTTGGCCCCAAACTTGGTAGGCATGATCCTTGTATTTTTGTTGGCATGCATAAAAAAATTCAGCTAAAAACTTGAAGTGTACAAGATTTTGTGACCATTTGAGACACTTTAATGGCTACTGGCAGCAAACCTATAAAATCTCAAATGCTCTTTAAGGGAGTGTGAGTTCTCGAGGTTTGATGAGGGATAGGGGGCCAATATAAGGGCCAAGTACAAGCACCCATCGCACATCATGTACGCACACCCCCTGGCCCCACGATCGCTGGAACCCCAATGCCGCTAGTCAGGTTCTCTAGCGATGCTCCGACGATGGTGTCCCGACGAAGAAAAATACGGCACCAGCATATGCCCTCGATCCGGTCCGACTTAGACTGGGAATGAACTCTACATGCCTAAGTCAACCCACAAAATAAGCGTGCGGGCTCTCAGCCGGCCAGAGGGGCGGGATCTTTAAGCCGGGGATCGGTCGGGTCCCCCTCTGCGTGCTTCCGATCTTGCTGCCGCAACCTTCAGTCTGGTCCGATGTTAGATGGGGAATGAACTTCGTATGCCTAAGCCCACCGACGAAACGAGCGGGCGGGCACTACATCGGCCAGAGAGACGAGATGCGTAAGCCGTGGATCGATAGGGTGGTAGGTGGGTTTAGGCACATCTTCATATTTCTGCGTGCCAATGCCATTTTTATGGCTTTTAAATTCAAACAATGGTCCCTTAAGCCTTCACGTGAAGTTTCATGGCAAAACGACTCGTTCTCTATTTTTCACGATTTTTGAAACTTTTTACGATTCGGGATTTTTTTAAATTTTTTCGGAACGAGTTTGACCCCAAACTTGGTAGACGTGATCCTGGTATTTTTTTTGGCATGCACAAAAAATTCAGCTAAAAACTTGAAGTCTTCAAGATTTTGTGACCATTTGAAAAAAGTATCCCCATTTCAGACACTTTAATGGTACTGGCAGCAAACTTGTAAAATCTCAAATGCTTTTTAAGGGTTGTGAGTTCTCGAGGTTTGATGAGGGGTAGGGGGCCAATATAAGCGCCAAGTAATAGCACCCATTACACATCATGTGCACACACCCCTCCCCTCGGCCCCCTCGATCGTCGGAACCCAAATGCCGCCGGTCAGGTTCTCCGGTGATGCTCCGGCGATAGTGCCCCGACGAAGAAAAATACGGCACCAGCACATGCTCGAGCCCAGCCTGTGCTGCCACAACCCTCGGTCCGGTTTGATCTTAGACAGAGAATGAACTCCGTATGCTTAGACTGGGAATGAACTCCGTATGCCTTAGTCAAGCCATGAAACGAATGTACGGGCGCTCAGCTGGCTAAAGGGGCGGGATGCGCAAGCCAGGGATCGATCGGGTCCCCCTCTACGTGCTGGCGATCCTACTATCACAACCCTCGGTCCGGTCTGATCTTAGACTGGGAATGCACTCCATATGCCTAAGCCAACCGACGAAAAAAGCGGACGTGCGGGCGGGCGGGCACTACGCCGGCCAGAGAGACGGGATGCGCAAGCCGTGGATCGATAGGGTGGTAGGTAGGTTTAGGCACATCTTCAAATTTCTACGTAAAAATGCCATTTTTGTGGCTTGTAAATTCATACAATGGTCCCTTAAGCTTTGACGTGAAGTTTCATGGCAAGACGACTCGTTTTCTATTTTTCACGATTTTTGAAACTTTTTGTGGTTCGGGATTTTTTTAAATTTTTCCGAAACGAGTTTTGGACCCAAACTTGGTAGACGTGATCCTTGTATTTTTTTTGGCATGCATAAAAAAATTCAACTGAAAACCCGTAGTGTACAAGATTTTGTGAGCATTTGAAAAAAGTGTCCCCATTCCAGACACTTTAATGGCTACTGGCAGCAAACCTGTAAAATCTCAAATGCTCTTTAAGGGGGTGTGAGTTCTCGAGGTTTGATGAGGGATAGGGGGTAAATATAAGGGCCAAGTACAAGCACCCATTGCACATCATGTGCGCACACCCCCCGGCCCCCCCGATCGTCAGAACCACAAAGTCGTCAGTCAGGTTCTCCAGCAATGCTCTGGTGATGGTGCCCCGACGAAGAAAAATACGGCACCAGCACTTGCCCAAGCCCAGCATGTGCTGCCACAACCCTCAGTCTGGCCTGATCTTACACTGGGAATGAACTTCGTATGCTTAGACTGGGAATGAACTCCGTATGCCAAAGTCAACCAATGAAACGAACGTGCGGGCGCTCAGACGGCCAGAGAGGCGAGATGCGCAAGCCAGGGATCGGCCGGGTCACCCTCTGTGTGCTATCGATCCTGCTGTCGTAACCCTCGATCTGGTTCGATCTTAGACTGGGAATGAACTCCGTATGCCTAAGCCAACCGACGAAACTAGCGGGTGGGCGAACGGGCGGGCACCACGGCGGCTAGAGAGACGGGATGCGCAAGCTGTGGATCGATAGGGTGGTAGGTGGGTTTAGGCACATCTTCATATTTCTACATGCCAATGCCATTTTTATGGCTTGTAAATTCATACAATGGTCCCTTAAGCCATCACGTGAAGTTTCATGGCAAGATGACTCGTTTTCTATTATTCACGATTTTTGAAACTTTTTACGGTTCGGGATTTTTTTAAATTTTTTCGGAAGGTGTTTTGCCCCAAACTTGGCATACGTGATCCTTGTATTTTTTTTGGCATGCATAAAAAAATTTAGCTAAAAGCTCGAAGTGTACAAGATTTTGTGACCATTTGAAAAAAGTGTCCCCATTTTAGACACTTTAATGGCTACTGGCAGCAAACCTGTAAAATCTCAAATGCTCTTTAAGGGGGTGTGAGTTCTCGAGGTTTGATGAGGGATAGGGGGCCAATATAAGGGCCAAGTACCAGCACCCATCACACATCATGTGCGCACACCCCCCGGCCCCCCTGACCGTCGGAAACCTAATGCCGCCGGTCAGGTTCTCCGACGATGCTCCGGTGATGGTGCCCCAACGAAGAAAAATGCGGCACCAGCACATGCCCGAGCCCAGCATGTGCTGCTGCAACCCTCGGTTCGATCCGATCTTAGACTGGGAATGAACTCCGTATGCTTAGATAGGGAATGAACTCCGTATGCCTAAGTCAACCCACGAAACGAACGTGCGAGCGCTCAGCTGGCCAGAGAGGCGGGATGCGCAAGCCGGGGATCGGTCGGGTCCCCCTTTGCATGCTGTCGATGCTGCTGCCGTAACCCTCAGTCTGGTTCGATGTTAGACTGGTAATGAACTCCGTATGCCTAAGCCAACCGACGAAACCAGCGGACGGGCGGGCAGGCACCACGTCGGCCAGAGAGACAGGATGCGCAAGCTGTGGATCGATAGGGTGGTAGGTGGGTTTAGGCACATCTTCATATTTCTGCGTGCCAATGCCATTTTTATGGCTTGTGAATTCATACAATGGTCCCTTAAGCCTTCACGTGAAGTTTCATGGCAAGATGACTCGTTTTCTATTATTCACGATTTTCAAAACTTTTTACGGTTCGGGATTTTTTAAAATTTTTTCGGAAGGTGTTTTGCCCCAAACTTGGCATACATGATCCTTGTATTTTTTTTGGCACGCACAAAAAAATTTAGCTAAAAACTCGAAGTGTACAAGATTTTGTGACCATTTGAAAAAAGTGTCCCCATTTCAGACACTTTAATGGCTACTGGCAGCAAACCTGTAAAATCTCAAATGCTCTTTAAGGGGGTGTGAGTTCTCGAGGTTTGATGAGGGATAGGGGGCCAATATAAGGGCCAAGTACCAGTACCCATCGGACATCATGTGCGCACTCCCCCCCGGCCCCCCTGACCGTCGGAACCCCAATGCCGCCGGTCAGGTTCTCCGGTGATGCTCCGACGATGGTGCCTTAGCGAAGAAAAATACGGCACCAGCACATGCTCGAGCTCAGCATGTGCTGCCGCAACCCTCGGCCCAGTCTGATCTTAGTCTGGGAATGAACTCCGTATGCTTGGACTGGGAATGAACTCCGTATGCCTAAGTCAACCCACAAAACGAGCGTGCGGGCGCTCAGCCGGCCAGAGGGGCGGGATGCACAAGCCGGGGATCGGTCGGTTCCCCCTCTGCGTGCTGTCGATCCTGCTGCCACAACCCTCGGTTCGGTCTGATCTTAGACTGGGCATGAACCCAGTATGCCTAAGCAAACCGACGAAACGAGCGGACGGGCGGGCGGGCACTACGTTGGCCAGAGAGACGGGATGCGTAAGGCGTGGATCGATAGGGTGGTAGGTGGGTTTAGGCACATCTTCATATTTCTATGTGCCAATGCCATTTTTATGGCTTCTAAATTCATACAATCGTCCCTTAAGCCTTCACATGAAGTTTCATGGCAAGACGACTCGTTTTCTATTTTTCACGATTTTGAAAACTTTTTACGGTTCGGGATTTTTTAAAATTTTTCCGGAAGGACTTTCGGTCCCAAACTTTGTAAACATGATCCTTATATTTTTTTTGGCATGCACAATAAAATTCAGCTAAAAACTCAAAGTGTACAAGATTTTGTGACCATTTGAAAAAAGTGTCCCCATTTCAGACACTGTAATGGCTACTGGCAGCAAACCTGTAAAATCTCAAATGCTCTTTAAGGGGGTGTGAGTTCTCGAGGTTTGATGAGGGATAGGGGCACAATATAAGGGCCAAGTACCAGCACCCATTGCACCTCATGTGCACACGCCACCCCTGCCCCCCGATCGTCGAAACCCCAATGCCGTAGGTCAGGTTCTCCGACGATGCTCCGACGATGGTTCCCCGACGAAGAAAAATATGGCACCAGCACATGCCCGAGCTCAGCATGTGCTGCCGTAACCCTCGGTCTGGTCCAATCTTAGACTGGCAATGAACTCCGTATGCTTAGACTGGGAATGAACTCCGTATGCCTAAGTCAACCCACGAAATGAGCGTGCAGGCGCTTAGTCGGCCAGAAGGGCGGGATGCGCAAGCCAGGGATCGGTCGAGTCCCCCTCTGCATGCTGCCAATCCTACTACCGAACCCTCGGTCTGGTCTGATCTTAGATTGGGAATGAACTCCATACGCCTAAGCCAACCGACGAAATGAGCGGGCGGGCGGGTGGGTACTACGCTGGCCATAGAGACGAGATCGCAAGCCATGGATCGATAGGGTGGTAGGTGGGTTTAGGGACATCTTCATTTTTCTGCATGCCAATGCCATTTTTATGGCTTGTAAATTCATACAATGGTCCCTTAAGCCTTCACGTGAAGTTTCATGGCAAGACGACCCGTTTTGTATTTTTCATGATTTTCGAAACTTTTTGCGGTTCGAGATTTTTTAAAATTTTTTCGAAAGGAGTTTTGGCCCCAAACTTGGTAGACGTGATCCTTGTAATTTTTTGGCATTCATAAAAAAATTCAGTTAAAAACTCAAAGTTTACAAGATTTTGCGATCATTTGAAAAAAGTTCCCCATTTCAGACACTTTAATTGCTACTGGCAGCAAACCTGTAAAATCTCAAATGCTCTTTAAGGGGGTATGAGTTCTCGAAGTTTGATGAGGAATAGGGGGCCAATATAAGGGCCAAGTACCAGCACCCATCGCACATCATGTGCACACACCCCCTCGGCCCCCCAGATCATCGAAACCCCAATACCTCCGATCAGGTTCTCTGGCGATGCTCCGACGATGGTGGCCCGATGAAGAAAAATACGGCACCAGCACATGCCCGAGCCCAGCATGTGCTACCGTAACCCTCGGTCCGGTCCGATGTTAGATTGGGAATGAACTCCGTATGCCTAAGTCAACCCACGAAATGAGCGTGCGGGCGCTCAGCCAGCCAGAGGGGCGGGATGCACAAACCGGGGATCGATTGGGTCCCCCTCTGCGTGTTGTCGATCCAACTACCGCAACCCTCAGTCCGGTCTGATTTGAGAGTGGGAATGAACTCCGTATGCCTAAGCCAACTGACGGAACGAGCGGACGGGCAGGCACTACGTCGGCCAGAGAGAAGGGATGCGCAAGCCGTGGATCGATAGGGTGATAGGTGGGTTTAGGCACATCTTCATATTTCTGGATGCCAATACCATTTTTATGGCTTGTAAATTCATACAATGGTCCCTTAAGCCTTCACGTGAAGTTTCATGGCAAGACGACTTGTTTTCCATCTTTCACGATTTTTGAAAGTTTTTGTGGTTCGAGATTTTTTAACATTTTTTCGGAAGGAGTTTTGGTCCCAAACTTGGTAGACGTGATCCCTGTATTTTTGTTGGCATGCACAAAAAAATTCAGCTAAAAAATCGAAGTGTACAAGATTTTGTGACCATTTGAAAAAAGTGTCTCCATTTTAGACACTTTAATGGCTACTGGCAGCAAACCTGTAAAATCTCAAATGCTCTTTAAGGGGTGTGAGTTTTCGAGGTTTGATGAGGGATAGGGGGCCAATATAAGGGCCAATTACCAGCACCCATCGCACATCACGTGCGCACACCCCCCGGCTCCCCCGATCGTCGGAACCCCAATGCCGCCGGTCAGGTTCTTCGGTGATGCTCCAGCGATGGTGCCCTGGCGAAGAAAATTATGGCACCAGCGCATGCTCGAGCCCAGCATGTGCTGCCGTAACCCTCGGTCTGGTTCGATCTTAGACTGGGAATGAACTCCGTATGCTTAGACTGGAAATGAACTCTGCATGCCTAAGTCAACCCACGAAACGAGCGTACGGGCGCTCAGCCGGCCAGAAGGGTGGGATGTGCAAGCCGGGGATCGACCAGGTCCCTCTCTCCGTGCTGCCGATCCTGCTGCCACAACCCTCAGTCCAGTCCGATCTTAGACAGGGAATGAACTTCATACGCCTAAGCCAACCGACGAAACGAGCGGACGGACGGACGAGCGGGCACTACGTCGGCCAGAGAGACGGGATGCGCAACCGTGGATCGATAGGGTGGTAGGTGGGTTTAGGCACATCTTCATATTTCTGCATGCCAATGCCATTTTTATGGCTTGTAAATTCATACAATGGTCCCTTAAGCCTTCACGTGAAGTTTCATGGCAAGATGACTTGTTTTCTATTTTTCACGATTTTTGAAACTTTTTGCGGCTCGAGATTTTTTTAAATTTTTTCGGAAGGGATTTTGGCCCCAAACTTCGTAAATGTGATCCTTGTATTTTTGTTGACATGCACAAAACAATTTAGCTAAAAAATCGAAGTGTACAAGATTTTGTGACCATTTGAAAAAGGTGCCCCATTTCAGACACTTTAATGGCTACTGGCAGCAAACCTGTAAAATCTCAAATGCTCCTTAAGGGGGTGTGAGTTCTCGAGGTTGGATGAGGGATAGGGGGCCAATATAAGGGCCAAGTACTAGCACCTATCGCACATCATGTGCGCACACCCCTTGGCACCCCTATCGCTAGAACCCCAATGTCGCCGGTCAGGTCTCCGACGATGCTCCGGTGATGGTGCCCTGACGAAGAAAAATATGGCACCAGCACATGCCCAAGCCCAGCATGTGCTGTCGTAACCCTCAGTCCGGTCTGATCTTAGACTGGGAATGAACTCTGTATGCTTAGACTGGGAATGAACTTCGTATGCCAAAGTCAACCCACGAAATAAGCGTGCGGGTGCTCAACCAGCCAGAGGGGCGGGATGCGCAAGCTGGGGATCGACTGGGTCCCCTTCTACATGCTGTCGATCCTACTGCCGCAACCCTCGGTCCGGTCCAATCATGGACTAGGAATGAACTCCATATGCAAAAGCCAACCGATGAAATGAAAGGGCGGGCGGGCGGGCGGACGGGCATTACGTCGGCCAGAGAGACGGGATGCGCAAGTCATTGATCGATAGGGTGGTAGGTGGGTTTAGGCACATCTTCATATTTTTGCATGCCAATGCCATTTTTATGGCTTGTAAATTCATACAATGGTCCCTTAAGCCTTCATGTGAAGTTTCATGGCAAGACGACTCATTTTCTATTTTTCACGATTTTTGAAACTTTTTACGGTTCAAGATTTTTTAAAATTTTTTCGGAAGGTGTTTTGGCCGCAAACTTCATAGACGTGATCCTTGTATTTTTGTTGGCATGCCCAAAAAAATTTAGCCAAAAACTCGAAGGGTACAAGATTTTGTGACCATTTGAAAAAAATGTCTCCATTTCAGACACTTTAATGGCTACTAGCAACAAACCTGTAAAATCTCAAATGCTCTTTAAAGGGGTGTGAGTTCTCGAGGTTTGATGAGGGATAGGGGCCAATATAAGGGCTGAGTACCAGCACCCATCGCACATCATGTGCGGACATCCCCACCCGGCCCCCCCGATCGCCAGAATCCCAATGCCGTCAGTCAAGTTCTCCGGTGATGCTCCGGTGATGGTGCCCGACGAAGAAAAATGTGGCACCAGCACATGCCCGAGCCCAGCATGTGCTGCCGTAACCCTTGATCTGGTCTGATCTTAGATTGGAATGAACTCCGTATGCTTAGACTAGGAATGAACTCTGTAGGCCTAAGTCAACCCATGAAACGAGCAGGCGGGCACTCAGTCGGCCAGAGGGGCGGGATCTGCAAGCCGGGGATCGGTTGGGTCCCCCTATGTATGCTGTCGATCCTGTTGCTGCCACCTTCAGTCCGATCCGATCTTAGACTGGGAATGAACTCCATATGCCCAAGCCAACAGACGAAAGGAGCGGGCGGGCGGACGGGTGGGCACTACGCCGGCTAGAGAGACGGGATGCGCAAGCCGTGGATCGATAGGGTGGTAGGTGGGTTTAGGCACATCTTCATATTTCTGCATGCCAATGCCATTTTTATGGCTTGTACATTCATACAATGTTCCCTTAAGCCTTCATGTGAAGTTTCATGGCAAGACGACTCGTTTTCAATTTTTCACGATTTTTGAAACTTTTTACTGTTTGGGATTTTTAAAAATTTTTTCAAAAGGATTTTTGGCCCCAAACTTGGTAGACGTGATCCTTATATATTTTTTGGCATGCACAAAAAAATTTAGCTAAAAAATCAAAGTGTACAAGATTTTGTGGCCATTTGAAAAAAGTGTCCCCATTTCAGACACTTTAATGGCTACTGGTAGCAAACTTGTAAAATCTCAAGTGCTCTTTAAGGGGGTGTGAGTTCTCACGGTTTGATGAGGGATAGGGGGCCAAGATAAGGGCTAAGTACCAGCACCCACCGCACATCATGTGCGCTCACCCCCCCAGCCCCCCGATCGTCGAAACCCCAATGTTGTCGGTCAGGTTCTCTGGCGATGCTCCGACGATGGTGCCCCGGTGAAGAAAAATGCGGCACCAGCACATGCCCGAGCCCAGTATGTGCTGCCGTAACCCTTGGTCCGATCTGATCTTAGACTGGGAATGAACTCCGTATGCTTAGACAGGGAATGAACTTCGTATGCCTAAGTCAACCCATGAAATGAGCGTGCGGGTGCTCAGCTGGCCAGAGGGGCGGGATTCGCAAGTCGGGGATCGGTCGGGTCCCCCTCTGCATGCTACCCATCCTGCTGCCACAACCCTCAGTCTGGTCTAATCTTGGACTGGAATGAACTCCGTATGCCTAAGCCAACCAACAAAACGAGCGGGCGGGCGAACAGGCGGGCACTACGCCGACCAGAGAGACGGGATGCACAAGCCGTGGATCGATAGGGTGGTAGGTGGGCTTAGGCACATCTTCATATTTCTGCATGCCAATGCCATTTTTATGGCTTGTAAATTCATACAATGGTCCCTTAAGCCTTCATGTGAAGTTTCATGGCAAGACGACTCGTTTTCTATTTTTCACGATTTTTGAAACTTTTTACAGTTTGAAATTTTTTAAAATTTTTTTGGAAGGAGTTTTATCCCCAAACTTGGTATACATGATCCTTGTATTTTTTCTGGCATGCACAAAAAAATTCAATTAAAAACTCGAAGTGTACAAGATTTTGTGATCATTTGAAAAAAGTGTTCCCATTTCAGACACTTTAATGGCTACTAGCAGCAAACCTGTAAAATCTCAAAGGCTCTTTAAGGGGGTGTGAGTTCTCAAGGTTTGATGAGGGATAGGGGGCCAATATAAGGGCCAAGTACCAGCACCTATTGCACATCATGTGTGCACACCCCCTGTCGGCTCCCTCGATCGTCGGAACCCCAATGCCGCTGGTCAGGTTTTTCGACGACGCTCCGACGAAGAAAAAAACGGCACCAGCACATGCTCGAGCCCAGCATGTGTTGCCGTAACCCTCGGTCCGGTCCGATATTAGACTGGGAATGAACTCCGTATGCCCAAGTCAACCCACGAAACGAGCGTGCAGGCGCTCAGCCGGCTAGAGGGGCGGGATGCGCAAGCCGGGGATCAGTCACATCCCCCTCTACGTGCTACCGATCCTACTACCGTAACCCTCAGTCCGGTCCAATCTTAGACTGGGAATGAACTTCGTATGCATAAGCCAACTGACAAAACGTATGCATAAGCCAACTGACAAAACGAGTAGACGGGCGGCCACTACGCCGGCCAGAGAGACGGGATGCGCAAGCCGTGTATGGATAGGGGTAGGTGGGTTTGGGCACATCTTCATATTTCTGCATGTCAATGCCATTTTTATGGCTTGTAAATTCATACAATGGTCCTTTAAGCCTTCCCGTGAAGTTTCATGGCAAGACGACTTGTTTTCTATTTTTCATGATTTTCGAAACTTTTTACGGTTCAGGATTTTTTAAAATTTTTTCGAAAGGAGTTTTAGCCCCAAACTTGGTAGACGTGATCGTTGTATTTTTTTTGGCATGCAAAAAAAATTCAATTAAAAACTCAAAGTGTACAAGATTTTGTGACCATTTGAAAAAAATGTCCCCATTTCAGACACTTTAATGGCTACTGGTAGCAAACCTGTAAAATCTCAATTGCTCTTTAAGGGGGTGTGAGTTGTTGAGGTTTGATGAGGGATAGGGGGCCAATATAAGGGCCAAGTGCCAGCACCCATCTTACATCATATGCGCACACCCCTCCGGCCCCCCAATCATCGGAACCCCAATGCCGTCGGTCAGGTTCTCTGTCGATGCTCCAACGATGGTGCCCCGACGAAGAAAAATGTGACACCAACACATGCCCGAGCCCAGCATGTTCTGCCACAACCCTTGGTCCAATCCGATCTTTGACTGGGAATGAACTCCGTATGCTTAGACTAGGAATGAACTCCGTATGCCTAAGCCAACCCACGAAACAAGCGTGCGGGCGCTCAGTCGGCAAGAAGGGCGGGATGCGTACGCCGGGGATCCGTCGGGTCCCCGTCTGTGTGCTGCCGATCCTGCTACCGTAACCCTCAATCCGATCTGATCTTAGACTGGGAATGAACTCTGTATGCCTAAGCCAACCGACGAAATGAGCGGGCGGTCGGGCGGGCACTACGCTGGCCAGAGAGACGGATGCGTTAGCTGAGGATCGATTGGGTGGTAGGTGGGTTTAGGCACATATTCATATTTCTGCATGCAAATGCCATTTTTATGGCTTGTAAATTCATACAATGGTCCCTTCAGCCTTCACGTGAAGTTTCATGGCAAGACGACTCGTTTTCTATTTTTCACGATTTTCAAAACTTTTTACGGTTCGGGATTTTTAAAAATTTTTTTGGAATGATTTTTTGCACCAAACGTGGTAGACGTGATCCTTGTATTTTTGTTGGCCTGCACAAAAAAATTCAGCTAAAAACTCGAAGTGTACAAGATTTTGTGACCATTTGAAAAAAGTGTCCCCATTTCAAACACTTTAATGGCTACTGGCAGTAAACCTGTAAAATCTCAAATGCTCTTTAAGGGGGTGTGAGTTCTCGAGGTTTGATGAGGGAGAGCGGGCCAATATAAGGGCCAACTACCAGCACCCATCACACATCATGCGCGCACACCCCCCTCGGCCCCCCGATCGTCGGAACCCCAATGCCGTCGGTCAGGTTCTTCGTCGATGCTCCGACGATGGTGTCCCGGTGAAGAAAAAAGTGACACCAGCACATGCCTGAGCCCAGCATGTGTTGCCGCAACACTCGGTCCGGTCCGATCCTAGACTGGGAATGAACTCCGTATGCTTAGACTGGGAATTAACTCTGTATGCCTACGTCAACCCACGAAACGAGCGTGCGGCTGCCCAGCCGACGAGAGGGGCGGGATGCGCAAGTCGGGGATCGGCCGGGTCCCCTCTACGTGCTACCGATCCTACTACTGTAACCCTTGGTCTGGTCCGATCTTGGATTGGGAATGAACTCCGTATGCCTAAGCCAACCGATGAAATGGGCGGGCGAGCACTATGCCGGCCAGAGAGATGGGATGCGCAAGCCGTGGCTCGATAGGGTGGTAGGTGGGTTTAGATACATCTTCATATCTCTATGTGCCAATGCCATTTTTATGGTTTGTAAATTCATACAATGGTCCCTTAAGCCTTCGCGTGAAGTTTCATGGCAAGACGACTCGTTTTCTATTTTTCACGATTCTTGAAACTTTTTGTGGTTCAGGATTTTTTAAAATTTTTTCGGAAGGAGTTTTGGCCCCAAACTTGGTACACATGATCCTTGTATTTTTTTTGGCATGCATAAAAAAATTCAGCTAAAAAGTCAAAGTGTACAAGATTTTGTGACCATTTGAAAAAAGTATCCCCATTTCAGACACTTTAATGGCTACTGCCAGCAAACCTGTAAAATCTCAATTGCTCAGTAAGGGGGTGTGAGTTCTCAAGGTTTGATAAGGGATAGGGGGCCAATATAAGGGCCAAGTACCACCACCCATCGCACGTCATGTGCGCACACCCCCCCGGCCCCCCGATCATCGGAACCTCAATGCCGCCGATTAGGTTCTCCGGTGATGCTCCGACGATGGTGACCCGACTAAGAAAAATGTCGCACCAGTACATGCCCGAGCCCAGCATGGGCTACCGCAACCCTCGATCCGGTCCGATCTTAGACTGGGAATGAACTCGTATGCTTAGATTGGGAATGAACTCTGTATGCCTATGTCAATGCACGAAATGAGCGTGCGGGCGCTCAGCCGGCCAGAAGGGCAGGATGCGTAAGCTGGCGATTGACCGGGTCCACCTCTGCGTTCTACCAATCCTGCTGCCGTAACCCTCGGTCTGGTCTAATCTTAGACTGGGAATGAACTCTGTATGCCTAAGCCAACCGGTGAAACGAGCTGGTTGGCGGGCGGGCGGGCACGACGTCAGCCAGAGAGATGGGATGCGCTAGCCGTGGATCGATTGGGTGGTAGGTGGGTTTAGGCACATCTTCATATTTCTACTTGCCAATGCCATTTTTATGGCTTGTAAATTCATACAATGGTCCCTTAAGCCTTCACGTGAAGTTTCATGACAAGACGACTCATTTTTTATTTTTCATGATTTTTGAAACTTTTTTTGGTTCGAGATTTTTTAAAATTTTTTTGAAAGGATTTTTGGCCCCAAACTTGGTAGACATGATCCTTATATTTTTTTTGGCATGCACAAAAAAATTCAGCTAAAAACTCAATGTGTACAAGATTTTGTGACCATTTGTAAAAAGTGTCCCCATTTCAGACACTTTAATGGCTACTGGTAGCAAACCTATAAAATCTCAAATGCTCTTTAAGGGGGTGTGAGTTCTCGAGGTTTGATGAGGGATAGGGGGCCAATATAAGGGCCAAGTACCAGCACCCATCGCACATCATGTGCGCACACCCCCCCGGCCCCCCCGATCGTCGGAAACCCAATGCCGTCAGTCAGGTTCTCCGACGATGCTCCGGCGATGGTGCCTCAACGAAAAAAATGTGGCACCACCACATGCCTGAGCCCAGCATGTGTTGTCGCAACCCTCGGTCTGGTCCGATCTTAGAATGGGAATGAACTCCATATGCTTAGACTGGGAATGAACTCTGTATGCCTAAGTCAACCCACGAATCGAGTGTATGGGCGCTCAACCGACCAGAGGGCCGAGTTGCACAAGCCGGGGATCGGTCGGGTCTCCCTCTACGTGCTGTCGATCCTACTGCTACAACGCTTCGTTCGGTCTGATCTTAGACTGGGAATGAACTCCGTATGCCTAAGCCAACCAACAAAACGAGTGGACAGACGGCGGGCTCTACGTCGGCCAGAGAGACGAGATGCGCAAGCCTTGGATCGATAGGGTGATAGGTGGGTTTAGGCACATCTTCTTATTTCTGCGTGCCAATGCCATTTTTATGGCTTCTAAATTCTTACAATGGTCTCTTAAACCTTCATGTGAAGTTTCATGGCAAGACGACTCGTTTTATATTTTTCATGATTTTTGAAACTTTTTGATATTCGAGATTTTTTAAAATTTTTTCAAAAGGCGTTTTGGCCCCCAACTTGGTAGACATGATCCTTGTATTTTTGTTGGCGTGCACAAAAAAATTCAGCTAGAAACTGGAAGTGTACAAGATTTTGTGACCATTTGAAAAAAGTGTCCCCATTTCAGACACTTTAATGGCTACTGGCAGCAAACTTGTAGAACCTCAAATGGTCTTTAAGGGGGTTTGAGTTCTCAAGGTTTGATGAGGGATAAGGGGCCAATCTAAGGGCTAAGTAGCAGCTCCCATCCACATCATGTGCGCACACCCCCCGGCCCCCTGATTGTCGGAATCCCAATGCCGTCGGTCAGGTTCTCTGGCGATGGTCCGTCGATGGTGACCCGGTGAAGAAAAATGCAGCACCAGCACATGCCCGAGGCGCTTAACCGGCCAGAGGGGTGGGATGCGTAAGCCGAGGATCGGCCAAGTTCCCTTCTACATGCTGTCGATCCTGCTGCCGCAACGCTTGGTCCAGTCTGATGTTAGACTGGGAATGAACTCTGTATGCCTAAGCCAATCGACGGAATGAGCGAGCGGGCGGGCGGGCACTACGCCGGCAGAGAGACGGGATGTGCAAGTCGTGGATCGATAGGGTGGTAGGTGGGTTTAGGCACATCTTCATATTTCTACGTGCCAATTCCATTTTTATGGCTTGTAAATTCATACAATGGTCCCTTAAGCCTTCACGTGAAGTTTCATGGCTAGATGACTCGTTTTCTATTTTTCACGATTTTCAAAACTTTTTGTGGTTCGAGATTTTTTAAAATTTTTTCGAAAGGAGTTTTGGCCCCAAACTTGGTAGACATGATCCTTGTATTTTTTTTGGCATGCACAAAAACATTCAGCTGAAAACTCAAAGTGTACAAGATTTTGTGACCATTTGAAAAAAGTGTCCCCATTTTAGACACTTTAATTGTTACTGGCAGCAAACCTGTAAAATCTCAAATTCTCTTTAACTGGGTGTGAGTTCTCAAAGTTTGATGAGGGATAGGGGGCCAATATAAGGGCCAAGTACCAGCACCCATCGCACATCACGTGCGCATACCCCTCCCGGCCCCCCGATCGCCGGAACCCCAATGCCGCCTATTAGGTTCTCCGACGATGCTCCGGTGATGGTGCCCGACGAAGAAAAATGCGGCACCAGCACATGCCCGAACCCATCATGTGCTGCCGTAACCCTCGGTCTGGTCTGATCTTAGACTAGGAATGAACTTCGTATGCTTAGGCTGTGAATGAATTCAATATGCCTAAGTCAACCCACAAAACGAGCGTGCGGGCACTCAGCCGGCCAGAGAGGCAGGAAGCGTAAGACGGGGATAAGTCGGGTCCCCCTCTGCGTGCTGCCGAACCTACTGTCGCAACCCTCGGTCCGGTCTGATCTTAGACTGGGAATGAACTTCGTATGCCTAAGCCAACCGACGAAACGAACGAGCGGGCGGGCGGGCGGGCGGGCACAACGCCGGCCAGAGAGACGTTGTACTTTTATTGGCATGCACAAAAAAATTCAGCTAAAAACTCGAAGTGTACAAGATTGTGTGACCATTTGAAAAAAAGTGTCCCCATTCCAGACACTTTAATGGCTACTGGTAGCAAACCTGTAAAATCTCAAATGCTCTTTAAGGGGGTGTAAGTTCTCAAGGTTTGATGAGGGATAGGGGGCCAATATAAGGGCCAAATACCAGCACCCATCGCACATCATGTGCGCACACCCCCCCGGCCCTCTGATCACTGGAACCTCAATGCCGCCTGTCAGGTTCTCCGACGATGCTCCGACGATGGTGCCCCGACGAAAAAAAATACGGCACCAGCACATGCCCAAACCCAGCATGTGTTGCCGTAATCCTCGGTCTGGTCTGATCTTAGACTGGGAATGAAGTCCGCATGCTTAGTTTGAGAATGAACTCCGTACGCCTAAGTCAACCCACGAAATGAGTGTGCGGGCGCTCAGCCGGCTAGAGGGGCAGGATGCACAAGCCGGGGATCGATCGAGTCCCCCTCTGCGTGCTACCGATCCTGCTATGGCAACCCTCGGTCTGGTTCAATCTTAGACGAGGAATGAACTCCGTATGCCTAAGCCAACTGACGAAACAAGCGGACGGGCAGGCGGGCACTACGCCGGCCAGAGAGACGGGATGCGTAAGCCGTGGATCGATAGGGTAGTAGGTCGGTTTAGGCACGTCTTCATATTTCTACATGCAAATGCCATTTTTATGGCATGTAAATTCATACAATGGTCCCTTAAGCCTTCACGTGAAGTTTCATGGCAAGACGACTCATTTTCTATTTTTCACAATTTTTTAAACTTTTTGCGGTTCGGGATCTTTTAAAATTTTTTGGAAAGGATTTTTGGCCCCAAACTTGGTAGACATGATCCATGTATTTTTGTTGGCATGCACAAAAAAATTCAACTAAAAGCTCGAAGTGTTCAAGATTTTGTGACCATTTGAAAAAAGTGTCCCCATTTTAGACACTTTAATTGCTACTGGTAGTAAACCTGTAAATTCTCAAACGCTCTTTAAGGGGGTGTGAGTTCTCGAGGTTTGATGAGGAATAGGGGCCCAATATAAGGGCCAAGTACCAGCACCCATCACACTTCATGTGCGCACACCCCCCCGACCCCCCCGATCGTCGGAACCCCAATGCCGTCGGTCAGGTTCTTCGGCGATGCTCCGACGATGGTGCCCTGATGAAGAAAAATGCCGCATCGGCACATGCCCAAGCCTAGCATGTGCTACCGTAACCCTCGGTCCGGTCCGATCTTAGACTGGGAATGAACTCCGTATGCTTAGACTGCGAATGAACTCCATATGCCTAAGTTAACCCATAAAACGAACGTGCGGGCACTCAGCCGGCCAGAGGGGCGGGATAGCCGTGGATCGGCCGGGTCCCCCTCTGTGTGCTGCCGATCCTACTATCACAACCCTCAGTTCGGTCCAATCTTAGATGGGAATGAACTCAATATGCCTAAGCCAACCAATGAAACGAGCGGGCGAGCGGGCAGGCGGGCACTACGTCGGCCAGAGAGACAGGATGTGCAAGCCGTGGATCGATAGAGTGGTAGGTGGGTTTAGGCACATCTTCATATTTCTACATGCCAATACCATTTTTATGGCTTGTAAATTCATACAATGGTCCCTTAAGCCTTCACGTGAAGTTTCATGGCAAGACAACTCGTTTTCTATTTTTCACGATTTTTGAAACTTTTTGCGGTTCAGGATTTTTTAAACTTTTTTCGGCAGGATTTTTGGCCCCAAACTTAGTAGACGTGATCCCTGTATTTTTGTTGGCATGCATAAAAAATTTCAGCTAAAAACTCAAAGTGTACAAGATTTTGTGACCATTTGAAAAAGTGTCCCCATTTCAAATACTTTAATGCCTACTGGCAGCAAACCTGTAAAATATCAAATGCTCGTTAAGGGGGTGTGAGTTCTCGAGGTTTGATGAGGGATAGGGGGCCAATATAAGGGCCAAGTACCAGCACCCATCGCACATCATGTGCGCACACCCACCCCGGCACCCCCGATCGTCGGAACCCAAATACCGTCGGTCAGGCTCTCCGACGATGCTCCGGCGAAGGTGCCCCGGAGAAGAAAAATAGGCACCAGCACATGCCCGAACCCAGCATGTGCTGTTGTAACCCTCAGTCCGGTCCGATATTAGACTGGGAATGAACTCCATGTGCTTAGATTGGGAATGAACTCTGTATGCCTAAGTCAACCCACGAAACGAGCGTGCAGGCGCTCAGCCGGCCCGAGGGGCGAGATGCACAAGTCGGGGATCGGTCGGGTCCCCCTTTGTGTCCTGCCGATCCTACTGTCACAACCCTCGGTTCGGTCCAATCTTAGACTGGGAATGAACTCCGTATGCCTAAGCCAACCGACGAAACGAGCGGGCTGGCGGGTGGGAGGGCACTACGCCGGCCAGAGAGACGTGATGCGCAAGCCGTGGATCGATAGGGTGGTAGGTGGGTTTAGGCACATCTTCATATTTCTGCATGCCAATGCCATTTTTATGGCTTCTAAATTGATACAATGGTCCCTTAAGCCTTCACGTGAAGTTTCATGGCAAGACGACTCGTTTTCTATTTTTCACAATTTTTGAAACTTGTTGTGGTTCGAGATTTTTTAAAATTTTTTCGGAAGCAGTATTTGGCCCCAAACTTGGTAGACGTGATCCTTGTTTTTTTTTTGGCATGCACAAAAAAATTAAGCTAAAAACTTGAAGTATACAAGATTTTGTGACCATTTGAAAAAAGTGTCCCCATTTTAGACACTTTAATTGCTACTGGCAGCAAACCTGTAAAATCTCAAATGCTCTTTAAGGGGGTGTGAGTTCTCGAGGTTTGATGAGGGATAGGGGGCCAATATAAGGGCCAAGTACCAGAACCCATCACCCATCATGTGCTTACACCCCCACCAAGCCCCCCCGATTACCGGAACCCTAATGCCGTCGGTCAGGTTCTCCGGTAATGCTCCGACGATGATGCTCCGACGATGTTGCCCCGACGAAGAAAAATGCGGCACCAGCACATGCCCTAGCCCAGCATGTGCTGCCGCAACCCTCGGTCCGATCCGATCTTAGACTGGGAATGAACTCCGTATGCTTAGACTGGGAATGAACTCCGTACACCTAAGTCAACCCACGAAATGAACGTGCGGGCGCTCAGCCGGCCAGAGGGCGAGATGTGCAAGCCGAGGATCGGTCAGGTTCCCACT
Source organism: Durio zibethinus (assembly GCF_047325235.1). Taxonomy (NCBI): domain Eukaryota; kingdom Viridiplantae; phylum Streptophyta; class Magnoliopsida; order Malvales; family Malvaceae; genus Durio; species Durio zibethinus. The sequence goes on along the minus strand of NC_143183.1, from coordinate 11,317,338 downwards.
ATGTGCTACCGATCCTGCTGCCGCAACCCTCTGTCTGGTCTGATCTTAGACTGAGAATGAACTCCGTATGCCTAAGCCAACTGACGAAATGAGCGCGTGGGCGGGCGGGTGGGCACTATGCCAGCCAGAGAGATGAGATGCGCAAGCCGTGGATCGATAGTGTGGTAGGTGGGTTTGGGCACATCTTCATATTTTTGCATGCCAATGCCATTTTTATGGCTTGTAAATTCATACAATGGTCCTTTAAGCCTTCACGTGAAGTTTCATGGCAAGATGACTCGTTTTTTATTTTTTACGATCTTTGAAACTTTTTGTGGTTTGAGATTTTTTAAAATTTTTTCAGAATGTGTTTTGGCCCCAAAATTGGTAGACGTGATCCTTGTATTTTTGTTGGCATGCAGAAAAATATTCTGCTAAAAACTCGAAGTGTACAAGATTTTGTGACCATTTGAAAAAAAGGTCCCAATTCGAGACACTTTAATGGCTACTGGCAGCAAACCTGTAAAATCTCAAATGCTCTTTAAGGGGGTGTGAGTTCTTGAGGTTTGATGAGGGATAGGGGGCCAATATAAAGGCCAAGTACCAGCACCCATCGCACATCAAGTGCGCACACCTCCCCCGGCCCCCCCGATCGCCTGAACCCCAATGCCGTCGATCAGGTTCTCCGATGATGGTGCCCCAACGAAGAAAAATATGGCACCAGCACATGCCTGAGCCTAGCATGTGCTGCCGCAACCCTTGGTCTGGTCCGATCTTAGACTGGGAATGAACTCTGTATGCTTAGACTAGGAATGAACTCTGTATGCCTAAGTCAACCCACGAAACGAGCGTACGGGCGCTCAGCCGGCCAGAGGGGCGGGATGCGCAAGCCGAGGATCGACTGGGTCCCCTCTGCATGCTAGCGATCCTGCTACCGCAACCATCGGTCCGTTCCCATCTTAGACTGGGAATGAACTTCATATGCCTATGCCAACCGACGAAACGAGCGGGCGGGTGGGCGGGCTCTACACCGGCTAGAGAGACGGGATGCGCAAGCCGTGGATCGATAGGGTGGTAGGTGGGTTTAGGGCATATCTTCATATTTCTATGTGCCAATGCCATTTTTATGGCTTTTAAATTCATACAATGGTCCCTTAAGCCTTCACGTGAAGTTTCATGGCATGACGACTCGTTTTCTATTTTTCACAATTTTTGAAACTTTTTTCGGTTCGGGATTTTTCAAAATTTTTTCAGAAGGAGTTTTGGCCCCAAACTTGGTAGACATGATCCTTGTATTTTTTTTGGCAAGCATAAAAAAATTCAGCTAAAAACTCGAAGTGTACAAGATTTTGTGACCATTTGAAAAAAATGTCCCCATTTCAGACACTTTAATGGCTACTGGCAGCAAATCTGTAAAATCTCAAATGCTTTTTAAGGGGGTGTGAGTTCTCGAGGTTTGATGAGGGATAGGGGGCCAATATAAAGGCCAAGTACCAGCACCCATCGCACATCAAGTGTGCACACCCCCCCGGCCCCCCGATTTGCCAGAACCCTAATGCCGTCGATCAGGTTCTCCGACGATGCTCCGACGATGGGGCCCCAACGAAGAAAAATGCGGCACCAGCACATGCCTGAGCCTAGCATGTGCTGCTGCAACCCTCGGTCTGGTCTGATCTTAGACTGGGAATGAACTCCGTATGCTTAGACTGGGAATGAACTCCGTATGCCTAAGTCAACCCACGAAACGAGCGTGAGGGCGCTCAGCCGGTCAGAGGGGCGGGATGTACAAGCCGGGGATCGACTGGGTCCCCCTCTGCGTGCTACCGATCCTGCTGCCGCAACCATCGGTCCGATCCCATCTTAGACTGGGAATGAACTTCGTATGCCTATGCCAACTGACGAAACGAGCGGGTGGGCGGGTGGGCAGGCTCTACGCTGGCCAGAGAGACGGGATGTGCAAGTCGTGGATCGATAGGGTGGTAGGTGGGTTTAGGGCATATCTTAATATTTCTACGTGCCAATGCCATTTTTATGGCTTGTAAATTCATACAATGGTCCCTTAAGCCTTCATGTGAAGTTTCATGGCAAGACGACTTGTTTTCTATTTTTCATGATTTTTGACACATTTTGTGGTTCGAGATTTTTTAAAATTTTTTTGGAAGGGGTTTTGGCCCCAAACTTGGTAGATGTGATCCTTGTATTTTTCTTCCCATGCAAAAAAAAAATCAGCTAAAAACTAGAAGTGTATAAGATTTTGTGTCCATTTGAAAAAAGTGTCGCCATTTTAGACACTTTAATGGCTACTGGCAGCAAACCTGTAAAATCTCAAATGCTCTTTAAGGGGGTGTGGCTTATCGAGGTTTGATTAGGGATAGGGGGCCAATATAAGGGCCAAGTACCAGCACCCATCACACATCTTGTGCGCACACCCCCCTGACCCTCCGATCGTCGGAACCCCAATGCCGTCGGTCCGGTTCTCTGGCGATGCTCCGACGATGGTGCCTCAATGAAGGAAAATACGGCAGCAGCACATGCCCTAGTCTAGCATGTGCTGCCACAACCCTCAGTCCGGTCCGATCTTAGACTGGGAATGAACTCCGTATGCCTAAGCCAACCAACGAAACGAGCGAGCGGGTGGGCGGGCACTATGCTGGCCAGAGAGACGGGATGCGCAAGCCGTGGATCGATAGGGTGGTAGGTAGGTTTAGGCACATCTTCATATTTCTGCATGCCAATGGCTTGTAAATTCATACAATGGTCCCTTAAGCCTTCACGTGAAGTTTCATGGCAAGACGACTCATTTTCTATTTTTCACGATTTTTGAAACTTTTTTCAGAAGGAGTTTTGGCCCCAAACTTGGTAGACGTGATCCTTGTATTTTTGTCGGCATGCATAAAAAAATTCAGCTAAAAACTCGAAGTGTACAAGATTTTGTGATCATTTGAAAAAAGTGTCCCCATTTCATACACTTTAATGGCTACTGGCAACAAACCTGTAAAATCTTAAATGCTCTTTAAGGGGGTGTGAGTTCTCGAGGTTTGATGAGAGATAGGGGGCCAATATAAGGGCCAAGTACCAGCACCCATCACACATCTTGTGTGCACACCCCCTCGACCCCCTCGATCGTCGGAACCTTAATGCAGCCGGTCAGGTTCTCCAGTGATGCTCCGGCGATGGTGCCCCGACGAAGAAAAAATCCAACACCAGCACATTCCCAAGCCCAGCATTTGCTGGCACAACCTTCAGTCCGGTCCGATCTTAGACTTGGAATGAACTCCGTATGCTTAGACAAGGAATGAACTCTGTAAGCCTATGTCAACCCACGAAACGAGCGTGTGGGTGCTCGCCGGCCAGAGGGGCGGGATGCGCCAGCCGGGGATCGATTGGATCCCCCTTTGCGTGCTGCCAATCCTGCCGTCACAACCCTCGGTCCGGTCTGATCTTAGACTGGGAATGAACTCCGTATGCCTAAGCCAACCAATGAAATGAGCGGACGGGCGGGCAGGAACTACGCTGGCCAGAGAGACGGGATGCGCAAGCCGTGGATCGATAGGGTGGTAGGTGGGTTTAGGCACATCTTCATATTTCTATGTGCCAATGCCATTTTTATGGCTTGTAAATTCATACAATGGTCGCTTAAGCCTTCACGTGAAGTTTCAAGGCAAGACGACTCGTTTTCTATTTTTCACAATTTTTGAAACTTTTTGCGGTTTGGGATTTTTTAAAATTTTTCGAAAGGAGTTTTGGCCCTAAACTTGGTAGACATGATCCTTTTATTTTTGTTGGCATGCACAAAAAAATTCAGCTAAAAACTCAAAGTGTACAAGATTTTGTGATCATTTGAAAAAGTGTCCCCATTTCGAATACTTTAAAGGCTACTGGCAGCAAACTTGTAAAATCTCAAACTCTATTTAAGGGGGTGTGAGTTATCGAGGTTTGATGAGGGATAGGGGGCCAATATAAGGGCCAAATACCAGCACCCATCACACATCATGTGCACACACCCCCTTCTCGGCCCCCTCGATCACCGGAACCCTAATGCCGCCGGTCAGGTTCTCCAGCGATGGTGCCCCGGTGAAGAAAAATGCGGCACCAGCACATGCCCAAGCCCAGCATGTGCTGTCACAACCCTCGGTCTGGTCTGATCTTAGACTGGGAATGAACTCTATATGCTTAGACTAGGAATGAACTCCGTATGGCTAAGTCAAACCACGAAATGAGCGTGCGGGCGCTCAGCCGGCTAGAGGGGCAGGATGCCCAAGTCGGGGATCGGTCGGGTCCCCCTCTACGTGCTGTCAACACTTTTGCCACAACCCTCAGTCTAATCTAATCTTAGACTGGGAATGAACTTCGTATGCCTAAGCCAACCGACGAAACGAGCGGGCGGACGTGCGGGCACTACGTCGACCAGAGAGACGGGATGCGTAAGTCATGGACCGATAGGGTGGTAGGTGGGTTTAGGCACATCTTCATATTTCTACATGCCAATGCCATTTTTATGGCATGTAAATTCATACAATGGTCCCTTAAACCTTCACGAGAAGTTTCATGACAAGACGACTCGTTTTCTATTTTTCATGATTTTTGAAGATTTTACGGTTCGAGATTTTTCAAAATTTTTTCGGAAGGAGTTTTGGCCCCAAACCTAGTAGACGTGATCCTTGTATTTTTTTTCACATGCACAAAAAAATTGAGCTAAAAACTCGAAGTGTACAAGATTTTGTGACTATTTGAAAAAATTGTCTCCATTTTAGACACTTTAATGACTACTGCCAGGAAACCTGTAAAATCTCAAATGCTTTTTAAGGGGGTTTGAGTTCTCAACGTTTGATGAGGGATAGGGGGACAATATAGGGGCAAGTACTAGCACCCATCGCACATCATGTGCGCACACCCCCCGGCCCCCCCGATCGTCGGAACCCCAATGCCGTCGGTTAGGTTCTCCGGTGATGCTCTGACGATGGTGCCCCGAAGAAGAAAAATACGGCACCGGCGCATGCCCGAGCCTAGCATGTGATGCCGCAACCCTCAGTCCGATCCGATCTTAGACTGGGAATGAACTCCGTATGCTTAGACTGGGAATGAACTCCGTATGCCTAAGTCAACCCACGAAACGAGCGTGCGGGCGCTCAGCCGGCCAGAGGGGCGGGATGCGCAAGCTGGGGATCGATTGTGTCCCCCTGCGTGTGCTGCCGGTCCTGCTATCGTAACCCTCAGTCCGATCCAATCTTAGACTGGGAATGAACTCCGTATGCCTAAGCCAACCGATGAAACGAACGGACGGGCACTACGTCGGCCAGAGAGACGGGATGCGCAAGCCGTGGATTAATAGGGTGGTAGGTGGGTTTAGACACATCTTCATATTTCTATGTGCCATTGCCATTTTTATGGCTTGTAAATTCATACAATGGTCCCTTAAGCCTTCACGTGAAGTTTCATGGCAAGACAACTCGTTTTCTATTTTTCACGATTTTTGAAACTTTTTACGGTTCTGGATTTTTTAAAATATTTTCGGAAGGAGTTTTTACCCCAAACCTGGTAGATGTGATCCTTGTATTTTTGTTGGCATGCACAAAAAAATTCAGCAAAAAGCTCGAAGTGTACACGATTTTGTGACCATTTGAAAAAAGTGTCCCCATTTTAGACACTTTAATGGCTACTGGCAGGAAACCTGTAAAATCTCAAATGCTTTTTAAGGGGGTTTGAGTTCTCGAGGTTTGATGAGGGATAGGGGGACAATATAAGGGCTAGGACCAGCACCCTTCGCACATCATGTGCACACACCCCCCTCCGACCTCCCCGATCGCCGAAACCCCAATGCCGCTGGTCAGGTTCTCCGATGATGCTCTGGCGAACAAAAATGCGGGACCAGCACAAGACCGAGCCTAGCATGTGCTGCCGCAACCCTCGGTCTGGTCTGATCTTAGACTGGGAATGAACTTCGTATGCCTAAGCCAACCGACGAAACGAGCGGGCGGGTGGGCGGGCACTACGCCGGCCAGAGAGACGAGATGGGCAAGCCGTGGATCGATAGGGTGGTAGGTGGGTTTAGGCACATCTTCATTTTTTTGCATGCAAATGCCATTTTCATGGCTTGTAAATTCACACAATGGTCCCTTAGGCCTTCACGTGAAGTTTCATGGCAAGACGACTCGTTTTTTATTTTTTATGATTTTTGAAACTTTTTATGGTTCGGGATTTTTTAAAATTTTTTTGGAAGGAGTTTTGCCCCAAACCTGGTAGATGTGATCCTTGTATTTTTTTTGGCATGCACAAAAAATTTCAGCTAAAAACTCGAAGTGTACAAGATTTTGTGACCATTTGAAAAAAGTGTCCCCATTTTAAACACTTTAATGGCTACTACCAGCAAACCTGTAAAATACCAAATGCTCTTTAAGGGGGTGTGAGTTCTCAAGGTTTGGTGAGGGATAGGGGGCCAATATAAGGGCCAAGTACCAGCACGTATCACACATCATGTGTGCACAGCCCCCCGACCCCCCCGATCGTCGGAACCCTAATACCGCCGGTCAGGTTCTCTGACGATGGTGTCCCGACAAAGAAAAATGCGGCACCAGCACATGCCTGAGCCCAGCATGTGCTGCCGCAACCGTTGGTCCGGTCCGATCTTAGACTGGGAATAAACTCCGTATGACTAAGTCAACCCACAAAATGAGCGTGCAGCGCTCAATCGGCCAGAGGGGCGGAATGCGCAAGCCGGGGATCGATCAGGTCCCCCTCTGCATACTGCCGATCTTACTGTCGCAACCCTCAGTCCGATCTGATCTTAGACTAGGAATAAACTCCGCATGCCTAAGCCAATCGACGAAACGAGCGGACGGGCGGATGGGTACTATGCCGGCCAGAGAAATGAGATGCGCAAGCCGTGGATCGATAGGGTGGTAGGTGGGTTTAGGCACATCTTCATATTTCTATGTGCCAATGCCATTTTTATGGCTTGTAAATTGATACAATGGTCCCTTAAGCCTTCACGTGAAGTTTCATGGCAAGACGACTCGTTTTCTATTTTTCATGATTTTTGAAACTTTTTACGGTTCGGGATTTTTTAAAATTTTTTTGAAAGGCGTTTTGGCCCCAAGCTTGGTAAACGTGATCCTTGTATTTTTTTTGGTATGCACAAAAAAATTTAGCTAAAAACTCGAAGTGTACAAATTTTGTGACCATTTGAAAAAAGTGTCCTCATTTTAGACACTTTAATGGCTACTGGCAGCAAACCTGTAAAATCTCAAATGCTCTTTAAGGGGGTGTGAGTCCTTGAGATTTGATGAGGGATAGGGGGCCAATATAAGGGCCAACTACCAGTACCCATCGCACGTCATGTGGTATGCCTAAGCCAACCACATCATGTGGTCTGGTCCGATCTTAGACTGGGAATGAACTCCGTATGCCTAAGCCAACCGATAAAACGAGCGGGCGGGCGAGCGGGCGGCCACTATGATAGCCAGAGAGGCGGGATGCGTAAGCCGTGGATCGATAGGGTGGTAGGTGGGTTTAGGCACATCTTCATATTTCTGTGAGCCAATGCCATTTTTATGGCATGTAAATTCATACAATTGTCCCTTAAGCCTTCACGTGAAGTTTAATGGCAAGACGACTCGTTTTTTATTTTCACGATTTTTGAAACTTTTTACGGTTCGGGATTTTTTAAAAATTTTTTGAATGGAGTTTTGGTCCCAAACTTGGTAGACGTGATCCTTGTATTTTTGTTGGCATGCACAAAAATATTCAGCTAAAAACTCGAAGTTTACAAGATTTTGTTACCATTTCAAAAAAGTGTCCCGATTTCAGACACTTTAATGGCTACTGGCAGCAAACCTGTAAAATCTCAAATGCTCTTTAAAGGGGTGGGAGTTCTCAAGGTTTGATAAGGGATAGGGGGCCAATATAAGGGCCAAGTACCAGCACCCATCTGACATCATGTGCGCACACACCCCCCGGCTCCCTCGATCGTCGGAACCCAATGCCGCCGGTCAGGTTCTCCGGTGATGCTTCGGTGATGGTGCCCCGATGAAGAAAAATGCAGCACCAGTGCATGCCCAAGCCTAGCATGTTCTGCCGCAAAGCTCGGTCTAGTCCGATCTTAGACTGGGAATGAACTTCGTATGCTTAGACTGGGAATGAATTTCGTATGCCTAAGCCAACCGACGAAACGAGCAAGCGGGCGAGCTGGCGGGCAGAGAGGCGTGATGCGTAAGCCGTGGATCGATAGGGTGGTAGGTGGGTTTAGGCACATCTTCATATTTCTGCGAGCCGATGCCATTTTTATGGCATGTAAATTCATACAATGGTCCCTTAAGCCTTCACGTGAAGTTTCATGGCAAGACGACTCGTTTTTTATTTTTCATGATTTTTGAAACGTTTTGCGATTTGGGATTTTTTAAAATTTTTTTGAAAGGATTTTTGGTCCCAAACTTGGTAGACATTATCCTTGTATTTTTGTTGGCATGCACAAAAAAATTTAGCTAAAAACTCGAAGTGTACAAGATTTTGTTACCATTTGAAAAAAGTGTCCCCATTTCAGAAACTTTAATGGCTACTGGCAGCAAACCTGTAAAATCTCAAATGCTCTTTAAAGGGGTCGGAGTTCTCGAGGTTTGATGAGGGATAGGGGGCCAATATAAGGGCCAAGTACCAGCACCCATTGCACATCATGTGCGCACACACCCCCCGGCTCCCTCGATCGCCGGAACCCCAATGCCGCCGGTCAGGTTTTCCAGTGATGCCTCGGTAATGGTGCCAAGGCAAAGAAAAATGCGGCACCAGCACATGCCCAAGCCCAACATGTGCAGCCGCAACCGTCGGTCCAGTACGACCTTAGAATGGGAATGAACTCCGTATGCTTAGACGGGGAATGAACTTCGTATGCCTAAGTCAACCCACGAAACGAGCGTGCGGGCGCTCAGTCGGCCAGCGGGGCAGGATGCGCAAGTCGGGGATCCGTCGGGTCCCCCTCTGTGTGCTATCGCAACCTTTGGTCTGGTCCGATCTTAGACTGGGAATGAACTCCGTATGCTTAAGCCAACCGATGAAACGAGCGAGTGGACGGGCGGGCACTACGTCAGCCAGAGAGACGGGATGCGCAAGCCGTGGATCGATAGGGTGCTAGGTGGGTTTAGGCACATCTTCATATTTCTGCATGCCAATGCCATTTTTATGGCTTGTAAATTCATACAATGGTTCCTTAAGCCTTCACGTGAAGTTTCATGGCAAGATGACTCGTTTTCTATTTTTCATGATTTTTGAAACTTTTTTGGTTTGGGATTTTTTAAAACTTTTTCGAAAGGATTTTTGGCCCCAAACTTGGTAGGCGTGATCCTTGTATATTTTTTGGCTTGCATAAAAAAATTCAGCTAAAAACTCGAAGTGTACAAGATTTTGTGACCATTCCAGACACTTTAATGGCTATTGGCAACAAACCTGTAAAATCTCAAATGCTCTTTAAGGGGGTATGAGTTCTCGAGGTTTGATGAGGGATAGGGGGCCAATATAAGGGCCAAGTACCAGCACCCATCGCACATCATGTGCGCACACACCCCCCCGGCCCCTCGATCGCTGGAACCCCAATGTCGTCGGTCAGGTTCTCCGACGATGCACCGACGATGGTGCCCCGATGAAGAAAAATACGGCACCAGCAAATGCCCGAGCCCAACATGTGTGGCTGCAACCCTCAGTTCGGTCTGATCTTAGATGGGGAATGAACTCCGTATGCTTAGACTGGGAATGAACTTTGTATGCCTAAGTAAACCCACGAAACGAGCGTGCGGGCGCTCAGAAGGCCAGCGGGGCGGGATGTGCAAGCCGGGGATCTGTCGGGTCCCCCTCTGCGTGCTGCCACAACCCTCAGTCTGGTCCGATCTTAGACTGGGAATGAACTCCATATGCTTAAGCCAACCGATGAAACGAGCGAGCGAGCGGGCGGGCAGGCACCATGTCAGCGAGAGAGACGGAATGCGCAAGCTGTGGATCGATAGGGTGGTAGGTGGGTTTAGGCACATCTTCATATTTCTACGTGCCAATGGCTTGTAAATTCATACAATGGTTCCTTAAGCCTTCACGTGAAGTTTCATGGCAAGATGACTCGTTTTCTATTTTTCATGATTTTTGAAACTTTTTTGGTTTGGGATTTTTTAAAACTTTTTCGGAATGATTTTTGGCCCCAAACTTGGTAGGTGTGATCCTTGTATATTTGTTGGCATGCATAAAAAATTCAGCTAAAAACTCGAAGTGTACAAGATTTTGTGACCATTTGAAAAAAGTGTCCCCATTTCAGACACTTTAATGGCTACTGGCAGCAAACCTGTAAAATCTCAAATGCTCTTTAAGGGGGTGTGAGTTCTCGAGGTTTGATGAGGGATAGGGGCCAATATAAGGGCCAAGTACCAGCACCCATCGCACATCATGTGCACACACCCCCCTCGGCCCCCTGATCATCGGAACCCTAATGCTGTCGATCAGGTTCTCCGATGATGGTGCCCCGACGAAGAAAAATACGGCACCAGCACATGCCCGAGCCCAGCATGTGTTGCAGCAACCCTCGGTACGGTCCGATCTTAGACTGGGAATGAACTCCGTATGACTAAGTCAACCCACGAAACGAGCGTGCGGGCGCTCAGCCGGCCAGAGGGGCGAGATACGCAACCTGGGGTTCGATCGGGTCCCCCTCTGCGTTTTGCCTATCTTACTGCCACAACCCTCGGTCCGGTCTAATCTTAGACTAGGAATGAACTCCGTATGCCTAAGCCAACCGGTGAAACAAACGGGAGGGCGGGCACTACATCGGCCAAAGAGACGGGATGCGCAAGCCGTGGATAGATATGGTGGTAGGTGGGTTTAGGCACATCTTCATTTTTCTGCGTGCCAATGCCATTTTTATGGCTTCTAAATTTGTACAATGATCCCTTAAGCCTTCACGTGAAGTTTCATGGCAAGACGACTCATTTTTTATTTTTCATGATTTTCAAAACTTTTTACGGTCCAGGATTTTTTAAAATTTTTTCGAAAGGAGTTTTGGCCCCAACCTTGGTAGACGTGATCCTTGTATTTTTTTTGGCATGCACAAAAAATTTCAGCTAAAAACTCGAAGTGTACAAGATTTTGTGATTATTTGAAAAAAGTGTCCCCATTTCAGACACTTTAATGGCTATTGGCTGCAAACCTGTAAAATTTCAAATGCTCTTTCAGGGGGTGTGAGTTCTCGAGGTTTGATGAGGGATAGGGGGCCAATATAAGGGCCAAATACCAGCACCCATCGCACATCATGTGCACACAACCCCCCCGGCCCCTCCGATCGCCAGAACCCCAATGCCGTCGGTTAGGTTCTCCGACGATACTCCGGTGATGGTGCCCCGACGAAGAAAAATGTGACCCCAACACATGCTCGAGCCCAGCATGTGTTGCCACAACCATCGGTCTAGTCCGATCTTAGATTGGGAATGAACTCCGTATGCTTAGACTGGGAATGAACTCTGTATGCCTAAGTCAACCCACGAAACGAGCGTGCGGGTGCTCAGTCGACCAGAGGGGTGGGACGCACAAGCCGGGCATCGGTTGGGTCCCCCTCTGCGTGCTGCTGATCCTACTGCTACAACCCTCGGTCCGGTTTGATCTTAGACTATGATTGAACTCCGTATGCCTAAACCAACCAACGAAACGAGCGGGCTGGCAGGCGGGCGGGCACTACGCCGACTAGAGAGACAGGATGTGCAAGCCATGGATCGATAGGGTGGTAGGTGGGTTTAGGCACATCTTCATATTTCTACGTGCCAATACCAATTTTATGGCTTGTAAATTCATACAATGGTCCTTTAAGCCTTAACGTGAAGTTTCATGGGAAGACGACACGTTTTCTATTTTTCACGATTTTTGAAACTTTTTGAGGTTCGAGATTTTTCAAAATTTTTTCGGAAGGATTTTTGGTCCCAAACATGGTAGACGTGATCCTTGTATTTTTGTTGGCATGCACAAAACAATTCAGCTAAAAACTCGAAGTGTTCAAGATTTTGTGACCATTTGAAAAAAGTGTCCCCATTTCAGACACTTTAATGGCTACTGGCAGCAAACCTGTAAAATCTCAAATGCTTTTTAAGGGGGTGTGAGTTCTCGAGGTTTGATGAGGGATAGGGGGCCAATATAAGGGCCAAGTACCAGCACCCATCGCACATCATGTGCGTTCACCCCCTAGGCCCCCCCGATTGCCGGAACCCCAATGTAGTCGGTCAGGTTCTCTGACGATGCTCCGGCGATGGTGCCCCGGTGAAGAAAAATACGGCACCAGCACATGCCCTAGCCTAGCATGTGTTGCCGTATCCCTCAGCTCAGTCCGATCTTAGACTGGGAATGAACTACATATGCTTAGACTGGGAATGAACTACATATGCTTAGACTGGGAATGAACTCCGTATGCCTAAGTCATCCAATAAAACGAGCGTGTGGGCGCTTAGTCTGCCAGAGGGGCGGGATGCGCAAGCCGACGATCGGCCGGGTCCCCCTCTACGTGTTGCCGATCCTACTGCAGCAACCCTTGATCCAATCTAATCTTAGACTGGGAATGAACTCCGTATGCCTAAGCCAACCGACAAAACGAGCAAGCGGGCGGGCGGGCACTATGCCGGCTAGAAAGACGGGATGCGCAAGCCGTGGATCGATAGGGTGGTAGGTGGGTTTAGGTGCATCTTCATATTTCTGCATGCCAATGCCATTTTTATGGCTTTTAAGTTCATACAATGGTCCCTAAAGCCTTCACGTGAAGTTTCATGGCAAGACGACTCGTTTTCTATTTTTCACGATTCATGAAACTTTTTGCGGTTCGAGATTTTTTAAAATTTTTTCGGAAGGAGTTCTGGCCCCAAACATGGTAGACGTGATCCTTGTATTTTTTTTGGCATGCACAAAACAATTCAGCTAAAAACTCGAAGTGTACAAGATTTTGAGACAATTTGAAAAAAGTGTCCCCATTTCAGACACTTTAATGCCTACTGGTAGCAAACCTGTAAAATCTCAAATGCTCTTTAAGGGGGTATGAGCTCTCGAGGTTTGATGAGGGATAGGGGGCCAATATAAGGGCCAAATACCAGCAGCCATCGGACATCAAGTGCGCACACCCCCCGGCCCCCTCGATCGTCAGAACCTCAATGCCATCGGTCAGGTTCTCCGGTGATGCTCCGGCGATGGTGCCCCAGCCAAGAAAAATGTGACACCAGCACATGCCCAAGCCCAATATGTGCTGCTGCAACCCTCGGTCTGGTCCGATCTTAGACTAGGAATGAACTCCCTATGCTTAGAATGGGAATGAACTTCGTATGCCTACGTCAACCCATGAAATGAGCGTGCGGGCGCTCAGCCGGCCAGAGGGACGGGATGCGCAAGTCGGGATCAACCGGGTCCCTTTCTACGTGCTGTCAATCCTACTATCACAACCCTCAGTCCGATCCAATCTTAGATTGGGAATGAACTCCGTATGCCTAAGCCAACCGACGAAATGAGCGGGAGGGTGGGCACTACACCGATCAAAGAGACAGGATGCGCAAGTCGTGGATCGATAGGGTGGTAGGTGAGTTTAGGCACATCTTCATATTTCTACATGCCAATGCCATTTTGATGGCTTGTAAATTCGTACAATGATCCCTTAAGCCTTCACGTGAAGTTTCATGGCAAGACGACTCGTTTTCTATTTTTCACGATTTTCAAAACTTTTTACGGTTTGAGATTTTTTGAAAGGCGTTTTGGCCCCAAAATTGGTAGACGTGATCCTTGTATTTTTGTTGGCGTGCACAAAAAAATTCAGCTAAAGATGCGAAGTGTACAAGATTTTGTGACCATTTGAAAAAAGTGTTCCCATTTCAGACACTTTAATGGCTACTGGCAGCAAACCTGTAAAATCTCAAATGCTCTTTAAGGGGTGTGAGTTCTCGAGGTTTGATGAGGGATAGGGGGCCAATATAAGGGCCAAGTATCAGCACCCATCGCACATCATGTGCGCACACCCCCTTTCGGCACCCCCGATCGCCGAAACCCCAATACCGCTGGTCAGGTTCTCCGACGATGCTCCGGTGATGGTGCCCTGACGATGAAAAATGTGGCACCAGCACATGCCCGAGCCCAGCATGTGCTGCCGCAACCCTCAGTCCGGTCTAATCTTAGACTGGGAATAAACTCCATATGCTTAGACTGGGAATGAACTCCGTATGCCTAAGTCAAACCACAAAACGAGTGTACGGGCGTTCAATCGGCCAGAGGGGCGGGATGCGTAAGCTGGGGATCGGCTGGGTCCCCCTCTGCATGCTGTCGATCCTGCTGCCGCCACCCTCAGTCCGGTCCGATCTTAGACTGGGAATGAACTCCGTATGCCTAAGCCAACCGACGACACGAGCGGGTGAGCAGGCGGGCGGGTAGGCACTACGCCGACCAGAGAGACGGGATACGTAAGCCGTGGATCGATAGGGTGGTAGGTGGGTTTAGGCACATCTTCATATTTCTGTGTGCCAATGCCATTTTTATGGCTTGTAAATTCACACAATGGTCCCTTAAGCCTTCACGTGAAGTTTCATGGCAAGACGACTCGTTTTCTATTTTTCATGATTTTCAAAACCTTTTGCGGTTCAGGATTTTTTAAAATTTTTTCAGAAGGAGTTTTGGCCCCAAACTTGGTAGATGTGATCCTTGTATTTTTTTTTGCATTCACAAAAAAATTCAGCTAAAAACTCAAAGTGTACAAGATTTTGTGACCATTTGAAAAAAGTGTCGCCATTTCAGACACTTTGATGGCTACTGGCAGCAAACCTGTAAAATCTCAAATGCTGTTTAAAGGGGTGTGAGTTCTCGAGGTTTGATGAGGGATAGGGGACCAATATAAGGGCCAAGTACCAGCACCCATTGCACATCATGTGCGCACACCCCCTGCCCGCCGATCGCCGAAACCCAATGCCGTCGATCAAGTTCTTCGGCGATGGTGCCCTGGCGAAGAAAAATACGGTCGTAGCACATGCCCGAGCCCAGTATGTGCTACCGCAACCCTCGGTCCGATCGGATCTTAGACTAAGAATGAACTCCGTATGCCTAAGCCGACCGATGAAACGAGCGGACAGGTAGGCGGGCGGGCACAACATTGGCCAGAGAGACGGGATGCGTAAGCCATGGATCGATAGAGTGGTAGGTGGGTTTAGGCACATCTTCATATTTCTGTGTGCCAATGAAATTTTTATGGCTTGTAAATTCATACAATGGTCCCTTAAGCCTTCACGTGAAGTTTCATGGCAAGACGACTCGTTTTCTATTTTTCACGATTTTCAAAACTTTTTACGGTTCGAGATTTTTTAAAATTTTTTCGAAAGGAGTTTTGACCCCAAACATGGTAGACGTGATCCTTGTATTTTTTTTGGCATGCACAAAAAATTCAGCTAAAAACTCGAAGTGTACAAGATTTTGTTACCATTTGAAAATAGTGTCCCGATTTTAGACACTTTAATGGCTACTGGCAGCAAACCTGTAAAATCTCAAATGCTCTTTAAAGGGGTGGGAGTTCTCGAGGTTTGATGAGGGATAGGGGGCCAATATAAGGGCCAAGTACCAGCACCCATCACACATCATGTGCGCCCACCCCTCCGGCCCCCCCGATCGCCGGAACCCTAATGTCACCGGTAAGGTTCTCTGGCGATGCTCCGACGATGGTGCCTCGGCGAAGAAAAATGCGGCCCCAGCACAAGCCCGAGCCCAGTACGTGCTACTGTAACCCTCGGTCTGGTCCGATCTTAGACTGGGAATGAACTCCATATGCTTAGATTGGGAATGAACTCCGTATGCCTAAGTCAACCTACGAAACGAGCGTGCGGGTGCTCAGCCGACCAGAGGGGGGGATGCGCAAGCCAGGGATCGGTCGGCTCCCCCTCTACGTGCTGCGAATCCTACTACTGCAACCCTCAGTCCGATCTGATCTTAGACTGGGAATGAACTCAGTATGCCTAAGCCAACCGATGAAACGAGCGGGCAGGCGGGTACTACGTCGGCCAGAGAGACGGGATGCGCAAGCCATGGATTGATAGGGTGGTAGGTGGGTTTAGGCACATCTTCATATTTTTGCATGCCAATGCCATATTTATGGCTTGTAAAGTCATACAATGGTCCCTTAAGCCTTCACGTGAAATTTCACGGCAAGATGACTCGTTTTCTATTTTTCATGATTTTTTAAACTTTTTGCGGTTTGGGATTTTTTAAAATCTTTTCGAAAGGAGTTTTGGCCCCAAACTTGGTAGACATGATCCTTGTATTTTTTTTGGCACGCACAAAAAAATTCAGCTAAAAAACTCGAAGTGTACAAGATTTCGTGACCATTTGAAAAAAGTGTCTCCATTTCAGACACTTTAATGGCTACTGGCAGCAAACCTATAAAATCTCCAATGCTCTTTAAGGGGGTCTGAATTCTCGAGGTTTGATGAGGGATAGGGGGCCAATATAAGGGCCAAGTACCAGCACCCATCGTACATCATGCGCGCACACCCCCCGGCCCCCCCGATCGCCAAAACTCCAATGCCGCCGGTCAGGTTCTCCGGTGATGCTCTGGCGATGGTGCCGCGGCAAAGTAAAATACGGCACCAGCACATGCCCGAGCCCAGCATGTGCTACCGCAACCCTTGGTCCAGTCCAATCTTAGACTGGGAATGAACTCCGTATGCCTAAGTCAACCCACGAAACGAGAGTGTAGGCGCTCAGCCTGCCAGAGGGGCGGGATGCGCAAGCCGGGGATCGACCGGGTCCCTTCTGCGTGCTGTCGATCCTACTGCCGCAACCCTCAGTCAGGTTTGATCTTAGGCTGGGAATTAACTCCGTATGCCTAAGCCAACCGACGAAACGAGCGGATGGGCGGGCGGGCAATACGCCGACCAGAGAGACGGGATGCGCAAGCCGTGGATCGATAGGGTGGTAGGTGGGTTTAGGCACATCTTCATATTTCTGCGTGCCAATGCCATTTTTATGTATTGTAAATTCATACAATGGTCCCTTAAGCCTTCACGTGAAGTTTGATGGTAAGACGACTCGTTTTTTATTTTTCACAATATTCAAAACTTTTTGCGGTTCGAGATTTTTTAAAATTTTTTCGAAAGGAGTTTTGGCCCCAAACATGGTAGACGTGATCCTTGTATTTTTTTTGGCATGTACAAAAAAATTCAGCGAAAAACTCGAAGTGTACAAGGTTTTGTGACCATTTGAAAAAAGTGTCCCCATTTCAGATACTTTAATGGCTACTGGCAGCAAACTTATAAAATCTTAAATGCTCTTTAAGGGGGTGTGAGTTCTCGAGGTTTAATGAGGGATAGGGGGCCAATATAAGGGCCAAGTACCAGCACCCATCGCACATCATGTGCGCACACCCCCCCGACCCCCCGATCGTCGGAACCCCAATGCCGCCGATCAGGTTCTCCGGTGATGCTCTAGTGATGGTGCCCCGATGAAGAAAAATACGGCACCAGCACATGCCCGAGCCCAGCATGTGCTACCACAACCCTCGGTCTGGTCCAATCTTAGATTGGGAATGAACTCCGTATGCCTAAGTCAACCCACGATATGAGCGTGCGGGCACTTAGCCGGTCGAAGGGGCAAGATGCGCAAGCTGAGGATCGATCGGGTCCCCCTCTGCGTGCTGGCGATCCTGCTATAGTAGCCCTCGGTCTGTTGCAATCTTAGACTGGGAATGAACTCCGTATGCCTAAGCCAACCGACGAAACGAGCAGGCGGGCGGGTGGGCGGGCACTACGCCGGCCAGAGAGACGGGATGCGCAAGCCGTGGATCGATAGGGTGGTAGGTGGGTTTAGGCATATCTTCATATTTTTATGTGCTAATGTCATTTTTATGGCTTGTAAATTTATACAATGGTCCCTTAGGCCTTCACGTGAAGTTTCATGGCAAGACGACTCGTCTTCTATTTTTCAGGATTTTCGAAACTCTTTGCAGTTTGGGATTTTTTAAAATATTTTTGGAAGGAGTTTTGGCCCCAAACTTGGTAGAAGTGATCCTTGTATTTTTGTTGGCATGTGCAAAAACATTCAGCTAAAAACTCGAAGTGTACAAGATTTTGTGACCATTTGAAAAAAGTGTCCCCATTTCAGACACTTTAATGGTACTGGCAACAAACCTGTAAAATCTCAAATGCTCTTTAAGGGAGTGTGAGTTCTCGAGGTTTGATGAGGGATAGGGGGCCAATATAAGGGCCAAGTACCAACACCCATCACACATCATGTGCGCACACCCCCCGACCATCCCGATCGTCGGAACCCCAAAGCCGTCGGTCAGGTTCTCTGACGATGCTTCGACGATGGTGCCCCGATAAAGAAAAATTCGGCACCAGCACATGCTCGAGCCCAACATGTGCTGCCGCAACCTTCGATCTGATTTGATCTTAGACAGGGAATGAACTCCGTATGCTTAGACTGAGAATAAACTCCGTATGCCTAAGTCAACCCACGAAACGATCGTACTGGCGCTTAGCCGGCCAGAGGGGAGGGATGCACAAGCCGATGATCGGTTCGGTCCCCTCTGTGTGCTACCAATCCTGCTACTGCAACCCTCGATCCTATCCGATCTTAGACTGGGAATGAACTCCATATGCCTAAGCCAACCAACGAAATGAGCGGTCGGGGGGGCGGGCGGCCACTACGTCGGCCAGAGAGAAGGGATGCACAAGCCATGCATCGATAGGGTGGTAGGAGTGTTTAGGCACATCTTCATATTTTTGCATGGCAATGCCAATATAAGGGCCAAGTACCAGCACCCATCATACATCATGTGCGCACACCCCCCTCGGCCCCCCCGATCACCGGAACCCCAATGCCATTGGTCAGGTTCTCCAGTGATGGTGACTCGGTGAAGAAAAATACGGCACCAGCACATGCCCGAGCCCAGCATGTGCTGCCGCAAACCTCAGTCTGATCCGATCTTAGACTGAGAATGAACTACGTATGCTTACACTAGGAATGAACTCCGTATGCCTAAGTCAACCCACGCAACGAGCGTGCGGGCGCTCAATCGGCCAGAGGGGGGGGATGCGTAAGCCGAGGATCGGTCAGTTCCCCCTTTACGTGCTGGTGATCCTACTACCATAACCCTCAGTCCGGTGCAATCTTAGACTGGGAATGAACTCCGTATGCCTAAGCCAACCGACGAAATGAGTGGGCGCAAACTTGGGATTTTTTAAAATTTTTTTAGAAGGAGTTTTGACCCCAAACATGGTAGACGTGATCCATTTATTTTCGTTGGCATGCACCAAAAAATTCAGCTAAAAACTCAAACTGTGCAAGATTTTGTGACCATTTGAAAAAAGTGTCCCCATTTTAGACACTTTAATGGCTACTCGCAGCAAACCTGTAAAATCTCAAATGCTCTTTAAGGGGGTATGAGTTCTCGAGGTTTGATGAGGGATAGGGGACCAATATAAGGGCCAAGTACCAGCACCCATCGCATATCACGTGCGTACACCCCCGGCCCCCCCGATCGTCGAAACCCTAGTGCCGCCGGTCAGGTTCTCCGGCGATGCTTCAGCGATGGTGGCCCGACGAAGAAAATTACAGCACCAACAAATGCCTGAGCCCAGCATGTGATGCCGTGACCTTCAATCCAGTCTGATCTTAGACTGGGAATGAACTCCGTATGCCTAAGCCAACAGACGAAACAAGCGGGCGGGCACTATGTCGGCCAGAGAGACGGGATGTGCAAGTCGTGGATCGATATGGTGGTAGGTGGGTTTAGGCACATCTTCATATTTCTACGTGCCAATGCCATTTTTATGGCTTGTAAATTCATACAATGGTCCTTTAAGGCTTCACGTGATCTTTCATGGCAAGAAGACTCGTTTTCTACTTTTCACAATTTTTGAAACCTTTTACGATTTAGGATTTTTTAAAATTTTTTCGGAAAGAGTTTTGGCCCCAAACTTGGTAGACGTGATCCTTGTATTTTCCTTGGCATGCACAAAAAGAATCAGCTAAAAACTCGAAGTGTACAAGATTTTGTGACCATTTGAAAAAAGTGTCCCCATTTCAGACACTTTAATGGCTATTGGCAGCAAACCGGTAAAATCTCAATTGCCCTTTAAGGGGGTGTGAGTTCTCGAGGCTTGATGAGGGATAGAGGGCCAATATAAGGGCCAAGTACCAGTACCCATTTCACATCAAGTGCGCACACCCCCCCGGCCCCCTATCGCCGGAACCCCAATGCCGTCGATCAGGTTCTCTGACGATGGTGCCCCGCAAAGAAAAATATGACACCAGCACATGCTCGAGCCCAGCATGTGCTGTCACAACCTTCAGTCTGGTCCGATCTTAGACTGGGAATGAACTCCATATGCTTAGACTAAGAATGAACTCCGTATGCCTAAGTCAACCCATGAAATGAGCGTGCGGGCGCTCAGCCGACAAGAGGGGTAGGATGCGTATGCCGAGGATCGGTCGAGTCCACCTTGCGTGCTGCCGATCCTACTGCCATAACCTCGGTCTGATCCAATCTTAGACTAGGAATGAACTCCGTATGCCTAAGCCAACCGACGAAACGAGTGGGCGGGTGGGCGGGCAGGCACTACGCCGGCCAGAGAGACGGGATGCGCAAGCCGTGGATCGATAGAGTGGTAGGTGGGTTTAGGCACATCTTCATATTTTTGTGTGCCAATGCCATTTTTATTTCTTGTAAATTCATACAATGGTCCCTTAAGCCTTCACGTGAAGTTTCATGGCAAGATGACTCGTTTTCTTTTTTTCATGATTTTTGAAACTTTTTGCGGTTCGAGATTTTTTAAAATTTTTTCGGAAGGATTTTTGGCCCCAAACTTGGTAGACGTGATCCTTGTATTTTTATTGGCATGCACAAAAAAATTTAGCTAAAAACTCGAAGTGTATAGGATTTTGTGACCATTTGAAAAAAGCGTCCCTATTTCAGACACTTTAATGGCTACTGGCAACAAACTTGTAAAATCTCAAATGCTCTTTAAGGGGGTGTGAGTTCTCGAGGTTTGATGAGGGATAGGGGGCCAATATAAGGGCCAAGTACCAGCACCCATCACACATCATGTGCGCACATGCCCCCCGGCCCCCCCGATCGCCCGAACCACAATGCCGCCGGTCAGGTTCTCCGACGATGGTGCCCCGAGGAAGAAAAATACGGCACCAGCACATGCTCGAGCCCAGCATGAGCTGCCGCAACCCTCGGTCCTATCCAATCTTAGATTGGGAATGAACTCTGTATGCTTAGACTAGGAATGTACTCCATATGCCTAAGTCAATCCACGAAACGAGTGTGCGGGCGCTCAGTCGGCCAGAGGGGCGGGATGCGCAAGCCGGAGATCGATTGGGTCCCCCTCTATGTGTGGCCGATCCTGCTGCCGTAACCCTCGGTCTGGTCTGATCTTAGATTGGGAATGAACTCCGTATGTCTAAGCCAACTGACGAAACAAGCGGGCGGGCGGGCGGGCACTACGCCGACCAGAGAGACGGGATGCGTTAGCCGTGGATCGATAGGGTGGTAGGTGGGTTTAGGCACATCTTCATATTTCTATGTGTCAAAGCCATTTTTATGGCTTGTAAATTCATACAATGGTCCCTTAGGCCTTCACGTGAAGCTTCATGGCAAGACGACTCGTTTTCTATTTTTCATGATTTTTGAAACTTTTTACGGTTCGAGATTTTTTAAAATTTTTTCGGGAGGATTGTTGGCCCCAAACTTGGTAGATGTGATCCTTGTATTTTTGTTGGCATGCACAAAAAAATTCAGCTAAAAACTCGAAGTGTACAAGTTTTTGTGACCATTTGAAAAAAGTGTCCCCATTTTAGACACTTTAATGGCTACTTGAAGCAAACCTATAAAATCTCAAATGCTCTTTAAGGGGGCGTGAGTTGTCGAGGTTTGATGAGGGATAGGGGGCCAATATAAGGGCCTAGTACCAGCACCCATCGTACATATGTGAGCACACCCCCCGACCCCCCCGATCACCGGAACCTCAATACCGTCGGTCAGGTTCTCCGACGATGCTCCAGCGATGGTGCCTCGACGAAGAAAAATACGGCACCAGCACATGCCCGAGCCCAGCATGTGCTACCATAAAACTCAGTCCGGTCTGTCCAAGACTGGGAATTAACTCCGTATGGTTAGATTAGGAATGAACTTCGTATGCCTAAGTCAACCCACGGAACGAGCTTGCGGGCGCTCAGTCGGCCAGAGGGGCGAGATGCGCAAGTCGGGGATCAGTCGGGTCCCCCTCTGCGCGCTGCCGATCCAGCTACCGTAACCCTCGGTCTGGTCTGATCTTAGATTGGGAATGGACTCTGAATGCCTAAGCCATCCGACGAAACGAGCGGGCGGGCAGGCGGGTCGGCTCAACGTCGACCAGAGAGACGGGATGCGCAAGTCATGGATCGATAGGGTGGTAGGTGGGTTTAGGCACATCTTCATATTTGCATGTGCCAATGCCATTTTTATGGCTTGTTAGTTCATACAATGGTCCCTTAAGCCTTCATGAGAAGTTTCATGGCAAGACGACTCGTTTTCTATTTTTCACGATTTTTGAAACTTTTTACGGTTCGAGATTTTTTAAAAGTTTTTCGGAAGGAGTTTTGGCCCCAAACTTGGTAGATGTGATCCTTGTATTTTTGTTGGCATTCACAAAAAAATTCAGCTAAAAACTAGAAGAGTACAAGATTTTGTGACCATTTGAAAAAAGTGCGCCCATTCCAGACACTGTAATGGCTACTAGCAGCAAACCTGTAAAATCTGAAATGCTCTTTAAGGGGGTGTGAGTTCTCGAGGTTTGATGAGGGATAGGGGACCAATATAAGGGCCAAGTACCAGCACCCATCACACATATGTGCGCACACGCCCCCGGCCCCCCCGATCGCCGGAACCACAATGTCGTCGGACAGGTTCTCCAACGATGCTCTGACGATGGTGCCCCGAGGAAGAAAAATGTGACACCAGCACATGCCCGAGCCCAGCATGTGCTGTCGTAACCCTCGGTCTGGTTTGATCTTAGACTGGGAATGAACTCCGTATGCTTAGACTGGGAATGAACTTTGTATGCCTAAGTCAACCCATGAAACGAGCGTGCGGTCGCTCAGTCGGCCAGAGGGGCGGGATGCACAAGCTGGGGATCGATCGGGTCCCCCTCTGCGTGCTGCCAATCCTGCTACCACAACCCTCAGTTTGGTCTGATCTTAGACTGGGAATGAACTCTGTATGCCTAAGCCAATCGATGAAATGAGCGGGCAGGCGGGCGGGCGGGCACTACGCTGGCCAGAGAGAGGGGATGCGCAAGCCGTGGATCGTTAGGGTGGTAGGTGGGTTTAGGCACATCTTCATATTTCTGCATGCCAATGCCATTTTTATGGCTTGTAAATTCATACAATGGTCCCTTAAGCCTTCACGTGAAGTTTCATGGCAAGACGACTCGTTTTTTATTTTTCAAGATTTTTGAAACTTTTTGCGGTTCGAGATTTTTTAAAATTTTTTAAGAAGGAGTCTTGGCCCCAAACTTGGTAGATGTGATCCTTGTATTTTTGTTGGCATGCACAAAAAAATTCAGCTAAAAGCTCGAAGTGTGCAAGATTTTGGGACCATTTGAAAAAAGTGTCCCCATTTCAGACACTTTACTACCTACTGGCAGGAAACCTGTAAAATCTCAAATGCTCTTTAAGGGGGTGTGAGTTCTCGAGGTTTGGTGAGTGATAGGGGGCCAATATAAGGGCCAACAACCAGCACCCATCGCACATCATGTGCGCACACCCCCCGGCCCCCTCGATCATCGGAACCCCAATGCCGCCGGTCAGGTTCTTCGACGATGCTCTGACGAAGAAAAATGCGGCACCAGCACATGCCCAAGCCCAGCATGTGCTACCGCAACCCTCGGTCCGATCTGATCTTAACTGGGAATGGACTTCGTATGTTAAGACTGGGAATGAACTCCGTATGCCTAAGTCAACCCACGAAACGAATGTGCGGGCGCTCAAAAGGCCAGAGAGGCGGGATGCGCAAGCCGGGGATCGATCGGTCCCCCTCTACGTGCTGCTGATCCTGCTACTGTAACCCTTGGTCCGATCTAACTTAAACTGGGAATGAACTCCATATGCCTAAGCCAACCGATGAAATGAACGGGCGGGCAGGCGGGCGGGCACTATGCCGGCCAGAGAGACGGGATGCGCAAGCTATGGATCGATAGGGTGGTAGGTGGGTTTAGGCACATCTTCATATTTTTATGTGCCAATGCAATTTTTATGGCTTGTAAATTCATACAATGGTCCCTTAAGCCTTCACGTGAAGTTTCATGGCAAGACGACTTATTTTCTATTTTTCATGATTTTTGAAACATTTTACGGTTCGGGATTTTTCAAAATTTTTTCGGAAAGAGTTTTGGCCACAATCTTGGAAGACGTGATCCTTTTATTTTTTTTGGCACGCATAAAAAAATTCAGCTAAAAACTAGAAGAGTACAAGATTTTGTGACCATTTGAAAAAGTGTCCCCATTTCATACACTTTAATAACTACTGGAGGCAAAACTATAAAATCTCAAATGCTTTTTAAGGGGGTGTGAGTTCTCAAGATTTGATGAGGGATAGAGGGCCAATATAAGGGCCAAGTACCTTCACCCATCGTACATCATGTGCACACACCCCTCCGGCCCCCATGATCATCGGAACCCCAATGCCGCCGGTCAGGTTCTTCAGTGATGCTCTGACGATGGTGCCCCGACGAGGAAAAATGTGGCACCAACACATGCCCAAGCCCAGTCCGATCTTAGACTGGGAATGAACTTCGTATGCTTAGACTGGGAATGAACTCCGTATGCTTAAGTCAACCCACAAAATGAGCGTGCGGGCGCTCAGTCGGCTAGAGATACGGGATGCACAAGCTGGGGATCAACTGGATCCCCCTCAGCGTGCTGTTGATCTTGCTGCCATAACCCTTGGTCCGACCCGATCTTAGACTAGGAATGAACTTCGTATGCCTAAGCCAACCGATGAAACGAGCGGGCGACCACTACGCCGGCTAGAGAGACGGGATGCGCAAGCCGTGGATCGATAGGGTGGTAGGTGGGTTTAGGCACATCTTCATATTTGCGCATGTGAATGCCATTTTTATGGCTTGTAAATTCATACAATGGTCCCTTAACCCTTCACGTGAAGTTTAATGGCAAGACGACTCGTTTTTTATTTTTCATGATTTTTTAAAACTTTTTGTGATTCAGGATTTTTTAAAAGTTTTTCGAAAGGATTTTTGGCCCCAAACTTGGTAGACGTGATCCTTGTATTTTTGTTGGCATGCATAAAAAAATTCAGCTAAAAACTCGAAGTGTACAAGATTTTGTGACCATTTGAAAAAAGTGTCCCCATTTCAGACACTTTAATGGCTACTGGCAGCAAACCTGTAATATCTCAAATGCACTTTAAGGGGGTGTGAGTTCTCAAGGTTTGATGAGGGATAGGGGGCCAATATAAGGTCCAAGCACCAGCACCCATCGCACATCATGTGCGCACACCCCCTCGGCCCCTCCGATCGCCAGAACCCCAATGCCGTCGGTTAGGTTATCCGGCGATGCTCCGACGATGGTGCCCCGACGAAGAAAAATGCGGCACCAGCACATGCCCGAGCCCAGCATGTGCTGCCGTAACCCTCGGTTCGGTCTGATCGTAGACTAGGAATGAACTCCGTATGCTTAGACTGGGAGTGAACTCCGTATGCCTAAGTCAACCCACGAAGTGAGGTGCGGGCGCTCAGCCGGCCAGAGGGGCGGGATGCGCAAGCCGGGGATCGATCGGGTCCTCTTCTGCGTGCTGCTGATCCTGCTACCGCAACCCTATTTCTGGTTCGATCTTAGACTGGGAATGAACTCCATATGCCTAAGCGAACCGACGAAATGAGTGGGCGGGCAGACGGGCGGGCACTACGCCGGCCAGAGAGACGGGATGCACAAGCTGTGGATCGATAGGGTGGTAGCTGGGCTTAGGCACATCTTCATATGTCTGTGTGCCATTGAGATTTTTATGGCTTTTAAATTCACACAATGGTCCCTTAAGCCATCACGTGAAGTTTCATGGCAAGACGACTCATTTTCTATTTTTTATGATTTTTAAAACTTTTTACGGTTCGAGTTTTTTAAAATTTTTTCAAAAGGAGTTTTGGCCCCAAACATGGTAGATGTGATTCTTGTATTTTTGTTGGCATGCGTAAAAAAATTCAGCTAAAAACTCGAAGTGTACAAGATTTTGTGACCATTTGATAAAAGTGTTCCCATTTCAGATACTTTAATGGCTACTGGCAGCAAACCTGTAAAATCTCAAATGCTCTTTAAGGGGGTGTGAGTTCTCCAGGTTTGATGAGGGATAGGGGGCCAATATAATGGCCAAGTACAAGCACCCATCGCACATCATGTGCGTACACCCCCCGGCCCCCCCGATCATCGGAACCCTAATGTCACCGATCAGGTTCTCCGATGATGCTCCGACGATAGTGCCCCGATGAAGAAAAATGTGGCACCAGCACATGCCCGAGCCCAGCATGTGCTACTGCAACCCTCGGTCTGGTCCGATCTTAGACTGGGAATGAACTCGGTATGCTTAGACTGGGAATGAACTCCGTATGCCTAAGTCAACCCATGAAACGAGTGTGCGGGCGCCCAACCGGCCAGAGGGGTGACATGCGCAAGCCGGGCATCGACATGGGTCCCCCTCTACGTGCTGCCGATCCTATTCCTGCAACTCTCTATTCGGTCTGATCTTAGACTAGGAATGAACTCTGTATGCCTAAGCCAACCGACAAAACAAGCGGGCGGGCGGGTCGGCAAGCACTACGCCGGCCAGAGAGACGGGATGCGCAAGCCGTGATCGATAGGGTGGTAGGTGGGTTTAGGCACATCTACATATTTCTACGTGCCACTACCATTTTTATGGCTTGTAAATTCATACAATGGTCCCTTAAGCTTTCACGTGAAGTTTCATGGCAAGACGACTCATTTTCTATTTTTCACGATTTTTGAAACCTTTTGTGGTTCGGGATTTTTTAAAATTTTTTTGGAATGAGTTTTGGCCCCAAACTTGGTAGATGTGATCCTTGTATTTTTGTTGGCATGCATAAAAAAATTCAGCTAAAAACTCGAAGTGTACAAGA
Source organism: Durio zibethinus (assembly GCF_047325235.1). Taxonomy (NCBI): domain Eukaryota; kingdom Viridiplantae; phylum Streptophyta; class Magnoliopsida; order Malvales; family Malvaceae; genus Durio; species Durio zibethinus. The sequence continues at coordinate 11,290,210 of NC_143183.1, read as the reverse complement.
TTTTGTGAGCATTTGAAAAAAGTGTCGCCATTTCAGACATTTTAATGGCTACTGGCAGCAAACCTGTAAAATCTCAAATGCTCTTTAAGAGGTGTGAGTTGTCAAGGTTTGATGAGAGATAGGGGGCCAATATAAGGGCCAAGTACCAGCACCCATCGCACATCATGTGCGCACACCCGCCCGGCCTCCTCGATCGCTGGAACCCTAATGCCGCCGGTCAGGTTCTCCGACGATGCTCCGGTGATGGTGCCCTGGTGAAGAAAAATACGGCACCAGCACATGCCCGAGCCCAGCATATGCTGTCGCAACCCTCGGTCCGGTCCGAGCTTAGACTGGGAATGAACTCTGTAAGCTTAGTCTGGGAATGAACTCCGTATGCCTAAGTCAACCCACGAAACGAGCGTACGGGCGCTCAGCCGACCATAGGGGCTGGATGCGTAAGCCGGAGATCGGTCGGGTCCCCCTTTGCATACTGCCGCAACCCTTGATCCTATCTGATCTTAGACTGGAATGAACTTCGTATGTATAAACCAACCGACGAAACGAGCGAGCGGGCGGGCGGGCACTACGTCGGCCAGAAAGACGGGATGCACAAGTCATGGATCGATAGGGTGGTAGGTGGGTTTAGGCACATCTTCATATTTCTACATGCCAATGCCTTTTTTATTTCTTGTAAATTCATACAATGGTCCCTTAAGCCTTCACGTGAAGTTTCATGGCAAGATGACTCGTTTTCTATTTTTCATGATTTTCAAAACTTTTTACGGTTCGAGATTTTTTAAAATTTTTTCAAAAGGAGTTTTGGCACAAAACCTGGTAGAGGTGATCCTTCTATTTTTGTTGGCATGCACAAAATAATTCAGCTAAAAACTCGAAGTGTACAAGATTTTGTGACCATTTGAAGAAAGTGTCCCCATTTCAAACACTTTGATGGCTACTGGCAACAAACCTGTAAAATCTCAAATGCTCTTTAAAGGGGGTGTGAGTTCTCGATGTTTGATGAAGGATAGGGGGCTAATATAAGGGCCAAGTACCAGCACCCATCGCACATCCCGTGCGCACACCCCCCGGCCCCCCGATCACCGGAACCCCAATGCTGTCGGTCAGGTTCTCCGACGATGCTTCGGTTACGGTGCCCTGGTGAAGAAAAATGCGAAAGCTGCACCTGCCCGAGCCCAGCATGTGCTGCCGCAACCCTCGGTTAGGTCCAATCTTAGACTGGGAATGAACTCCGTATGCTTAGACGGGAATGAACTCCGTATGCCTAAGTCAACCCACGAAACGAGCGTGCGGACGCTCAGCCGGCCAGAGGGCAGGATATGCAAGCCGGGGATCGGAAGGGTCCGCCTCTGCGTGCTGTCGACCCTGCTGCCACAACCCTCAGTCTGATCCGATCTTATACTGGGAATGAACTCCGTATGCCTAAGCCAACCGACGAAACGAGTGGGCAGGCACTACGCCGCCCAGAGAGACAGGATGCGCAAGCCGTGGATCGATAGGGTGGTAGGTGGGTTTAGGTACATCTTCATATTTCTGTTTGCCAATGCCATTTTTATGGCTTGTTAATTCATACAACGGTCCCTTAAGCCTTCACATGAAGTTTCATGGCAAGACGACTCGTTTTCCATTTTTCATGATTTTCAAAACTATTTACGGTTCGGTATTTTTTAAAATTTTTTTGGAAGGAGTTTTGGCCCCAAAATTGGTAGACGTGATCCTTGTATTTTTTTTAGCATGCACAAAAACTTTAGCTAAAAAATCGAAAGTGTACAAGATTTTGTGAATATTTGAAAAAAGTGTCCCCATTTCAGACACTTTAATGGCTACTGGCAGCAAACCTGTAAAATCTCAAATGCTCTTTAAGGGGGTGTCATTTCTCGAGGTTTGATGAGAGATAGGGGGCCAATATAAGGGCCATGTACCAACACCCATCGCACATCATGTGCGGACACCCCCTGGCCCCCCCGATCGCTGGAACCACAATGCCGCCGATCAGAGAGACGGGATTTGCAAGCCGTGCATCGATAGGGTGATAGGTGGGTTTAGGCACATCTTCATATTTCTGCATGCCAATGCCATTTTTATGGCTTGTAAATTCATACAATGGTCCCTTAAGCCTTCACGTGAAGTTTCATGGCAACACGACTCGTTTTCTATTTTTCACGATTTTCCAAAGTTTTGGCGGTTCGGGATTTTTGAAAATTTTTTCGAAAGGTGTTTTGTCCCCAAACTTTGCAGACGTGATCCTTGTATTTTTCTTGGCATGCATAAAAAAATTCAGCTAAAAACTCGAAGTGTACAGGATTTTGTGACCATTGGAAAAAAGTGTCCCCATTTCAGACACTTTAATGGCTACTGGCAGCAAACCTGTAAAATCTCAAACGCTCTTTAAGGGGGTGTGAGTTCTAGAGGCTTGATGAGGGATAGGGGCCCAATATAAGGGCCAAGTACCACCACCCATCACACATCATGTGTGGACACCCCCCGGCCCCCCTGATCGCCGGAACCCCAATGCCGTCGGTCAGGTTCTCCGGCGATGCTCCGACGATGGTGCCCCGGCAAAGAAAAATGCGGCACCAGCACATGCCCGAGCCCAGCATGTGCTGTCGCAACCCTCGGTCCATCCGATCTTAGACTAGGAATAAACTCTGTATGCTTAGACTAGGAATGAACTCCGTATGCCTATGTCAACCCACGAAACGAGCGTACAGGCGCTCAGCCGGCCAGAGGGGCGGGATGCACAAGTCGGGGATCGACCGGGTCCCCCTCTGTGTGCTGCTGATCTTGCTGCTGCAACCCTCTATCTGGTCCGATCTTAGACTGGGAATGAACTCCGTATGCCTAAGCCAACCGACGAAATGAGCGGGTGGGCGGGCGGGCGGGCACTACGTCGGCCAGAGAGACGGGATGCGCAAGCCATGGATCAATAGGGTGGTAGGTGGGTTTAGGCACATCTTCATATTTCTATATGCCAATGCCATTTTTATGGCATGTAAATTCATATAATGGTCCCTTAAGCCTTCACGTGAAGTTTCATGGCAAGACGACTCGTTTTCTATTTTTCATAATTTTTGAAACTTTTTGCTGTTTAGGATTTTTAAATTTTTTACGAAAAGATTTTTGGACCCAAACTTAGTAGACGTGATCCTTGTATTTTTGTTGGCATGCACAAAAAAAATCAGCTAAAAATTCGAAGTGTACAAGATTTTGTGACCATTTGAAAAAAGTGTCCCCATTTTAAACACTTTAATGGCTACTGGCAGCAAACCTGTAAAATCTCAAATGCTCTTCAGGGGGGGTGAGTTCTCGAGCTTTGATGAGGGATAGGGGGCCAATATAAGGGCCAAGTTCCAGTACCCATCGCACATCATGTGCGCACACGCCCCCTAGCCCCCCGATCATCGAAACCCTAATGCCACCGATCAGGTTCTCCGATGATGGTGCCACGGTGAAGAAAAATACGGCACCAGCACATGCCCGAGCCCAGCATGTGCTGCTGCAACTCTCGGTTCGGTCCGATCTTAGACTGGGAATGAACTCCGTATGCCTAAGCCAACTAACAAAACGAGCGTGCGGGCGGGCGGGCGCTACGCCGGCCAGAGAGACGGGATGTGCAAGCCGTGGATCGATAGGGTGGTTAGTTGGTGGGATTAGGCGCATCTTCATATTTCTGCATGCCAATGCCATTTTTATGGCTTGTAAATTCATACAATGGTCCCTTAAGCCTTCACATGAAGTTTCATAGCAAGACGACTCGTTTTCTATTTTTCACGATTTTTGAAACTTTTTACCGTTCGGGATTTTTTTAGATTTTTTCGGAAGGATTTTTAACCCCAAACTTGGTAGACGTGATCCTTGTACTTTTTTTGGCATGCACAAAAAAATTCAGCTACAAACTCGAAGTGTACAAGATTTTGTGACCATTTGAAAAAAGTGTCCCCATTTCAGACACTTTAATGGCTACTGGCAGTAAACCTGTAAAATCTCAAATGCTCTTTAAGGGGGTGTGAGTTCTCAAGGTTTGATAACGGATAGGTGGCCAATATAAGGGCCAAGTAGCAGCACCCATCGCACATCATGAGCGCACACCCCCTCGGCCCCCCTGATCGTCGGAACCCCAATGCCGTCGGTCAGGTTCTTCGTCGATGCTCCGGCGATGGTGCCCCGACGAAGAAAAATGCGGCATCAGCACATGCCCGAGCCCAAAATTTGCTGCCGCAACCCTCGGTCTGATCCGATCTTAGAATAGGCAAGAACTCCTTATGCTTAGACTGGGAATGAACTCCGTATGCCTAAGTCAACCCACGAAACGAGCGTGCGGGCGCTCAGCCGGCCAGAGGGGCGTGATGTGCAAGCCGGGGATCGACCGGGTCCCCCTCTGCATGCTGCTTATTCTGCTGCCACAGCCCTCAGTCTGGTCCAATCTTAGATTGGGAATGAACTCCGTATGCCTAAGCCAACCGATGAAACGAGCGCGCGGGTGGGCAGGCACTACTCCAACCAGAGAGACGAGATGCGCAAGCTGTAGATCGATAGGGTGGTAGGTGGGTTTACACACATCTTCATATTTCTGCATGCCAATGCCATTTTTATGGCTTGTAAATTCATACAATGGTCCCTTAAGCCTTCACGTGAAGTTTCATGGCAAGATGACTCGTTTTCTACTTTTCACGATTTTTGAAACTTTTTATGGTTCGGGATTTTTTAAAATTTTTTCGGAAGGATTTTTGGCCCCAAACTTAGTAGACGTGATCCTTGTACTTTTTTTGGCAAGAAAAAAAAAATTCAGCTAAAAACTCAAAGTGTACAAGATTTTGTGACCATTTGAAAAAAGTGTCCCCATTTCAGACACTTTAATGCCTACTGGCAGCAAACCTGTAAAATCTCAAATGCTCTTTACGGGGGTGTGAGTTCTCGAGGTTTGATGAGGGATAAGGGGCCAATATAAGGGCTAAGTACCAGCACCCATCGCACATCATGTGCACGCACCCCCCGCTAGCCCCCTCGATCGTCGGAACCCCAATGCCACCGGTCAGGTTCTCTGGCGATGCTCCGATGATGGTGCCCCGTTGACAAAAAATGCGGCACCAGCACATTCCTGAGCCCAGCATCTACTTTCCCAACCCTCAGTCCAGTCCGATCTTAGACTGGGAATGAACTCTGTATGCTAAAACTGGGAATGAACTCCATATGCCTAAGTCAACCCACGAAACAAGCGTGTGTGCGCTCAGCCGGCCAGAGGGGCGGGATGCGTAAGCCGAGGATCGATCGGGTCCCCCTCTATGTGCTACCGAGCCTACTGCTGCAACCCTCGGTCTGGTCCAATCTTAGACTGGGAATGAACTCCGTATGCCTAAGCCAATCGACGAAATGAGCGGGCGGGCACTACATCGGCCAGAGAGACGGGATGCGTAGGCCGTGCATCGATAGGGTGCTAGGTGGGTTTAGGCACATCTTCATATTTCTGCATGCCAATGCCATTTTTATGGCTTGTAAATTCATACAATGGTCCCTTAAGCCTTCACATGAAGTTTCATGGCAAGACGACTCGTTTTCTATTTTTCATAATTTTTGAAATATTTTACGGTTCGAGATTTTTTAAAATTTTTTCGGAAGGAGTTTTTACCCCATACTTGGTAGACGTGATCCTTGTATTTTTGTTGGCATGCACAAAAACAAATCAGCTAAAAACTCGAAGTGTATAAGATTTTGTCACCACATGAAAAAAGTGTCCCTATTTCAGACACTTTAATGGCTACTGGCAGCAAACCTATAAAATCTCAAATGCTCTTTAAGGGGGTGTGAGTTCTCGAGGTTTGATGAGGGATAGGGGGCCAATATAAGGGCCAAGTACTAACACCCATCGCTCATCACATGCGCACACCCCCCCGGACCCCCGATCGCCTGAACCCCAATGCTGCCGGTCAGGTTCTCCGGTGATGCTCCGGCGATGGTGCCCCGACGAAGAAAAATGTGGCACCAGCACATGCTCGAGTCCAGCATGTGCTACCGTAACCCTCGGTCCAACCCGATCTTCGACTGGGAATGATCTTCGTATGCTTGGACTGGGAATGAACTCTGTATACTTAAGTCAACCCATGAAACGAGTGTGCGGGCGCTCAGCCGGCCATAAGGGCGGGATGTGCAAGCCAGGGATCGGTCGGGTCCCCCTCTACGTGTTGCCGATCCTGCTGCCGCATCCCTCGGTCTGGTTTGATCTTAGGCTGGGAATGAACTCCGTATGCTTAAGCCAATCGATGAAACGTGCGGACGGGCGGGCACTACGACAGCCAGAGAGACGGGATGCGCAAGCCATGGATCGATAGGGTGGTAGGTGGGTTTAGGCACATCTTCATATTTCTGCATGCCAATGCCATTTTTATGGCTTGTAAATTCATACAATGGTCCCTTAAGCCTTCACATGAAGTTTCATGGCAAGACGAATCGTTTTCTATTTTTCATGATTTTTGAAACTTTATACGGTTCAGGATTTTTTAAAATATTTTTGAAAGGAGTTTTTCCCCAAACTTGGTAGACGTGATCCTTTTATTTTTGTTGGCATGCACAAAAAAATTTAGCTAAAAACTCGATGTGTACAAGATTTTGTGACCATTTGAAAAAAGTGTCCACATTTCAGACAATTTAATGGCTACTGGCAGCAAACTTGTAAAATCTCAAATGCTCTTTAATGGGGTGAGAGTTCTCGAAGTTTGATGAGGTATAGGGGGCCAATATAAGGGCCAAGTACCAGCACCCATCGCACATCATGTGCGCACACCCCCCAACCCCCCTGTTCGTCGTAACCCCAATGCCGTCGGTCAGGTTCTCTGGCGATGCCCAGGCGATGGTGCCCCGATGAAGAAAAATAAGGCACCAACACATGCCTGAGCCCAGCATGTGCTGTCGTAACCCTCTGTCCGGTTCGATCTTAGACTGGGAATGAGCTCCGTATGCCTAAGCCAACCGACGAAATGAGCGGACGGGCGGGCACTACGCCGGCCAGAGAGACGGGTTGCGCAACCCGTGTATCGATAGGGTGGTAGGTGGGTTTAGGCACATCTTCATATTTCTATGTGCCAATGCCATTTTTATGGCTTGTAAATTAATACAATGGTCCCTTAAGCCTTCACGTGAAGTTTCCTGGCAAGACAACTCGTATTCTTTTTTTCACGATTTTTAAAACTTTTTGCGGTTCAAGATTTTTTAAAATTTTTTCGAAAGGAGTTTTGGCCCCAAACTTGTAGATGTGATCCTTGTATTTTTGTTGGCATGTACAAAAAAAATCAGCTAAAAACTCGATGTGTACAAGATTTTGTGACCATTTGAAAAAAGTGTCCCCATTTCAGACAATTTAATGGCTACTGGCAGCAAACCTGTAAAATCTCAAATGCTCTTTAAGGGGGTGTGAGTTCTCAAGGTTTGATGAGGGATGGGGGGCCAATATAAGGGCCAAGTACCAGCACCCATCGCACATCATGTGCGCACACCCCCCGCCCCCCGATCGTCGGAACCCCAATGCCGCCGATCAGGTTCTCTGATGATTCTCCGGCGATGGTGCCCCAGCGAAGAAAAATACAGCACCAGCACATGCTCGAGCCCAGCATGTGCTACCGCAACCCTCGGTCCGGTCCGATCTCAGACTGGGAATGAACTCCGTATGCCTAAGTGAACCAGTAAAACGAGCGTGCGGGCGCTTAGTTGGCTAGAGGGGTGGGATGCATAAGTCGGGGATCGACCGAGTCCCCCACTGTGTGCTGTCGATCTTGCTGCCGTAATCCTCGGTTTGATCTAATCTTAGACTGGGAATGAACTTCGTACGGCTAAGCCAACCGATGAAATGAGCGGGCGGACGGGCGGGCAATATGGCGGCCAGAGAGACAGGATGTGCAAACTGTGGATCGATACGGTGGTAGGTGGGTTTAGGCACATCTTCATATTTCTACAAGCCAATGCCATTTTTATGGCTTGTAAATTCATACAATGGAGCCTTAAGCCTTCACATGAAGTTTCATGGCAAGATGAATCGTTTTCTATTTTTCATGATTTTTGAAACTTTTTATGGTTCGGGATTTTTTAAAATATTTTCGAAAGTAGTTTTTCCCCAAACTTGGTAGACGTGATCCTTTTATTTTTGTTGGCATGCACAAAAAAATTCAGCTAAAAACTCGATGTGTACAAGATTTTGTGACCATTTGAAAAAAGTGTCCCCATTTCAGACAATTTAATGGCTACTGGCAGCAAACCTGTAAAATCTCAAATGCCCTTTAATGGGGTGTGAGTTCTCGAGGTTTGATGAGGGATAGGGAGCCAATATAAGGGCCAAGTACCAGCACCCATCGCACATCACGTGCGCACACCCCCCCGGACCCCCGATCGCCTGAACCCCAATGTCGTCGGTCAAGTTTTCCAGCAATGCTCCGACGATGGTGCCCTGGTGAAGAAAAATGTGGCAGCAGCACATGCCCGAGCCCAGCATGTGCTACCACAACCCTCGGTCCAACCCGATCTTAGACTGGGAATGATCTCCGTATGCTTGGACTGGGAATGAACTCTGTATGCCTAAGTCAACCCACGAAACGAGTGTAAGGGCATTCAGCCGACCATAGGGGCGGGATGCGCAAGCCAGGGATCGGTCGGGTCCCCTCTACGTGTTGCCGATCCTGCTGCCGCATCCCTCAGTCCGGTTTGATCTTAGGCTGGGAATGAACTCTGTATGCTTAAGCCAACCGACGAAACATGCGGGCGGGCGGGCACTACGACAGCCAGAGAGACGGGATGCGCAAGCCGTGGATCGACAGGGTGGTAGGTGGGTTTAGGCACATCTTCATATTTCTGCATGCCAATGCCATTTTTATGGCTTGTAAATTCATACAATGGTCCCTTAAGCCTTCACATGAAGTTTCATGGCAAGACGAATCGTTTTCTATTTTTCATGATTTTTGAAACTTTTTGCGGTTCGAGATTTTTTAAAATATTTTCGAAAGGAGTTTTTCCCCAAACTTGGTAGACGTGATCCTTTTATTTTTGTTGGCATGCACAAAAAAATTTAGCTAAAAACTCGATGTGTAAAAGATTTTGTGATAATTTGAAAAAATTGTCCCCATTTCAGACAATTTAATGGCTACTAGCAGACAAATCTGTAAAATCTCAAATGCTCTTTAATGGGGTGTGAGTTCTCAAAGTTTGATGAGGGATAGGGGGCCAATATAAGGGCCAAGTACCAGCACCCATCGCACATCATGTGCGCACACCCCCCGGCCCCCCCTTTCGTCGTAACCCCAACGCCGTCGGTCAGGTTCTCTGGTGATGCTCCGGCGATGGTGCCCCGGCGAAGAAAAATAAGGCACCAGCACATGCCCTAGCCCAGCATGTGCTATCGCAACCCTCTGTCTGGTCTGATCATAGACTGGGAATGAGCTCCGTATGCCTAAGCCAACCGACGAAATGAGCGGGCAGGCGGGCGGGCACTACGCCAGCCAGAGAGACGGGATGCGCAACCCGTGTATCGATAGGGTGGTAGGTGGGTTTAGGCACATCTTCATATTTCTGTGTGCCAATGCCATTTTTATGGCTTGTAAATTAATACAATGGTCCCTTAAGCCTTCACGTGAAGTTTCATGGCCAGACAACTCGTATTTTTTTTTTCACGATTTTCAAAACTTTTTGCAGTTCAGGATTTTTTAAAATTTTTTCGGAAGGAGTTTTGGCCCCAAACTTGGTAGATGCGATCCTTGTATTTTTGTTGGCATGTACAAAAAAAAGCAGCTAAAAACTCGAAGTGTACAAGATTTTGTGACCATTTGAAAAAAGTGTCCCCATTTCAGACACTTTAATGGCTACTGGCAGCAAACCTGTAAAATCTGAAATGCTCTTTAAGGGGGTGTGAGTTCTCAAGGTTTGATGAGGGATAAGGGGCCAATATAAGGGCCAAGTACCAGCACCCATCGCACATCATGTGCGCACACCCCCCCGACCCCTCCGATCGTCGGAACCCGAATGCCGTCGGTTAGGTTTGCCGATGATTCTCCGACGATGGTGCCCCGGCGAAGAAAAATGCAGCACCAGCACATGCCCGAGCCCAGCATGTGCTGCCACAACCCTCGCTTCGGTCCGATCTCAGACTGGGAATGAACTCCGTATGCCTAAGTCAACCAATAAAACGAGCGTGCGGGCGCTCAGTCGGCCAGAGTGGTGGGATGCATAAGTCGGGGATCGGCCAAGCCCCCCACTGTGTGCTACCAATCTTACTGCCGACACCCTCGGTTCGATCTAATCTTAGACTGGGAATGAACTTCGTACGCCTAAGCCAACCGACGAAATCAGCGGGCGGGCGGGCGGGCAATATGGCGGCCAGAGAGACAGGATGCGCAAGCCGTGGATCGATAGGGTGGTAGGTGGGTTTAGGCACATCTTCATATTTCTACATGCCAGTGCCATTTTTATGGCTTGTAAATTCATACAATGGTCCCTTAAGCCTTCACATGAAGTTTCATGGCAAGACGAATCGTTTTCTATTTCTTATGATTTTTGAAACTTTTTGTGGTTCGAGATTTTTTAAAATATTTTCGAAAGGAGTTTTTCCCCAAACTTGGTAGACGTGATCCTTTTATTTTTGTTGGCATGCACAAAAAAATTCAGCTAAAATCTCGATGTGTACAAGATTCTGTGACCATTTGAAAAAAGTGTCCCCATTTCAGACAATTTAATGGCTACTGGCAGCAAACCTATAAAATCTCAAATGCTCTTTAATGGGGTGTGAGTTCTCGAGGTTTGATGAGGGATAGGGGGCCAATATAAGGGCCAAGTACCAGCACCCATCGCACATCAAGTGCGCACACCCCCCTGGCCCTTCCGATCGTCGGAACCCCAATGCCGTCGGTCAGGTTCTCCGGGGATGGTGCCCCGGTGAATAAAAATGTGGCACCAGCACATGCTCGAGCCCAACATGTGTTGCCACAACCCTCGGTCGGGTTTGATCTTAGACTGGGAATAAATTCCGAATGCTTAAACCAACCGACAAAACGAGCGGGCGGGTGGGCGGGCGGGCGGGCGGGGACTACGCCGGCCAGAGAGACGGGATGCGCAAGCCGGGATCGATAGGGTGGTAGGTGGGTTTAGGCATATCTTCATATTTTTGCATGCCAATGCCATTTTAATGGCTTGTAAATTCATACAATGGTCCCTTAAGCCTTCACGTAAAGTTTCATGGCAAGACGACTCGTTTTCTATTTTTCATGATTTTTTAAACTTTTTGCGGTTCGGGATTTTTTTAAATTTTTTTGGCAGGACTTTTAGCCCCAAACTTGGTAGACGTGATCCTTGTATTTTTTGTGGCATGCACAAAAAAAATCAGCTAAAAACTCGAAGTGTACAAGATTTTGTGACCATTTGAAAAAAGTGTCCCCATTTCAGACACTTTAATAGCTGCTGGCAGCAAACTTGTAAAATCTCAAATGCTCTTTAGGGGGGTGTGAGTTCTCGAGGTTTGATGAGGGATAGGGGGCCAATATAAGGACCAAGAACAAGCACCCATCACACATCATGCATGCACACCCCCCGATTGTCGGAACCCCAATGCCATTGATCAAGTTCTCCGACGATGCTCCGGCGATGCTGCCCCGACGGAAAAAAATGTGGCACCAGCACTTGCCCGAGCCTAGCATGTGCTGCTGTAACCCTCGGTATGGTCCGATCTTAGACTGTGAAAGAACTCCGTATGCCTTAGCCAACCGATGAAACGAGCGGACGGGCGGGCGGGTGGGCACTACGCCGGCAAGAGAGACGGGATGCACAAGCCGTGGATCGATAAGGTGGTAGGTGGGTTTAGGCATATCTTCATCTTTCTATGTGCCAATACCATTTTTATGGCTTTTAAATTCATACAATGGTCCCTTAAGCCTTCACATGAAGTTTCATGGCAAGACGACTCGTTTTCTATTTTTCACGATTTTTGAAACTTTTTGTGGTTCGGGATTTTTTAAAATTTTTTCGGAAGGATTTTTGGCCCCAAACATGGTAGACGTGATCCTTGTATTTTTTTTGGTATGCACGAAAAAAATCAGCTAAAAACTCGAAGTGTACAAGATTTTGTGACCACATGAAAAAAGTGTCCCCATTTCAGACACTTTAATGGCTACTGGCAGCAAACCTGTAAAATATCAAATGCTCTTTAAGGGGGTGTGAGTTCTCAAGGTTTGATGAGGGATAGGGGCCCAATATAAGGGCCTAGTACCAGCACCCATCGCACATCATGAGTGCACACCCCCTCGGCCCTCCCGATCGTCGGAACCCCAATGCCTTCGGTCAGGTTCTCCGGCAATGGTGCCCCGGTGAAGAAAAATGTGGCACCAGCACATGCTCGAGCCCAGCATGGGCTACCGCAGCCCTCAGTTTGATTCGATCTTAGACTGGCAATGAACTCCGTATTCCTAAGTCAACCCATGAAATGAGCGTACAGGCGCTCAGTCGGCTAGAGGGGCGGGATGCGCAAGCCGAGGATCGACCGGGTCCCTCTTTATGTGCTGTCGATCCTGCTGCCGCAACCCTTAGTTCAGTCCAATCTTAGACTGGGAATGAACTCCATATGCCTAAGCCAAACGACGAAACGAGCGGGCGGGCGAGCACTACGCCGGCCAGTGAGACGGGGTGTGCAAGCCGTGGATCGATAGGGTGGTAGGTGGGTTTAGGCACATCTTCATATTTTTGCATGCCAATGCCATTTTTATGGCTTGTAAATTCATACAATGGTCCCTTAAGCCTTCACGTGAAGTTTCATGGCAAGACGAAGTTTTGGCCCCAAACTTGGTAGACGTGATCCTTGTGTTTCTGTTGGCATGCACAAAAAAATTCAGCCAAAACTCGAAGTGTACAAGATTTTGTGACCATTTGAAAAAAGTATCCCCATTTCAGACACTTTAATGGCTACTGGTAGCAAACTTGTAAAATCTCAAATGCTCTTTAAGGGGGTGTGAGTTCTCGAGGTTTGATGAGGGATAGAGGCCTAATATAAGGGCCAAATGCCAGCACCCATCGCACATCATGTGCGCACACCCCCCCGGCCCACCCGATCGTCGAAACCCAATGCCGTCGATCAGGTTCTCCGGCGATGTCCAGCGATGGTGCGCCGATGAAGAAAAATGCGACACTAGCACATGCCGGAGCCCAGCATGTGCTGCCGCAACCCTCGGTCCGATCTGATCTTAGACTAGGAATGAACTCCGTATGCTTAGACTAGGAATGAACTCCGTATGCCTAAGTCAACCCAGGAAACGAGTGTGCGGGCGCTCAGCTGGCCAGAGGAGCGGGATGCGTACGCCGAGGATCGGACGGGTCCCCCTTTGCGAGCTGCCAATCCTGCTGCCGTAACCCTTGGTTCGGTTCGATCTTAGATTGGGAATGAACTCCGTATGCCTAAGCCAATTGACGAAACGAGCGGACGGACGGGCAGGTGGGCACTACGTCAGCCAGAGAGATGGGATGCGGAAGTCATGGATCGATAGGGTGGTAGGTGGGTTTAGGCACATCTTCATATTTCTTTATGCCAATGCCATTTTTATGGCTTGTAAATTCATACAATAGTCCCTTAAGCCTTCACGTAAAATTTCATGGCAAGACGACTCGTTTTCTATTTTTCACTATTTTTGAAACTTTTTGCGGTTCGGTATTTTTTAAAATTTTTTTGCAAGGAGCTCTGGCCCCAAACTTGGTAGATGTGATCCTTTTATTTTTGTTGGCATGCACAAAAAAAAATCAACTAAAAACTCGAAGTGTACAAGATTTTGTGACCATTCGAAAAAAGTGTCCCCATTTCAGACACTTTAATGGCTACTGGTAGCAAACCTGTAAAATTTCAAATGCTCTTTAAGGGGGTGTGAGTTCTCAAGGTTTGATGAAGGATAGGGGGCCAATATAAGGGCCAAGTACCAGCACCCATCGCACATCATGCGTGCACCCCCCCGGCCCCTCTGATCGCCGAAACCCCAATGTCGTCGGTCAGGTTCTCCGACGATGGTGCCCCAGGAAATAAAAATGCGGCACCGGCACATGCCCAAGCCCAGCATGTTCTATCGCAACCCTCGGTCTGGTCCGATCTTAGACTGGGAATGAACTCTGTATGCTTAGACTGGGAATGAACTCCGTATGCCTAAGTCAACCCACGGAACGGACGTGTGGGCTCTCAGCTGGCCAGAGGGGCGGGATGCGCAAGCCGGGGACCGGTCGGGTCCACCTCTGCATGCTGCCGATCTTGCTGCCACAACCCTCTGTTCGGTCTGATCTTAGACTAGGAATGAACTCCGTATGCCTAAGCCAACCGAGGAAACGAGCGGGCGGGCAGGCGATCACTACGCCGACTAAAGAGACGGGACGCGCAAGCCGTGGATTGATAGGGTGGTTGGTGGGTTTAAGTACATCTTCATATTTCTGCATGCCAATGCCATTTTTATGGCTTGTAAATTCATACAATGGTCCCTTAAGCCTTCACGTGAAGTTTCATGGCAAGACGACTCGTTTTCTATTTTTCACTATTTTTGAAACTTTTTGTGGTTAAGGATTTTTTAAAATTTTTTCGGAAGGATTTTTGGCCCCATACTTGGTGGACGTGATCCTTGTATGTTTGTTGGCATGCATAAAAAAAATCAGCTAAACACTCGAAGTGTACAAGATTTTGTGACCATTTGAAAAACGTGTCCCCATTTTAGACACTTTAATTGCCACTGGCAGCAAACCTGTAAAATCTTAAATGCTCTTTAAGGGGGTGTGAGTTCTCGAGGTTTGATGAGGGATAGGGGGCCAATATAAGGGCCAAGTACCAGCACCCATCGCACATCATGTGCGCACACCCCTCGGGCCCCCCGATCGCCAGAACCCCAATGCTGTCGATCAGGTTCTCCGGTGATTCTCTGGTGATGGTGCACCGGCAAAGAAAAATGCGGCACCAGCGCATGCTCGAGCCCAGCATGTGCTATCGCAACCGTCGATCTGGTCCGATCTTAGACTGGGAATGAACTCCGTATGCCTAAGCCGACCGACAAAACACGCGGGCGAACGGGCGGGCGAGCACTACGCCGACCAGAGAGACAGGATGCGCAAGCCGTGGATCGATAGTGTGGTAGGTGGGATTAGGCACATCTTCATATTTCTATGGGCCAATGCCATTTTTATGGCTTGTAAATTGATACAATGGTCCCTTAAGCCTTGACATGAAGTTTCATGGCAAGACGACTCGTTTTCTATTTTTCACGATTTTTGAAACTTTTTGCGGTCGAGATTTTTGAAAATTTTTTCGGAAGGAGTTTGGCCCCAAACTTGGTAGCGTGATCCTTATATTTTTGTTGAAATGCACAAATAAATTCAACTAAAAACTCAAAGTGTACAAGATTTTGTGACCATTTGAAAAAAGTGTCCCCATTTTTGACACTTTAATGGCTACTGCTAGCAAACCTGTAAAATCTCAAATGCTCTTTAAGGGGGTGTGAGTTCTTGAGGTTTGATGAGGGATAGGAGGCCAATATAAGGGCCATGTACCAGCACCCATCGCACATCATGTGCGCATACCCCCTGCCCCCTATCGTCGGAACCCCATTGCCGCCGGTCAGGTTCTCTGACGATTCTCCGACGATGGTGCCCTGGTGAAGAAAAATACGGCACCGGCACTTGCCCGAACCCAGCATGTGCTGACGCAACCCTAGGTACGGTCCGATCTTAGATTGGGAATGAACTCCGTATGCCTAAGCCAACTGACGAAACGAGCGGACGGGCGGGCATTACACCGACCAGAGAGACGGGATGCGCAAGCCGTGGATCAATAGGGTGGTAGGTGGGTTTAGGCACATCTTCATATTTCTGCATGCCAATGCCATTTTTATGGCTTGTAAATTCATACAATGGTCCCTTAAGCCTTCACGTGAAGTATCATGGCAAGACGACTCGTTTTCTATTTTTCATGATTTTTGAAGCTTTTTACGGTTCGGGATTTTTTAAAATTTTTTTGAAAGGAGTTTGGTCCCAAACTTGGTAGACATGACCCTTCTATTTTTGTTGGCATGCACAAAAAAATTCAGCTAAAAAATCAAAATGTACAAGATTTTGTGACCATTTGAAGAAAGTGTCCCCATTTCAGACACTTTAATAGCTACTGGCAGCAAACCTGTAAAATCTCAAATGCTCTTTAAGGGGGTGTGAAATCTCAAGGTTTGATGAGGGATAGGGGGCCAATATAAGGGCCAAGTACCAGCACCCATCGCACATCTTGTGCGCACACCCCTCCCGGCCCCCCCGATCGTCAAAACCCCAATGCCGCTGGTCGCGATGCTCTGGCGATGGTGCCCTGGCGAAGAAAAATGCAGCACTAGCAGATGCCCGAGCCCAACATGTGCTACTGTAACCCTAGGTCCGATCCAATCTTAGACTGAGAATGAACTCCATATGCTTAGACTGGGAATGAACTCCGTATGCCTAAGTCAACACACGAAACGAGCGTATGGGCGCTCAGTCGGCCAAAGGGGCGGGATGCATAAGTCGGGGATCAGTTGGGTCCCCCTCTGCATGCTGTCGATCCTGCTACCACAACCCTCAGTCCGGTCTGATCATAGACTGGGAATGAACTCTGTATGCCTAAGCCAACCGATGAAACGAGCGGGCGGGCACTACGTCGACCAGAGAGACGAAATGCGCAAGCCATGGATCGATAGGGTGGTAGGTGGGTTTAGGCACATCTTCATATTTCTGCATGCCAATGCCATTTTTATGGCTTGTAAATTCATACAATGGTCCCTTAAGCCTTCACGTGAAGTTTCATGGCAAGAGGACATGTTTTCTATTTGTCACGATTTTTGAAACTTTTGCGGTTCGGGATTTTTTAAAATTGTTTGGGAAAAAGTTTTGCCCCCAAACTTGGTAGACGTGATCCTTGTATTTTTTTTGGCATGCACAAAAAATTTAGCTAAAAACTCGAAGTGTACAAGATTTTGTGACTATTTGAAAAAAGTGTCCCCATTTTAGACACTTTAATGGCTACTAGCAGCAAACCTATAAAATCTCAAATGCGCTTTAAGGGGGTGTGAGTTCTCGAGGTTTGATGAGGGATAGGGGGCCAATATAAGGGCCAAGTACCAGCACCCATCACACATCATGTGCGCACACCCCCCCTGATGGCCCCGATCATGGGAACCCTAATACCGCCGGTCAGGTTCTCGGGCGATGCTCGAGCGATGGTGCCCCGGTGAAGAAAAATACGGCACCAGCACATGCCCGAGCCCAACATGTGCTGCCACAACCCTAGGTCCAGTCCGATATTAGACTGAGAATGAATTCGGTATGCCTAAGTCAACTCACGAAATGAGCGTGCGGGCCCCTCAGCCGACCAGAGGGGCGAGATGTGCAAGCCGGGGATCGATCGGGTCCCCCTCTATGTACTGCAGATCCTGCGGCTGCAACCCTCAGTCCGGTCTGATCTTAGACTTGGAATGAACTCCGTATGCCTAAGCCAACCGACGAAACGAACGGGCGGACGGGCGAGCGGGTGCTATGCTGACCAGAGAGACGGGATGCGCAAGCCATGTATCGATAGGGTGGTAGGTGGGTTTACGCACATCTTCATATTTCTGCATGCCAACACCATTTTTATCACTTGTAAATTCATACAATGGTCCCTTAAGCCTTCACGTGAAGTTTAATGGCAAGACAACTCGTTTTCTATTTTTCACGATTTTTAAAATTTTTACGGTTCGGGATTCTTTAAACATTTTTGGAAGGAGTTTTGGCCCCAAACTTGGTAGACATGATCCCTGTATTTTTGTTGGCATGCATAAAAAAATTCAGATAAAAACTCGAAGTGTACAAGATTTTGTGACAATTTGAAAAAAAGTGTCCCCATTTCAGACACTTTCATGGCTACTGGCAGCAAACCTGTAAAATCTCAAATGCTCTTTAAGGGGGTGTGAGTTCTCGAGGTTTGATGAGGGATAGGGAGCCAATATAAGGGCCAAATACCAGCACCCATCGCACATCATGTGCGCACACCCCCCGGCCCCCCAATCGTTGGAACCCCATTGCCACCGGTCAGGTTCTCTGGTGATGCTCCGAAGATAGTGCCCCGATGAAGAAAAATGTGCCACCAGCACATGCCCGAGCCCAGCATGTGCTGTCGTAATCCTCGGTCTGGTCCGATCTTAGACTGAGAATGAACTCTGTATGCCTAAGTCAACCCATGAAATTAGCGTTCGGGCGCTCAACCGACAAGAGGGGCGGGATGCACAAGTCAGGGATCGACCGGGTCCCCCTCTGCGTGCTGTGGATCCTGCTGCCGCAACCCTCAGTCCGGTCAGATCTTAGACTGGGAATGAACTCCGTATGCCTAAGCCAACCGACGAAACGAGCGGGCGGGTGAGCGGGCGGGCACTACGCCAGCCAGAGGGACAGGATGCGCAAGCCGTGGATCGATAGCGTGGTAGGTGGGTTTAGGCACATCTTCATATTTCTGGGTGCCAATGCCATTTTTGTGGCTTGTAAATTCATACAATGGTCCCTTAAGCCTTCACGTGAAGTTTCATGGCAAGATGACTTGTTTTCTATCTTTTATGATGTTCGAAACTTTTTGCAGTTCGGGATTTTTTAAAATTTTTTTGGAAGCAGTTTTGGCCCCAAACTTGGTAGACGTGACCCTTGTATTTTTTTGGCATGCATAAAAAAATTAAGCTAAAAACTCGAAGTGTACAAGATTTTGTGACCATTTGAAAAAAGTGTCCCCATTTCAGACACTTTAATGGCTACTGGCAGCAAACCTGTAAAATCTCAAATGCTCTTTAAGGGGGTGTGAGTTCTCGAGGTTTGATGAGGGATAGGGGGCCAATATAAGGGCCAAGTTCCAGCACCCATCGCACATCATGTGCGCACACCCCCCAGCCCCTCCGATCGTCGGAACCCCAATACCGTCGGTTAGGTTCTCCGGGGATGCTCCGACGATGGTGCCTCGGCGAAGAAAAATGTGGCACCAGCACATGACCGAGCCGAGCATGTGCTGCCATAACCCTCGGTCCGGTCCGATCTTAAACTGGGAATGAACTCCATATGCCTAAGTCAACCCACAAAATGAGCATACGGGCGCTCAGCCGGCCAGAGGGGTGGGATGCGCAAGCCGGGGATCGACAGGGTCCCCCTCTGCGTGCTGCGGATCCTACTGCCGCAACCCTCAGTCCGATCTGATCTTAGACTGGGAATGAGCGGGCCTAAGCCAACCGACGAAATGATCTTCATATTTCTGTATGCCAATGCCATTTTTATTGCTTGTAAATTCATACAATGGTCCCTTAAGCCTTCACGTGAAGTTTCATGGTAAAACGACTCGTTTTCTATTTTTCACAATTTTTGAAACATTTTACGGTTCGAGATTTTTTAAAATTTTTTCGGAAGGAGTTTTGGCCCCAAACTTGGTAGATGTGATCATTGTATTTTTGTTGGCATGCACAAAACAATTCAACTAAAAACTCGAAGTGTACAAGATTTTGTGACCATTTGAAAAAGTGTCCTCCTTTCAAACACTTCAATGGCTACTGGCAGCAAACCTGTAAAATCACAAATGCTCTTTAAGGGCATGTGAGTTCTTGAGGATTGATGAGGGATAGGGGGCCAATATAAGGGCTAAGTACAAGCAACCATCGCACATCATGTGCGTACACCCCCGGCCCCCCGATCGCCAGAACCCCAATGCCGTTGGTCAGGTTCTCCGGTGATGCTCCGATGATGGTGCCCCGATAAAGAAAAATGTGACAGCAGCACATGCCAGAGCCCAGCATGTGCTGCCGCAAACCTCATTCCGCTCCAATCTTAGACTGAGAATGAACTCTGTATGCTTAGATTGGGAATGAACTTCGTATGCCTAAGTCAACCCACGAAACAAGCGTGCGGGCGGTCAGCCGACGAGAGGGGTGGGATGCGTAAGCCAGGGATCAGCCGGGTCCCCCTCTGCTTGCTGCCGATCTTGCACCCAAAACCCTCAGTCCGATCTGATCTTACACTGGGAATGAACTCCGTATGCCTAAGTCAACCGACGAAACGAGCGGGCGGGCGAGCACTACGCCGACTAGAGAGACGGGATGCACAAGCCATGGATCGATAGGGTGGTAGGTGGGTTTAGGCACATCTTCATATTTCTACATGCCAATGCCATTTTTATGGCTTGTAAATTCATAAAATGGTCCCTTAATCCTTCACGTTAAGTTTCATGGCAAGACGACTCGTTTTCTATTTTTCATGATTTTTGAAACTTTTTACGGGTCAGGATTTTTTAAAATTTTTTTGCAAGGAGTTTCAGCCCCAAACCTAGTAGACGTGATCCTTGTATTTTTGTTGGCATGAACAAAAATATTCAGCTAAAAACTAGAAGTGTACAAGATTTTGTGACCATTTCAAAAAAGTGTCCTCATTTCAGACCCTTTAATGGCTACTGGCAGCAAACTTGTAAAATCTTAAATGCTCTTTAAGGGGGTATGAGTCTCAAGGTTTGATGAGGGTTAAGGGGCCAATATAAGGGCCAAGTACCAACAACCATCGCACATCATGTGCGCACACCCGTCAGGCCCCTCCGATCGTCGGAACCCCATTGCCGTCGGTCAGGTTCTCCGACGATGCTCTGGCGATGGTGCCCCAACGAAGAAAAATGTGGCACCAGCACAAGCTCGAGCCCAGCATGTGCTGCCGCAACCCTCGGTCTGGTCTGATCTTAGACTGAGAATGAACTCCGTATGTGTAAGTCAACCCACGAAACAAACGTGCGGGGGCTCAACCGGCTAGAAAGATGAGATGTGCAAGCCGGGGATCGATCGGGTCCCCCTCTGCGTGCTATCGATCTTGCTGCCGCAACCCTTGATCCGATCTCATCTTAGACTGGGAATGAACTCCGTATGCCTAAGCCAACCAACGAAATGAGCGGATGGGTGGGAGGGCGGGCGGGTACTACGCCGGCCAGAGAGACGGGATGCGCAAGCCGTGGATCGATAGGGTGGTAGGTGGGTTTAGGCACATCTTCATATTTCTGTGTTCCAATGCCATTTTTATGGCTTGTAAATTCATACAATGGTCCCTTAAGCCTTCACGTGAAGTTTCATGGCAAGATGACTTGTTTTCTATTTTTCACGATTTTCAAAACTTTTTGCGGTTCGGGATTTTTTAAAATTTTTTCGGAACGAGTTTTAGCCCCAAACTTGGTAGACATGATCCTTGTATTTTTTTTTGGCATGCACAAAAAAATTCAGCTAAAAACTCAAAGTGTACAAGATTTTGTGACCATTTGAAAAAAGTGTCCCCATTTCAAACACTTTAATGGCTACTGGCAGCAAACCTGTAAAATCTCAAATGCTCTTTAAGGGGGTGTGAGTTCTCGAGGTTTGATGAGGGATAGGAGGCCAATATAAGGGCCAAGTACCAGCACCCATCGCACATTATGTGCGTACACCCCCACCGGCCCCCCCCGATCATCAGAACCCCAATGCCGTCGGTCAGGTTCTTCGACGATGCTTCGGTGATGGTGCCCCAACGAAGAAAAATACGACACCAGCACATGCTCGAGGCCAGCATGTACTGTTGCAACCCTCGGTCTGGTCTGATCTTAGACTGGGAATGCACTCCGTATGCTTAGACTGGGAATGAACTCCGTATGCCTAAGTCAACCCACGAAACGAGCGTTCGGGTGCTCGGCCGGCCAGATGGGCGGGAAGCGCAAGCCGGGGATCGATCGGGTCCTCCTCTGCATGCTGCTGATCTTGCTACCTCAACCCTCAGTCTAGTCCGATCTTAGACTTGGAATGAACTCCGTATGCCTAAGCCGATCGACGAAACTAGCAGGCGGGCGGGCATTACGCCAGCCAGAGAGACGAGATGCACAAGCCGTGGATTGATAGGGTGGTAGGTGGGTTTAGCACATCTTCATATCTCTGTATGCCACTGCAATTTTTATGGCTTGTAAATTCATACAATGGTCCCTTAAGCCTTCACGTGAAGTTTCATGGCAAGACGACTCGTTTTCTATTTTTCATGATTTTCGAAACTTTTTGCGGTTCGAGATTTTTTAAAATTTTTTCGCAAGGAGTTTTAGCCCAAACCTGGTAGACGTGATCCTTGTATTTTTGTTGGCATGCATAAAAAAATTCAGCTAAAAACTAGAAGTGTACAAGATTTTGTGACCATTTCAAAAAAGTGTCCCCATTTCAGAGCCTTTAATTGCTACTGGCAGCAAACCTGTAAAATCTTAAATGCTCTTTAAGGGGGTGTGAGTTCTCGAGGTTTGATGAGGGATAGGGGGCCAATATAAGGGCCAAGTACCAGCACCCATCACAAATCATGTGCGCACACCCCCCGACCCCCTTGATCACCAGAACCCCAATGCCGTCGGTCAGGTTCTCCGACGATGGTGCCCCGACGAAGAAAAATGCGGCACCAGCACAAGCCCTAGCCCAGCATGTGCTGCCGCAACCCTCGGTCAGGTTTGATCTTAGACTAGGAATGAACTCCGTATGCTTAGACTGGGAAAGAACTCCGTATGCGTAAGTCAACCCACGAAACGAGCGTGCCGGCGCTCAGTCGGCTAGAGGGACGGGATGCGCAAGTCGGGGATCAGTCGGGTCCCCCTCTGCGTGCTATCGATCCTGCTGCCACAACCCTTGGTCTGATCCCATCTTAGACTAGGAATGAACTCCGTATGCCTAAGCCAACTAACAAAATGAGCGGACGGGCGGGCGGGCACTACGCCGGCTAGAAAGACGGGATGCGCAAGCCGTGGATCGATAGGGTGGTAGGTGGGTTTGGGCACATCTTCATATTTCTGCATGCCAATGCCATTTTTATGGCTTGTAAATTCATACAATGGTCCCTTAAGCCTTCACGTGAAGTTTCAAGCAAGACGACTCGTTTTCTATTTTTAACGATTTTTGAAACTTTTTACGGTTCGAGATTTTTTAAAATTTTTTCGGAAGCTGTTTTAGCCCCCAACTTGATAGACGTGATCTTTGTATTTTTTTTGGCATGCACAAAAAAATTCAGCTAAAAACTCGAAGTGTAAAAGTTTTTGTGACCATTTGAAAAAAGTGTCCCCATTTTAGACACTTTAATGGCTACTGGTTACAAACCTGTAAAATCTCAAATGCTCTTTAAGGGGGTGTGAGTTCTCAAGGTTTGATGAGGGATAGGGGGCCAATATAAGGGCCAAGTACCAGCACCATTGCACATCATGTGCGCACACCCCCCCGGCCCCCCCGATCATCGGAACCCCAATGCCGCCGGTCAAGTTCTCGGGCGATGCTCTGGCGATGGTGCCTCGACGAAGAAAAATACGACACCAGCACATGCCCGAGCCAAGCATGTGCTGCCGGAACCCTCGATTTGGTCCATCTTAGACTGGGAATGAACTCCGTATGCCTAAGCCAATCGATTAAA
This sequence comes from Durio zibethinus, assembly GCF_047325235.1. Lineage (NCBI taxonomy): Eukaryota > Viridiplantae > Streptophyta > Magnoliopsida > Malvales > Malvaceae > Durio > Durio zibethinus. The sequence continues at coordinate 11,266,783 of NC_143183.1, read as the reverse complement.
CGAGCGGGCGGGCGGGCACTACACCGGCTAGAGAGACGAGAGGCAATGGTGCCCCAACGAAGAAAAATGTGTCACCAGCACAAGCTCGAGCCCATCATGTGCTGCCGTAACCCTCGGTCTGGTCTGATCTTAGACTGAGAATGAACTCCGTATGTGTAAGTCAACCCACGAAACGAACGTGCGGGGGCTCAACCGGCTAGAAAGATGAGATGTGCAAGCCGGGGATCGATCGGGTCCCCCTCTGCGTGCTGTCGATCCTGCTGCCGCAACCCTTGATCCGATCTCATCTTAGACTGGGAATGAACTCCGTATGCCTAAGCCAACCGACGAAATGAGCGGGCGGGTGGGAGGGCGGGCGGGTACTACGTCGGCCAGAGAGACGGGATGCGCAAGCCGTGGATCGATAGGGTGGTAGGTGGGTTTAGGTACATCTTCATATTTCTATGTGCCAATGCCATTTTTATGGCTTGTAAATTCATACAATGGTCCCCTAAGCCTTCGTGTGATGTTTCATGGCAAGATGACTCATTTTCTATTTTTCAAGATTTTTGAAACTTTTTGAGGTTTGGGATTTTTTAAAATTTTTTTTGGAAGGATTTTTGGCCCCAAACTTGGTAGACATGATCCTTGTATTTTTTTTGGCATGCACAAAAAAATTCAGCTAAAAACTCGAAGTGTACAAGATTTTGTGACCATTTGAAAAATGTGTCCCCATTTCAGACACTTTAATGGCTACTGGCAGCAAACTTGAAAAATCTCATATGCTCTTTAAGGGGGTGTGAGTTCTCGAGGTTTGATGAGGGATCCGGGGCCAATATAAGGGCCAAGCACCAGCACCCATCGCACATCATGTGCGCGCACCCCCCCGGCCCCCCTGATCGTCAGAACCCTAATGCTGTCTGTCAGGTTCTCCGGCGATGCTCCGACGATGGTGCCCGGTGAAGAAAAATACCGCACCAGCACTTGCCCGAGTCCAGCATGTGCTGCCACAACCCTCAGTCCGATCCGATCTTAGACTTGGAATGAACTCCGTATGCTTAGACTAGGAATGAACTCTGTATGCCTAAGTCAACCCATGAAATGAGCGTGCGGGCGTTCAGCCGACCGGGGGGCGGCATGCGCAAGCAGGGTATCTCAAAGTGTACAAGATTTTGTGACCATTTGAAAAAAGTGTCCCCATTTCAGACACTTTAATGGCTACTGGCAGCAAACTTGTAAAATCTCAAATGCTCTTTAAGGGGGTGTGAGTTCTTGAGGTTTGATGAGGGATAGGGGGCCGATATAAGGGCCAAGCACAAGCACCCATCGCACATCATGTGTGCACACCCCCCAACTCCCCCGATCGTCGAAACCCCAGTGCAGTCGATCAGGTTCTCCGACGATGGTGCCCTGTCAAAGAAAAATACGGCACCAGGACATGCGCAAGCCCCGCATGTGCTGTCGTAACCCTCCGTCCGGTCCGATCTTAGACTGGGAATGAACTCCGTATGCTTAGACTAGGAATGAACTTCGTATGCCTAGACTAGGAATGAACTCCGTATGCCTAAGTCAACCCACGAAACGAGCGTGCGGGCGCTCAACCATCTAGAGGGGCAGGATGCGTAAGTTAGGGATCAGTTGAGTCTCCCTCTGCATGCTGTTGATCTTGCTACCGCAACCCTCTATCCGGTCCAGTCTTAGATTGGGAATTAACTCCGTATGCCGAAGCCAACCGATGAAATGAGCGGGCGGGCGGGCGGGCGGGCGGGCGGGCACTACGCCGGCCAGATAGGCGGGATGCGCAAGTCGTGGATCGATAGGTTGGGAGGTGGGTTTAGGCACATCTTCATATTTCTATGTGCCAATGCCATTTTTATGGCTTGTAAATTCATACAATGCTCCCTTAAGCCTTCGTGTGAAGTTTCATGGCAAGACGACTCGTTTTTTATTTTTCACTATTTTTGAAACTTTTTACGGTTCGAGATTTTTTAAAATTTTTTCAGAAGGCGTTTTGGTCCCAAACCTGGTAGACGTGATCCTTGTATTTTTGTTGGCATGCACACAAAAATTCAACTAAAAACTCAAAGTGTACAAGATTTTGTGACCATTTGAAAAAAGTGTCCCCATTTCAGACACTTTAATGGCTACTGGCAGCAAACCTGTAAAATCTCAAATGCTCTTTAAGGGGGTGTGACTTCTCAAGGTTTGATGAGGGATAGGGGGCGTATATAAGGGCCAAGCACCAGCACCCATCGCACATCATGTGCGCAGACCCCCTCCGGCTCCCCCGATCATCGGAACCCCAATGCCGTCGGTCAAGTTTTCCCTTGATGCTCCGGCGATGGTGCCCCGACGAAGAAAAATGCGGCACCAGCACATGCCCGAGCCCAGCATGTGCTACCGTAACCCTCAGTCCAGTCTGATCTTAGACTGGAAATGAACTCCGTATGCCTAAGTGAACCCACGAAATGAGCGTGTGGGCATTCAGTCGGCCAAAAGCGTACGATGCGCAAGCCGAGGATAGGCCGGGTCCCCCTCTGCCTGCTGCCAATCCTGCTGCCACAACCCTTGGTCCGTTCCGATCTTATACTGGGAATGAACTCCGTATGCCTAAGCCAACGGACGAAACGAGCGGGCGGGCGAGCGGCCAGTACGTCGGCCAGAGAGGCGGGATGCGCAAGCCGTGGGTCGATAGGTTAGTAGGTGGGTTTAGGCACATCTTCATATTTCTGCGTGCCAATGCCATTTTTATGGCTTCTAAATTCATACAATGGTCTCTTAAGCCTTCGTGTGAAGTTTCATGGCGAGACGACTCGTTTTCTATTTTTCACGATTTTCAAAACTTTTTGAGGTTCGGGATTTTTTAAAATTCTTTTGGAAGGGGTTTTGGCCCCAAACTTGGCAGACGTGATCCTTGTATTTTTGTTGGCATGCAAAAAAAAAATTCAGGTAAAAACTCAAAGTGTACAAGATTTTGTGACCATTTGAAAAAAGTGTCCCCATTTCAAACACTTTAATGGCTACTGGCAGCAAACCTGTAAAATATCAAATGCTCTTTAAGGGGGCATGAGTTCCTGAGGTTTGATGAAGGATAGGGGGCCAATATAAGGGCCAAGCACCAGCACCCATCGTACATCATGTGCGCACACCCCCTGGCCCCCCTATCGTCAGAACCCCAATACCGTCGGTCAAGTTCTCCGGCGATGCTCCGGCATTGGTGCCCCGACGAAGAAAAATGCGGCACCAGCACATGCTCAAGCCCAGCATGTGCTGCCGTAACCTTCGGTCCAGTCTGATCTCAGACTGGGAATGAACTCCGTATGCTTAGATTGGGAATGAACTCCGTATGTCTAAGTCAACCCATGAAACGAGCGTGCGGGCGCTCAGCCAGCTAGAGGGGCGGGATGCGCAAGTCGGGGATCGACCAAGTCTGGCTTTGCATATTGTCGATCTTGCTGCCACAACCCTCGGTCCGGTCTAATCTTAGACTAGGAATGAACTCCGTATGCCTAAGCCAACCGACGAAATGAGCGAGCGGGCGGGAGGGCACTACGCCGGCCAGAGAGGCGGGATGTGCAAGCCGTGGATCGATAGGGTGGTAGGTGAATTTAGGCACATCTTCATATTTCCATGTGCCATTGCCAATTTATGGCTTGTAAATTCATACAATGGTCCCTTAAGCCTTCGTGTGAAGTTTCATGGCAAGACGACTTATTTTCTATTTTTCAGGATTTTCAAAACTTTTTTCGGTTAAGGATTTTTTTAAATTTTTTCTGAAGGATTTTTGGCCCCAAACTTGGTAGACGTGATCCTTGTATTTTTTTTGGCATGCACAAAAAAATTCAGTTAAAAACTCGAAGTGTATAAGATTTTGTGACCATTTGAAAAAAGTATCCCCATTTCAGACACTTTAATGGCTACTGACAGCAAACCTGTAAAATCTCAAATGCTCTTTAAGGGGGTGTGAGTTCTCAAGGTTTGATGAGGGATAGGGGGCCAATATAAGGGCCAAGCACCAGCACCTATCGCACATCATGTGTGCACACCCCCTCGGCCCCCCCGATCATCGGAACCCCAATACCGCCGATCAGGTTCTCTGGAGATGGTGCCCCGGCGAAGAAAAATACAACACCAGCACATGCCTGAGCCCAGCATGTGCTGTCGCAGCCCTTGATCCGGTCCGATCTTAGATTGGAAATGAACTCCGTATGCTTAGACTGGGAATGGACTTCGTATGCCTAAGTCAACCAATGAAACGAGCGTATTGGCACTCAGCCAGCCAGAGGGGCGGGATGCGTAAGCCGAGGATCGACCGGGCCCCCTCTGCGTGCTGTCGATCCTGCTGCCGCAGAGAGGCGGGATGCGCAAGCTGTTGATCAATAGGGTGGTTGGTTGGTTTAGGCACATCATCATATTTCTGCGTGCCAATGCCATTTTTATGGCTTGTAAATTCATACAATGGTCCCTTAAGCCTTCGTGTGAAGTTTCATGGCAAGACGACTCATTTTCTATTTTTCATAATTTTTGAAACTTTTTGCGGATCTGAATTTTTTAAAATTTTTTTGGAAGGGGTTTTGGCCCCAAACTAGGCAGATGTGATCCTTCTATTTTTGTTAGCATGGAAAAAAAATTTAGGTAAAAACTCGAAGTGTACAAGATTTTGTGACCATTTGAAAAAAGTGTCCCCATTTTAAACACTTTAATGGCTACTGGCAGCAAACCTGTAAAATCTCAAATGCTCTTTAAGGGGGTGTGAGTTCTCGAGGTTTGATGAGGATAGGGGGCCAATATTGGGGCCAAGCACTAGCACCCATCGCACATCATGTGCGCATACCCCCTGGCCCCCCCAATCGCAGGAACCCCAATGTCGTCGGTCAGGTTCTCCGACGATGCTGCGACGATGGTGCCCCGACAAAGAAAAATGTGGCATCAGCACATGCCCAAGCCAAGCATGTGCTACCGCAACCCTCGGTCTGATCAGATCTTAGACTGGGAATGAACTCCGTATGCTTGACTGGGAAAGAACTTCGTATGCCTAAGTCAACCCACGAAACGAGCGCGCGGGCTCTCAGTCGGCCAGAGGGGCGGGATGCCCGAGCCGGGGATCGATAGGGTGGTAGGTGGGTTTAGGCAAATCTTAATATTTTTGCATGCCAATGCCATTTTTATGGCTTGTAAATTCATACAATTGTTCCTTAAGCCTTCGTGTGAAGTTTCATGGCAAGACAACTCGTTTTCTATTTTTCATCATTTTTGAAACTTTTTACGGTTCGGGATTTTTTAAAATTTTTTCAGAAGGAGTTTTGGCCCCAAACTTGCTAAACATGATCCTTGTACTTTTGTTAGCATGCACAAAAAAATTCAGCTAAAAACTCGAAGTGTAAAAGATTTTGTGACCATTTGAAAAAAGTGTCCCCATTTCAGACACTTTAATTTCTACTAGCAGCAAACCTGTAAAATCTCAAATGCTCTTTAAGGGGGTGTGAGTTCTCGAGGTTTGATGAGGGATAGGGGACCAATATAATTGCCAAGCACCAGCACCCATCGTACAACATGTGCGCACACCCCCCTCAGCCCCCCTGATCGTCGGAACCCCAATGCCGCCGGTCAGGTTCTCCGATGATGCTCCGACGATTGTGCCCCGACGAAGAAAAATACGGCACCAGCCCATGCCCGAGCCCAGCTTGTGCTACCGTAACCTTCGGTCCGGTCTGATCTTAGACTGGGAATGAACCCCATATGCTTAGACTGTGAATGAACTCCATATGCCTAAGTCAACCGACGAAACGAGTGTGCGGGTGCTCAACCGGCCAGAGGGGCGGGATGCGCAAGCCGGGGATCGACCGGGTCCCCCTCTGCGTGCTGCTGTAACCCTCTGTCCAGTCTGATCTTAGACTGGGAATGAACTCCGGATGCCTAAGCCAACCGACGAAACGAGCGAACGGGCGGGCCAGAGAGACGGGATGTGCAAGCCGTGGATCGATAGGGTGGTAGGTGGGTTTAGGCACTTCTTCATATTTCTACGTGCCAATGCCATATTTATGGCTTGTAAATTCATACAATGGTCCCTTAAGCCTTCACGTGAAGTTTCATGCCAACACGACCCGTTTTCTATTTTTCACGATTTTTGAAACTTTTTGGGGTTCGGGATTTTTTCATATTTTTTTGGAAGGAGTTTTGGCCCAAAACTTGGTAGACGTGATCCTTGTATTTTTGTTAGCATGCACAAAAAATTTCAGCTAAAAACTCGAAGTGTACAAGATTTTGTGACCATTTGAAAAAAGTGTCCCCATTTCAGACACTTTAATGGCTACTAGCAGCACCCATCGCACATCATGTGCGCACACCCCCCCGGCCCCCCGATCATCGGAACCCCAATACGACCGGTCATGTTCTCTGATGATGCTCCGACGATGGTGCCCTGACGGAGAAAAATGCGGCACTAGCACATGCCTGAGCCCAGCTTGTGCTGCTGCAACCCTCGGTCTGGTCCGATCTTAAACTGGGAATGAACTCCGTATGCTTAGACTGGGAATGAACTCCGTATACCTAAGTCAACCCATGAAACGAGCATGCGGGTGCTCAACTGGCCAGAGGGGCGGGACACGTAAGCCAGGTGTCACGGACTAAGCTTTCTCTCAACAAGCAATAGACCGTGCGGGACTTGAATGGGCGCTCCCAACCAAGTCAGCCTTCAATAGATTGATATCTGAACAAATAACCATAAGCTATGGTTAGTCACAAGCATTCACAATAAGGCACAACATATTGAGATCAATCTCAAGCGCATACATAAGGAGGCATATTCGCATCAAGAAAAAGAAAAACACATCAAAGCAACAATCGGGACATTCAATCGGGATGAGTTTTATTATAAATGGGACTCATACATCGGGACCTCCCACCGTCACCAGGGCTAGGGGGCAGCCCTTGGTGGGTGGCCTAAGCTCGCATAGCAACTGGTGAGATAGGCCAACACTACTCTGCCAGCTCACCCCCATAAAGAGCCTTAGAGATTTTAGAGCTATGCTACCAGTAACCATTACAATGTTTGAAATGGGACATTTTTCCTAGCACAAGGGATCTACCCGACCATGGCCCTATACATGGGAGGCTCATGGCAACCTAAGTCCCAGTCATGGCCCTATACAAGGTTGGCTCATGACATCCTCCCTCCACCTATTCTATCGACGTCCTCGTCGACTTGCTGGCTTGAAATTCTTTAATCTTCCTTTGAAATCTCTGGAGGTTGTGTTCTCTCTCTGAGCTGGTTTCTTCTAGTCCTAATCCCTCCCACTTCACAAGTACTTTCGAACTAGTCTTCGAGATATCTTGGTTTCCCTGTCAGCTAAGATCTCTTTGACTCAATGCTTTGAGGGTGGCTTTATGGTGATGGTGGCTCTGGTTGGCTCCCTTCAGCTAGCATCTATAGGATTTGTATGGAAAGGTTTCAGGTTGCTCACATGAAATACTGGGTGTACCTTCATCCACTTTGGTGGGTCAATTTTGTAAAAAGCATTCCTCACCTTGGAAAGGACCCTTACTGGACCTTTATATTTGCGTACCAGTCTACGATCACTCTTTCTTAGGAACCTGGTTTGTTCAAGAGCTAGACGGATAAGAACCAAATCACCAGCTTGAAATTGTTGAGCTCTACGACCCTTATCTGCCCATTTTTTCATCCGCTTTGATGCTTTCTCCAGGTAGGCTTATGCAATCTCCGTGTTTTGTTTCCACTCTTTGCTGAGATTGAAAGCTCTCAGATTTTTTCCTCCATATTGTTCCAAGAAAGTGTGGGGTAGCCTTGGTAATTGTTTGGTGACCACCTCAAATGGGCTCTTGTTGGTGGAAGAGCTTTTGTTGGAATTAAAGCAGAGTTGAGCCACATCCAATAATGAAGGCTAGCTTTTCTAATTAGCTTGAACAAAATGCTCAAGTATTCCTCTAATAATCTGTTGAACCGTTTCATTTGACCATCGGTTTGGGGGTGATAGCTTGAGGAAATGTTGAGTTGGGACCCCAATATCTTGAAAAGTTCTCTCCAGAAGGATCCCGTGAATCTCGGATCTCGATCGTTGACAATGTTTTGAGGGAGGCCCCAGTATTTGACCACATGTTTGAATAATAGTCGAGCTGTGTCTTTCGCTGTGCAATACTTGTGAGCGGGAATGAATGTGGCATACTTAGAGAACCGATCAATTAGCACCAAAATCGCTCCAAGGTCACCAACCTTGGGTAGGCTCGAAATGAAATTGAGGGAGATGCTTTCCTAAAGTTTGGTGGGTACTGGTAGTGGTTCAAGCATGCTTGTAGGTTTTCTCCTTTCAACCTTGTCTTGTTGGCAAATGAGGTAAGTCTTCATATAGTCCATCACATCTTGTCGCATGTGAGGCCAATAGTATCCCTGTTTCAATAACGCCAAAGTACGTTGCCAACCCGAGTGTCCCGCCCATGGTGTGTCATGACATTCCCTCATTAGCATATGTCTCAGACCTTCTACTCTTGGCACAAATACTCGAGGCCCCTTGGTCCATAGGACCTTATTTTCTTGCCAGAAGTACTTGGACTTCCTTTCTTCCACTAGCTTCAGGATGGCACAAGCTTGCGGGTCCTTTCCTAAGTGATCTCCAATCAACTTGTGAATGTCTGTAGTGGCTCTACTAGCCGCCATTGGGGCAATTCTTCTAAGGGCCGCTAGATCTGCTCGCCTGCTTAATGCATTGGCCACTTGATTGGTCTTTCTAGCGGTGTGCTCAAAATAAAAGTCAAATTCCGTTAAAAATTCCTGCCACCTAGCTTGTTTTGCCGTAAGCCTTGGTTGGGTGAGAAAATGGCTAACGGTCGTATTGTCTATCTTCATGACAAAGTGTGAACCTAACAAGTAATGTCGCCAAGCCCTCAAATAGTTAACCACTGCGAGGAGTTTTTTTTCCTGGGCCGTATATTTCTTTTCAGCTTCACTTAGCTTCCTACTTTCAAATGCTACCGGGTGATGTTATTGCAAAAGCACTCCTCCAATAGCAAAATCGGATGCATCCGTCTGAATTTCGAAGGGCTTTTCAATATCAAGGAGAGCTAAGATGGGATCTTTCATAATAGCATCCTTCAATCCCTTGAAGGCCTCTTGGCACTCACTCATCCAACACCATTTACGCTTCTTCTTCAATAGCTCCGTGAGGGCTATGGTCTTGCGAGAGTACCCTTCCATAAACCTTCTATAGTAGTTGGCTAGTCCCAAAACTGAGCGGAGCTCACTAACATTCTTCGGTGTTGTCCACTCCTTGATGGCCCTAACCTTTTCCATGTGCATTCGAATGTGGCCACATTCGACAATGTGACCGAGAAAATGGATTCGGGTCTGAGCAAATGCACACTTCTCCCTTTTTACGTATAACTGGTGGTCATGTAATCTTTGAAGTACCTGGCACAGGTACTCTTGATGCTCTTCCAAAGTGGAGCTATATACCACTATATCGTCTAAATAAATGACTATAAATTTGTCTAAGTAGTCATGGAACACCTGATTCATCAATGTACAAAATGTGGCAGGAGCATTGGTCAGTCCAAAAGGCATAACAAGAAATTCAAATGCACCATACCGTGTCACACAAGTGGTCTTTGGCTCATCTCCCTCAACGATTCGGACCTGATGGTAGCCAGATCTCAGGTCCAATTTGGAGAAGTACTTGGCCCGGCTTAATTGATCAAATAAGTCTGCTATAAGGGGAATGAGATATTTGTTTCTTATAGTGACTTTGTTCAGGGCCCTGTAGTCAACACATAATCGCAAACTTCCATCGTGCTTCTTTTGAAATAGCACTGGCGCTCTGAAAGGAGCTTTTGATGGTCTGATGAACCCGACTTGTAGCAGCTCATCTAACTGCTTTCTTAGTTCGGCCAACTCTAGCGGGGCCATGCGGTAGGGCACTCTAGCAGGGGGTTTCACTCTGGAGAGGAGCTCGATTTCATGGTCCACTACTCATCGAGAGGGTAGAACTTTAGGCAACATCTCTGGCATCACCTCTTCGAATTCTTCTAACACTTTTTCCACACCATCAAGTATTGATTCTACTTCTGACCCTTCTTTGTAAATCGACACCACCACAAAGGAAGGTTCCCCTCTCCTTATCCCTTTCTTGAACTGCAAAGCTGAAATCATTTTCTTCCCACTCTTTGGTAAGATGTTGGCTGGTAGCACACATGGGTGTTCTCCTAAGAACAACAAGCAGCTAGCGGCGGGGATAGGGATGACCTGAGCCAACATCATGAAGTCCAATCCAAGGACAACATCAAAGTCATCCATGGGGGAAATTGTAAAGTCTACCTTCCCCTCCCATGGCCCCAATCGGGTTGTCACACTTTTGGAGCTTCCACTGATCGTAAAGGCTGGCAAATTGACCGCCTTCATTCATCCATAGTCTTTACTAATCTGAAGACCACACCTTTTTGCTTCTTCTAGTGTGATGAAAGTGTCGGTTGCACCCGTATCCACCATGGCCTTGGTGGCTTTCTCATTGATCGTCAAGTTCAAATATATCAAGCCTCTACTCTGCTCTTTCTTTATGGTGTTCAATTGGGTGCGGAAGGCATTGAAGAACCTTATTGAACCCATCTTGGCTGGCTCCTCTTCAGCTTCTTCAATGCTCTCTGGTGCTTTTACGGACTCTTGAGATGAGGTCTTTAACGCATTAAAGGCTCCCCTATGCGGGCATTCAGCCACCTGATGCGGCCCCTTACAAAGAAAGCAAGCTAGCGGTTGCCTAGGCTTGAAAATCCCTACGTTGCTTGTCTTGGGCTGGGTGCTATCTTGACCAAAGGACCTCCTGTCTGATCCCCCACTAAAGGGTTGGTCCAACCTAGTCATCTTTCCCCTACTCCCAAAGTTAAAGCTACTGCCAGCTAATGGAGGATTTTTCCGTTTTAAGGAGCCATCATTGTAATCGTGAAGACGTTCAGCTGCAACCATGGCTGTGGCCACATCTTACACTTTCTGGCTTTATAGTTTTATCCTTGCCCAAGGCTTGAGGCCCTCAAGAAAATAGAACATCTTGTCCTTTTCAGACATGTCTCGAATATCCAACATCAGGGTAGAAAAGCTCCTCACAAATTCTCACATTGTTCCGATTTGCACCAACTCTCGAAGTCTCTTTCGAGCCATATACTCCACATTCTCAGGGAAAAACTGGTTTTTCAATTCTCGCTTCAGATCCGTCCAAGTCTTAATCGGGCACTCGTCATCGATAAACTTGGAGTGCCACCACAGCTTAGCATCCCCTATGAGGTACATCGATGCTATTGTCACCTTGTCTTCCTCTGAATTTGTGTGTATAGCTCAGAAGTATTGCTCCATGTCAAACAAGAAATTTTCAAGTTCCTTAGCATCCCTTGCCCCCTCATAGCATCGAGGCTCTAGCACCTTAGGCCTTTGTCCCCTTTCCATCGAGCTTGAACCCGATCTGGCTATAGTCATTTGTAGGATGCTCACCTGTGCTCTAAGCTCCTCAAACTCTTTTTTGAGAATGTTCAAGGCATCTCTAGCCTCTTCGCTCACATTCTGGAGAGTGTCGGACAACTCCCACTGGGTTGTCTCGATCTCCCTCACTTGGTCTTTCGTCACCATATAAGTTTTCATTGCGGCCACCGCGGCCTCAAGCTCCTCAATTCTCTCTTGATGATCCAGTCCACCGTTTGTGGCCATGTCATCCATTTTTCTAGCACTTCTCAATCGTGCTCTGATACCACGTGTCACGGACTAAGCTTTCTCTCAACAAGCAATAGACCGTGCGGCACTTGAATGGGCACTCCCAACCAAGTTAGCCTTCAATAGATCGATATCTGAACAAATAACCATAAGCTATGGTTAGTCACAAGCATTCACAATAAGGCACAACATATCGAGATCAATCTCAAGCACACACACAAGAAGGCATATTCGCATCAAGAAAAAGAAAAACACATCGAGGCAAGAATCGGGACATTCAAACGAGATGAGTTTTATTATAAATGGGACTCATACATCGGGACCTCCCACTGTCACTAGGGCCAGGGGGCAGCCCTTGGTGGGTGGCCTAAGCTCGTATAGCAACCGGTGAGATAGCCCAACACTACGCTGTCGGCTCACCCCCTTAAAGAGCCTTAGAGATTTTAGAGCTATGCTACCACTAACCATTACAATGTTTGAAATGGGGACACTTTTCCTAGCACAAGGGATCTACCCGACCATGGCCCTATACATGGGTGGCTCATGGCAACCTAAGTTTCAGTCATGGCCCTATACAAGGTTGGCTCATGACACTAGGGATCGATCGGGTCCCCCTCTACGTGCTGTCGATCCTGCTATTGTAACCCTTAGTCCGGTCCGATCTTAGACTGGGAATGAACTCTGTATGCCTAAGTCAACCGATAAAATGAGCTGGCGAACGAGTGGGCGGGCAATATGTCGGCCAGAGAGATGGGATGCGCAAGCCATAGATCGATAGGGTGGTAGGTGGGTTTAGGCACATCTTCATATTTCTGTGTGACAATGCCATTTTTATGGCTTGTAAATTCATACAATGGTCCCTTAAGCCCTCACGTGAAGTTTCATGGCAAGACGACTCGCTTTCTATTTTTCACAATTTTTGAAACTTTTTACGGTTCAAGATTTTTTAAAATTTTTTCAAAAGGATTTTTGGCCCCAAAATTGGTAGACATGATCCTTGTATTTTTTTAGGCATGCACAAAGAAATTTAGCTAAAAACTCGAAGTGTACAGATTTTGTGACCATTTGAAAAAAGTGTCCCCATTTCAGACATTTTAATGGCTACTGGCAGCAAACCTGTAAAATCTCAAATGCTCTTAAAGGGGGTGTGACTTCTCGAGGTTTGATGAGGGATAGGGGGCCAATATAAGGGCCAAGTACCAGCACCCATCGCACATCATGTGCGCACACCCCCCCAAGGCCCCCCGATCGCCGGAACCCCAATGCCGCTGGTCAGGTTCTCCGACGATGCTCCGGCGATGGTGCCCCGACGAAGAAAAATGCGGCACCAGCACATGCCCTAGCCCAGCATGTACTGCCACAACCCTCGGTCCGGTAAGATCTTAGACTGGGAATGAACTCCGTATGCCTAAGTCAACCCATGAGCACGCGGGCACTCAACCGGCCAGAGGGGTGGGATACACAAGCCGGGGATCAGCCGGGTCCTCCTCTACGTGCTGTCGATCCTACGGCCATAACCCATGATTCAGTTTGATCTTAGATTGGGAATGAACTCCGTATGCCTAAGCCAACTGACGAAACAAGCGAGCGGACGGGCACTATGCCGGCTAGAGAGACAGGATGCGCAAGCCGTGGATCGATAGGGTGGTAGGTGGGTTTAGGCACATCTTCATATTTCTACATGCCAATGCCATTTTTATGGCTTGTAAATTCATACAATGGTCCCTTAAGCCTCCACGTGACGTTTCATGGCAAGACGACTCGTTTTCTATTTTTCACGATTTTTGAAACTTTTTTTGATTCGAGATTTTTTAAAATCTTTTCGGAAGGAGTTTTAGCCCCAAACTTGGTAGATGTGATCCCTGTATTTTTGTTGGCATGCATAAAAAAAGTCAGGTAAAAACTCAAAGTGTACAAGATTTTGTGACCATTTGAAAAAAGTGTCCACATTTCAGACACTTTAATGGCTACTGGCAGCAAACCGGTAAAATCTCAAATGCTCTTTAAGGGAGTGTGAGTTCTCAAGGTTTGATGAGGGATAGGGGGCCAATATAAGGGCCAAGTACCAGCACCCATTGCACATCATGTGCGCACACCCCCCGGCCCCCCGATCGTCGAAACCCTAATGCCGTCGGTCAGGTTCTCCGACGATGCTCTAGCGATGGTGCCCCGACGAAGAAAAATGTGGCACCAGCACATGCCCGAGCCCAACATGTGCTACCGCAAACCTCGGTCTGATCCGATCTTAGACTGAGAATGAACTCCGTATGCCTAAGTCAACCCACGATACGAGCATGCGGGCACTCAGCCGGCCAGAGGGGCGAGATACGCAAGCCGGGGATTGGTCGGGTCCCCATCTGCGTGCTACCGATCCTACTACCGTAACCCTCAGTCTGGTCTGATCTTAGACTGGGAATGAACTCTGTATACCTAAGCCAACCGACGAAACAAGCGGGCGGGCGGGCACTACGTCAGCCAGAGAGATGGGATGCGCAAGCCGTGGATCGATAGGGTGGTAGGTGGGTTTAGGCACATCTTCATATTTTTGCATGCCAATCCCATTTTTATGGCTTGTAAATTCATACAATGGTCCCTTAAGCCTTCACGTGAAGTTTCAATGGCAAGACGACTCATTTTCTATTTTTCATGATTTTTTAAACTTTTTGCTGTTCGAGATTTTTTAAAATTTCTTTGGAAGGTGTTTTGGCCCAAAACTTGGTACATGTGATCCTTGTTTTTTTGTTGGCATGCACAAAAAAATTCAGCTAAAAACTCGAAGTGTACAAGATTTTGTGACCATTTGAAAAAAAATGTCCCCATTTCAGACACTTTAATGGCTACTGGTAGCAAACCTGTAAAATCTCAAATGCTCTTTAAAGGGGTGTTAGTTCTCAAGGTTTGATGAGGGATAGGGGGCCAATATAAGGGCCAAGTACCAGCACCCATCGCACATCATGTGCGCACACCCCCTCGGCCCCCCCGATCGTCGGAACCCCAATGCCGGCAGTTAGGTTCTCCGGTGATGCTCTGGCGATGGTGCCCCAGTGAAGAAAAATGTAGCACCAGCACATGCCCGAGCCCAGCTTGTGCTGCCGCAACCTTCGGTCTAGTCTGATCTTAGTCTGGGAATGAACTCCATATGCTTAGACTGGAAATGAACTCCGTATGCCTAAGTCAACTCATGAAACGAGCGTGCAGGTGCTCAGCCGGCCAGAGGGACGGGATGCGCAAGTTAGGGATCGATCGGGTCCCCTTCTGCGTGTTGTCGATCCTGCTGTCGCAACCCTCAGTTCAGTCCAATCTTAGACTGGGAATGAACTTCGTATGCATAAGCCAACCGACGAAACGAGCAGGCAGGCAGGAGGGCGGGCACTACGCTGGCCAGAGAGACGGGATGCGCAAGCCGTGGATCGATAGGGTGGTAGGTGGGTTTGGGCACATCTTCATATTTTTATGTGCCAATGCCATTTTTATGGCTTGTAAATTCACACAATGGTCCCTTAAGCCTTCACGTGAAGTTTCATGGCAAGACGACTCGTTTTCTATTTTTAATGACCTTCAAAACTTTTTGCGGTTCCCGATTTTTTAAAATTTTTTTGGAAGGAGTTTTGGCCCCAAACTTTTTAGATGTGATCCTTGTATTTTTGTTGGCATGCACAAAAAAATTCAGGTAAAAACTCGAAGTGTACAAGATTTTGTGACCATTTGAAAAAAGTGTCCCCATTTCAGACACTTTAATGGCTACTGGCAGCAAACATGTAAAATCTCAAATGCTCTTTAAGGGGGTATGAGTTCTTGAGGTTTGATGAGGGATAGGGGGCCAATATAAGGGCCAAGTACCAGCACCCATCGCACATCATATGCGCACACCCCCCTGCCCCCCCGATCGCTGAAACCCCAATGCCGTCGGTCAGGTTCTCCGTCGATACTCTGACGATGTTGCCCCGATGAAGAAAAATGTGACACCAGCACATGCTCGAGCCCAGCATGTGCTGCCGCAAACCTTGGTCCAATTCGATCTTAGACTGGGAATGAACTCCGTATGCCTAAGTCAACCCACGAAACGAGCGTGCGGCCACTCAGCCGGGCAGAGGGGCGGGATGCGCAAGCCGGGGATCGACCGGGTCCCCCTCTGCACGCTGCTGTAACCCTCGATCTTGTCTGATCTTAGACAGGGAGTGAACTCCGTATGCCTAAGCCAACCGACGAAACGGGCGGACGGGTGGGCGGGCGGGCACTATGCCCACCAGAGAGACGGGATGCGTAAGCCGTGGATCGATAAGGTGGTAGGTGGGTTTAGGCACATCTTCATATTTCTGCATGTGAATGCCATTCTTATGGCTTGTAAATTCATACAATGGTCCCTTAAGCCTTCACGTGGAGTTTCATAGCAAGACGACTCGTTTTTTATTTTTCATGATTTTTGAAACTTTTTGAGGTTCGGGATTTTTTAAAATTTTTTCGGAAGGAGCTTTGGCCCCAAACTTGGTAGACGTGATCCTTGTATTTTTGTCGGCATGCACAAAACATATTAGCTAAAAAGTTGAAGTGTACAAGATTTTGTGACCATTTGAAAAAAGTGTCCCCATTTCAGACATTTTAATGGTTTCTGGTAACAAACCTGTAAAATCTCAAATGCTCTTTAAGGGGGTGTGAGTTCTTGAGGTTTGATGAGGGTTAAGGGGCAACTATCAGGGCCAAGTACCAGCACCCATCGCACATCATGCACGCACACCCCCCTGGCCCCCCCGATCGTCGGAACCCCAATGCCACCGATCAGGTTCTTCGACGATGCTCCGAAGATGGTGCCCCAGCGAAGAAAAATGCGATACCAGCACATGCCCGAGCCCAGCATGTGCTGCCACAACCCTCTGTCGGGTATGATCTTAGACTGGGAATGAACTCCATATGCTTAAACTGGGAATGAACTCCATATGCCTAAGTCAACCCACGAAACGAGCGTGCGGTCGCTCAGCCGGTCAGAGGGGCGAGATGCACAAGCCAAGGATCGGTCGGGTCCCCCTCTGTGTGCTGCCGATCTTGCTACTGCAACCCTCGATCTGGTCTGATCCTAGACTGGGAATGAACTCCGTTCGCCTAAGCCAATCGATGAAACGAGCGGGCGGGTACTATACCGACCAGAGAGATGGGATGCGCAAGCCGTGGATCGATAGGGTGGTAGGTGGGTTTAGGCACATCTTCATATTTCTACGTGCCAATGCCATTTTTATGGCTTCTAAATTCATACAATGGTCCCCTAAGCCTTCACGTGAAGTTTCATGGCAAGACCACTCGTTTTCTATTTTTCACGATTTTCGAAACTTTTTATGGTTCAAGATTTTTTAAAATTTTTTTGGAAGGAGTTTTCGGCCCAAACATTTTTAGACCTGATCCTTGTATTTTTGTTCGCATGCACAAAAAAATTCAGCTAAAAACTCGAAGAGTACAAGATTTTGTGACCATTTGAAAAAAGTGTCCCCATTTGAGACACTTTAATGGCTACTGGCAGTAAACCTGTAAAATCTTAAATGCTCTTTAAGGAGGTGTGAGTTCTTGAGGTTTGATGAGGCATATGGGGCAGCTATAAGGGCCAAGTACCAGCACCCATCACACATCATGTGCGCACACCCCCCGGCCCCCCGATCGTGGGAACCCCAATGCCGTCGATCAGGTTCTCCGACGATGGTGCCCCGACGAAGAAAAATACGGCACCAGCACATGCTCGAGCCCAACATGTGCTACCACAACCCTCGGTTCGATCTGATCTTAGACTGGGAATGAACTCTGTATGCCTAAGTCAACCCACGAAACGAGCATGCGAGCGCTCAGCCGGCCAGAGGGGCTGAATGGACAAGCTGGGGATCGACCGGGTCCCCCTTTGCGTGCTGCCGATCCTGTTGCCGCAACCCTCGATCTGGTCTGATGTTAGACTGGGAATTAACTCCGTATTCCTATGCCAATCGACGAAACGAGCGGACGGGCGGGCACTACGTCGGCTAGAGAGACGGGATGTACGACCCGTGGATCAATAGGGTGGTAGGTGGGTTTAGGCACATCTTCATATTTTTACGTGACAATGCCATTTTTATGGCTTGAAAATTCATATAATGGTCCCTTAAGCCTTAATGTGAAGTTTCACGGCAAGACGACTCGTTTTCTATTTTTCACAATTTTTTAAACTTTTTACGTTTCGAGATTTTTTAAAATTTTTTCGAAAAAAGTTTTGGCCCCAAACTTGGTAGGTGTGATCCTTGTATTTTTGTTGGTACGCACAAAACAATTCAACCAAAAACTCAAAGTGTACAAGATTTTGTGACCATTTGAAAAAAGTGTCCCCATTTCAGATACTTTAATAGCTACTGGCAGCAAACCTATAAAATCTCAAATGCTCTTTAAGGGGGTGTGAGTTCTCGAGGTTTGATGAGGGATAGGGGGCCAATATAAGGGCCAAGTGCCAGCACCCATCACACATCATGTGCGCACACCCCCTGGCCCCCCTATCGCCGGAACCCTAATGTCGTCGGTTAGGTTCTCCGGCCTTGCTCCGACGATGGTGCCCCGACGAAGAAAAATGCGGCACAGCACATGCCTGAGCCAAGCATGTGCTGTCGCAACCCTTGGTCTGGTCTGATCTTAGACTAGGAATGAACTCCCTATGCTTAGACTGGGAATGAACTCCGTATGCCTAAGTCAACCCATGAAACGAGCGTGCGGGCGCTCAGTAGGCCAGAGGTGCAGGATGCACAAGCCGGGGATCGACCGAGTCCCCTTCTGCAAGCTGCCAATCCTGCTGCCACAACCCTCGATCCAGTCTAATCTTAGACTGGGAATGAACTTCGTGTGCCTAAGCCAACCGACAAAACGAGCGGGCGGGCGGGCAGGTGATACGCTGGCCAGAGAGACGGGATGCGCAAGCCGTCGATCGATAGGGTGGTAGGTTGGTTTAGACACATCTTCATATTTCTGCGTGCCAATGCCATTTTTATGGCTTGTAAATTCATACAATGGTCCCTTAAGCCTTCATGTGAAGTTTCATGGCAAGATGACTCGTTTTCTATTTTTCAAGATTTTCGAAACTTTTTACGGCTCGAGATTTTTTAAAATTTTTTCGGAAGGGTTTTGGCCCCAAACTTGGTAGACGTGATCCTTGTATTTTTTTGGCATGCACAAAAACATTCAGCTAAAAACTCAAAGTGTACAAGATTTTGATACCATTTGAAAAAAGTATCAAAATTTCAGGCACTTTAATGGCTACTGGCAGCAAACCTGTAAAATCTCAAATGCTCTTTAAGGGGGTGTGAGTTCTCGAGGTTTGATGAGGGATAGGGGGCCAATGTAAGGTCCAAGTACCAGCACCCATCGCACATCATGTGTGCACACCCCCTGGCCCCCTCGATCACCGGAACCCCAATGCCACTGGTCAGGTTGTCCGGCGATACTCCAGTGACGGTGCCTCGGCAAAGAAAAATGTGGCACCAGTACATGCCCGAGCCCAGCATGTGCTGCGACAACCCTCGGTCCGGTCCAATCTTAGACTAGGAATGAACTCTGTATGCTTAGACTGGGAATGAACTCCGTATGCCTAAGTCAACCCACGTAACGAGCATGCAGGCGCTTAGCCGAGCAAAGGGGCGGGATGCGCAAGTCGGGGATCGGTCGGGACCCCCTCTACGTGATGTCGATCCTGCTGCCACAACACTTGGTCCGGTCCAATCTTAGACTAGGAATAAACTCCGTCTGCCTAAGTCAACCCACAAAACGAGCGTACGGGCGCTCAGCCGGTGAGATGCGCAAGCCGAGGATCGATCGGGTCCCCTTTACGTGTTGTCGATCCTGTTGACGCAACCCTCTGTCCGATTCGATGTTAGACCGGGAATGAACTCTGTATGACTAAGCCAATAGATGAAACGAACAAGCGGTCGGACGGGCGGGCACTACGCCGGCCAGAGAGGCGAGATGCGCAAGTCATGGATCAATTGGGTGGTAGGTGGGTTTAGGCACATCTTCATATTTTTGAGTGCCAATGCCATTTTTATGGCTTGTAAATTCATACAATGGTCCCTTAACCCTTCACGTGAAGTTTAATGGCAAGACGAATCATTTTCTATTTTTCATGATTTTTGAAACTTTTTGCAGTTCGAGATTTTTTAAAAATTTTTTGGAGGGAGTTTTGGCCCCAAACTTGGTAGACATGATCCTTGTATTTTTGTCAGCATGCACAAAAACATTCAGCTAAAAACTCGAAGTGTACAAGATTTTGTGACCATTTGAAAAAAGAGTCCCCATTTCAGACACTTTAATGGCTACTGGTAGCAAACCTATAAAATCTCAAATGCTCTTTAAGGGGGTGTGAGTTCTCGAGGTTTGATGAGAAATAGAGGGCCAATATAAGGGCCAGGTAGCAGCACCCATCGCACATCATGTGCGCACACCCCCCGGCCCCCCGATCACCGGAACCCCAATGCCGCCAATCAGGTTCTCCGGCGATGGTCCGATGATGGTGCCCCGGCAAAGAAAAATACGGCACCAGAACATGGCCGAGCCTAGCATGTGCTGCCACAACCCTCCGTCCAGTCCGATCTTAGACTGGGAAAGAACTCCGTATGCTTAGATTGGGAATGAACTCCATATGCCTAAGTCAACCCACGAAATGAGCGTGCGGGCGCTCAGCCGGCCAGAGGGGCGGGATGCGCAACTCGGGGATCGGTCGGGTCCCCCTCTACGCGCTACCGATCCTGTTGCTGCAACCCTCGATCTGGTCCAATCTTAGATTGGGAATGAACTCCATATGCCTATGCCAACCGACGAAACGAGCGGGCGGGCGGTCGGGCGATACGTCGGCCAGAGAGACGGGATGCGCAAGCCGTGGATCGATAGGGTGGTAGGTGGGTTTAGGCACATCTTCATATTTCTGCTTGCCAATGCCATTTTTATGGCTTTTAAATTCATACAATGGTCCCTTAAGCCTTCATGTGCAGTTTCATGGCGAGACGACTCGTTTTCTATTTTTCACGATTTTTAAAAATTTTATTGCTCGGGATTTTTTAAAATTTTTTCGAAAGGAGGTTTGGCCCCAAACTTGGTAGACGTGATCCTTGTATTTTTGTTGGCATGCTAAAAAAAATTCAGATAAAAACTCAATGTGTACAAGATTTTGTGATCGTTTGAAAAAAGTGTCCCCATTTCAATGGCTATTGGCAGCAAACCTGTAAAATCTCAAATGCTCTTTAAGGGGGTGTGAGTTCTCGAGGTTTGATGAGGGATAGGGGGCCACTATAAGGGCCAAGAAGCAGTACCCATTACACATCATGTGTGCACACCCCCCGACCCCCCGATCGTCGGAACCCTAATGCCGCCGATCAGGTTCTTCGACGATGGTGCCCCGACGAAGAAAAATGCGGCGCCAGCACATGCCCGAGCCCAGCATGTGCTACGTAACCCTCAGTTCGGTCCGATCTTAGACTGGGAATGAACTCCATATGCTTAGACTGGGAATGAACTCTGTATGCCTAAGTCAACCCATGAAACGAGCATGCGGGCGCTCAGCCGGCCGAGGGGCTGGATGCACAAGCCGGGGATCGACCGGGTCCCCTTCTGTGTGTTGTCGATCCTGCTGCCGCAACCCTCTATCAGGTCTGATCTTAGACTGGGAATGAACTACGTATGCCTATGCCAACTGACGAAACGAGCGGGCGGGCGACCATTACGTCGGCCAGAGAGACGGGATGTGCGACTCGTGGATCGATAGGGTGGTAGGTGGGTTTAGGCACATATTCATATTTTTGCAAGCCAATGCCATGTTTATGGCTTGAAAATTCATATAATGGTCCCTTAAGCCTTCACGTGAAGTTTCACAGCAAGACGACTCGTTTTCTATTTTTCACGATTTTTGAAACTTTTTACGGTTCGAGATTTTTTAAAATTTTTTCGAAAGGAGTTTTGGCCCCAAACTTGGTAGACGTGATCCTTGTATTTTTGTTGGCATGCACAAAACAATTCAGCTAAAAACTCGAAGTGTACAAGATTTTGTGACCATTTGAAAAAAGTGTCCCCATTTCAGACACTTTAATGGCTACTGGCAGCAAACCTGTAAAATCTCAAATGCTCTTTAAGGGGGTGTGAGTTCTCGAGGTTTGATAAGGGATAGGGGGCCAATATAAGGGCCAAGTCCCAACACCCATCGCACATCATGTGCGCACACCCCCCGGCCCCCCCGATCGTCGAAACCCCAATGCCGTCGGTCAGGTTGTTCGGTGATGTTCTGGCGACGGTGCCCCGGCAAAGAAAAATGTGGCACCAGCACATTTCTGAGCCCAGCATGTGCTACCACAACCCTCGGTCCGGTCCGATCTTAGACTGGGAATGAACTCCGTATGCCTAAATCAACCCACGTAACGAGCGTGCGGGCGCTCAGTTGACCAGAGGGGCGGGATGCGTAAGCCCGGGATCGGTCGGGTCCCCCTCTATGTGCTACCGATCCTACTGCTACAACACTCGGTCCGGTCCCATATTAGACTGGGAATTAACTCCGTATGCCCAAGCCAACCGACGAAACAAGCCCAGCATGTGCTGCCGCAACCCTTGGTCCGGTCCGATCTTAGTCTAGGAATGAACTCCATATGCTTAGGCTGGGAATAAACTCCGTATGCCTATGTCAACCCATGAAATGAGCGTGCGGGCGCTCAGCCGGCCAGAGGGGCGGGATGCGCAAGTCGGGGATCGATCGGGTCCCCCTCTGCGTGCTGCCGATCCTGTTGACACAACCCTCGGTTTGTTTCAATCTTAGACTGGGAATGAACCTCGTATGACTAAGCCAATTGACGAAACGAGCAGGCGGACGGGCGGGCGGGCACTACCCCGACCAGAGAGATGGGATACGAAAGTCGTGGATCGATAGAGCGGTAGGTGGGTTTAGGCACATCTTCATATTTTTACGTGCCAATGCCATTTTTATGGCTTCTAAATTCATACAATAGTCCACTAAGCCTTCACGTGAAGTTTCATGGCAAGACCACTCGTTTTCTATTTTTCACGATTTTTAAAACTTTTTATGCTTCAAGAATTTTTTAAATTTTTTTGGAAGGAGTTTTGTCCCCAAACTTGGTAGACGTGATCCTTGTATTTTTTTTGGCATGCACAAACAAATTCAGCTAAAAACTCGAAGTGTACAAGATTTTGTGACCATTTGAAAATAGTGTCCCCATTTCAGACACTTTAATGGCTACTGGCAGCAAACCTGTAAAATCTTAAATACTCTTTAAAGGGGTGTGAGTTCTCGAGGTTTTATGAGGGATAGGGGGCTGCTATAAGGGCCAAGTACCAGCACCCATCACACATCATGTGCGCACACCCCCCGGCCCCCCGATCGTCGAAACCCCAATGCCGCCGGTCAGGTTCTCCGACGATGGTGCCCCGGTGAAGAAAAATACAGCACCAGCACATGCCAGAGCCCAGCATGTGTTGCTACAACCCTTGGTTCGATCTGATCTTAGACTGTGAATGAACTCTGTATGCCTAAGTCAACCCACGAAACGAGCATGCGAGCGCTTAGCCGATCAGAGGGGCTGGATGCATAAGCTGGGGATCGATCGGGTCCCCCTTTGTGTGCTACCGATCCTGCTGCTGCAACCCTTAGTCTAGTCTGATGTTAGACTGGGAATTAACTCTGTATGCCTATGCCAACCGATGAAACGAGCAGGCAGGTGTGCACTATGTCGACCAGAGAGACGGGATGCGCGACCCTTGGATCGATAGGGTGGTAGGTGGGTTTAGGCACATCTTCATATTTCTGCATACCAATGCCATTTTTATGGGTTGAAAATTCATATAATGGTCCCTTCAGCCTTCACGTGAAGTTTCACGGCAAGACGACTCGTTTTCTATTTTTCATGATTTTTGAAACTTTTTACGTTCTGAGATTTTTTAAAATTTTTTCGAAAGGAGTTTTGGCCCCAAACTTGGTAGACGTGATCCCTGTATTTTTTTTGGCATGCACAAAAAAATTCAGCTAAAAACTCGAATTGTACAAGATTTTGTGACCATTTGAAAAAAGAGTCCCCATTTGAGACACTTTAATGGCTACTGGTAGCAAACCTGTAAAATCTCAAATGCTCTTTAAGGGGGTGTGAGTTCTCGAGGTTTGATGAGGGATAGAGGGCCAATATAAGGGCTAAGTACCAGCACCCATCGCACATCATGTGCGCACACCCCCCAGCCCCCCCGATCGCTGGAACCCCAATGCCGTCGATCAGGTTCTCAGATGATGCTTCGGCAATGGTGCCCCAACAAAGAAAAATGTGGCACCAGCACATGGCCGAGCCCAGCATGTGCTGCCACAACCCTCAGTCCGGTCCGATCTTAGACTGGGAATGAACTCCGTATGCTTAGACTGGGAATGAACTCCATATGCCTAAGTCAACCCACGAAACAAGCGTGCGGGCACTCAACCGGCCAGAGGGGCGGGATGCGCAAGCCGGGGATCGACCGAGTCCCCCTCTACGCGCTGCCAATCCTGTTGTCACAACCCTTGATCTGATCCAATCTTAGATTGGGAATGAACTCCATATGCCTAAGCCAACCGACGAAACGAGCGGACAGGTGGGCGGGCGGGCGATATGCCGGCTAGAGAGATGGGATGCGCAAGCCGTGGATCGATAGCGTGGTAGGTGGGTTTAGGCACATCTTCATATTTCTACATGCCAATGTCATTTTTATGGCTTGTAAATTCATACAATGGTCCCTTAAGCCTTCACGTGGAGTTTAATGGCAAGACGACTCATTTTCTATTTTTCATGATTTTTGAAACATTTTGTGGTTCAAGATTTTTTAAACTTTTTTTGAAAGAAGTTTTGGCCCCAAACTTGAAGGACGTGATCCTTGTATTTTTGTTGGCACGCACAAAAAAAATCAGCTAAAAACTCGAGGTGTACAAGATTTTGTGACCATTTGAAAAAAGTGTCCCCATTTCAGACACTTTAATGGCTACTGGCAGCAAACCTGTAAAATCTCAAATGCTCTTTAAGGGGGTGTGAGTTCTCGAGGTTTGATGAGGGATAAGGGTCCAATATAAGGGCCAAGTACCAGCACCCATTGCACATCTATGCGCACACCCCCCGACCCCCCTGATAGTCGGAACCCCAATGCTGTCTGTCAGGTTCTCCGACGGTGCTCCGGCGATAGTGCTCCGGCGAAGAAAAATGTGGCACCTGCACAAGCCCGAGCCCAGCATGTGCTACCGTAACCCTCGGTCCAGTCCGATCTTAGACTGGGAATGAACTCCGTATGCTTAGACTGGGAATGAACTCCGTATGCTTAGACTGGGAATGAACTTCGTATGCCTAAGTCAACCCACAAAACGAGCGTGCAGGTGCTCAATCGGCCAGAGGGGCAGGATGCGCAAGTCGGGGATCGACCAGGTCCCCCTCTATGTGCTGCCAATCTTGCTACCGCAACCCTCGGTCCAATCCAATCTTAGACTGGGAATAAACTCCATATGCCTAAGCCAACCGATAAAATGAACGGCAGGCGGGCGGGCGAGCACTACGCCGGCCAGAGAGACGGGATGCGCAAGCAGTGGATCGGTAGGGTGGTAGGTGGGTTTAAGCACATCTTCATATTTCTGCATGCCAATGCCATTTTTATGGCTTGTAAATTCATACAATGGTCCCTTAAGCCTTCACATGAAGTTTCATGGCAAGACGACTCGTTTTCTATTTTTCATGATTTACGAAACGTTTTGCGGTTCTGGATTTTTTAAAATTTTTTCGGCGCGAGTTTTGGCCCCAAACTTGGTAGACGTGATCCTTGTATTTTTGTTGGGATGCAAAAAAACATTCAGCTAAAAAAACAAAGTGTACAAGATTTTGTGACCATTTGAAAAAAGTATCCCCTTTTTAGACACTTTAATGGCTACTGGCAGCAAACTTGTAAAATCTCAAATGCTCTTTAAGGGGGTGTGAGTTCTCGAGGTTTGATGAGAGATAGGGGCCAATATAAGGGCCAAGTACCAGCACCCATCGCACATCATGTGCGCACACCCCTCTGGCCCCCCCGATCGTCGGAACCCCAATGCCGTCTGTCGGGTTCTCCGACGATGCTCCGGCAATGGTGCCCCGGCAAAGAAAAAAGCAGCACCAGCACATGCTCGAGCCCTGCATGTGCTGCCGTAACCCTCGGTCTGGTCTGATCTTAGACTGGGAATCAACTCCGTATGCTTAGACGGGGAATGAACTCCGTATGCCTAAGTCAACGCACGAAACGAGCGTGCGGGTGCTCAGCTGGCTAGAGCGACGGGATGCGCAAGCCGGGGATCGGTCGGGTCCCCCTCTGTGTGTTGTCGATCCTGCTACTGCAACCTTCCATCCGGTTCGATCTTAGACTGGGAATGAACTCTGTATGCCTAAGCCAATCGATGAAACGAGCAGGCAGGCGGGCGGGCACTATGCCGGCCAGTGAGACGGGATGCGCAAGCCGTGGATCGATAGGGTAGTAGGTGGGTTTAGGCACATCTTCATATTTCTACGTGTCAATGCCATTTTTATGGCTTGTAAATTCATACAATGGTCCCTTAAGCCTTCACGTGAAGTTTCATGGAAAGACGACTCGTTTTCTATTTTTTATGATTTTTGAAAATTTTTGAGGTTCGGGATTTTTTAAAATTTTTTTGGAAGGATTTTTGGCCGTAAACTTGGTCGACATGATCCTTGTATTTTTTTTGGCATGCACAAAAAAATTCAGCTAAAAAATCGAAGTGTACAAGATTTTGTGACCATTTGAAAAAAGTATCCCCATTTCAGACACTTTAATGGCTACTGGCAGCAAACCTGTAAAATCTCAAATGCTCTTTAAGGGGGTGTGAGTTCTTGAGGTTTGATGAGGGATAGGGGGCCAATATAAGGGCCAAGTACCAGCTCCCATCGCACATCATGTGCGCACACCCCCACGGCCCCCCGATCGTCGGAACCCCATTGTCGCCGGTCAGGTTCTCCGACGATGCTCCGGCGATGGTGCCCCGGTGAAGAAAAATGCAGCACCAGCACATGCCTGAGCCCAGCATGTGCTGTCGCAACCCTCGGTCCGGTCTGATCCTAGACTGGGAATCAACTCCGTATGCTTAGACTGGGAATGAACTCCGTATACCTAAGTTAACGAAAGAAATGAACGTGCGGTCTCTTAGCTGGCCAGAGGGGCGGGATGTGCAAGCAGGGGATCGGCAGGGTCCCCCTCTACGTGCTGTCAATCTTGCTGCCACAACCGTCCATCCGGTCCAATCTTAGACTAGGAATGAACTCCGTATACCTAAGCCAATCGACGAAATGAGCGGGCGGACGGGCGGGCACTACGTCGGCCAGAGAGGCGGGATGCGCAAGCCGTGGATCGATAGGGTGGTAGGTGGGTTTAGGCACATCTTCATATTTCTGCATGCCAATGCCATTTTTATGGCTTGTAAATTCATACAATGTTCCCTTAACCCTTCGTGTGAAGTTTCATGGCAAGATGACTCGTTTTTTATTTTTCATGATTTTTGAAACTTTTTGCGGTTTGGGATTTTTTAAAATTTTTTTGGAAGGAGTTTTTGCCCCAAACTTGCTTGACGGGATCCTTGTATTTTTGTTGGCATGCACAAAAAAATTCAGCTAAAAAATCGAAGTGTACAAGATTTTGTGACCATTTGAAAAAAGTATCCCCATTTCAGACACTTTAATGGCTACTGGTAGCAAACCTGTAAAATCTCAAATGCTTTTTAAGGGGGTGTGAGTTCTCAAGGTTTGATGAGGGATAGGGGGCCAATATAAGGGCCAGGCACCAGCACCCATCGCACATTATCTGCGCACACCCCCTCGGCCCCCCCAATCGCCGGAACCTCAATGCCGTCGGTCAGGTTCTCCGGTGATGCTCTGACGATAATGCCCCGGTGAAGAAAAATACGGCACCAGCACATGCTCGAGCCCAGCATGTGCTGCAACAACCCTCAGTTCGGTCTGATCTTAGACTGGGAATGAACTCCGTACACTTAGACTGGGAATGAACTTCGTATGCCTAAGTCAACCCACGAAATGAGCGTGCGGGCTCTCAGCTGGCCAGAGGGGCGGGATGCACAAGCCGGGGATCGATCGGGTCCCCCTCTGTGTGCTGCCGATCTTGCTGTCACAACCCTTGGTCCGACCTAATCTTAGACTGGGAATGAACTCCTTATGCCTGAGCCAATCGATGAAACGAGCGGTCGGGCGGACGGGCACTACGCCGGCCAGAGAGGCGGGATGCGCAAGCCGTGGTTCGATAGGGTGGTAGGTGGGTTCAGGCACATCTTCATATTTCTGCATCCCAATGCCATTTTTATGGCTTGTAAATTCATACAATGGTCCCTTAAGCCTTCGTGTGAAGTTTCATGGCAAGACGACTCGTTTTTTTATTTTTCATGATTTTCAAAACTTTTTACGGTTCGGGATTTTTTAAAATTTTTTGGGAAAGAGTTTTGGCCCCAAACTTGGTAGATGTGATCCTTGTATTTTTGTTGGCATGCATAAAACAATTCAGCTAAAAACTCAAAGTGTACAAGATTTTGTGACCATTTGAAAAAAGTGTCCCATTTGAGACACTTTAATGGCTAATGGCAGCAAACCTGTAATATCTCAAATGCTCTTTAAGGGGGTATGAGTTCTCGTGGTTTGATGAGGGATAGGGGGCCAATATAAGGGCCAAGCATGAGCACCATCGCACATATTGTGCGCACATCCCCCGACACCCCCGATCGCCGGAACCCCAATGTCGCTGGTCAGGTTCTCCGACGATGCTCTGGCGATGGTGCCCTGACGAAGAAAAATGCGACACCCGCACATGCTCGAGCCCAGCATGTGCTGTCGCAACCCTCGGTCTGGTCCGATCTTAGATTGCGAATGAACTCCATATGCTTAGACTGGGAATGAACTCTGTATGCCTAAGTGAACCCACAAAACGAGCGTGCGGGTGCTCAGCCGACCAGAGGGGCGGGACGCGCAAGCCTGGGATCGGCCGGGTCCCCCTCTGCGTGCTGCCGATCCTACTGCCACAACCCTCGGTTTGATCCAATTTCAGACTGGAGTGAACTCTGTATGCCTAAGCCAACCGACGAAACGAACGGGCGGGCAGGCAAAACCTACGTCGGCCAGAGAGACGAGATGCTCAAGCCGTGGATCGATAGGGTGGTAGGTGGGTTTAGGCACATCTTCATATTTCTGCATGCCAATGCCATTTTTATGGCTTGTAAATTCATACAATGGTCCCTTAAGCCTATGCTTAGACTGGGAATGAACTCCTATGCTTAGACTGGGAATAAACTCCGTATGCCTAAGTCGACCCACGAAACGAGCGTGCGGGCGCTCAGTCGGCCAGAGGGGCAGGATGCATAAGCTGGGGATCGACCAGGTCCCCCTCTGCGTATTGCCAATCCTGCTGCCATAACCCTCGGTCCGATCATATCTTAGACTGGGAATGAACTCCATATGCCTAAGCCAACCGACGAAACCCACGGGCGGGCGGGCGAGCACTATGCCAACCAGAGAGGTGGGATGCGCAAGCCGTGGATCGATACGGTGGTAGGTGGGTTTAGGCAAATCTTCATATTTCTGCATGCCAATGCCATTTTTATGGCTTGTAAATTCATACAATTGTCCCTTAAGCCTTCGTGTGAAGTTTCATGGCAAGACGACTTGTTTTCTATTTTTCTTGATTTTTAAAACTTTTTACGGTTCGGGATTTTTTAAAATTTTTTCGGAATGGCTTTTGGCCCCAAACTGGGTAGACATGATCCTTGTATTTTTGTTGGCATGCACAAAAAAATTCAGATAAAATTTCAGAGTGTATAAGATTTTGTGACCATTTGAAAAAAGTGTCCCCATTTTAGACACTTTAATTGCTACTGGTAGCAAACCTGTTAAATCTCAAATGCTCTTTAAGGGGGTGTGAGTTCTAGAGGTTTGATGAGGGATAGAAGGCCAATATAAGGGCCAAGCACCAGCACCCATCGCACATCATGTGGGCACACCCCCCGATCGTCAGAACCCCAATGCCACCGGTCTGGTTCTCTTACGATGCTCCGGCGATGGTGCCCCGACGAAGAAAAATGTGGCGCCAGCACATGCCCGAGCCCAGCATGTGCTGCCGCAACCCTCAATCCGGTCCAATCTTAGACTGCGAATGAATTCCATATGCTTACACTGGGAATGAACTCCGTATGCCTAAGTAAACCCACAAAACGAGCGTACGGGCGCTTAGCTGGCCAAAGGGGCGGGACGTGCAAGCCGGGGATCGACTGGGTCCCCCTCTGCGTGCTGCCGATCCTGCTGCCACAACCCTCATTTGGTCCAATTTTAGACTGGGAATGAACTCTGTATGCCTAAGCCAACCGATGAAACAAGCGGGCAGGCGGGACTTACGCCGGCTAGAGAGGCGGGATACTCAAGCCGTGGATCGATAGGGTGGTAGGTGGTTTAGGCACATCTTCATATTTCTTCTTGCCAATGCCATTTTTATGGCTTGTAAATTCATACAATGGTCCCTTAAGCCTTCGTGTGATGTTTCATCGCAAGACAACTCGTTTTCTATTTTTCATGATTTTTGAAACATTTTGCGGTTCGGGATTTTTTAAAAGTTTTTCGGAAGGATTTTTGGCCCCAAACTTGTTAAACGTGATCCTTGTATTTTTTTTGGCATGCAAAAAAAAATTCAGGTAAAAACTCGAAGTGTACAAGATTTGGTAACCATTTGAAAAAAGTGTCCCCATTTCAGACACTTTCATGGCGACTGGCAGCAAACCTGTTAAATCTCAAATGCTCTTTAAGGGGGTGTGGGTTCTCGAGGTTTGATGAGGGATAGGGGGCCAAATAAGGGCCAAGCACCAGCACCCATTGCACATCATGTGCGCACACCCCCCGGCCCCCCTGATCGTCGGAACCCCAATGCCGTCGGTCAGGTTCTCCGACGATGCTCCGACGATGGTGCCCCGGCGAAGAAAAATGTGGCACCAGCACATGCCCGAGCCTAGCATGTGCTGCCGTAACCCTCAGTCCGGTCCGATCTTAGACTACGAATGAACTCCGTATGCTTAGACTAGGAATCAACTCCGTATGCCTAAGTCAACCCACGAAACGAGCGTGCGGGCGCTTAGCCGGCCAGAGGGGCGGGATGCGCAAGCTGAGGATCGATCGAGTCCCCCTCTATGTGCTGTTGATCCTGCTATCGTAGCCCTTAGTCTGGTCTTATCTTAGATTGGGAATGAACTCCGTATACCTAAGCCAACTGACGAAACGAGCGGACGGGCAGGAGAGCACTACGCCTGCTAGAGAGGCGGGATGCGCAAGCCGTGGATCGATAGGCTGGAAGGTGGGTTTAGGCAAATCTTCATATTTCTGCATGCCAATGCCATTTTTATGGCTTGTAAGTTCTTACTATTGTCCCTTAAGCCTTCGTGTGAAGTTTCATGGCAAGACGACTTGTTTTCTATTTTTCATAATTTTTGAAACTTTTTACGGTTCAGGATCTTTTAAAATTTTTTTGGAAGGAGTTTTGGTCCCAAATTTGGTAGACGTGATCCTTGTATTTTTTTTGGCATGCACAAAAAAATTCAGATAAAAACTCAAAGTGTACAAGATTTTTTGACCATTTGAAAAAAGTATCCCCATTTCAGACACTTTAATGGCTACTGGCAGCAAACCTGTAAAATCTCAAATGCTCTTTAAGGGGGTGTGAGTTCTCAAGGTTTGATGAGGGGTAGGGGGCCAATATAAGGGCCAAGCACCAGCACCCATCGCACATCATGTGTGTACAACCCCCCGGCCCACCCGATCGTCGGAACCCCAATGCTGTCGGTCAGGTTCTTTGACGATGCTCCGACGATGGTGCCCCGGCAAAGAAAAATGTCGCACCAGCACATGCCCAAGCCTAGCATGTGCTGCCGTAACCCTCGGTCTGGTCTGATCTTAGACTGGGAATGAACTCCGTATGCCTAAGCCAACCGACGAAATGAGCAGGCGGGCGGGCGGTCACTACGTCGGCCAAAGAGGCGGGATGCGTAAGCCGTGGATTGATAGGGTGGTAGGTGGGATTAGGCACATATTCATATTTCTGCATGCCAATGTCATTTTTATGGCTTGTAAATTCATACAATGGTCCCTTAAGCCTTCGTGTGAAGTTTCATGGCAAGACGACTCGCTTTTTATTTTTCACGATTTCCAAAACTTTTTACGGTTCGAGGGTTTTTAAAATTTTTTTCGAAGCCAGTTTGGCCCCAAACTTGGTAGACATGATCCTTGTATTTTTGTTGGCATGCATAAAAAAATTCATCTAAAAACTCAAAGTGTACAAGATTTTGTGACCATTTGAAAAAAGTGTCCCCATTTCAGACACTTTAACGACTACGGGCAGCAAACCTATAAAATCTCAAATGCTCTTTAAGGGGGTGTGAGTTCTCGAGGTTTGATGAGGGATAGGGGGCCAATATAAGGTCCAAGCACCAGCACCCATCGCACATCATATGCGCACACCCCCCCGGCCCCCCGACTGCTAGAACCCCAATGCCACCGATGATGTTCTATGGCGATGGTGCCCCGACGAAGAAAAACGTGGAACCAGCACATGCCCGAGCCCAGCATGTGCTGTCGCAACCCTCAGTACGGTCCGATCTTAGACTGGGAATTAACTCCGTATGCTTAGACTAGGAATGAACTCCGTATGCCTAAGTCAACCCACGAAAACGAGCGTGCGGGCGCTCAGCTGGCCAGAGGGGTGGGACGCGCAAGCCGGGGATCGATCGGATCCCCCTCTATGTGCTGTCGATCCTGCTACCGCAACCCTTGGTTTGGTCTGATCTTAGACTGGGAATGAACTCCGTATGCCTAAGCCAACCGATGAAACGAGCGGGTGGGCGGGCACTACGCCAACTAGAGAGGCGGGATGCGCAAATCGTGGATCGATAGGGTGGTAGGTGGGTTTAGGCACATCTTCATATTTCTCCGTGCCAATGCCATTTTTATGTCTTGTAAATTCATACAATGGTCCCTTAAGCCTTCGTGTGATGTTTCATGGCAAGACGACTCGTTTTCTATTTTTCACGATTTTTAAAACTTTTTGCGGTTCGGGATTTTTTTAAATTTTTTCAAAAAGAGTTTTGGCCCCAAACTTGGTAGATGTTATCCTTGTATTTTTTTTGGCATGCAAAAAAAATTCAACTAAAAACTCGAAGTGTACAGGATTTTGTGACCATTTGAAAAAAGTGTCCCCATTTCAGACACTTTAATGGTTACTGGCAGCAAACCTGTCAAATCTCAAATGCTCTTTAAGGGGTGTGAGTTCTTGACGTTTGATGAGGGATAGGGGGCCAATATAAGGGCCAACCACCAGCACCCATCGCACATCATGTGCGCACACCTCCCGGCCCCTCTGATCGTCGAAACCCCAATGCCGCCGGTCAGGTTCTCAGGTGACGCTCTGATGATGGTGCCCCGGCAAAGAAAAATATGGCACCAGCACATGCCCGAGCCCAACATGTGCTGCCGCAACCATTGGTCCGGTCCGATCTTAGACTGGGAATGAACTCTTTATGCCTAAGTCAACCCACCAAAACAAGCGTGCGGGCGCTCACCTGGCCAGAGGGGCGGGATGCGCAAGCCGGGGATCGATCGGGTCCCCCTCTGCATGCTGCCGATCCTGCTGCCACAACCCTCGGTCCGGTTCAATCTTAGACTGGGAATGAACTCCGTATGCCTAAGCCAACCGATGAAACGAGCGGGCGGGCGGGCGCTATGTCGACCAGAGAGGCGGGAAGCGCAAGCCGTGGATCGATAGGGTGGTAGGTGGGTTTGGGTACATCTTCATATTTTTGCATGCCAATGCCATTTTTATGGCTTGTAAATTCATACAATGGTCCCTTAAGTCTTCGTGTAAAGTTTCATGGCAAGACGACTCGTTTTCTATTTTTTAGGTTTTTGAAACTTTTTGCAGTTCGGGATTTTTTAAAATTTTTTCTGAAGAAGTTTTTGGCCCCAAACTTGGTAGACATGATCCTTGTATTTTTTTTGGCATGCACAAAAACATTCAGCTAAAAACTCGAAGTGTACAAGATTTTGTGACCATTTGAAAAAAGTGTCCCCATTTTAGACACTTTAATGGCTACTGGCAGCAAACCTGTAAAATCTCAAATGCTCTTTAAGGGGGTGTGAGTTCTCGAGGTTTGATGAGGGATAAGGGCCAACATAAGGGCCAAGCACCAGCACCCATCACACATCATGTACGGACACCCCCGACCCCTCCGATCGTCGGAACCCCAATGCCATCGATCAGGTTCTTCGACGATGCTCTGACGATGGTGCCCTAGCGAAGAAAAATACAGCACCAGCACATGCCTGAGCCTAGCATGTGCTGCCGCAACCCTCGGTCTGGTCTGATCTTAGACTTGGAATTAACTCCGTATGCTTAGACTAGGAATGAACTCCGTATGCCTAAGCCAACCGACGAAACGAGCGGGCGGGAGGGCGGGCACTACGTCGGCCAGAGAGGCGGGATAAGCAAGCCGTGGATCGATAGGGTGGTTGGTGGGTTTAGGCAAATCTTCAGATTTCTGTGTGCCAATGCCATTTTTATGGCTTTTAAATTCATACAATGGTCCCTTAAGCCTTCGTGTGAAGTTTCTTGGCAAGACGACTCGTTTTCTATTTTTCACGATTTTTAAAACTTTTTTCGGTTCGTGATTTTTTAAAATTTTTTCGAAAGGATTTTAGGCCCCAAACTTGGTAGATGTGATCGCTGTATTTTTATTGGCATGCACAAAAAAATTCAGCTAAAAACTCGAAGTGTACAAGATTTTGTGACCATTTGAAAAAAGTGACCCCATTTCAGACACTTTAATGGCTACTGGCAGCAAACCTGTAAAATCTCAAATGCTCTTTAAGGGGGTGTGGGTTCTCAACGTTTGATGAGGGATAAGTGGCCAATATAAGGGCCAAGCACCAGCACCCATCGCACATCGTGTACGCACACCCCTCCGGGCCCCCGATCGTCGAAACCCCAATGCCGCCGACAGGTTCTCCGGCGATGCTCCGACGATGGTGCCCCGACGAAGAAAAATGCGGCACCAGCACATGCCCGAGCCCAACATGTGCTGCCGTAACCCTCGGTCTGGTCGGATCTTAGACTGGGAATGAACTCCGTATGCTTAGACTGGGAATGAACTCTGTATGGCTAAGTTAACCCATGAAATGAGTGTGCAGGCACTCAGTCGACCAGAGGGGCGAGATGCGTAAGCCGGGGATCGATCGGGTCCCCCTCTATGAGCTACCGATCTTGTGTCACAACCCTCGGTCTGGTCTGATCCTAGACTGGGAATGAACTCTGTATGCCTAAGCCAACCGATGAAATGAACGGGGTGGCGGGCGGGCACTACGTCGGCTAGAGAAGTGGGATGCGCAAGCCGTGGATCGATAGGGTGGTAGGTGGGTTTAGGCACATCCTCATATTTATGCCTGCCAATGCCATTTTTATGGCTTGTAAATTCATACAATGGTCCCTTAAGCCTTCATGTGAAGTTTCATGGCAAGACGACTTGTTTTTCATTTTTCATGATTTTTGAAACTTTTTACGGTTCAGGATATTAAAAATTTTTTTGGAAGGATTTTTGGCCCCAAACTTGGTAGACATGATCCTTGTATTTTTGTTGGCATGCATAAAAAAATTCAGCTAAAAACTCGAAGTGTACAAGATTTTGTGACCATTTGAAAAAAGTGTCCCCCTTTCAGACACTTTAATGTCTACTGGTAGCATACCTGTAAAATCTCAAAAGCTCTTTAAGGGGGTATGAGTTCTTGAGGTTTGGTGAGGGATAGGAGGCCAATATAAAGGCCTAGCACCAGCACCCATCGCACATCATGTGCGCACACCCCCCCGGCCCCCCTGATCGTCGGAACCCCAATGCCGCCATTCAGGTTCTCCGACGATGCTTCGATGATGGTGCCCCGTCGAAGAAAAATGCGGCACCAGCAAATGCCCGAGTCTAACATTTGCTGCCACAACCCTCAGTCTAGTTCGATCTTATACTGGAAAAGAACTCCATATGCTTAGACAGGGAATGAACTCCGTATGCCTAAGTGAACCCACGAAACAAATGTGCGGGCGCTTAGCCGGCCAGAGGGGTGGAATGCGCAAGCCGAGGATCGGTCGGGTCCCCCGCTGCGTGTTGCCGATCCTGCTGCCGCAACCCTTGGTCTGGTCCGATCTTACACTGGGAATGAACTTCGTATGCCGAAGCCAACCGACGAAACGAGCGGGCGGGCGGGCACTACGCCAGCCAGAGAGGCGGGATGCGCAAGCCATGGATCAATAGGGTGGTAGGTGGGTTTGGCACATCTTCGTATTTCTGCATGCCAATGCCATTTTTACTGCTTGTAAATTCATACAATGGTCCCTTAAGCCTTCGTGTGAAGTTTCACGGCAAGACGACTCGTTTTCTATTTTTCACAATTTTCAAACTTTTTTGTGGTTCGGGATTTTTTAAAATTTTTTCGGAAGGTGTTTTGGCCCCAAACTTGGTAGACGTGATCCTTGTATTTTTGTTGGCATGCACAAAAAAATTCAGCTAAAAACTCGAAGTGTACAAGATTTTGTGACCATTTGAAAAAAGTGTCCCCATTTCAGACACTTTAATGGCTACTGGCAGCAAACCTGTAAAATCTCAAATGCTCTTTGAGGGGGTGTGAGTTCTCGAGGTTTGATGAGGGATAGGGGGCCAATATAAGGGCCAAGTACCAGCACCCATCGCACATCATGTGCGCACACCCCCCGGCCCCTCGATCGTCGAAACCCCAATATCGTCGGTCAGGTTCTCCGACGATGCTCTAGCAATGGAGCCTCGACGAAGAGAAATTCTGCACTAGCACATGACGGAGCCTAGCATGTGCTGCCGTAACCCTCGGTCTGGTTTGATCTTAGACTGGGAATGAACTCCGTATGCTTAGACTAGGAATGAACTCCGTATGCTTAAGTCAACCAACGAAACGAGCGTGTGGGCGCTCAACCAACTAGAGGGGTGCGATGCACAAGCCGGGGATCGACCAGGTCCCCCTCTGCGTGCTACCGATCTTGCTGCCGCAACCCTCGGTCTGATTCGATCTTAGACTGAGAATGAACTCCGTATGCCTAAGCCAACCGACGAAACGAACGGACGGGCGAACGAGCGGGCACTACGGCGGCCTGAGAGACGGGATGAGCAAACTGAGGATCGATAGGGTGGTAGGTGGGTTTAGGCATATCTTCATATTTTTATGTGCCAATGCCATTTTTATGGCTTGTAAATTCATACAATGGTCCCTTAAGCTTTCACGTGAAGTTTCTTGGAAAGAAGACTCGTTTTCTATTTTTCACGATTTTCAAAACATTCTGTGGTTCTAGATTTTTTAAAATTTTTTTGGAAGGAGTTTTGGTATCAAACTTTGTAGACATGATCCTTCTATTTTTATTGGCATGCACAAAAAAATTCAGCTAAAAACTCAAAGTGTATAAGATTTTGTGACCATTTGAAAAAAGTGTATCCATTTCAAACACTTTAATGGCTACTGGCAGCAAACCTGTAAAATCTCAAATGCTCTTTAAGGGGGTGTGAGTTCTCAAGGATTGATGAGGGATAGGGGGCCAATATAAGGGTCAAGTACCAGCACCCATCGCACATCATGTGCGCGCACCCCCCCCACCGGCCCCCCCGATAGCTAGAACCCCAATGCCACCAGTCAGGTTCTCTTATGATGCTCCGGTGATGGTGCCCCGGTGACGAAAAATGCGGCACCAGCACATGCCCGAGCCTAGAATGTGCTGTCGCAACCCTCGGTCTGGTCTGATCTTAGACTGGGAATGAACTCCGTATGCTTAGACTGGGAATGAACTTCGTATTACTAAGTCAACTCATGAAACGACCGTGCGGGCGCTCAGTCGGCCAGAGGGGTGGGATGCGCAAGCCGGGGATCGGCCGGGTCCCCCTCTGCTTGCTGTCGCAACCCTTGGTTCGGTCTGATCTTAGACTGGAAATGAACTCCGTACGCCTAAGCCAACTGACGAAACGAGCGGGCAGGCGGGCGGGCGGGCACTATGCTGGCCAGAGAGACGGGATGTGCAAGCCGCGGATCGATAGGGTGGTAGGTGGGTTTAGGCACATCTTCAAATTTCTATGTGCCAATGCCATTTTTATGGCTTGTAAATTCATACAATGGTCCCTTAAGCCTTCACGTGAAGTTTCATGGCAAGATGACTTGTTTTCTATTTTTCATGATTTTCGAAACCTTTTACGGTTTGGGATTTTTTAAAATTTTTTCAGAAGGAGTTTTGGCCCCAAACTTGGTAGACGTGATCCTTGTATTTTTGTTGGCATGCACAAAAACATTCAGCTAAAAACCCGAAGTGTACAAGATTTTGTGACCATTTGAAAAAAGTGTCCCCATTTCAAACACTTTAATGGCTACTGGTAGCAAACCTGTAAAATCTCAAATGCTCTTTAAGGGGGTATGAGTTCTCGAAATTTGATGAGGGATAGGGGGCCAATATAAGGGCCAAGTACCAGCACCCATCGCACATCATGTGCGCACATCCCCTCCGACCCCCCCGATCGCCAGAACCCTAATGTCGTCGGTCAGGTTCTCCGGTGATGCTCCGACGATTGTGCCCCGACAAAGAAAAATACGGCACCAGCACGTACCTGAGCCCAGCATGTACAGTCGTAACCCTCGGTCCGGTCTGATCTGAGATTGGGAATGAAATCTGTACGCCTAAGTCAACCCACGAAACAAGCGTGCGGGCGCTCAACCGGCCAGAGGGGCGGGATGCACAAGCTGAGGATCGATCAGATCCTCCTCTGCGTGCTGTCGATCTACTACCATAACCCTCAGTTCAATCTGATCTTAGACTGGGAATGAACTCCGTATGCCTAAGCCAACTGAAGAAATGAGCAGGCCGGCGGGCGGACGGGCACTATGCCGGCCAGAGAGACAGGATGCGCAAGCCGTGGATTGATAGGGTGGAAGTTGGGTTTAGGCACATCTTCATATTTTTGCCTGCCAATGCCAGTTTTATGGCTTGTAAAT
Organism: Durio zibethinus; assembly: GCF_047325235.1. Lineage (NCBI taxonomy): Eukaryota > Viridiplantae > Streptophyta > Magnoliopsida > Malvales > Malvaceae > Durio > Durio zibethinus. Next base: position 11,228,011 of record NC_143183.1, on the reverse strand, counting down.
TCATACAATGGTCTCTTAAGCCTTCACGTGAGGTTTCATGGCAAGACGATTCATTTTTTATTTTTCACGATTTTTGAAACTTTTTACTGTTCGAGATTTTTTAAAATTTTTTCGGAAGGAGTTTCGGCACCAAACTTGGAAGACGTGATGCTTGTATTTTTTTTGGCCTGCATAAAAAAATTCAGCTAAAAACTCGAAGTGTACAAGATTTTGTGACCACTTGAAAAAAGTGTCCCTATTTCAAACACTTTAATGGCTACTGGCAGCAAACCTGTAAAATCTCAAATGCTCTTTAAGGGGGTGTGAGTTCTCGAGGTTTGATGAGGGATAGGGGGCCAATATAAGGGCCAAGAACCAGCACCCATCGCAAATCATGTGCGCACACCCCCCGGCCCCCCCGATCGTCAAAACCCTAACGCCACCGATTAGGTTCTCCGGCGATGCTCCGACGATGGTGCCCGACAAAGAAAAATGCGGCACCAGCACAAGCCCGAGCCCAGCATGTGCTGCTGCAACCCTCGGTCTATTCTGATCTTAGACTGGGAATGAACTCCATATGCCTAAGTCAACCCACGAACGAGCGTGCGGGCACTCTGCCGACTAGAGGGGCGGGATGCGCAAGCCAGGGATTGGTCGGGTCCCCCTCTGTGTGCTACCGCAACCCTCAATCCGGTTCAATCTTAGATTGGGAATGAACTCCATATGGCTAAGCCAACGACGAAACGAGTGGGCAGGCGGGCGGGCGAGCACTCTGTCGGCCAGAGAGGCGGGATGCGCAAGTCGTGGATCGATAGGGTGGTAGGTGGCTTTAGGCACAACATCATATTTCTGTATGCCAATGCCATTTTTATGGCTTGTAAATTCATACAACGGTCCCTTAAGCCTTCACGTGAAGCTTCATGGCAAGACGACTCGTTTTCTATTTTTCACCATTTTCAAAACTTTTTGTGATTCGGGATTTTTCAAAATTTTTTCAGAACGAGTTTTGACCCCAAACTTGGTAGACATGATCCTTGTATTTTTTTTGGCATGCAAAAAACAATTCAGCTAAAAACTCGAAGTGTACAAGATTTTGTGACCATTTGAAAAAAGTGTCCCCATTTCAGACACTTTAATGGCTACTGGCAGCAAACCTGTAAAATCTCAAATGCTCTTTAAGGGGGTGTGAGTTCTCGAGGTTTGATGAGGGATAGGGGGCCAATATAAGGGCCAAGTACCAGCACCAATCGTACATCATGTGCGCACACCCCCTCGGCCCCCACGATTGTCAAAACCCCAAAGCCGCCGATCAGGTTCTTTGGCGATGCTCCGACGACGGTGCCTCGACGAAGAAAAATACGGCACAGCACATGCCCGAGCCCAGCATGTGCTGCTGCAACCCTCGGTCTGGTCCAATCTTAGACTGGGAATGAACTCCGTATGCGTAAGTCAACCCATGAAACGAGTGTGCGGGCGCTCAGGCGGCCAAAAGGGTGGGATGTGCAAGCCAAGGATCGGCCGGGTCCCCCTCTACGTGTTGCCGATCCTTCTGTCGTAACCTCAGTCCGGTATGATCTTAGACTGGGAATGAACTCCGTATGCCTAAGCCAACCGACGAAACGAGGGGGCGGGCGGGCGGGCGGGCGGGAACTACGTCGGCCAGAGAGATGGGATGCACAAGTCGTGGATCGATAGGGTGGTAGGTGGCTTTAGGCACATATTTATATTTCTACCTGCCAAAGCCATTTTTATGGCTTGTAAATTCATACAATAGTCCCTTACGCCTCCACGTGAAGTTTCATGGCAAGACGACTCGTTTTCTATTTTTCACTATTTTCGAAACTTCTTGTGATTCAGGGTTTTTTAAAATTTTTTCGAAAAAAGTTTTGGCCCCAAACTTGGTAGACGTGATCCTTGTATTTTTGTTGGCATGCACAAAATATTTCAGCTAAAAACTCGAAGTGTATAAGATTTTGTGAGCATTTGAAAAAAGTGTCCGTATTTCAGACACTTTAATGGCTACTGGCAGCAAACCTATAAAATCTCAAATGCTCTTTAAGGGGGTGTGAGTTCTCCAGGTTTGATAAGGGACAAGGGGCCCATATTAGGGCCTTGTACCAGCACCCATCACACATCATGTGCGCATACCCCCCGGCCCCCCGATAGTCGGAACCCCAATACCACCGGTCAGGTTCTCCGACGGTGGTCCAGTGATGGTGCCCCGGCGAAGAAAAATGCGGCACCAGCACATGCCCGAGCCTAGCATGTGCTGTAGCAACCTTCGGTCCGGTCTGATCTTAGACTGGGAATGAACTCCGTATGCTTAGACTGGGAATGAACTCCGTATGCCTAAGTCAACCCATGAAACGAGCGTGCGGGCACTCAGCCGGCCAGAGGGGTGGGATGCGCAAGCCAGGGATCGGCCAGGTCCCCCTCTACGTGCTGCCGATCCTACTGCCATGACCCTCGATCCAGTTCGATCTTAGACTAGGAATGAACTCCGTATGCCTAAGCCAACTGACGAAACGAGCAGGCAGGCGGACGGGTTGCGCAAGCTATGGATCGATAGGGTGGTAGGTGGGTTTAGGCACATCTTCATATTGCTGCGTGCCAACGCCATTTTTATGGCTTGTAAATTCATACAATGGTCTGTTAAGCCTTCACGTGAAGTTTCATGGCAAGACAACTCGTTTTCTATTTTTCACGATTTTTGAAACTTTTTACGGTTCGAGATTTTTTAAAATTTTTTTGAAAGGAGTTTTGACCCTGAACTTGGTTCTCCTGTTACGTGAAGTTACAGTTCTTCGGTCGCGTGAAGCTACAGTTCTCCGATGATGCTCCGGTGATGGTGCCCCGGTGAAGAAAAATGTGGCACCAGCACATGCTCGAGCCTAGCATGTGCTGTCATAACCCTCGATCCGATCCGATCCTAGACTGAGAATGAACTCCGTATGCTTAAATTGGGAATGAACTCCGTATGCCTAAGTCAACCCAAGAAACGAACGAACGGGCACTCAGTCGGCTAAGGGGCGGGATGCGCAAGCCGGGGATTGGCTAGGTCCCCTTCTGCATGCTACCGATCCTGCTACCATAACCCTCAGTCTGGTCCAATCTTAGACTGGGAATGAAGTCTGTATGCCAAAGCCAACTGATGAAATGAGTGGGCTGGCGGACGGGTGGGCACTACGTCGGCCAGAGAGGCGAGATACGCAAGCCGTGTATCGATAGGGTGGTAGGTGGGTTTAGGAACATCTTCATATTGCTGCGTGCCAATGCCATTTTTATGGCTTGTAAATTCATACAATGGTCCCTTAAGCCTTCACGTGAAGTTTCATGGCAAGACGACTCGTTTTCTATTTTTCATGATTTTCAAAATTTTTACGGTTCGAGATTTTTTAAAATTTTTTCAGAAGGATTTTTGGCCCCAAACTTCTTAGACGTGATCCTTGTATTATTGTTGGCATGCAAAAAAAAAATTCAGCCAAAAACTCGAAGTGTACAAGATTTTGTGACCATTTGAAAAAAGTGTCCCCATTTTAGACGCTTTAGTGGCTACTGGCAGCAAACCTATAAAATCTCAAATGCTCTTTCAGGGGGTATGAGTTCTCGAGGTTTGATGAGGGATAGGGGACCAATATAAGGGCCAAGTACCAGCACCCATCGCACATCACGTGCACACACCCCCCGGCCCCCTCGATCGTCGAAACCCCAATGCTGCCAGTCAGGTTCACCGATGATGCTCGATGATGGTGCCCCGACGAAGAAAAATGCGGCACCAACACATGCTCGAGCCCAGGATGTGCTGTCGTAACCCTCGGTCTGGTCCGATCTTAGACTGGGAATGAACTCCGTACGCTTAGACATGAAATGAACTTTGTATGCCTAAGTCAACCCACGAAATTAGCATGCGGGCGCTTTGTCGGCCAGAGGGGCAGGATGCGCAAGCTGGGGATCGGTCGGGTCCCCCTCTACGTGCTGTCTATCCTACTGCCGTAGCCCTCGGTTCGGTCCGATCTTAGACTGGGAATGAACTCCGTATGCCTAAGCCAACCGACGAAATGAGCGGGCGGGCGGGAACTACGCCGGCCAGAGAGACGAGATCCGCAAGCCGTGGATTGATAGGGTGCTAGGTGGGTTTAGGCACATCTTCATATTTTTGCATGCCAATGCCATTTTTATGGCTTGTAAATTCATACAATGGTGCCTTAAGCCCTCACGTCAAGTTTCATGGCAAGACAACTCGTTTTCTATTTTTCATAATTTTTGAAACTTTTTGCGGTTCGGGATTTTTTAAAATTTTTTCGGAAGGAGTTTTGGCCCCAAACTTGGCAGACGTGATCCTTGTATTTTTTTTGACATGCACAAAAAAATTCAGCTAAAAACTCAAAGTGTACAAGATTTTGTGACCATTTGAAAAAAGTGTCCCCATTTCGGACACTTTAATGGCTACTGGAAGCAAACCTGTAAAATCTCAAATGCTCTTTAAGGGGGTGTGAGTTCTCTAGGGTTGATGAGGGATAGGGGGCCAATATAAGGGCCAAGTACCAGCACCCATCGCACATCATGTGCGCACACCCCCGGCCCCCCCGATCGTCGGAACCCCAATGCCACAGTCTAGGTTCTTCGACGATGCTCCGGCGATGGTGCCCCGACGAAGAAAAATGCGGCACTAGCACAAACCTGAGCCCAGCATGTGCTACCACAACCCTCAGTCCGATCCGATCTTTGACTGGGAATGAACTTTGTATGCTTAGACTGGGAATGAACTCCATATGCCTAAGCGAACTAATGAAATGAGCGTACGGGTGCTCAGCCGGCCAGAGGGGCGGGATGTGCAAGATGGGGATCGATCGGGTCCCCCTCTGCGTGTTGCCGAACCTGCTGCTGCAACCGTCGGTCTGGGCCAATCTTAGACTGGGAATGAACTCCGTATCCCTAAGCCAACCGACGAAACGAGCCAATCGACGGGCGGGCGGGCACTACGTCGGCTAGAGAGGCGAGATGCGCAAGCCGTGTATCGATAGGGTGGTAGGTGGGTTTAGGCACATCTTCATATTTCTATGAGCCAATTCCATTTTTATGGCTTGTAAATTCATACAATGGTCCCTTGAGCCTTCACGTGAAGTTTCATGGCGAGACGACTCGTTTTCTATTTTTCACGATTTTTGAAACTTTTTATGGTTCAGGATTTTTTTAAATTTTTTCGGAAGGAGTTTTGGCCCCAAACTTGGTAGACATGATCCTTGTATTTTTTTTTTGCATGCACAAAAGAATTCAACTAAAAACTCGAAGTGTACAAGATTTCGTGACTATTTGAAAAAAGTGTCCCCATTTTGAACACTTTTGTGGCTACTGGCAGCAAACCTATAAAATCTCAAATGCTCTTTAAGGGGGTGTGAGTTCTCAAGGTTTGATGAGGGATAGGGTGCCAATATAAGGGTGAAGTACTAGCACCTATCACACATCATGTGCGCACACACCCCCGACCCCCCGATCGTCGAAACCCCAATGCCTTCTGGCGATGGTGCCCCGACGAAGAAAAATGTGACACCAGCACCTGTTCGAGCCCAGCATGTGCTGCCGCAACCCTTGGTCTGGTCTGATCTTAGACTGAGAATGAACTCCGTATGCTTAGACTGGGAATGAACTCCGATGCCTAAGTCAAGCGATGAAACGAGCGTGTGGGTGTTCAGTCAGCCAGAGAGGCGGGATGAGCAAGCTGGGGATTGGCCGGGTCCTCCACTACATGCTACCGATCCTGCTGCCGTAACCCTCGATCCGATCTCATCTTAGACTGGGAATGAACTTCATCTGCCTAAGCCAACCGACGAAATGAGCGGGAGGGCAGGCGTGCGGGCGGGCGTGCGGGCACTACGCCGGCCAGAGAGACGGGATGCGCAAGCCGGGAATCGGTCGAGTCCCCCTCTGGGTGCTGCTGATCCAGCTACCGTAACCCTCGATCTGGTCTAATCTTAGACTGGGAATGTACTCTGTATGCCTAAGCTAACCGACGAAACGAGCGGGCGGGCGGGCACTACGCTGGCCAAAGAGACAAGAAGCGCAAGCCGTGGATCGATAGGGTGGTAGGTGGGTTTAGGCACAACTTCATATTTTTGCATGCCAATGCAATTTTTATGGCTTGTAAATTCATACAACAGTCCCTTAAGCCTTCACGTGAAGTTTCATGGTAAGACGACTCATTTTCTATTTTTCATGATTTTTGAAACTTTTTACGGTTCGGGATCTTTTAAAATTTTTTTGGAAGGATTTTTGGCCCTAAACTTGGTAGATGTGATCCTTGTATTTTTGTTGGCATGCCCAAAAAAATTCAGCTAAAAACTCAAAGTGTACAAGATTTTGTGACCATTTGAAAAAAGTGTCCCCATTTCAGACACTTTAATGGCTACTGGCAGCAAACCTGTAAAATCTCAAAAGCTCTTTAAGGGGGTGTGAGTTCTCGAGGTTTGATGAAGGATAGGGGGCCAATATAAGGGCCAAGTACCAGCACCCATCGCACATCATGTGCCCACACCCCCCGACCCCCCCGATCGCTGGAACCCCAATGCCATCAATCAGGTTCTCCAACGTTGCTCCGATGATGGTGCCCTGACAAAGAAAAATGCAGCACCAACACATGCCCGAGCCCAGCATGTGCTGTCGCAACCCTCGATCCGGTCTGACCTTAGACTGGGAATGAACTCCGTATGCTTAGACTGGGAATGAACTCCGTATGCCTAAGTCAACCCAAAAATGAGAGTACGGGTGCTCAGCCGGCCAGAGTGGCGAGATGCGCAAGTCGGGGATCGACCGGGTCCCCCTCTATGTACTGTCGATCTTGCTGCCATAACCCTTGGTCTGATCTGAATTTAGACTGGGAATGAACTCCGTATGCCTAAGCCAACCGACGAAACGAGCGGGCAGGCGGGCTCTACGCCGGCCAGAGAGACAGGATGCGCAAGTCGTGGATCGATAGGGTGGTAGGTGAGTTTAGGTAGATCTTCATATTTCCACATGCCAATGCCATTTTTATGGCTTGTAAATTCATACAATGGTCCCTTAAGCCTTCACGTGAAGTTTCATGGCAAGACAACTCGTTTTCTATTTTTCATGATTTTTGAAACATTTTTGCGGTTCAAGATTTTTTTAAAATTTTTTCGGAAGGAGTTTTGGTCCGAAAACTTGGTAGACATGATCCTTGTATTTTTTTTGGCATGCACAAAAAAAATCAACTAAAAACTTGAAGTATACAAAAAAAATCAACTAAAAACTCGGAGTCCATTCCGTATGCCTAGACTGGGAATGAACTCCGTATGCCTAGACTGGGATGCGCAAGCCACGGATTGGCCGGGTCTCCCTCTGCGTGCTGCCAATCCTGCTGTCATAACCCTCGGTCTGGTCCGATCTTAGACTAGGAATGAACTCTGTATGCCTAAGCCAACCGACAAAATGAGTGGGCGGACGGGCACTACGTCGGCTAGAGAGACGGGATGCGCAAGTCGTGGATCAATAGGGTCGTAGGTGGGTTTGGCACATCTTCATATTTCTACATGCCAATGCCATTTTTATGGCTTGTAAATTCATACAATTGTCCCTTAAGCCTTCACGTGAAGTATCATCGCAAGACGACTCATTTTCTATTTTTCACGATTTTTAAAACTTTTTACGGTTTGAGATTTTTTTAAAATTTTTTCGGAAGGATTTTTGGCCCTAAATATTTGTAGACGTGATCCTTGTATTTTTTTTGGCATGCAAAAAAAAAATCAGCTAAAAACTCGAAGTATACAAGATTTTGTGACCATTTGAAAAAAATGTCCCCATTTCAAACACTTTAATGGCTACTGGCAGCAAACTTGTAAAATCTCAAAGGCTCTTTAAGGGGGCGTAAGTTCTCGAGGTTTGATGAGGGATAGGGGGCCAATATAAGGGCCAAGTACCAGCACCCATCGCACATCATGTGCGCACACCCCCCGGCCCCTCGATCACTGGAACCCTAATATCGTCGGTCAGGTTCTCCGACGATGGTGCCCCGACGAAGAAAAATGCGATACCAGCACATGCCTGAGCCCAGCATGTGCTGCTGCAACCCTCAGTCTGGTTCGATCTTAGACTGGGAATGAACTCCGTATGCTTAGACTGGGAATGAACTCCGTATGCCTAAGTCAACCCACGAAACGGGCGTGCGGGCGCTCAGCAGGCCAGAGGGGCGGGATACGCAAGCCAAGGATCGGTTGGGTCCCCCTCTACGTGCTGCCAATCCTGCTGCCGTAACCCTCGGTCTGGTCCAATCTTAGACTAGGAATGAACTCTGTATGCCTAGGCCAACCGACAAAACGAGCGGGCGGGCGGGCACTACGTTGGCTAGAGAGACGGGATGCACAAGTCGTGGATTGATAGGGTCGTAGGTGGGTTTGGCACATCTTTATATTTCTACATGCCAATGCCATTTTTATGGCTTGTAAATTCATACAATGGTCCCTTAAGCCTTCACGTGAAGTTTCATGGCAAGACGACTCATTTTCTATTTTTCACGAATTTTAAAACTTTTTACGATTCGAGATTTTTTTAAAATTTTTTCGGAAGGATTTTTGGCCCTAAAACTTGGTAGACGTGATCCTTGTATTTTTGTTGGCATGCACAAAAAAAATCAGCTAAAAACTCGAAGTATACAAGATTTTGTGACCATTTGAAAAAAGTGTCCCCATTTCAGACACTTTAATGGCTACTGGCAGCAAACCTGTAAAATCTCAAATGCTCTTTAAGGGGGCATGAGTTCTCGAGGTTTGATGAGGGATAGGGGGCCAATATAAGGGCCAAGTACCAGCACCCATCGCACATCATGTGCGCACACCCCCCCGGCCCCTCGATCACTGGAACTCTAATACCACCGGTCAGGTTCTCGGATGATGGTGCCCTGGCAAAGAAAAATGCGACACCAGCACATGCCTAAGCCCAGCATCTGCTGTCGTAACCCTCGGTCTGGTTCAATCTTAGACTGGAAATGAACTCTGTATGCTTAGACTGGGAATGAACTCCGTATGCTTAGACTGGGAATAAACTCCGTATGCCTAAGTCAACCCACGAAACGAACGTGCAGGTGCTCAGCCGGCCAGAGGGGCGGGATGCACAAGCTGGGGATCGATCGGGTCCCCCTCTATGTACTGCCAATCTTGCTGCCGTAATGCTCAGTCTGATCCGATCTTAGACTGGGAATGAACTCCATAGGCCTAAGCCAACTGACGAAACGAGCAGACGGGCTGGCACTACGCTGGCCAGAGAGACGGGATGCGCATGCTGTGGATCGATAGGGTGGTCGGTGGGTTTAGGCACATCTTCATATTTTTATGTGCCAATGCCATTTTTATGGCTTGTAAATATATACAATTGTCCCTTAAGCCTTCACGTGAATTTTAATGGCAAGACGACTCATTTTCTATTTTTCACGATTTTTGAAACTTTTTGCGATTCGAGATTTTTTAAAATTTTTTCGGAAGGTGTTTTGGCCCCAATCTTGGTAGACATGATCCTTGTTTTTTTTTGGCATGCATAAAAAAATTCAGTTAAAAACTCGAAGTGTACAAGATTTTGTGACAATTTGAAAAAAGTGTCCCCATTTCAGACACTTTAATGGCTACTAGTAGCAAACATGTAAAATCTCAAATGCTCTTTAAGGGGGTGTGAGTTCTCAAGGTTTGATGAGGGATAGGGGGCCAATATAAGGGCCAAGCACCAGCACCCATCATACATCATGTGCGCACACCCCCCCGACCCCCTCGATCGTCGAAACTCCAATGCCATTGGTCAGGTTTTCCAGCGATGCTCCGACGATGGTGCCCTGACGAAGAAAAATGCGGCACCAGCACATGCTCGAGCCCAGCATGTGCTGTCGCAACCCTCCGTCCGGTCTGATCTTAGACTGGGAATGAACTCCATATCTTAGACTGGGAATGAACTCCGTATGCCTAAGTTAACCCAAGAAACAAGCGTTCGTGCGCTCAACCAGCCAGGGGCGGGATGCACAAGCCGAGGATCAGCCGGGTCCCCTTCTGCCTGCTACCGATCCTGCTGCCACAACCCTTGGTCTGGTCTGATGTTAGACTGGGAATGAACTCCGCATGCCTAAGCCAACCGACAAAACGAACGGGCGGGCGGGCGGGCACTACGCCGGCCAGAGAGACGGGATCGCAAGCCATGGATCGATAGGGTGGTAGGTGGGTTTAGGCATATCTTCATATTTCTGCGTGCCAATGCCATTTTTATGGCTTGTAAATTCATACAAAGGTCCTTTAAGCCTTCACGTGAAGTTTCTTGGCAAGATGACTCGTTTTCTATTTTTCATGATTTTTGAAACTTTTTACAGTTCAAGATTTTTTAGAACTTTTTCGAAAGGAGTTTTGGCCCCAAACTTGGCAGACGTGATCTTGTATTTTTGTTGGCATGCACAAAAAAAATTAGCTAAAAACTCGAAGTGTACAAGATTTTGTGACAATTTGAAAAAAGTGTCCCCATTTCAGACACTTTAATGGCTACTAGTAGCAAACCTGTAAAATCTCAAATGCTTTTTAAGGGGGTGTGAGTTCTCGAGGTTTGATGAGGGATAGGGGGCCAATATAAGGGCCATGTACCAGCACCCATCGCACATCATATGCGCACACCGCCCGGCCCCCCGATCGTCGGAACCCCAATACCGTCGGTCAGGTTCTCCGGCGATGCTCCAGTGATGGTGCCCCGACGAAGAAAAATGCAGCACCAGCACATGCCCGAGCCCAGCATGTGCTGTCGCAACCCTTGGTCCGGTCCGATCTTAGACTGGAAAAGAACTCTGTATGCTTAGACTGGGAATGAACTCCGTATGCCTAAGTCAACCCACGAAATGAGTGTGCGGGCTCTCAGCCGGCCAGAGGGGTGGGATGCGTAAGCCGAGGATCGATCGGGTCCCCCTCTATGTGCTGTCGATCCTGCTACCACAACCCTCAGTCCGATTCGATCTTAGACTGGGAATGAACTCCGTATGCCTAAGCCAACCGACGAAAAGAGCGGGCGGGCGGGCGAACACTACGCTAGCCAGAGAGACGGGATGCGCAAGCCGTGGATCGATAGGGCGGTGGGTGGGTTTAGGCTTATCTTCATATTTTTGTGTGCCAATGCCATTTTTTTGGCTTGTAAATTCATACAATGGTCCCTTAAGCCTTCACGTGAAGTTTCATGGCAAGACGACTCATTTTCTATTTTTTAAGATTTTTGAAACTTTTTACGGTTTGAGATTTTTTAAAATTTTTTCCGAAGTAGTTTTGGCCCCAAACTGGGTACACATGATCCTTGTATTTTTTTTGGCATGCACAAAAAAATTTAGCTAAAAACTCGAAGTGTACAAGATTTTGTGACCATTTGAAAAAAGTGTCCCCATTTTAGACACTTTAATGGCTACTGGCAGCAAACCTGTAAAATCTCAAATGCTCTTTAAGGGGGTGTGAGTTCTCGAGGTTTGATGAGGGATAGGGAGCCAATATAAGGGCCAAGTACCAGCACCCATCGCACATCATGTGCGCACACCCCCCGGCCCCCGCGATCATCGGAACCCCAATGCCGCCGATCAGGTTCTCCGATGATTGTCAGATGATGGTGCCCCGACGAAGAAAAAGGCGGCACCAGCACATGCCCGAGCCCAGCATGTGCTGCTGCAACCCTCGGTCTGGTCCGATATTAGACGGGGAATGAACTCCGTATGCCTAGGTCAACTCACAAAACGAGCGTACGGGCGCTCAGCCAGCCAGAGGGGCGGGATGCGTAAGTCGGGGATCCACCGGTCCTCCTCTGCGTGCTACCGATCCTGCTACCGCAACCCTTGGTCTGGTGTGATCTTAGATTGGGAATGAACTCCGCATGCCTGAGCCAACCGACGAAATGAGCGGGCGGGCGGGCAGGCGAGCACTACGCCGGCCAGAGAGACAGGATGCGCAAGCCGTGGATCGATAGGGAGGTAGGTGGGTTTAGGCACATCTTAATATTTCTGCATGCCAATACCATTTTTATGGCTTGTAAATTCCTACAATGGTCCCTTAAGCCTTCACGTGAAGTTTCATGGCAAGATGACTCGTTTTCTTTTTTTAACAATTTTAGAAACTTTTTACGGATCGGGATTTTTTAAAATTTTTTCGGAAGGAGCTTTGGCCCCAAACTTGGTAGACGTGATCCTTGTATTTTTGTTGGCATGCACAGAAAAAATCAGCTAAAAACTCGACGTGTACAAGATTTTGTGACCATTTGAAAAAAGTGTCCCCGTTTCAGACACTTTAATGGCCACTGGCAGCAAACCTGTAAAATCTCAAATGCTCTTTAAGGGGGTGTGAGTTCTCGAGGTTTGATGAGGGATAGGGGGCCAATATAAGGGTGAAGCTCCAGCACCCATCGCACATCATGTGCGCACACCCGCCCCGGCCCCCCGATCGTCGGAACCCCAATGCCGCCGGTCAGGTTCTCCGATGATTCTCCGGTGATGGTGCCCGGTGAAGAAAAATGCGACACCAGCACATGCTCGAGCCCAGCATCTGCTGCTGCAACCCTCGGTATGGTCTGATATTGGACTGGGAATGAACCCCGTATGACTAAGTTAACCCGTAAAACGAGCGTGCGGGCGCTCAGCCAGCCAAAGGGGCAGGATGCGTAAGTCGAGGATCGGTCGGGTCCCCCTCTGCATGCTGTCGATCATGCTGCCGCAACCCTCGATCTGGTCCAATCTTAGACCGCGAATGAACTCCGTACGCCTAAGCCAACAGACAAAACGAGCGGGCAGGCGGGCGGGCAATACGTCGACCAGAGAGACGGGATGCGCAAGCCGTGGATCAAGAGGGTGGTAGGTTGGTTTAGGTGCATCTTCATATTTCTGCATGCCAATGCCATTTCTATGGCTTGTAAATTCATACAATGTTCCCTTAAACCTTCATGTGAAGTTTCATGGCAATATGACTCGTTTTCTATTTTTCATGATTTTTTAAACTTTTTACGGTTCGGGATTTTTTAAAATTTTTTCGGAAGGTGCTTTGGCCCCAAACTTGGTAAACGTGATCCCTGTATCTTTATTGGCATGCACAAAAAAATCAGCTAAAAAGTCAAAGTGTACAAAATCTTGTGACCATTTGAAAAAAGTGTCCCCATTTCAGACACTTTAATGGCTACTGGTAGCAAACCTGTAAAATCTCAAATGCTCTTTAAGGGGGTGTGAGCTCTCGAGGTTTGATGAGGGATAGGGGCCAATATAAGGGCCAAGTACCAGCACCGATCGTACATCACGTGCGTAGCCCCCCGGCCCCCCCCGATCGTCGAAACCCTAATGCCGTCGGTCTGGTTCTCTGGCGATGCTTCGATGATGGTGCCCGACACGGCACCAGCACATGCCCGAGCCCAGCATGTGCTGTCGCAACCCTCGATCCGATTCGATCTTAGACTGAGAATGAACTCGTATGCTTAGACTAGGAATGAACTCCGTATGCTTAAACTGTGAATGAACTCTATATGCCTAAGTTAACCCACGAAACGAGCGTGCGGGCACTCAGCTGGCCAGAAGGGCAGGATGAGTAAGCCGAGGATCGGTCGGGACCCCCTTTATGTGCTGTCGATCTTGCTTGAGGTTTGATGAGGGATAGGGGCCAATATAAGGGCCAAGTACCAACACCCATCGCACATCATGTGCGCACACCCCTCGATCCCCCGATCGTCGGAACCCCAATGCCGTCGGTCAGGTTCTCCGACGATGGTCGGCAATGGTGCCCCGGTGAAGAAAAATGTGACACCAGTACATGTTCGAGCCCAGCATGTGCTACCACAACCCTCGGTCCGGTCCGATCTTAGACTAGGAACAAACTCTATATGCTTAGACTGGGAATGAACTTCGTATGCCTAAGTCAACCCACGAAATGAGTGTGCGGGCGCTCAGTCGGCCAAAGGGGCGGGATGCACAAGCTGGGGTTCGGTCGGGTCCCCCTCTACGTGCTGCAAATCCTACTGCCGCAACCTTCAGACCGGTCTGATCTTAGACTGGGAATGAACTCCGTATGCCTAAGCCGACTGACGAAACGATCGGGCGGGCGGGCAAGCGGGCGCTACGTCGGCTAGACAGACGGGATAAGTAAGCCGTGGATCGATGGGGTGGTAGGTGAGTTTAGGCACATCTTCATATTTCTACATGCCAATGCCATTTTTATGGCTTCTAAATTCATGCAATGGTTCCTTAAGCCTTCACGTGAAGTTTCATGGCAAGACGACTCGTTTTCTTTTTTTCACGATTTTTGAAACTTTTTACGGTTTGGGATTTTTTAATACTTTTGTTGGCATGCACAAAAAAATTCAGCTAAAAACTCGAAGTGTACAAGATTTTGTGACCATTTGAAAAAAGTGTCCCCATTTTAGACACTTTAATGGCTACTGGCAGCAAACCTGAAAAATCTCAAATGCTCTTTAATGGGTGTGAGTTCTCGAGGTTTGATGAGGGATAGGGGGCCAATATAAGGGCCAAGTACCAGCACCAATCGCACATCATGTGCGCACACCCCCCCGGCCCCCCTGATCGCCGAAACCCCAATGTCGCAAGTCAGGTTCTCCGGCGATGCTCCAGCGGTGGTGCCCCGACGATGAAAAATGCGGCACCAGCAAATGCCCGAACCCAACATGTGCTACCACAACCCTCGGTCCAGTCTGATCTTAGATTGGGAATGAACTCCGTATGCTTGGACTGGGAATGAACTCCGTATGCCTAAGTCAACCCACGAAATGAGCGTGCGGGCGCTCAGCAGGCCAAAGGGGCGGGATGCGCAAGTCGGGGATCGATCGGGACCCCTTCTGTGTGCTGTCGATCTACTACCGCAATGCTCAATCTTATCTAATCTAAGGCTGGGAATGAACTCCGTATGCCTAAGCCGAACGACGAAACGAGAAAACGGGCGGGCGGGCACTACGCCGGCCAGAGAGACAGGATGCGCAAGCCGTGGATCGATAGGGTGGTAGGTGGGTTTAGGCACATCTTCATATTTCTGTGTGCCAATGCCATTTTTATGGCTTGTGAATTCTTACAATTGTCCCTTAAGCCTTCACATGAAGTTTCATGGCAAGACAACTTGTTTTCTATTTTTCATGATTTTTGAAACTTTTTGCGGTTCAAGATTTTTCAAAATTTTTTCGGAAGGAGCTTTGGCCCCAAACTTTTTAGACATGATCCTTGTATTTTTGTTGGCATGCACAAAAAAAATCAGCTAAAAACTCGAAGTGTACAAGATTTTGTGACCATTTGAAAAAAGTGTCCCCATTTCAGACACTTTAATGGCTACTGGCAGCAAACCTGTAAAATCTCAAATGCTCTTTAAGGGGGTGTGAGTTCTCGAGGTTTGATTAGGGATAGGGGGCCAATTTAAGGGTCAACACCAGCACCCATCGCACATCATGTGCTCACACCCCACCCGACCCCCCCAATCGTTGGAACCCTAATGCCGTCGGTCAGGTTCTCCGATGATTCTTTGGCGATGGTGCCCCGGCGAAGAAAAATACGGCACCAGTACCCATGCCCGAGCCAGGCATGTACTGCCCCAACCCTCTGTCTGGTCTGATCTTAGATTGGGAATGAACTCCGTATGCCTAAGCCAACCGACGAAACGAGCGGGCGGGCAAGGGTGCAGGCACTACACCGTCCAGAGAGACAGGATGCGCAAGCCGTGGATCGATAGGGTGGTAGGTGGGTTTTGGCACATCTTCATATTTCTGCATCCTAATGCCATTTTTATGGCTTGTAAATTAATACAATGGTCCCTTAAGCCTTCACCTGAAATTTCATGGCAAGATTACTCATTTTCTATTTTTCATGATTTTTAAAACTTTTTACGGTTCAAGATTTTTTAAAATTTTTTCGGATGGAGTTTTGGCCCCAAACTTGGTAGACGTGATCCTTGTATTTTTATTGGCATGCATAAAAAAATCAGCTAAAAATTAGAAGTGTACAAGATTTGTGACCATTTGAAAAAAGTGTCCCCATTTCAAACACTTTAATGGCTACTGGCAGCAAACCTGTAAAATCTCAAATGCTCTTTAAGGGGGTGTGAGTTCTCAAGGTTTGATGAGGGATAGGGGGCCAATATAAGGGCCAAGTACCAGCACCCATCACACATCATGTGCGCACACACCCCGACCCCCCCGATCATCGGAACCCCAATACTGTCGGTCAGGTTCTCCAACGATTCTTCGGCGATGGTGCCCTGATGAAGACAAATGCACCACCAGCACATGCCTGAGCCCAGCATGTGCTGCCGCAACTCTCGGTCTACTTTGATCTTAGACTGGGAATGAACTCCGTATGCTTAGACTAGGAATGAACTCTGTATGCCTAAGTCCACCCGTAAAATGAGCCTGCGGGCGCTCAATCGGCCAGAGTGGCGGGATGTGAAAGTCGGGGATCGACTGGGTCCCCTTCTGTGTGCTGTCGATCCTGTTGCCCCAACCCTCAGTCCAGTCTAATTTTAGATTGGGAATGAACTCCATATGCCTGATCCGATCTTAGACTGGGAATGAACTCTGTTTGCTTAGACTGGGAATGAACTCCGTATGCCTAAGTCAACCCATGAAACAAGCGTGCGGGCGCTTAGCCGACCAGAGGGGCGGGATGCGTAAGCCAGGGATCGATCGGGCTCCCCTCTGTGTGCTGTCGATCCTACTATCGCAACCCTCAGTCTGGTCCGATCTTAGACTGGGAATGAACTCCGTATGCCTAAGCCAAATGATGAAATGACCGGGCGGGCGGGCGGGTGGGCACTACGTCGGCCAGAGGGGCGGGATGAACAAGCCGTGGATCGATAGGGTGGTAGGTGGGTTTAGGCACATCTTCATATTTCTGCATGCCAATGCCATTTTTATGATTTGTAAATTCATACAATGGTCCCTTAACCCTTCACATGAAATTTCATGGCAAGATGACTCGTTTTCTATTTTTCACGATTTTTGAAACTTTTTACGGTTCGATATTTTTTAAAATTTTTTTGGAATGAGTTTTGGCCCCACTTGGTAGACATGATCCTTGTATTTTTATTGGTATGCTCAAAAAAATTTAGCTAAAAACTCAAAGTGTACAAGATTTTGTGACCATTTGAAAAAAGTGTCCCTATTTCAGACACTTTAATGGCTACTGGCAGCAAATCTGTAAAATCTCAAATGCTCTTTAAGGGGGCATGAGTTCTTAAGGTTTGATGAGGGATAGGGGGCCAATATAAGGTCCAAATACCAGCGCCCATCGTACATATGTGCGCACACCCCCCGGCCCCCCCGATAGCCGGAGCCCCAATGCCGTCGGTTAGGTTCTCCAACGATGCTCCGACGATGGTGCCCCGACGAAGAAAAATGCAGCACCAGCACATGCCCAAGCCCAGCTTGTGCTGCCACATCCCTTGGTCTGATCTGATCTTAGACTGGAAAGAACTCCGTATGCTTAGACTAGGAATGAATTCTGTATGCCTAAGTCAACCCACGGAACGAGCGTACGGGTGCTTAGCCGAACAGAAGGGCGGGATGCGCAAGCTGGGGATCAACCGGGTCCCCCTTTGTGTGCTGTCGATCCTGCTATCGCAACCCTTGGTCTGGTCTGATCTTAGACTGGGAATGAACTCCGTATGCCTAAGCCAACCAACGAAACGAACGGGTGGGCGGGCGTCGGCCAGAGAGACGGTATGCGCAAGCCGTGGATCGATAGGGTGGTAGGTGGGTTTAGACACATCTTCATATTTGTGCATGCCAATGCCATTTTTATGGCTTGTAAATTCATACAATGGTCCCTTAAGCCTTCACATGAAGTTTCATGGCAAGACGACTCGTTTTCTATTTTTCATGATTTTTGAAACTTTTTGCGATTCGGGATTTTTTAAAAGTTTTTCGGAAGGTGTTTTGGCCCAAAACTTAGTAGACGTGATCCTTGTATTTTTGTTGGTGTGCACAAAAAATTCAGCTAAAACCTCGAAGAGTACAAGGTTTTGTGACCATTTGAAAAAAGTGTCCCCATTTCAAACACTTTAATGGCTACTGGCAACAAACCTGTAAAATCTCAAAAGCTCTTTAAGGGGGTGTGAGTTCTCGAGATTTCATGAGGGATAGAGGGCCAATATAAGGGCCAAGTACCAGTACCCATCGCACATCATATGCGCACACCCCACCCGGCCCCCCGATCATCGACAACCCAATGCCTTATGTCAGGTTCTCCGACGATGCCCCGGTGATGGTGCCCCAACAAAGAAAAATACGGTACCAACACATGCTCGAGCCCAGCATGTGCTGTCGTAACCCTCGGTCCAGTCCGATCTTAGACTAGGAATGAACTCCGTATGCTTAGATTGGGAATGAACTCCATATGCCTAAGTCAACCCACGAAACGACCGTGCGGGCGCTCAGTTGGCCAGAGGGGCAGGATGCGTAAGCCGGGGATCGGCCGCGTCCCCCTCTGCGTGTGGCCGATCTTGCTGCCGCAACCCTCAGTTCAGTCTGATCTTAGACTGGAATGAACTCTGTATGCCTAAGCTAACTGACGAAACGAGCGGACGGGTGGGCACTACGCCAGCCAGAGAGACGGGATACGCAAGCCGTGGATCGATAGAGTGGTATGTGGGTTTAGGCACATCTTCATATTTCTGCGTGTCAATGCCATTTTATGGCTTGTAAATTCATACAATGGTCCCTTAAGCCTTCACGTGAAGTTTCATTGCAAGACGACTCGTTTTCTATTTTTCATGATTTTTGAAACTTTTTACGGTTCGAAATGTTTTAAAATTTTTTCGGAAGGAGTGTTGGTGCCAAACTTGGTAGACATGATCCTTGTATTTTTTTTGGCATGCCCAAAAAAATTCAGCTAAAAACTCAAAGTGTACAAGATTTTGTGACCATTTGAAAAAAGTGTCCCCATTTCAGATACTTTAATGGCTACTGGCAGCAAACCTGTAAAATCTCAAATTCTCTTTAAGGGGGCGTGAGTTCTCGAGGTTTAATGAGGGATAGGGGGCCAATATAAGGGCCAAGTACCAGCGCCCATCGTACATATGTGCGCACACCCCCCCGGCCACCCCGATAGCCGGAACCCAAATGCCGTCTGTTAGGTTCTCCGGTGATGCTCCGGCGATGGTGCCCCAACGAAGAAAAATACGGCACCAGCACATGCCCAAGCCCAGCATGTGCTGGCACATCCCTCGGTTCGGTCTGATCTTGGACTGGGAAAGAACTCCGTATGCTGAGACTAGGAATGAACTCCGTATGCCTAAGTCAACGCACGGAACGAGCGTGGGGGCGCTCAACCGGCCAGAGGGCCGTGATGCGTAAGTCGGGGATCAGCCGGGTCCCCCTCTGCATGTTCCCGATCTTGCTATCATAACCCTCGGTCTGGTCCGATCTTAGACTGAGAATGAACTCCGTATGCCTAAGCCAACTGACGAAACGAGCGGGCGGACACTACGCCGGCCAGAGAGACGGTATGTGCAAGCCGTGGATCGATAGGGTGGGAGGTGGGTTTAGGCACATCTGCATATTTGTGGATGTCAATGCCATTTTTATGGCTTGTAAATTCATACAATGGTCCCTTAAGCCTTCACGTGAAGTTTCATGGCAAGACGACTCGTTTTCTATTTTTCACGATTTTTGAAACTTTTTACGGTTCAGGATTTTTTAAAAGTTTTTCGGAAGGAGTTTTGGCCCAAAACTTGGTAGACGTGATCCTTGTATTTTTGTTGGCATGCACAAAAAAATTTAGCTAAAACCTCGAAGAGTACAAGATTTGGTGACCATTTAAAAAAAGTGTCCCCATGTCAGACACTTTAATTGCTACTAGCAGCAAACCTGTAAAATCTCAAATGCTCTTTAAGGGGGTGTGAGTTCTCGAGGTTTGATGAGGGATAGGGGGCCAATATAAGGGCCAAGTACCGGCACCCATGGCACATCATGTGCACACACCCCCCGTCCCCCCGATCGTCGGAACCCTAATGCCGTCGGTCAGGTTCCCTGACGAAGCTCCAACGATGGTGCCCCGATGAAGAAAAATGTGACACCAGCACATGCCCGAGCCCAGCATGTGCTATCGCAAATCTCAGTCCGGTCTGATCTTAGACTGGGAATGAACTCCGTATGCCTAAGTCAACCCACGAAACGACCGTGCGGGCGCTCAGTCGGCCAGAGCGGTAGGATGCAAAAGTCGAGGATTGGTCGGGTCCCCCTCTACGTGCTACCGATCCTGCTACCGCAACCCTCGATCTGGTCTGATCTTAGACTTGGAATGAACTCCATATGCCTAAGCCAATCGATGAACCGAGAGGGTCGGCAAGCGGGCGGGCGAGCAGGCGGACGGGCACTATGCTAGCCAGAGAGACGGTATGCGCAAGTCGTGGATCGATAAGGTGGTAGGTGGGTTTAGGCACATCTTCATATTTGTGGGTGCCAATGCCATTTTTATGGCTTGTAAATTCATACAATGGTCCCTTAAGCCTTCACGTGAAGTTTCATGGCAAGACGACTCGTTTTCTATTTTTCATGATTTTCAAAACTTTTTACGGTTCAAAATTTTTTTAAATTTTTTTTGAAGGATTTTTGGCCCCAAAATTGGTAGACATGATCATTGTATTTTTGTTGGCATGCACAAAACAATTCAGCTAAAAACTCGAAGTGTACAAGATTTTGTGACCATTTGAAAAAAGTGTCCCCATTTCAGACACTTTAATAGCTACTGGAAGCAAACCTGTAAAAGCTCAACTGCTCTTTAAGGGGTGTGAGTTTTCAAGGTTTGATGAGGGATAGAGGGCCAATATAAGGGCCAAGTACCAGCACCCATCGCACATCATGTGCACACACCCCCCCGGCCCCCCCGATCGTCGGAACCCCAATGCCATCGATCAGGTTCTTCGGAGATGCTCAGGTGATGGTGCCTCTGCGAAGAAAAATGTGGCACCAGCACATGCCCGAGCCTAACATGCGCTGCCACAACCCTCAGTTCGGTCTGATCTTAGACTGGGAATGAACTACGTAAGCTTAGACTGGGAATGAACTATGTATGCCTAAGTCAACCCACAAAACGAGCGTGCCGACGCTCAGCCGGCCAGAGGGGTGGCATCCGCAAGCCGGGGATTGGCTGGGTTCCCATCTGCGTGCTGCAGATCCTACTATTGCAACCCTCGGTTCGGTCCAATCTTAGACTGGGAATGAACTCCGTATGCCTAAGCCAACCGACGAAATGAGCGGACGGGCGTGCGGGCGCTCAACCGGCCAGAAGGGCGGGATGCGTAAGCCCGGGATCGACCTGGTCCCCCTCTGTGTGCTACCAATCCTGCTGCCGCAACCCTCGGTCTGGTCTGATCTTAGACTAGGAATGAACTCCGTATGCCTAAACCAACCGACAAAATGAGCAGGCGGGCGGGCACTACGTTGGCTAGAGAGACGGGATGCGCAAGTCATGGATCAATAGGGTCGTAGGTGGGTTTTGGCACATCTTCATATTTCTGCATGCCAATGCCATTTTTATGGCTTGTAAATTCATACAATGGTCCCTTAAGCCTTCACGTGAAGTTTCATGGCAAGATGAATCATTTTCTATTTTTTACGATTTTTAAAACTTTTTACGGTTCGAGATTTTTTTTAAAATTTTTTCGGAAGGATTTTTGGCCCCAAAACTTGGTAGACGTGATCCTTGTATTTTTGTTGTTATGCACAAAAAAATCAGCTAAAAACTTGAAGTATACAAGATTTTGTGACCATTTGAAAAAAGTGTCCCCATTTCAGACACTTTAATGGCTACTGACAGCAAACCTGTAAAATCTCAAATGCTCTTTAAGGGGGCATGAGTTCTTGAGGTTTGATGAGGGATAGGGGGCCAATATAAGGGCCAAGTACCAGCACCCATCACACATCATGTGTGCACACCCCCCGGCCCCTCGATCACTGGAACCTTAATACCGCCTGTCAGGTTCTCCGACGATGGTATCTCGACGAAGAAAAATACGATACCAGTACATGCCTGAGCCCAACGTGTGCTGCCGCAACCCTTGGTCTGGTTTGATCTTAGACTGGGAATGAACTCCGTATGCTTAGACTGGGAATGAACTCCGTATGCCTAAGTCAACCCACGAAACGGGCGTGCGGGCGCTCAGCCGGCCAGAGGGGCGGAAGCGCAAGCCAGGGATCGGCCGGGTCCCCCTCTGCGTGCTGCCAATCCTGCTACCGTAACCCTCGGTCTGGTCCGATCTTAGACTAGGAATGAACTCTGTATGCCTAAGCCAACCGACAAAATAAGCGGGCGGGCGGGCACTACGTCGGCTAGAGAGACGGGATACGCAAGTCGTGGATCGATAGGGTCGTAGGTGGGTTTGGCACATCTTTATATTTCTACATGCCAATGCCATTTTTATGGCTTGTAAATTCATACAATGGTCCCTTAAGCCTTCACGTGAAGTTTCATGGCAAGACGACTCATTTTCTATTTTTCATGAATTTTAAAACTTTTTACGATTCGAGATTTTTTTAAAATTTTTTTGGAAGGATTTTTGGCCCTAAAACTTGGTAGACGTGATCCTTGTATTTTTGTTGGCATGCACAAAAAAAATCAGCTAAAAACTCGAAGTATACAAGATTTTGTGACCATTTGAAAAAAGTGTCCCCATTTCAGACACTTTAATGGCTACTGGCAGCAAACCTATAAAATCTCAAATGCTTTTTAAGGGGGCATGAGTTCTCGAAGTTTGATGAGGGATAGGGGGCCAATATAAGGGCCAAGTACCAGCACCCATCGCACATCATGTGCGCAAACCCCCCCGGCCCCTCGATCACTGGAACCCTAATATCGCAGGTCAGGTTCTCCGACGATGGTGCCCCGGCGAAGAAAAATGCGACACCAGCACATGCCTGAGCCCAGCATCTACTGTCGTAACCCTCAGGCTGGTTTGATCTTAGACTGGGAATGAACTCCGTATGCTTAGACTGGGAATGAACTCCGTATGCCTAAGTCAACCCACGAAATGAGCGTGCGGGTGCTCAGCCGGCCAGAGGGGCGGGATGCACAAGTCGGGGATCGGCCGGGTCCCCCTCTGTGTACTGCCAATCCTGCTGCCATAACGCTCAGTCCGATCCGATCTTAGACTGGGAATGAACTCCATAGGCCTAAGCCAACCGACGAAACGAGCAGACGGGCGGGCACTACGCTGGCCAGAGAGACGGGATGCGCATGCTGTGGATCGATACGGTGGTCAGTGGGTTTAGGCACATCTTCATATTTTTGCGTGCCAATGCCATTTTTATGGCTTGTAAATATATACAATTGTCCCTTAAGCCTTCACGTGAATTTTAATGGCAAGACGACTTATTTTCTATTTTTCACGATTTTTGAAACTTTTTGCGGTTCGAGATTTTTTAAAATTTTTTCGGAAGGTGTTTTGGCCCCAATCTTGGTAGACATGATCCTTGTTTTTTTTTGGCATGCATAAAAAAATTCAGCTAAAAACTCGAAGTGTACAAGATTTTGTGACAATTTGAAAAAAGTGTCCCCATTTCAGACACTTTAATGGCTACTAGTAGCAAACTTGTAAAATCTCAAATGCTCTTTAAGGGGGTGTGAGTTCTCAAGGTTTGATGAGGGATAGGGGGCCAATATAAGGGCCAAGCACCAGCACCCATCGTACATCATGTGCGCACACCCCCCCGACCCCCTCGATCGTCGAGACTCCAATGCCGCTGGTCAGGTTTTCCAGCGATGCTCCGACGATGGTGCCCTGACGAAGAAAAATGCGGCACCAGCACATGCTCGAGCCCAGCATGTGCTGCTGCAACCCTCCGTTCGGTCCGATCTTAGACTGGGAATGAACTCCATATCTTAGACTGGGAATGAACTCCCTATGCCTAAGTTAACCCAAGAAACAAGTGTTCGTGCACTCAGCCAGCCAGAGGGGCGGGATGCACAAGCCGAGGATCAGTCGGGTCCCCTTCTGCCTGCTACCGATCCTGCTGCCACAACCCTTGGTCTAGTTCAATGTTAGACTGGGAATGAACTCCGTATGCCTAAGCCAACCAACGAAACGAGCGAGCGGACGGGCGGGCGGGCGGGCACTACGCCGGCCAGAGAGACGGGATCGCAAGCCATGGATCGATAGGGTGGTAGGTGGGTTTAGGCACATCTTCATATTTCTGCGTGCCAATGCCATTTTTATGGCTTGTAAATTCATACAATGGTCTCTTAAGCATTCACGTGAAGTTTCTTGGCAACATGACTCGTTTTCTATTTTTCAAGATTTTTGAAACTTTTTGCAGTTCGAGATTTTTTAGAACTTTTTCGAAAGGAGTTTTGGCCCCACACTTGGTAGACGTGATCTTGTATTTTTGTTGGCATGCACAAAAAAAATTAGCTAAAAACTCGAAGTGTACAAGATTTTGTGACAATTTGAAAAAAGTGTCCCCATTTCAGACACTTTAATGGCTACTAGTAGCAAACCTGTAAAATCTCAAATGCTCTTTAAGGGGGTGTGAGTTCTCGAGGTTTGATAAGGGATAGGGGGCCAATATAAGGGCCATGTACCAGCACCCATCGCACATCATATGCGCACACCCCCCGGCCCCCCGATCGCCGGAACCCCAATGCTGTCGGTCAGGTTCTCCGGCGATGCTCCAGTGATGGTGCCCCGATGAAGAAAAATGCAGCACCAGCACATGCCCGAGCCCAGCATGTGCTGTCGCAACCCTTGGTCCAGTCCGATCTTAGACTGGGAAAGAACTCTGTATGCTTAGACTGGGAATGAACTCCGTATGCCTAAGTCAACCCACGAAATGAGCGTGCGGGCTCTCAGCCGGCCAGAGGGGTGGGATGCGTAAGCCGAGGATCGACCGGGTCCCCCTCTACGTGCTGTCGATCCTGCTACCGCAACCCTTAGTCTGATTCAATCTTAGACTGGGAATGAACTCCGTATGCCTAAGCCAACCGACGAAAAGAGTGGGCAGGCGGGCGAGCACTACGCCAGCCAGAGAGACAGGATGCGCAAGCCGTGGATCGATAGGGCGGTTGGTGGGTTTAGGCTTATCTTCATATTTCTGTATGCCAATGCCATTTTTTTGGCTTTTAAATTCATACAATGGTCCCTTAAGCCTTCACGTGAAGTTTCATGGCAAGACGACTCATTTTCTATTTTTCAAGATTTTTGAAACTTTTTACGGTTCGAGATTTTTTAAAATTTTTTTCGAAGTAGTTTTGGCCCCAAACTGGGTACACATGATCCTTGTATTTTTGTTGGCATGCACAAAAACATTCAGCTAAAAACTCGAAGTGTATAAGATTTTGTGACCATTTGAAAAAAGTGTCCCCATTTCAGACACTTTAATGGCTACTGGCAGCAAACCTGTAAAATTTCAAATGCTCATTAAGGGGGTGTGAGTTCTCGAGGTTTGATGAGGGATAGGGAGCCAATATAAGGGCCAAGTACCAGCACCCATCGCACATCATGTGCGCACACCCCCCTGGCCCCCGCGATCATCGGAACCCCAATGCCGCCGATCAGGTTCTCCAATGATTGTCAGATGATGGTGCCCCGACGAAGAAAAAGGTGGCACCAGTACATGCCTGAGCCCAGCATGTGCTGCTGCAACCCTCGGTCTGGTCCGATCTTAGACGGGGAATGAACTCCGTATGCCTAGGTCAACTCACAAAACGAGCGTACGGGCGCTCAGCCAGCCAGAGGGGCAAGATGCGCAAGTTAAGGATCGGTCGGGTCCTCCTCTACGTGCTACCGATCCTGCTGCCGCAACCTCTGGTCTGGTGCGATCTTAGATTGGGAATGAACTCCGTATGCCTAAGCCAACTGACAAAATGAGCGGGCGGGCGAGCAGGCGAGCACTACGCCGGCCAGAGAGACGGGATGCACAAGCCGTGGATCGATAGGGAGGTAGGTGGGTTTAGGTACATCTTAATATTTCTGCATGCCAATGAAATTTTTATGGCTTGTAAATTCCTACAATGGTCCCTTAAGCCTTCACGTGAAGTTTCATGGCAAGACGACTCGTTTTCTTTTTTTAACAATTTTAGAAACTTTTTGCAGTTCTGGATTTTTTAAAATTTTTTTGGAAGGAGCTTTGGCCCCAAACTTGGTAGACGTGATCCTTGTATTTTTGTTGGCATGCACAAAAAAAATCAGCTAAAAACTCGAAGTGTAAAAGATTTTGTGACCATTTGAAAAAAGTGTCCCCATTTCAGACACTTTAATGGCCACTGGCAGCAAACCTGTAAAATCTCAAATGTTCTTTAAGGGGTGTGAGTTCTCGAGGTTTGATGAGGGATAGGGGGCCAATATAAGGGTGAAGCTCCAGCACCAATCGCACATCAAGTGCGCACACCCCTCGACCCCCCGATCATCGGAACCCCAATGCTGTCGGTCAGGTTCTCCAACGATTCTCCGGCGATGGTGCCTTGACGAAGAAAAATGCACCACCAGCACATGCCCGAGCCCAGCATGTGCTGCCGTAACCCTCGGTCTAGTTTGATCTTAGACTGGGAATGAACTCTGTATGCTTAGACTAGGAATGAACTCCGTATGCCTAAGTCCACCCGTAAAATGAGCCTGCGGGCGCTCAACCGGCCAGAGTGGCGGGATGCGAAAGTCGGGGATCGGCTGGGTCCCCTTCTGTGTGCTGCCGATCCTGCTACCCCAACCCTCAGTCCAGTCTGATTTTAGACTGGGAATGAACTCCATATGCCTAAGCCAACCGATGAAACGAGTGGGCAGGCGGGCGGGCAGGCACTACGTCGGCCAGAGAGATGGGATGCGCAAGCCGTGGATCGATAGGGTGGTAGGTGGGTTTAGGCACATCTTCATATTTTTACATGCCAATGCCATTTTTATTTCTTGTAAATTCATACAATGGTCTCTTAAGCGTTCACGTGAAGTTTAATGGCAATACGACTCGTTTTCTATTTTTCATGATTTTTGAAACTTTTTGCGGTTTGGGATTTTTTAAAATATTTTTGGAGGGAGTTTTTGTCCCAAACTTGGTAGACGTGATCCTTGTATTTTTTTTTTGCATGCAAAAAAAAAATCAGCTAAAAACTCGAAGTGTACAAGATTTTGTGACCAGTTGAAAAAAGTGTCCCCATGTCAGACACTTTAATTGCTACAGGCAGCAAACCTGTAAAATCTCAAATGCTCTTTAATGGGTGTGAGTTCTCGAGATTTGATGAGGGATAGGGGGCCAATATAAGGGCCAAGTACCAGCACCAATCGCACATCATGTCCCTATTTCAAACACTTTAGTAACTACTGGCAGCAAACCTATAAAATCTCAAATGCTCTTTCAAGGGGAGTGAGCTCTCGAGGTTTGATGAGGGATAGGAGGGCAATATAAGGGCCAAGTACCAGCACCCTTCGCACATCATGTGCGCACACCCCCCCCGGCCACTCCGATCGCCGGAACCCTAATGTCGCTGGCCAAGTTCTCCAGCGATGGTGCCCCGATGAAGAAAAATACGGCACCAACGCATGCCCGAGCCCAGCATGTGCTGCCGCAACCCTCGGTCCGATCCGATCTTAGACTGGGAATGAACTCCATATGCTTAGACTGGGAATGAACTCCGCATGCCTAAGTCAACCCATGAAACGAGCGTGCGGGCGCTCAGTCGGCCAGAGGGGCGGGATGTGGAAGTCGGGGATCGGCCAGGTCCCCCTCTGCGTGCTGCCGATCCTGCTGGCGCAACCCTCAGTCTGATCTGATCTTAGACTGGGAATGAACTCTGTATGCCTAAGCCAACCGACAAAACGAGCGGGCAGGCGGGCGAGTGGGCACTACGTCAGCCAGAGAGGCGAGATGCGCAAGCCATGGATTGATAGGGTGGTAGGTGGGCTTAGGCACATCTTCATATTTCTACGCGCCAATGCCATTTTTATGGCTTGTAAAGATTTTTTGACCATTTGGAAAAAGTGTCCCCATTTCAGACACTTTAATGGTTACTGGCAGCAAACCTGTAAAATCTCAAATGCTCTTTAAAGGGGTGTGAGTTCTCGAGGTTTGATGAGGGATAGGGAGCCAATATAACGGTCAAGTACCAGCACCCATCACACATCATGTGCGCACATCCCCCCGACCCCTCCGATCATCGGAACCCCAATGCTGCCGGTCAGGTTCTCCGACGATTCTCCCGCGATGGTGCCCTGACAAAGAAAAATGCACCACCAGCACATGCCCGAGCCCAGCATGTGCTGTCGCAACCCTCGGTCCAGTTCGATCTTAGACTGGGAATGAACTCTGTATGCTTAGACTGGAATGAACTCCGTATGCCTAAGTCCACCCACAAAACGAGCCTGCGGGTGTACAAGACTGGGAATGAACTTCGTATGCCTAAGCCAACCAACGAAATGAGCGGGTGAGCGGGCGAGCGAGCGGGCGGGCACTACGCCGGCCAGAGAAAAGGGATGCACAAGTCGTGGATCGATAGGATAGTAGGTGGGTTTAGGCACATCATCATATTTCTGGATGCCATTGCCATTTTTATGGCTTCTAAATTCATACAATGGTCCCTTATGCCTTTACGTGAAGTTTTATGGCAAGACAACTCGTTTTCTATTTTTCATGATTTTTGAAACTTTTTACAGTTCAGGATTTTTTAAAATTTTTTCAGAAGGAGTTTTGGCCCAAAACTTGGTACACGTAATCCTTGTATTTTTGTTGGCATGCACAAAAAAATTCAGCTAAAAACTCGAAGTGTACAAGATTTTGTGACCATTTGAAAAAAGTGTCCCCATTTCAGACACTTTAATGGATACTGGCAGCAAACCTGTAAAATCTCAAATGCTCTTTAAGGGGGTGTGAGTTCTCGAGGTTTGATTAAGGATAGGGGGCTAATATAAGGGCCAAGTACCAGCACCCTTGGCACATCATGTGCGCACATGCCCCTCCGGCCCCCCCGATCGTCGGAACCCCAATGCGGTCGGTCAGGTTCTCCGGCGATGCTCCGACGATGGTGCCTCGATGAAGAAAAATGCGGCACCAGCACATGCCTAAGCCCAGCATGTGCTGTCGCAACCCTCGGTCTGGTCCAATCTTAGACTGGGAATGAACTCCGTATGCTTAGACTGGGTATGAACTTTGTATGCCTAAGTCGACCCACGAGAGCGCTCAGCTGGCCAGAGGGGCAGGATGTACAAGCCGGGGATCGACCGGGTCCCTCTCTGCATGCTACCGATCCTGCTACCGCAACCTTTGGTCTGATCTGATCTTAGACTGGGAATGAACTCAGTATACCTAAGCCAACTGATGAAAAGAGCGAGCGGACGGGCGGGCACCCATCGCACATCTTGTGCGCACACCCCCCGACCCCCTCGATCGTCGGAACCTCAATGCCGCCGGTTAGGTTCTCCGACGATGCTCCGGTGATGGGCCCCGATGGAGAAAAATGTGACGGCAGCACATGCTCGAGCCCAGCATGTTCTACTGCAACCCTCGGTCTGGTCTGATTTTAGATCGGGAATGAACTTCGTATGCTTAAACTGGGAATGAACTCTGTATGCATAAGTCAACCCATGAAACGAGCGTACGGGTGCTCATCTGGCCAGAGGGGCGGGATGAGCAAGTCAGGGATCGGTCGGGTCCCCCTCTGCGTGCTGTCGATCCTGCTATAGCAACCCTCAGTCTAGTCTGATCTTAGACTAGGAATGAACCCCGTATGCCTAAGCCAACCGACGAAACGAACGGGCGGGCGGGCGGGCAGGCACTACATCGATTAGAGAGACGGGATGCGCGAGCCGTGGATCGATAGGGTGGTAGGTGGGTTTAGGCACATCTTCATATTTTACGTGCCAATGCCATTTTTATGGCTTGTAAATTCGGACAATGGTCCCTTAAGCTTTCACATGAAGTTTCATGCCAAGGTGACTCGTTTTCTATTTTTCATGATTTTTGAAACCTTTTACGGTTCGAGATTTTCTAAAATTTTTTTAGAAGGAATTTTGGCCCCAAACTTGGTAGACGTGATCCTTGTATTTTTGTTGGCGTGCACAAAAAAATTCAGTGAAAAACTCGAAGTGTACAAGATTTTGTGACCATTTGAAAAAAGTGTCCCCATTTCAAACACTTTAATGGCTACTGGCAGTAAACCTGTAAAATCTCAAATGCTCTTTAAGGGGGTGTGAGTTCTTGAGGTTTGATGAGGGATAGGAGGCCAATATAAGGGCCAAGTACCAGCACTCATCGCACATCATGTGCCACACCCCCCCACGAGCCCCACGATTGTCGGAACAACAGTACCGCCGGTTTGGTTCTCCGGTGATGCTCCAGCGATGGTGCCCCGATGAAGAAAAATGTGGCACCAGCACATGCCTGAGCCTAGCATGTGCTGTCGAAACCCTCGGTCCAATCCAATCATAGACTGGGAATGAACTCCGTATGCTTAGACTGGGAATGAACTCCGTATGCCTAAGTCAACCCACGACACGAGCGTGCAGGCGCTCAGCCGGTGAAAGGGGCGGGATGCGTAAGTCGGGGATTGATCGGGTCCCTTTCTACGTGCTACCGATCCTGCTGCCGTAACCCTCGGTCTAGTCTGATCTTAGATTGGGAATGAACTCCATATGCCTAAGCCAACCAACGAAACGAGCGGGCGGCCGGGCGACCGGGCACTACGTCGGCCAGAGAGACAGGATGCGCAAGCCGTGGATCGATAGGGTGGTAGGTGGGTTTAGGCACATCTTCTTATTTCTGCATGCCAATGCCATTTTTATGGCTTGTAAATTCATACAATGGTCCCTTAAGCCTCCACGTGAAGTTTCATGGCAAGACGACTCGTTTTCTATTTTTCATGATTTTTGAAACTTTTTACGGTTTGGGATTTTTTAAAATTTTTTTGGAAAGCATTTTGGCCCCAAACTAGGTAGACGTGATCCTTGTATTTTTGTTGGCATGCATAAAAGTTCAGCTAAAAACTCGAAGTGTACAAGATTTTGTGATCATTTGAAAAAAGTGTCCCCATTTGCGACACTTCAATGGCTACTGGCAGCAAACCTGTAAAATATCAAATGCTCTTTAAGGGAGTGTGAGTTCTCGAGGTTTGATGAGGGATAGGGGGCCAATATAAGGGCCAAGTACCAGCACCCATTGCACATCATGTGCGCACATCCCCCCGACCCCCCTGATCGTCGGAACCCCAATGTCGCCAGTCGGGTTTTTCGGTGATGCTCTGGCGATGGTGCCCCGGGGAAGAAAAATGTGGCACCAGCACATGCTCGAGCCCAGCATGTGCTGCCACAACCCTCGGTAGGGTCCGATCTTAGACTGGGAATGAACGCCGTATGCTTAGACTGGGAATGAACTCCGTATGCCTTAGTCAACCCACGAAATGAACGTGCGGGCGCTCGGCAGGCCAGAGGGGCGGGATGCGCAAGCTGGGGATCGGCCGGGTCTCCCTCTGCATGCTGTCGATCCTGCTGCTGCAACCTTCGGTTTGATCTAATCTTAAACTGAGAACGAACTCCGTAAGCTAGAGAGATGGGATGCGCAAGCTGTGGATCGATAGGGTGGTAGGTGGGTTTAGGTACATCTTCATATTTTTGCATGCCAATGCCATTTTTATGGCTTGTAAATTCATAAAATGGTCCCTTAAGCCTTTACGTGAAGTTTCATGGCAAGAGGACTCGTTATTTATTTTTCACAATTTTCAAAACTTTTTATGGTTTGGGATTTTTTAAAATTTTTTCGGAAGGAGTTTTGGCCCCAAACTTGGTAGATGTGATCCTTGTATTTTTGTTGGCATGTACAAAAACATTCAGCTAAAAACTCGAAGGGTACAAGATTTTGTGACCATTTGAAAAAAGTGTCCCCCTTTTAGACACTTTAATGTCTACTAGCAGCAAACCTGTAAAATCTTAAATGTTCTTTAAGGGGATGTGAGTTCTCAAGGTTTGATGAGGGATAAGGGGCCAATATAAGGGCCATGTACCAGCACCCATCGCACATCATCTGCGCACAGCCCCCTGACCGCCCCGATCATCAAAACCCCAATGCCGTCGGTCAGGTTCTCTGGCGGTGCTCCGACGATGGTGCCCCGACGAAGAAAAATGTGGCACCAGCACATGCCCGAGCCCAGCATGTGCTACCGCAACCCTTGGTCCAGTCCGATCTTAGACTAGGAATGAACTCCGTATGCCTAAGTCAACCCACGAAACGAGGGTGTGGCGCTCAGTCAAGTAGAGAGGCGGGTTGCTTAAGCCGGGGATCGGTCGGGTCCCCCTCTGTGTGCTGTCGATCCTGCTACCGCAACCCTCGATCTGGTCAGATCTTAAACTGGGAATGAACTCTATATGCCTAAGCCAAAAGATGACACGAGCGGATGGGCGGTCGGGCGGGCACTACGTCAGCCAGAAAGATGGGATGCACAAGTCGTGGATCGATAGGGTAGTAGGTGGGTTTAGGCACATCTTCATATTTCTGTGTGCTAGTGCCATTTTTATGGCTCATAAATTCATACATTGGCCCCTTAATCCTTCACGTGAAGTTTCATGGCAAGACGACTCGTTTTCTAATTTTCATGATTTTTGAAACTTTTTGCAGATCAGGATTTTTTAAAATTTTTTCATAAAGAGTTTTGGCCCCAAACCTGGTAGACGTGATCCTTGTATTTTTTTTGGCATGCACAAAAAAATTCAGCTAAAAACTCAAAGTGTACAAGATTTTGTGACCATTTGAAAAAAGTATCCCCATTTCAGACACTTTAATGGCTACTGGCAGCAAACCTGTAAAATCTCAAATGCACTTTAAGGGGCTGTGAGTTCTCAAGGTTTGATGAGGGATAGGGGGCCAATATAAGGGCCAAGTACCAGCACCCATTGCACATCATGTGAGCACACACCCCGGGTCCCCCCAATCGCCGGAACCCCAATACCGCTGGTCAAGTTCTCTGGCGATGCTCCGACGATGGTGTCCTGGTGAAGAAAAATGCGGCACCAGCACATGCCCGAGCGTAGCATGGGCTGCTGCAACCCTTGGTTCGCTCCGATCTTAGACTGGGAATGAACTCCATATGCGTAAGTCAACCCATGAAATGAGCGTGCAGGCGCTCAGCCGGCCAGAGGGGCAGGATGTGCAAGCCAGGGATAGGTCGGGTCCCCCTCTGCGTGCTGCCGATCCTGCTACTGCAACCCTTAGTCAAGTCCGATCTTAGACTGGGAATGAACTCTAAATGCCGAAGCCAACCGACGAAACGAGCGGGCTGGCGGGCGGGCGGGCACTACGCCGGCCAGAGAGACGAGATGGGCAAGCCGTGGATCGATAGGTTGGTAGGTGGGTTTAGGCACATCTTCATATTTCTGTGTGCCAATGCCATTTTTATGGCTTGTAAATTCATACAATGGTCCCTTAAGCCTTCACGTGAAGTTTCATGGCCAGACAACTCATTTTCTATTTTTCACGATTTTTGAAACTTTTTACGGTTCAGGATTTTTTTAAATTTTTTTGGAAGGAGTTTTAGCCCCAAACTTGGTAGACGTGATCCTTTTATTTTTGTTGGCATGCACAAAAAATTTAGCTAAAAATTCGATGTGTACAAGATTTTGTGACCATTTGAAAAAAGTGTCCCCATTTCAGACACTTTAATGGCTACTGGCAGGAAACTTGTAAAATCTCAAATGCTCTTTAAAAGGGTGTGAGTTCTTGAGGTTTGATGAGGGATAGGGGGCCAATATAAGGGCCAATTATCAGTACCCATTGCACATCATGTGCGCACACCCCCCGACCCCTCCGATCGCGGGAACCCCAATGTCGTCGGTCAGGTTCTCTGGCGATGCTCCGATGATGGTGCCCCGATGAAGAAAAATGTGGCACCAGCACATGCCTGAGCCCAGCATGTGCTGTCGCAACCCTTGGTCCAGTCTGATCTTAGACTGGGAATGAACTCCGCATGCTTAGACTAGGAATGAACTTCGTATGCCTAAGTCAACCCACGAAACAAGCCTGCGGGCGCTCAGCGGGCCAGAGGGGTGGGATGCGTAAGCCAGAGATCGACAGAGTCCCCCTCTACATGCTGTCAATCTGGCTGCCATAACCCTCGGTCTGGTTTGATCTTAGACTGGGAATGAACTTTGTATGCCTAAGCCAACTAACGAAATGAGTGGGCGGGCAGACGGACGGGCACTACGCCGGCCAGAGAGACGGGATGAGCAAGCCGTGGATCGATAGGGTGGTAGGTAAGTTTAGGCACATCTTCCTATTTCTATGTGCCAATGCCATTTTTATGGCTTGTAAATTCATACAATGGTCCCTTAAGCCTTCACGTGAAGTTTCTTGGCAAGACGACTCGTTTTCTATTTTTCATGATTTTTGAAACTTTTTGCGATTTGGGATTTTTTAAAATCTTTTCGGAAGGAGTTTTGGCATTAAACTTGGTAGACGTGATCCTTGTATTTTTTTTGGCATGCACAAAAAAATTCAGCTAAAAACTCAAACTGTACAAGATTTTGTGACCATTTGAAAAAAGTGTCCCCATTTCAGACACTTTAATGGATACTGACAGCAAACCTGTAAAATCTCAAATGCTCTTTAAGGGGGTGTGAGTTCTCAAGGTTTGATGAGGGATAGGGGGCCAATATAAGGGCCAAGTACCAGCACCCATCGCACATCATGTGCGCACACCCCCGGCCCCCTGATCGTCGGAACCCCAATGCCGCCGTTCAGGTTCTCCAGCGATGCTCCGGTGATGGTACCCCGACGAAGAAAAATGTGACACCAGCACATGCCCGAGCCCAACATGTGCTGCCACAACCCTCGGTCCGGTCTGATCTTAGACTGGGAATGAACTCCGTATGCTTAGACTGGGAATGAGCTCCGTATGCCTAAGTCAACCCACGAAATGAGCGTGCAGGTGCTCAGTCGGCCAAAGGGGCGGGATGCGCAAGCCGAGGATCAGCCGGGTCCCTCTCTGTGTGTTGCTGATCCTTCTATCGCAACCCTCGATTCGGTCTGATCTTAGACTAGGAATGAACTCCGTATGCCTAAGCCAACCGACGAAACGAGTGGGCAGGGGGGCGGGCACTACGTCGGCAGAGAGGCGGGATGCGCAAGCCGTGGATCGATAGGGTGGTCAGTGGGATTAGGCACATCTTCATATTTTTGTGTGCCAATGCCATTTTTATGGCATGTAAATTCATACGATGGTCCCTTAAGCCTTCACGTGAAGTTTCATGGCAAGACGACTCGCTTTCTATTTTTCAAGATTTTTGAAACTTTTTGAGCTTCGGGATTTTTTAAAATTTTTTTGGAAGGAGTTTATCCCCCAAACTTGGTAGACGTGATCCCTGTATTTTTGTTGGCATGCATAAAAACATTCAGCTAAAAACTCGAAGTGTACAAGATTTTGTGACCATTTGAAAAAAGTGTCCCCATTTCTGGCACTTTAATGGCTACTGGCAGCAAACCTGTAAAATCTCAAATGCTCTTTAAGGGGGTGTGAATTCTTGAGGTTTGATGAGGGATATGGGGCCAATATAAGGGTCAAGTACCAGCAACCATTGCACATCTTGTGCGCACACCCCCTCGGCCCCCCCGATCGCCAGAACCCCAATACCGCCGGTCAGGTTCTCCGACGATGCTCCGGCGATGGTGCCTCGGTGAAGAAAAATGCAGCACCAGCACATGTATGAGCCCAGCATGTGCTGCCGCAACCCTCGATCCTTTCCGATCTTAGACTGGGAATGAACTCCACATGCTTAGACTGGAATGAACTCCGTATGCCTAGGTCAACCCACGAAACGAGTGTACGGGCGCTCAGCCGGCCAGAAGGGGGGGATGCACAAGCCGGGGATCGACCAGGTCCCCCTCTGCATGCTATCGCAACCCTCGGTCCGATCTGATCTTAGACAGGGATGAACTCCGTATGCCTAAGCCAACCGATGAAATGAGCGTGCGGGCGGACGAGCGGGCACTATGCCGCCAGAGAGACGGGATGCGCAAGTCGCGAATCGATAGGGTGGTAGGTGGGTTTAGGCACATCTTCATATTTCTATGTGCCAATGCCATTTTTATGGCTTGTAAATTCATAAAATGGTCCCTTAAGCCTTCATGTGAAGTTTCATGGCAAGACGACTCGTTTTCTATTTTTCATAATTTTTGAAACTTTTTGCTACTCAGGATTTTTTAAAATTTTTTCAGAAGGAGTTTTAGCCCCAAACTTGGTAGACGTGATCCTTGTATTTTTTTTTGCATGCGTAAAAAAATTCAGCTAAAAACTCGAAGTGTACAAGATTTTGTGACCATTTGAAAAAAATGTCCCCATTTAAGACACTTTAATGGCTACTGGTAGCAAACCTGTAAAATCTCAAATGCTCTATAAGGGGGTGTGAGTTCTTGAGGTTTGATGAGGGATAGGGGGCAAATATAAGGGCCAAGTACCAGCACCCATCACAAATCATGTGCCCACACCCCCTCGACCCCCCTGATCGCCGGAACCGTAATGCCGTCCGTCAGGTTCTCCGGCGATGCTTCGACGATGGTGCCCCGACAAAGAAAAATATGGCTCCAGCACATGCCAGAGCCCAGCATGTGCAGCCACAACCTTCGGTCCGATCCGATCTTAGACTGGGAATGAACTCTGTATGCCTAAGCCAACAGACGAAACGAACGGGCGGGTGGGCACTACGCCGACCAGAGAGACTAGATGCGCAAGCCGTGGATCGATAGGGTGGTAGGTGGGTTTAGGCACATCTTCATATTTCTGCATGCCAATGCCATTTTTATGGCTTGTAAATTCATACAATGGTCCCTTAAGCCTTCACGTGAAGTTTCATGCCAAGACGACTCGTTTTCTATTTTTCATGATTTTTGAAACTTTTTGAGATTCGGGATTTTTTAAAATTTCTTCAGAAGGATTTTTGGCCCCAAGCTTGGTAGACGTGATCCCTGTATTTTTTTTGGCATGCACAAAAAAATTCAGCTAAAAACTCCAAGTGTACAAGATTTTGTGACCATTTGAAAAAATTGTCCCCATTTCAGACGCTTTAATGGCTACTAGCAGCAAACCTGTAAAATCTCAAATGGCCTTTAAGGGGGTGTGAGTTCTCGAGGTTTGATGAGGGATAGGGGGCCAATATAAGGGCCAAGTACAAGTACCCATCGTACATCATGTGCTTACTCCCCGCCCGGCCCCCCCGATCGTTGGAACCCTATACCGCCAGTCAGGTTCACCGACGATGATGCCTCGACAAAGAAAAATACGGCACCAGCACATGCCCGAGCCCAGCATGTGCTGCCGCAACCCTTGGTCCGGTCTGATTTTGGACTGGGAATGAAGTCCGTATGCCTAAGTCAACCCATGAAACGAGCGTACGGTCACTCAGTCGGCCAGAGGGGCGTGATGCGCAAGCTGGGGATCGGCCGGGTCCCCCTCTGCGTGCTACCGATCCTGCTGCACAACCCTCTATCTGGTCTAATCTTACACTAGGAATGAACTCCGTATGCCTAAGCCAACCGACGAAACGAGCGTGCGGGCAGGTGGGCACTACGTCGGCCAGAGAGACGAGATCCGTAAGCCGTGGATCGATAGTGTGGTAGGTGGGATTAGGCACATCTTCATGTTTCTGCATGCCAATTCCATTTTTAAGGCTTGTAAATTCATGCAATGGTCCCTTAAGCCTTCACGTGAAATTTCACGACAAGATGACTCGTTTTCTATTTTTCATGATTTTTGAAACATTTTGCGGTTCGGGATTTTTTAAAATTTTTTTGGAAGGAGTTTTGGCCGCAAACTTGGTAGACACGATCCTTGTATTTTTGTTGGCATGCACAAAAAATTTCAGCTAAAAACTCGAAGTGTACAAGATTTTGTGACCATTTGAAAAAAGTGTCCCCATTTCAAACACTTTAATTGCTATTGGCAGCAAACCTGGAAAATCTCAATTGCTTTTTAAGGGGTGTGAGTTCTCGAGGTTTGATAAGGGGCAGGGGAACAATATAAGGGCCAAGTACCAGCACCCATCACACATCATGTGCGCACACCCCTCGACTCCCCCGATTGTCGAAACCCCAACGTCGTCGGACAGGTTCTCCGGCGATGCTCCGGCGATGGTGCCCCGATGAAAAAAAATGCAGCTCCAGCACATGCCTGAGCCCAGTATGTGTGTCGCAACCCTCGGTCCGGTCCGATCTTAGATTGGAATGAACTCCGTATGCTTAGACTGGGAATGAACTCCGTATGCCTAAGTCAACCCACGAAACGAGCGTGCGGGCGCTCAGCCGGCCAGAGGGGCGGGATGCGCAAGCCAGGGATCAGTCGGGTCCCCCTCTACGTGCTGTCGATCCTGCTGCCACAACCCTCAGTCTGGTATGATCTTAGACTGGGAATGAACTCCGTATGCCTAAGCCAATCGACGAAACAAGCGGTTAGGCGGGTACTACGCCGGCCAGAGAGACGGGATGCACAAGCCGTGGATCGATAGGGTGGCAGGTGGGTTTAGGCACATCTCCATATTTCTGCATGCCAATGCCATTTTTATGGCTTGTAAATTCAAACAATGGTCCCATAAGCCTTCACGTGAAGTTTCCTGGCCAGACGACTCGTTTTCTATTTTTTACGATTTTTGAAACTTTTTGCTGTTCGAGATTTTTTAAAATTTTTTCAAAAGGAATTTTGGCCCCAAACTTGGTAGACGTGATCCTTGTATTTTTGTTGGCATGCACAAAGAAATTCAGCTAAAAACTCGAAGTGTACAAGATTTTGTGACCATTTGAAAAAAGTGTCCCCATTTCGGACACTTTAATAGCTACTGGCAGCAAACCTGTAAAATCTCAAATGCTCTTTAAGGGGTGTGAGTTCTTTAGGTTTGATGAGGGATAGGGGGCCAATATAAGGGCCAAGTAGCAGCACCCATCGCACATCATGTGCGATCACCCCCCGACCCCCCGATCGTCGGAACCCCAATGCCCCGGTGAAGAAAAATGCGACACCAGCACATGCCTGAGCTTAGCATGTGCTGCCACAACCCTCGGTCCGGTTCAATCTTACACTAGGAATGAACTCCATATGCTTAGACTGGTAATGAACTCCGTATGCCTAAGTTAACCCACGAAACGAGCGTGCGGGCACTCAGCCGGCACAGGGGCGGGATGCGCAAGTCGAGGATTGGTCGGGTCTCCCTCTACATGCTGTCGATCCTGCTACCGTAACCCTTGGTCCGATCCAATCTTAGACTGGGAATGAACTTCGTATGCCTAAGCCAACCGATGAAACGAGCGGGCAGGCGGGCAGGCACTACGTCGTCCAGAGAAACGAGATGTGCAAGCCGTGGATCAATAGGGTGGTAGGTGGGTTTAGGCACATCTTCATATTTCTATGTGCCAATGCCATTTTGATGGCTTGTAAATTCATATAATGGTCCCTTAAGCCTTCACGTGAAGTTTCATGGCAAGATGACTCGTTTTCTATTTTTCACGATTTTTGAAACTTTTTACGGTTCGAAACTTTTTAAAATTTTTTCGGAAGGAGTTTTGGCCCCAAACTTGGTAGACGTGATCCTTGTATTTTTTTTGGCATGCATAAAAAAATTCAGCTAAAAACTTGAAGTGTACAAGATTTTGTGACCATTTGAAAAAAGTGCCCCCATTTCAAACACTTTAATGGCTACTGGCAGTAAACCTGTAAAATCTCAAATACTCTTTAAGTGGGTGTGAGTTCTCGAGGTTTGATGAGGGATAGGGGGTCAATATAAGGGCCAAGTACCAGCACCCATCGTACATCATGTGCACACATCCCCCGGCCCCCCCGATCGCTGGAACTCCAATGCTGCAGGTCAGGTTCTCCGATGATGCTCCGGCGATGGTGCCCCGACGAAGAAAAATGCGACACCAGCACATGCCCGAGCCCAGCATGTGCTGTCACGACCCTCGATCCGGTCCGATCTTGGACTGGGAATGAACTCTGTATGCTTAGATTGGGAATGAACTTCGTATGCCTAAGTCAACCCACGAAACGAGCGTGCGGGCGCTCAACCGGCCAGAGGGGTGCGATGGGCAAGCTGAGGTTCAGTCGGGTCCCCCTCTGCGTGCTGTCGATCCTGCTACCACAACCCTCGGTCTGGTCTGATCTTAGACTGGGAATGAACTCCGTATGCCTAAGCCAACCGATGAAACGAAAGGGCGGGCAGGCGGGCACTACACCGGCCAGAGAGACGGGATGCGCAAGCCGTGGATCAATAGGGTGGTAGGTGGGTTTAGGCACATCTTCATATTTTTGCATGCCAAGGCCATTTTAATGGCTTGTAAATTCGTACAATGGTCCCTTAAGCCTTCACGTGATGTTTCAAGGCAAGATGACTCGTTTTCTATTTTTCACAATTTTTGAAACTTTTTGCTGTTCGGGATTTTTTAAAATTTTTTCGAAAGGAATTTTGGCCCCAAACTTGGTAGACGTGATCCTTGTATTTTTTTTGGCATGCACAAAAAATTCAGCTAAAAACTCGAAGTGTACAAGATTTTGTGACCATTTGAAAAAAGTCTCCCCATTTCAGACACTTTAATGGCTACTGGCAGCAAACCTGTAAAATCTCAAAAGCTCTTGGAAGGGGTGTGAGTTCTTGAGGTTTGATGAGGGATAGGGGGCCAATATAAGGGCCAAGTACCAGCACCCATCGTACATCATGTGTGCACACCCCCCCGGCACCCCCGATCGTCGGAACCCCAATGCCGTCGGTCAGGTTCTCCAGCGATGCTCCGGTGATGGTGCCCCAGCGAAGAAAAATACAGCACCAGCACATGCCCAAGCCTAGCATGTGCTGCCACAACCCTCGTTCTGGTCGGATCTTAGATTGGGAATGAACTCCGTATGCTTAGACTGGGAATGAACTCCGTATGCCTAAGTCAACCCACGAACGAGCTGCGGGCGCTCAGATGGCCAGAGGGGCGGGATGCACAAGACAGGGAATGGACGGGTCCCCTTATGCGTGCTATAGATCTTGCTGCCACAGCCCTCAGTCTGGTCCGATCTTAGACTGGGAATGAACTCCGTATGCCTAAGCCAACCGACGAAACGAGCGGGCGACTGGGCTGGCATTACGTCGGCCAGAGAGACGGGATGCGCAAGCCATGTATCGATAGGGTGGTAGGCGGGTTTAGGCACATCTTCATATTTCTGCTTGCCAATGCCATTTTTATGGCTTCTAAAATCATACAATGGTCCCTTAAGCCTTCGCGTGAAGTTTCATAGCAAGACAACTCGTTTTTTATTTTTCATGATTTTTGAAACTTTTTACGGTTCGAGATTTTTTAAAATTTTTTTAGAAGGAGTTTTAGCCAAAACTTGGTAGACGTGATCCTTGTATTTTTGTTGGCATGCACAAAAAAATTCAGCTAAAAACTCAGAGTGTACAAGATTTTGTGACCATTTGAAAAAACTATCCCCATTTCAAACACTTTAATGGCTACTGGCAGCAAATCTGTAAAATCTCAAATGCTTTTTAAAGTGTGTGAGTTCTCGAGGTTTGATGAGAGATAGCGGGCCAATATAAGTGCCAAGTACCAGCACCCATCGCACACCACGTGCGTACACCCCTCCGGCCCTCCGATCACCGAAACCCCAATGCCGCCGATCAGGTTCTCCGACGTTGCTTCGACGATAGTGCCCCGACGAAGAAAAATATGGCATCGACACATGTCCGAGCCCAGCATGTGCTACCGCAACCCTTGGTCCGGTCCGATCTTAGAATGGGAACTACGTCGGCTAGAGAGACGGGATGCGCAAGTCGTGGATTGATAGGGTGGTAGGTGGGTTTAGCCACATCTTCATATTTCTGCATGTCAATGCCATTTTTATGGCTTGCATATTCATACAATGGTCCTTTAAGCCTTCACGTGAAGTTTCAAGGCAAGACGACTCATTTTCTATTTTTCACGATTTTTAAAACTTTAGGCGGTTCGGGATTTTTTAAAATTTCTTCGAAAGGAGTTTTGGCCCCAACCTTGGTAGACGTGATCCTTGTTTTTTTGTTGGCATGCACAAAAAAATTCAGCTAAAAACTCGAAGTGTACAAGATTTTGTGACCATTTGAAAAAAATGTCCCCATTTAAGACTCTTTAATGGCTACTGGCAGCAAACCTATAAAATCTCAAATGGTCTTTAAAGGGGTGTGAGTTCTTGAGGTTTGATGAGGGATAGGGGGCCAATATAAGGGCCAAGTACCAGCACCCATCGCACATCATGTGCGCGCACCCCCCAGCCCCCCCGATCACCGGAACCCCAATGCCGCCAGTCAGGTTCTCCAGCGATGCTCCGGTGATGGTGCCCTGGTGAAGAAAAATGCGGCACCAGCATGTTCTGCCGAAACCCTCGGTCCGATCCGATCTTAGACTAGGAATGAACTCCATATGCTTAGACTGGGAATGAACTCCGTACGTCTAAGTCAACCCACGAAACGAGCGTGCGGGCGCTCAGCCGGCCAGAGGGGCGGAATGCGCAAGCCGGTGATTGGCTGGGTCCCCCTCTATGTGCTACCGATCCTACTACCGCAACCCTCAGTCGGGTCTGATCTTAGGCTGGGAATACACTCCGTATGCCTAAGCCAACTGACGAAACGAGCCGACGGGCAGGCGGGCACTACGCCGACCAGAGAGACGGGATGCGCAAGCCGTGGATCAATAGGGTGGTAGGTGGGTTTAGGCACATCTTCATATTTTTGCATGCCAATGCCATTTTTATGGCTTATAAAATCATACAATGGTCCCTTAAGCCTTCACGTGAAGTTTCACGGCAAGACGACTCGTTTTCTATTTTTCATGATTTTTGAAACTTTTTACGGTTCGAGATTTTTTAAAATTTTTTCGAAAGGATTTTTGGCCCCAAACTTGGTAGAGGTGATCCTTGTATTTTTGTTCGCATGCACAAAAACATTCAGCTAAAAACTCGAAGTGTACAAGATTTTGTGGCCATTTGAAAAAAGTGACCCCATTTCAGACACTTTAATGGCTACTGGCAGCAAACCTGTAAAATCTCAAATGCTCTTTAAGGGGGTGTGAGTTCTTGAAGTTTGATGAGGGATAGGGGTCCAATATAAGGGCCAAGTACCAGCACCCATCGCTCATCATGTGCGTGCACCCCCCCGGCCCCCCTGATTGTCGAAACCCCAATGCCGTCGATCAGGTTCTACGATGATGCTCTGACGATGGTGCCCCGACAAAGAAAAATACGGCACCGGGATATGCCCGGGCCCAA
The DNA here is from genome assembly GCF_047325235.1 of Durio zibethinus. NCBI lineage: Eukaryota > Viridiplantae > Streptophyta > Magnoliopsida > Malvales > Malvaceae > Durio > Durio zibethinus. The sequence continues at coordinate 11,184,840 of NC_143183.1, read as the reverse complement.
CATGTGCTGTCGCAACCCTCGATCCGATCCGATCTTAGACTGGGAATGAACTCCGTATGCTTAGACTGGGAATAAACTTCATCTGCCTAAGTCAACCCATGAAACAAGTGTGTGGGCGCTCAACCAGCCAAAGGGGCAGGATGCACAAGTCGAGGATTGACCGGGTCCCCTTTTACGTGCTGTCCATCCTACTGCCGCAACCCTCAGTCCGGTCCAACCTTAGACTGGGAACGAACTCTGTATGAGTAAGCCAACCGACGAAACGAATGGATGGGCGGGCAGGCGGGCACTACGCCGACCAAAGAGGCGGGATGCGCAAGTCGTGGATCGGTAGGGTGGTAGGCGGGTTTAGGCACATCTTCATATTTCTACATGCCAATGCCATTTTTATGGCTTGTAAATTCATACAATGGTCCCTTAAGCCTTCACGTTAAGTTTCGTGGCAAGACGACTCGTTTTCTATTTTTCATGATTTTTAAAACTTTTTGCGGTTTCGGATTTCTTAAAATTTTTTCGAAAGGATTTTTGGCTCCAAACTTGGTAGACGAGATCCTTGTATTTTTGTTGGCGTGAACAAAAAAATTCAGCCAAAAACTCGAAGTGTACAAGATTTTGTGACCATTTGAAAAAAGTGTCCCCATTTCAGACACTTTAATGGCTACTGGCAGCAAACCTATAAAATCTCAAATGCTCTTTAAGGGGGTGTGAGTTCTCGAGGTTTAATGAGGGATAGGGGGCCAATAAGGGCCAAGTACCTGCACCCATCGCACATCATGTGCGCACACCCCCCGGCCCCCCGATTGTCGGAACCCCAATGCCGCTGGTCAGGTTCTCCAACGATGTTCTGGTGATGGTCCCCCGACGAAGAAAAATGCGGCACCAGCACATGCCCGAGCCCAACATGTGCTACGCAACCCTCGATCCGGTTCGATCTTAGACTGGGAATGAACTCCGTATGCCTAAGTCAGCCAACAAAACGAGCGTGTCGGCGCTCAGCCAGCCAGAGGGGCGGGATGCACAAGCCGGGGATCGACCGGGTCCCCCTCTACGTGCTGCCGATCCTACTGCCGGAACCCTCGGCCTGATCCAATCTTAGATTGGGAATGAACTCCGTATGCCTAAGCTAACCGACGAAACGAGCGGGCGGACGGAAGGTCGGGCACTACGCCGGCCAGAGAGACAGGATGCGCAAGCCGTGGATCGATAGGTTGGTAGGTGGGTTTAGGCACATCTTCATATTTCTGCATGCCAATGCCTTTTTTATGGCTTGTAAATTCATACATTGGTCCCTTAAGCCTTCATGTGAAGTTTCATGGCAAGACGACTCGTTTTCTATTTTTCACAATTTTTGAAACTTTTTACGGTTCGGGATTTTTTAAAATTTTTTCGGAAGGAGTTTTGTCCCCAAAATTGGTAGACTTGATCCTTGTATTTTTTTTGGCATGCACAAAAAATTTAGCTAAAAACTCGAAGTGTACAAGATTTTGTGACCATTTGAAAAAAGTGTCCCAATTTCAGACACTTTAATGTCTACTGGCAGCAAACCTGTCTGCGTGCTACCGTAATCCTCGGTCTGATCCAATCTTAGACTAGGAATGAACTCCGTATGCCTAAGCCAACCGTCGAAACAAGCGGGCGGGCGGGCGGGCACAACGTCGGCCAGAGAGACGGGATGCGCAAGCCGTGGATCGATAGCGTGGTAGGTGGGTTTAGGCACATCTTCATATTTTCTGCATGCCAATGCCATTTTTATGGCTTGTAAGTTAATACAATGGTCCCTTAAGCCTTAACGTGAAGTTTCATGGCAAGACGACTCGTTTTCTATTTTTCATGATTTTTGAAACTTTTTACGGTTTGGGATTTTTTAAAGTTTTTTCGGAATGGGTTTTGGCCCCTAACTTGGTACACGTGATCCTTGTATTTTTGTTGGCATGCACAAAAACATGCAGCTAGAAACTCGAAGTGTACAAGATTTTGTGGCCATTTGAAAAAAGTGTCCCCATTTCAAACACTTTAATTGCTACTGACAGCAAACCTATAAAATCTCAAATACTTTTTAAAGGGGTGCTAGTTCTCGAGGTTTGATGAGGGATAAGGGGCTAATATAAGGGCCAAGTACCAGCACCCATTGCACATCATGTGCGCACACCCCCCCGGCCCCCCGATCGCCGGAACCCTAATGCCGCCGGTAAGGTTCTCTGACGGTGCTCCGACGATGGCACCCCGATGAAGAAAAATACGGCTCCAGCACATGCCTGAGCCCAGCATGTGCTACCGTAACCCTCAGTCTGGTCCGATCTTAGACTGGGAATGAACTCTGTATGCTTAGATTGGGAATGAACTCCATATGCCTAAGTCAACCCACGAAACGAGCATGCGGGTGCTCAGACGGCCAGAGGGGCGGGATGCGCAAGTCGAGGATCGGTCGGGTCCCCCTCTACGTGCTACTGATCCTGCTACTGCAACTCTTGGTTCAGTCCGATCCTAGATTGGGAATGAGCTCCGTATGCCTAAGCCAACCAATGAAACGAGCGGGCGGGCACTACGTCAGCCAGAGAGACGGGATGCGTAGGCTGTGGATCGATAGGGTGGTAGGTGGGTTTAGGCACATCTTTATATTTTTACGTGTCAATGCCATTTTTATGGCTTGTAAATTCAATGGTTCCTTAAGCATTCACGTGAAGTTTCATGGCAAGACGACTCGTTTTTTATTTTTCACTATTTTCAAAACTTTTTGCGGTTCGGGATTTTTTTAAATTTTTTTGGAAGGAGTTTTGGCCAAAAACTTGGTAGACGTGATCCTTGTATTTTTGTTGGCATGCACAAAAAAATTCAGCTAAAAACTCGAAGTGTACAAGATTTTGTGACCATTTGAAAAAAGTGTCCCCATTTCAGACACTTTAATTGCTACTGGCAGCAAACCTATAAAATCTCAAATGCTCTTTAAGGGGGTGTGAGTTCTCGAGGTTTGATGAACGATAGGGGGCCAATATAAGGGCCAAGTAGCAGCACCCATCGCACATCATGTGCACACACCCCCCGACCCCCCCAATCGTCGAAACCCCAATGTCGTCGGTCAGGTTCTCCAGTGATGCTCCTGCGATGATGCCCAGACGAAGAAAAATGCTGCCCCAGCACATACCCGAGCCCAGCATGTGCTGTCGCAACCCTTGGTCCGGTCTGATCTTAGACTGGGAATGAACTCCATATGCCTAAGTCAACCATGAAATGAGCGTGCGGACGTTCAGCCGGCCAGAGGGGCAGGACGCGCAAGTCGGGGATCGAAAGGGTCCCCCTCTGCCTGCTACCGATCCTACTACTATAACCCTCAGTGCGGTCTGATCTTAGACTATGATTGAACTCCGTATGCCTAAGCCAACTGATGAAATGAGCAAGCGGGCAGGCGGGCGGGCATTACGTCGGCCAGAGAGACGGGATGTGCAAGCCGTGGATCGATAGGGTTACAGGTGGGTTTAGGCACATCTTCATATTTGTGCGTGCCAATGCCATTTTTATGACTTGTAAATTCATACAATGGTCCCTTAAGCCTTTACGTGAAGTTTCATGGCAAGACGACTCGTTTTTTATTTTTCACAATTTTCGAAACTTTTTACGGTTCAGGATTTTTTAAAATTTTTTTAGAAGGATTTTTGGCCCCAAAATTGGTAGACGTGATCCATGTATTTTTTTTGGCATGCATAAAAAAATTCAGCTAAAAACTCGAAATGTACAAGATTTTGTGACCATTTGAAAAAAATGTCCTTATTTCAGACACTTTAATGGCTACTGGCAGCAAACCTGTAAAATCTCAAATGCTCCTTAACGAGGTGTGAGTCCTCGAGGTTTGATGAGGGATAGGGGGCCAATATAAGCGCCATGTACCAGCACTCATCGCACATCATTTGTGCACACCCCTCCGGCCCCCTCGATCGTCGGAACCCCAGTGCCGCCGGTCAGGTTCTCCGACGATGCTCCGATGATGGTGCCCCGGTGAAGAAAAATGCGGCACCAGCACATGCCCAAGCCCAGCATGTGCTACTGCAACCCTTGGTCTGATCTGATCTTAGACTGGGAATGAACTCCGTATGCTTAGACGGGGAATAAACTCCGTATGCCTAAGTCAACCCATGAAATGAGCGTTCGGGCGCTCAGTCGGCCATACGGACAGGATGCGCAAGCCGGAGATCGGCCTGGTCCCCCTCTACATGCTGCCACAACCCTTGGTCCAGTCTGATCTTAGACTGAGAATGAACTTCGTATGCCTAAGCCAACCGACGAAACGAGCGGACGGGCGGGCGGGCACTACGTCGGCTAGAGAGACGGGATGCACAAGCCGTGGATCGATAGGGTGGTAGGTGGGTTTAGGAACATCTTCATATTTCTACATGCCAATGCCATTTTTATTTCTTGTAAATTCATACAAAGGTCCCTTAAGCCTTCACGTGAAGTTTCATGGCAAGACGACTCGTTTTCTATTTTTCATGATTTTTGAAACTTTTTACGGTTCGAGATTTTTTAAAATTTTTTCGGAAGGAGTTTTATCCCCAAACTTGGTAGACGTGATCCTTTTATTTTTGTTGGCATGCACAAAAAAATTCAGCTAAAAACTCGAAGTGTACAAGATTTTGTGACCATTTGAAAAAAGTGTCCCCATTTCAGACACTTTAATGGCTGCTGGTAGCAAACCTGTAAAATCTCAAATGCTCTTTAAGGGGGTGTGAGTTCTCGATGTTTGATGAGGGATAGGGGGCCAATATAAGGGCCAAGTACTAGTACCATCGCAGATCATGTGCGCACACCCCCCGACCCCCCCTATCGTCGAAACCCCAATGCCGCCGGTCAGGTTCTCCGGTGATGATGCCTCGATGATGGTGCCCTGACGAAGAAAAATGCAGCACCAGCACATGCCCGAGCCCAACATGTGCTGCCGTAACCCTCGATTCGATCTGATCTTAGACTGGGAATGAACTCCGTATACCTAAGCCAACCGACGAAACGAGCGGGCGGGCGGGCGGGCGGATGGGCACTACGCTGGCCAGAGAGACGGGATGCACAAGCTATGGATCGATAGGGTGGTAGGTGGGTTTAGGCACATCTTCATATTTCTGCTTGCCAATGCCATTTTTATGGCTTGTAAATTCATACAATGATCCCTTAAGCCTTCACGTGAAGTTTCATGGCAAGACGACTCGTTTTCTATTTTTCACGATTTTTGAAACTTTTTATGGTTTAGGATTTTTTAAAATTTTTTCGGAAGGAGTTTTGGCCCCAAAATTGGTAGACGTGATCCTTGTATTTTTGTTGGCAAGCGCAAAAACATTCAGCCAAAAACTCGAAGTGTATAAGATTTTGTGACCATTTGAAAAAAAGGTCCCCAATTCAAACACTTTAATGGCTACTGGCAGCAAACCTGTAAAATCTCAAATGCTCTTTAAAGGGGTATGAGTTCTCGAGGTTTGATGACGTATAGGGGGCCAATATAAGGGCCAAATACCAGCACCCATCGCACATCATGTGCGCACACCCCCCGGCCCCCCCGATCGTCGAACCCCAGTGTCGCTGGTCAGGTTCTCCGATGATGCTTTGGCGATGGTGCCCCAACGAAGAAAAATGCAGCACCAGCACATGCCCGAACCCAGCATGTGCAGCCGCAACCCTCGGACCGGTTCGATCCTAGACTTGGAATGAACTCCGTATGCTTAGACTGGGAATGAACCCCGTATGCCTAAGTCAACCCACTAAATGAGCGGACGGGCGCTTAGCCGGCCAGAGGGGCAGGAGGCCCAAGCCGGGGATCGACCTAGTCCCCCTTTGCGTACTGCCGGTCCTGCTGCCGTAGCCTTTGGTCTGGTTCGATCTTAGACTGGGAATGAACTCCGTATGCGTAAGCCAACCGATGAAACGAGCAAGCGGGCGAGCGGGCGGACACTATGCAGGCCAAAGAGACGTGATGCGCAAGCCGTGGATCGATAGAGTGGTAGGTGAGTTTAGGCACATCTTCATATTTTTGCATGCCAATGCCATTTTTATGGCTTGTAAATTCATACAATGGTCCCTTAAGCCTTCACGTGAAGTTTCATGGCAAGACGACTCGTTTTCTATTTTTCATGATTTTCTAAACTTTTTACGGTACGGGATTTTTGAAAAATTTTTTGGAAGGACTTTTGGCCCCAAAGTTGGTAGACGTGATCCTTGTATTTTTGTTGGCATGCACAAAAAAAGTCAGCTAAAAACTCGAAGTGTACAAGATTTTGTGACCATTTGAAAAAAGTGTCCCCATTTCAGACACTTTAATGGCTACTGGCAGCAAACCTGTAAAATCTCAAATGCTCTTTAAGGGGGTGTGAGTTCTAGAGGTTTGATGAGAAAAAGGGGGCCAATATAAGGGCCAAGTACCAGCACCCATCGCACATCATGTGCGCACACCCCCCTACCCACCCGATCACCAGAACCCTAATGCCATCGGTCAGGTTCTCCGACGATGCTCCGACGATGGTGCCCCGACGAAGAAAAATATGGCACCAGCACATGCCCAAGCCCAGCATGTGCTCCCGTAACCCTCGGTCTGGTCCGATCTGAGATTGGGAATGAACTCCGTATGCTTAGTCTGGGAATGAACTCCGTATGCCTAAATCAACCCATGAAAAGAGCGTGCGGGCGCTCAGTCGGCCAGAGGGGCGGGATGCACAAGTCGGGCATCAGCCTGGTCCCCCTCTACGTACTATCGATCCTGCTGTCGTAACCCTCAGTTTGGTCTGATCTTAGACTGGGAATGAACTCCGTATGCCTAAGCTAGAGGAAACGAGCGGGCGAGCAGACGGGTGGGCACTATGCCGACCAGAGAGACGGGTTTAGGCACATCTTCATATTTCTTCTTTCCAATGCCATTTTTATGGCTTGTAAATTCATACAATGTTCCCTTAAGCCTTCACGTGAAGTTTCATGGCAAGACGACTCGTTTTCTATTTTTCACGATTTTTGAAAATTTTTACGGTTCAGGATTTTTTTTAATTTTTTCGAAAGGAATTTTGGCCCCAAACTTGGTAGACGTGATCCTTGTATTTTTTTTGGCATGCACAAAAAAATTCAGCTAAAAACTCGAAGTGTACAAGATTTTGTGACCATTTGAAAAAAGTGTCCCCATTTTAGACACTTTAATGGCTAATGACAGAAAACCTGTAAAATCTCAAATGCTCTTTAAGGGGGTGTGAGTTCTTGAGGATTGATGAGGGATAGGGGGCCAATATAAGGGCCAAGTACCAGCACCCACCGCACATCATGTGCGCACACCCCCCGGTCCCCCCGATCGTCGGAACCCCAATGCCGTCAGTCAGGTTCTCCGATGATGCTCCGACGATGGTGCCCTGGCGAAGAAAAATGCGGCACCAGCACATGCCCGAGCCCAGCATGTGCTACCGCAACCCTTGGTCCAATCCGATCTTAGACTGGGAATGAACTTCATATGCTTAGACTGGGAATGAAGCACACCCCCCCGGCCTCCCCGATCGCCGAAACCCTAATACCGTCAGTCAGGTTCTCCGACAATGGTGACCTGGCGAAGAAAAATGCGGCACCAGCACATGCCTGAGCCTAGCATGTGCTGCCGTAACTCTCGGTCCGATCTGATCTTAGACTTGCAATGAACTCTATATGCTTAGACTGGGAATGAACTCCATATGCCTAAGTCAACCCACGAAATGAGCGTGCGGGCGCTCAGCCGGCCAAAGGGGCGGGATGCGCAAGCCGGGGATCGGTCGGGTCCTCCTCTGTGTGCTACCGATCCTACTACCCCAACCCTCGGTTCGGTCCAATCTTAGACTGGGAATGAACTCCGTATGCCTAAGCCAACCGACGAAACGAACGGACGGGCGGGCGGGCACTACGCCTGCCAGAGAGACAGGATGCGCAAGCCGTGGATCGATAGGGTGGTAGGTGGGTTTAGGCACATCTTAATATTTCTGCATGCGAATGCCATTTTTATGGCTTGTAAATTCATACAATGTTCCCTTAAGCCTTCACGTGAAGTTTCATGGCAAGACGACTCATTTTCTATTTTTCATGATTTTTGAAAATTTTTGAGGTTCAGGATTTTTTAGAATTTTTTAGGAATAATTTTTGGCCCCAAACATGGTAGACGTGATCCTTGTATTTTTGTTGGCATGCACAAAAAACTTCAGCTAAAAATTCGAAGTGTACAAGATTTTGTGACCATTTGAAAAAAGTGTCCCCATTTTAGACACTTTAATGGCTACTGGCAGCAAACCTGTAAAATCTCAAACGCTCTTTAAGAGGGTGTGAGTTCTCAAGGTTTGATGAGGGATAGGGGGCCAATATAAGGGCCAAGTACCAGCACCCATCGCACATCATGTGCGCACACCCCCTGATCATCAGAACGGTAATGCCGCTGGTCAGGTTCTATGGGGATGCTCCGGCGATGGTGCCCCGACGAAGAAAAAAGTGGCACCAGCACGTGCCCGAGCCCAACATGTGCTGCCACAACCCTCGGTCTAGTCTGATTTTAGACTGGGAATGAACTCCGTATGCTTACACTGGGAATGAACTCCGTATGCCTAAGTTAAACCACGAAACGAGCGTACAGGCGCTCAGTCGGCTAGAAGGGCGGGATGTGCAAGCCGGGGATCGATCAGGTCCCCCTCTGCATGCTGTCGATCCTGCTACCATAACCCTCGATCTGATCCAATCTTAGACTGGGATTGAACTCCATACGCATAAGCCAACAGACGAAATGAACGAGCGGACGGGAACTACGTCGGCTAGAGAGAAGGGATGCGCAAGCCGTGGATCAATAGGGTGGTAGGTGGGTTTAGGCACATCTTCATATTTCTGTGTGCCAATGCCATTTTTATGGCTTGTAACTTCATACAATGGTCCCTTAAGCCTTCACGTGAAGTGTCGTGGCAAGATGACTCGTTTTCCATTTTTCATAATTTTTGAAACTTTTTACGGTTCGAGATTTTTTTAAAATTTTTTCAGAAGGTGTTTTGGCCCCAAACTTGGCAGACGTGATCCTTGTATTTTTGTCAGCATGCAAAAAAAAATTCAGCTAAAAACTCGAAGTGTACAAGATTTTGTGGCCATTTGAAAAAAATGTCCCCATTTCAAACACTTTAATAGCTACTGGCAGTAAACCTGTAAAATCTCAAATGCTATTTAAGGGGGTGCAAGTTCTCGATGTTTGATGAGGCATAGGGGGCCAATATAAGGGCCAAGTACTAGTACCCATCGCACATCATATGCGCACACCCCCTGATCGTCGGAACACCAATGCTGCCGGTCAGGTTCTCCAGCGATGCTCCGACGACGGTGTCCCGACAAAGAAAAATGCAGCACCAGCACATGCCCGAGCCCAGCATGTGCTGCCGCAACCCTCGTTCTGGTCCAATCTTAGAATGCGAATGAACTCCGTATGCTTAGATTGGGAATGAACTCCGTAAGCCTAAGTGAACCCACGAAATGAGCATGCATCCCGGGGATCAACAGTGTCCCCCTCTAGATGCTATCGATCCTGCCGCAACCCTCAGTCCGGTCTGATCTTAGACTGGGAATAAACTCTGTATGCCTAAGCCAATTGATGAAATGAGCAGGTGGGCGGGCGGGCACCATGTCGGCTAGAGAGACGGGATGCGCAAGCCGTGGATCGATAGGGTGGTAGGTGGGTTTAGGCACATCTTCATATTTCTATGTGCCAATGCCATTTTTATGGCTTGTAAATTCTTACAGTGGTCCCTTAAGCCTTCACGTGAAGTTTCATGGCAAGATGACTCGTTTTCTATTTTTCATGACTTTCAAAACTTTTTTGGTTCAGGATTTTTTAAAAATTTTTCGGAAGGAGTTTTGGCCCCAAACCTGGTAGACGTGATCCTTGTATTTTTGTTGGCTTGCACAAAAAAATTCAGCTGGAAACTCTAAGTGTACAAGATTTTGTGACCATTTGAAAAAAGTGTCCCCATTTTAGACACTTTAATGGCTACTGGCAGCAAACCTGTAAAATCTCAAATGCTCTTCAAGGGGGTGTGAGTTCTCAAGGTTTGATGAGGGATAGGGGGCCAATATAAGGGCAAAGTACCAGCACCCATCGCACATCATGTGCGCACACCCCCCGGCCCCCCTATCGCCTAAACCCCAATGCCGCTGGTCAAGTTCTCCGACGATGCTCCGGCGATGGTACCCCGACGAAGAAAAATACAGCACCTGCACATGCCCAAGCCCAGCATGTGCTACCATAACCCTCAGTCCAGTTCAATCTTAGACTGGGAATGAACTTCGTATGCTTAGACTGGGAATGAACTCCGTATGCCTAAGTCAACCGGCGAAATAATTGTACGGGCGCTCAGCCGACCAAAGGGGTGGGATGCGCAAGCCGGGGATCGGCCGAGTTCCCCTCTACTTGCTGCCAATCCTGCTTCCACAACCTTCGGTTTGGTCTAATTTTAGACTGGGATTGAACTGCGTATGCCTAAGCCAACTGACGAAACGAGCGGGCGGGCGAGCACTACGCCGGCCAGAGAGACGGGATGCGCAAGCTGTGGATCGATAGGATGGTAGGTGGGTTTAGGCACATCTTCATATTTCTGCGTGCCAATGCCATTTTTATGGCTTGTAAATTCATACAATGGTCCCTCAAGCCTTCACGTCAAGTTTCATGGCAAGACGACTCGTTTTCTATTTTTCACGATTTTCAAAACGTTTTTACGGTTTGGGATTTTTTAAAATTTTTTTGAAAGGAGTTTTAGCCCCAAAATTGGTAGACATGATCCTTGTATTTTTGTTGGCATGCACAAAAAAATTCAGCTAAAAACTCGAAGTGTGCAAGATTTTGTGACCATTTCAAAAAAGTGTCCCCATTTCAGACACTTTAATGGCTACTGGCAGCAAACCTGTAAAATCTCAAATGCTCTTTAAGGGGGTGTGAGTTCTTGAGGATTGATGAGGGATAGGGGGCCAATATAAGGTCCAAGTACCAGCACCCATCGCAAATCATGCGCGCACACCCCCCCGGCCCCTCCGATCGTCGGAACCCCAATGCCATCAGTCAGGTTCTCCGGCGATGGTGCCCCGATGGAGAAAAATGCAGCACCAGCACATGCCCGAGCCAAGCAAGTGCTGTCGTAACCCTCGGTCTGATCAAATCTTAGACTGGGAATGAACTCCCTATGCATAGATTGAGAATGAACTCCGTATGCCTAACTCAACCCATGAAACGAGCGTACAGGCGCTCAGCTAGCCAGAATGACGGGATGCGCAAGCCGGAGATCGATCGGGTCCCCCTCTACGTGCTGTCGATGCTGCTGCTACAACATTCAGTTCGATCGAATCTTAGATTGGGAAAAAACTTCGTATCCCTACGCCAACCGACGAAACGAGCGGGCGAGCAGTCGGGCGAGCACTATGCCGGCCAGAGAGATGGGATGGGCAAGCCATGGATCGATAGGGTGGTAGGTGGGTTTAGGCACATCTTCATATTTCTGTGTGCCAACACCATTTTTATGGCTTGTAAATTCATACAATGGTCCCTTAAGCCTTCATGTGAAGTTTCATGGCAAGGCGACTCGTTTTCTATTTTTCACGATTTTGAAAACTTTTTTACGGTTTGGGATTTTTTTAAATTTTTTCGAAAGGATTTTTAGCCCCAAACTTGGTAGACGTGATCCTTGTATTTTTGTTGGCATGCACAAAAAAATTCAGCTAAAAACTCGAAGTGTACAAGATTTTGTGACCATTTGAAAAAAGTGTCCCCATTTCAGACACTTTAATGGCTACTGGTAGCAAACCTGTAAAATATCAAATGCACTTTAAGGGGGTGTGAGTTGTTGAGGTTTGATGAGGGATAGGAGGCCAGTATAAGGGCCAAGTACCAGCACCCATCGCACATCATGTGCGCAAACCCGCCCGGCCACCCCGATCACCGGAACCTCAATGCCACCGATCAGGTTCTCCGGCGATGGTGCCCCGACGAAGAAAAATACGGCAACAGAACTTGCTCGAGCCCAGCATGTGCTGCCGTAACCCTCGGTCTGGTCCGATCTTAGACTGGGAATGAACTCTGTATGCTTAGACTGGGAATGAACTCCGTATGCCTAAGTCAACCCATGAAATGAGCGTGCAGGCGCTCAGCCGGCCAGAGGGGCGGAATGCGTAAGCCGGGGATTGGTCGGGTCACCCTCTGCTGTCGATCCTGCTGCTGCAACCCTCAGTTCGATCTGATCTTAGACTGGGAATGAACTACATATGCCTAAGCCAACTGACGAAATGAGCGGGAGGGCGGGCGGGTGGGCACTATGCCGGCCAGAGAGACGGGATGCGTAATCCGTGGATCGAGAGGGTGGTAGGTGGGTTTAGGCACATCTTTATATTTCTGTACAAATCCCATTTTTATGGCTTGTAAATTCATACAATGGTCCCTTTAGCCTTCACGTTAAGTTTCATGCCAAGACGACTCGTTTTCTATTTTTCACGATTTTTGAAACTTTTTACGGTTCGGGAAATTTTAAAATTTTTTCGGAAGGATTTTTGGCCCCAAACTTGGTAGACGTATCCTTGTATTTTTGTTGGCATGCATAAAAAAAATCAGCTAAAAAATCGAAGTGTACAAGATTTTGTGACCGTTCGAAAAAAGTGTCCCCATTTGAGACACTTTAATGGCTACTGGCAGCAAACCTGTAAAATCTCAAATGCTCTTTAAGGGGGTGTGACTTCTAGAGGTTTGATGAGGGATAGGGGGCCAATATAGGGCCAAGTACAAGCACCCCCCTGGCCCCCCTGATTGCCAGAATCCCAATGCAGTCAGTCAAGTTCTCCGGCGATACTCCGATGATGGTGCCCCGACGAAGAAAAATGCGACACCAACACATGCCCGAGCCCAGCATCTGCTGTCATAACCCTTGATCTGGTCTGATCTTAGACTGGGAATAAACTTCGTATACTTAGACTTGGAATGAACTCCGTATGCCTAAGCCAACCCACGAAACGAGCGTGCGGGGGGGCACTACATCAACCAGAGAGACGGGATGCGGAAGTCGTGGATCGATAGGGTGGTAGGTGGGTTTAGGCATATCTTCATATTTCTAAGTGCCATTGCCATTTTTATGGCTTGTAAATTCATACGATGGTCCCTGAAGCCTTCACATGAAGTTTCATGGCAAGACGACTCGTTTTCTATTTTTCATGATTTTCAAAACTTTTTGCGGTTCAGGATTTTTTAAAATTTTTTCCAAAGGAGTTTTGGACCCAAACTTGGTAGACATGATCCTTGTATTTTTTTTGGCATGCAAAAAAAAAATCAGCTAAAAACTCGAAGTGTACAAGATTTTGTGACCATTCAAAAAAAGTGTCCCCATTTCAGACACTTTAATGGCTACTGGCAGCAAACTTGTAAAATCTCAAATGCTCTTTAAGGGGGTGTGAGTTCTCGAGGTTTGATGAGGAATTGGGGGCAATATAATGGCCAAGTACAAGCACCCATCGCACATCATGTGCGCACACCCACGGCCCCCCCGATCGCTAGAACGCCATGCTGCCGGTCAGGTTCTCCGACGATGGTGCCCCGGTGAAGAAAAATGCGGCACCAGCACATGCCCGAGCCCAACATGTGCTGCCGCAACCCTTGGTCCGGTCCGATCTTAGACTGGGAATGAACTCTGTATGCTTAGACTGGGAATGAACTTCGTATGCCTAAGTCAACCCACGAAACGAGCGTGCAGGTGCTCAACCGGCCAGAGGGGTGGGATGCGCAAGCTGGGGATCGGTTGGGTCTCCCTTTGCGTGCTATCGATCCTGCTGCCGCAACCCTCCGTTCGGTCTGATCTTTGAATGGGAATGAACTCCGTATGCCTAAGCCAACCGACGAAACGAGCGGGCGAACGGGCGAGCGGGCACTACGCCGGCCAGAGAGACGGGATGTGCAAGCCGTGGATCTATAGGGTGGTAGGTGAGTTTAGGCACATCTTCATATTTTTGCATGCCAATGCCATTTTTATGGCTTGTAAATTCATACGATGATCCCTTAAGCCTTCACGTGAAGTTTAATGGCAAGATGGCCCGTTTTCTATTTTTCATGATTTTTGAAACTTTTTACGATTCGAGATTTTTTAAAATTTTTTCAGAAGGACTTTTGGCCCCTAACTTGGTAGACGTGATCCTTGTATTTTTTTTTGGCATGCACAAAAAAATTCAGCTAAAAACTCAAAGTGTACAAGACTTTGTGACCATTTGAAAAAATTGTCCCCATTTTAGACACTTTAATGGCTACTAGCAGCAAACCTATAAAATCTCAAATGCTCTTCAAGGGGGTGTAAGTTCTCGAGGTTTGATGAGGGATAGGGGGCCAATATAAGGGCCAAGTACCAGCACCCATCGCACATCATGTGCGCACACCGCCCTGGCCCCTCCGATCGCCAGAACCTTAATGCTATCGGTCAGGTTCTCCGACGATGCTCCAGCGATGGTGCCCCGACGAAGAAAAATGCAGCACCAGCACATGCCCGAGCCCAGCATGTGCTATCACAACCCTGGATCCGATCCGATCTTAAACTGGGAACGAACTCCATATGCTTAGACTGGGAATGAACTCTGTATGCCTAAGTCAACCCATGAAACGGGCGTGCGGGCGCTCAACCGACCAGAGGGCTCGGATGAGCAAGTGGGGGATCGGTCATGTCCCTCTCTGCATGCTACCGATCTTGCTGCCACAACCCTCGGTCTGGTCTGATCCTAGACTGGGAATAAACTCTGTATGCCTAAGCCAACCGACGAAACGAGCGGACGGGCACTACGTCGACCAGAGAGACGGGATGCGTAAGCCGTGGATCGATAGGGTGGTAGGTGGGTTTAGGCACATCTTTATATTTCTCTGTGCCAATGCCAGTTTTATGGCTTGTAAATTCATACAATGGTCCCTTAAGCCTTCACGTGAAGTTTCATGGCAAGATGACTCATTTTCTATTTTTCACGATTTTTGAAACATTTTAAGGTTCGGGATTTTTTAAAATTTTTTCAAAAGGATTTTTGGCCCCAAACTTGGTAGACGAAATCCTTGTATTTTTGTTGGCATGCAAAAAAAAAAAAATAGCTAAAAACTCGAAGTGTACAAGATTTTGTGACCATTCGAAAAAAGTGTCCCCATTTCAGACACTTTAATGGCCACTGACAGCAAACCTGGAAAATCTGAAATGCTATTTAAGGGGGTGTTAATTCTTGAGGTTTGATGAGGGATAGGGGGCCAATATAAGGGCTAAGTACCAGCACCCATCGCACATCATGTGCGCACACCCCCCGGCCCTCCGATCGCCACAACGCCAATGCTACCAGTCAGGTTCTTCGACGATGCTCCGGCGATGGTGCCCCGGTGAAGAAAAATACGGCACCAGGACATGCCCGAGCCCAACATGTTCTGCCGCAACCCTCGGTCCGGTCCGATCTTAGACTGGGAATGAACTCCGTATGCTTAGACTTGGAATGAACTCCATATGCCTAAGTCAACCCATGAAACGGGCGCATGGGTGCTCAGTCAGCCGAAGGGGCGGGATGCGCAAGCTGGGGATCGATCGGGTCTCCCTCTGCATGCTGTCGATCCTGCTACCGGAGCCCTCGGTTCAGTCTGATCTTTGACTGGGAATGAACTCTGTATACCTAAGCCAATCGATGAAACGAGCAGACGGGCAGGCAAGCGGGCACTACGCTGGCCAGAGAGACGGGATGCGCAAGCCGTGGATCTATAGGGTGGTAGGTGGGTTTAGGCACATCTTCATATTTCTGCATGCCAATGCCATTTTTATGGCTTGTAAATTCATACATTGGTCCCTTAAGCCTTCACGTGAAGTTTCATGGCAAGACGGCCCGTTTTCTATTTTTCATGATTTTTGAAACTTTTTGCGTTTCGAGAATTTTTAAAATTTTTTCGGAAGGAGTTTTGGCCCCAAACTTGGTAGACGTGATCCTTGTATTTTTTTTGGCATGCACAAAATAATTCAGCTAAAAACTCAAAGTGTACAAGATTTTGTCACCATTTGAAAAAAGGGTCCCAATTTCAGACACTTTAATGGCTACTGCCAACAAACCTGTAAAATCTCAAATGCTCTTTAAGGGGGTGTGAGTTCTCGAGGTTTAATGAGGGATAGGGGGCCAATATAAGGGTCAAGTACCAGCACCCATCGTACATCATGTGCGCACACCCCCCCCGGGCCCCCCAATCATCGAAACCCTAATGCCGTCGGTCAGGCTCTCTGACGATGCTTCGGGGATGGTGCCCTGACGAGGAGAAATATGGCACCAGCACATGCCCGAGCCTAGCATGTGCTGCTACAACTTTCAGTCCAATTCGATCTTAGACTGGGAATGAACTCCGTACAATTAGACTGGGAATGAACTTCGTATGCCTAAGTCAAATCACGAAACGAGCGTGCGGGCGTTCAGTCGGCCAGAGGGGCGGGATGCGCAAGCCGAGGATCGGTTGGGTCCCCCTTTACGTGCTGCCGATCCTACTGTCGTAACCCTCCGATCCGATCTTAGATTGGGAAAGAACTCCGTATGCCTAAGCCAACCGACTACACAAGCGGGCGGGCAGGAAGGCGGGCACTACATCGGCCAGAGAGATGGTATGCACAAGCCGTGGATCGATAGGGTGGTAGGTGGGTTTAGGCACATCTTCATATTTCTATGTGCCAATGCCATTTTTATGGCTTGTAAATTCATACAATGGTCCCTTAAGCCTTCACGTGAAGTTGCATGCCAAGACGACTCATTTTCTATTTTTCATTATATTTGAAACTTTTTGCGGTTTGGGATTTTTTAAAATTTTTTCAGAAGGAGTTTTGGTCCCAAACTTGGTAGACGTGATCCTTGTATTTTTTTTGGCATGCACAAAAAAATTCAGCTAAAAACTCGAAGTGTACAAGATTTTGTGACCATTTGAAAAAAGTATCCCCATTTCAGACACTTTAATGGCTACTGACAGCAAACCTGTAAAATCTCAAATGCTCTTTAAAGGGGTGTGAGTTCTCGAATTATGATGAGGAATAGGGGGCCAAGTACCAGCACCCATCACACATCATGTGCGCACACCCCCCCCGAAACCCCCAATCGTTGGAACCCCAATGCTGCCGGTTAGGTTCTCCGACGATGCTCCAGTGATGGTGCCCCAGCGAAGAAAAATACGGCACCAGCACATGCTCGAGCCCAATATGTGCTGCTGCAACCCTCGGTCCGGTCCGATCTTAGACTGGGAATGAACTCCCTATGCATAGAATGGGAATAAACTCCATATGCCTAAGCCAACCGACGAAACGAGCGGGCGGGCAGACGAGTGGGCGGGCGGACGAGCGGGCACTACGCCGGCCAGAGAGACGGGATGTGCAAGCCGTGGATCTATAGGGTGGTAGGTGAGTTTAGACACATCTTCATATTTTTGCATGCCAATGCCATTTTTATGGCTTGTAAATTCATACAATGGTCCCTTAAGCCTTCACGTGAAGTTTAATGGCAAGACGGCCCGTGTTCTATTTTTCATGATTTTTGAAACTTTTTGCGGTTCGAGATTTTTTAAAATTTTTTCAGAAGGACTTTTGGCCCTAACTTGGTAGACGTGATCTTTGTATTTTTTTTTGGCATGCACAAAAAAATTCAGCTAAAAACTCGAAGTGTACAAGACTTTGTGACCATTTGAAAAAATTGTCCCCATTTTAGACACTTTAATGGCTACTAGCAGCAAACCTGTAAAATCTCAAATGCTCTTCAAGGGGGTGTAAGTTCTCGAGGTTTGATGAGGGATAGGGGGCAAATATAAGGGCCAACTACCAGCACCCATCGCACATCAGGTGCGCACACCACCCCGGCCCCCCCGATCGTCGGAACCCTAATGCCGCCGGTCAGGTTCTCCGATGATGCTCCAGCGATGGTGCCCTGACGAAGAAAAATGCAGCACCAGCACATGCCCGAGCCCAGTATGTGCTGTCGTAACCCTAGATCCGATCCGATCTTAGACTGGGAATGAACTCCGTATGCTTAGACTGGGAATGAACTCCGTATGCCTAAGTCAACCCATTAAACGGGCGTGCGGGTGCTCAACCGACCAGAGGGGCGGGATGAGCAAGTAAGGGATCGGTCACGTCCCCCTCTGCGTGCTACCGATCCTACTGCCACAACCCTCGGTCTGGTGTGATCTTAGACTGGGAATAAACTCCGTATGCCTAAGCCAACCGATGAAACGAGCGGACGGGCACTACGTCGACCAGAGAGACGGGATGCGCAAGCCGTGGATCGCTAGGGTGGTAGGTGGGTTTAGGCACATCTTTATATTTCTCTATGCCAATGCCATTTTTATGGCTTGTAAATTCATACAATGGTCCCTTAAGCCTTCACGTGAAGTTTCATGGCAAGATGACTCATTTTCTATTTTTCACGATTTTTAAAACATTTTGCAGTTCAAGATTTTTTAAAATTTTTTTGAAAGGATTTTTGGCCCCAAACTTGGTAGACGAGATCCTTGTATTTTTGTTGGCATGCAAAAAAAAAAATCAGCTAAAAACTCGAAGTGTACAAGATTTTGTGACCATTCGAAAAAAGTGTCCCCATTTCAGACACTTTAATGGCCACTGGCAGCAAACCTGGAAAATCTGAAATGCTATTTAAGGGGGTGTGAATTCTCGAGGTTTGATGAGGGATAGGGGGCCAATATAAGGGCCAAGTACCAGCACCCATCACACATCATGTGTGCACACCCCCGGCCCCCCGATCGTTGCAACGCCAATGCCACCAGTCAGGTTCTTCGGTGATGCTCCGGTAATGGTGTCCCGGCGAAGAAAAATACGGCACCAGCACATGCCCGAGCCCAACATGTGCTGCCGCAACCCTCGGTCCGATCCAATCTTAGACTGGGAATGAACTCCGTATGCTTAGACTGGGAATGAACTCCATATGCCTAAGTAAACCCATGAAACGGGCGTGCGGGTGCTCAGCCAGCCGAAGGGGCGGGATGCGCAAGCTGGGGATCGGTCGGGTCTCCCTCTGCGTGCTGTCGATCCTACTGCCGCAACCCTTGGTTCAGTCTAATCTTTGACTAGGAATGAACTCTGTATGCCTAAGCCAACCGATGAAACGAGCAAACGGGTAGGCGGGCGGGCACAACGCTGGCCAGAGAGACGGGATGCGCAAGCCGTGGATCTATAGGGTGGTAGGTGGGTTTAGGCACATCTTCATATTTCTGCATGCCAATGCCATTTTATGGCTTGTAAATTCATACAATGGTCCCTTAAGGCTTCACGTGAAGTTTCATGGCAAGACGGTCTGTTTTCTATTCTTCATGATTTTTGAAACTTTCTGCGGTTTCGAGATTTTTTAAAATTTTTTCGAAAGGAGTTTTGGCCCCAAACTTGGTAGACGTGATCCTTGTATTTTTTTTGGCATGCACAAAACAATTCAGCTAAAAACTCAAAGTGTATAAGATTTTGTCACCATTTGAAAAAAGTGTCCCCATTTCAGACACTTTAATGGCTACTGCCAACAAACCTGTAAAATCTCAAATGCTCTTTAAGGGGGTGTGAGTTCTCGAGGTTTGATGAGGGATAGGGGGCCAATATAAGGGTTAAGTACCAGCACCCATCGCACATCATGTGCGCACACCCTCCCCCGGCCCCCCCAATCATCAAAACCCCAATGTCGTCGGTCAGGCTCTCCGGCGATGCTTCGGTGATGGTGCCCTGACGAAGAAAAATGTGGCACCAGCACATGCTCGAGCCCAGCATGTGCTGCTGCAACTTTCAGTCCAATCCGATCTTAGACTGGGAATGAACTCCGTATGATTAGACTGGGAATGAACTCCGTATGCCTAAGTCAAATCACGAAACGAGCGTGCGGGCGTTCAGCCGGCCAGAGGGGCGGGATGCTCAAGCCGGGGATTGGCTGGGTCCCCCTTTGCGTGCTGCCGATCCTGTTGTCGCAACCCTCCAATCCGATCTTAGACTGGGAAATAACTCTGTATGCCTAAGCCAACCGACTACACAAGCGGGCGGGCAGGAAGGCGGGCACTACATCGGCCAGAGAGACGGTATGCACAAGTCGTGGATCGATACGGTGGTAGGTGGGTTTAGGAACATCCTCATATTTCTATGTGCCAATGGCATTTTTATGGCTTGTAAATTCATACAATGGTCCCTTAAGCCTTCACGCGAAGTTTCATGGCAAGACGACTCGTTTTCTATTTTTCATGATTTTTGAAACTTTTTACGGTTCGGGATTTTTTAAAATTTTTTCAGAAGGAGTTTTGGTCCCAAACTTGGTAGACGTGATCCTTGTATTTTTTTTGGCATGCACAAAAAAATTCAGCTAAAAACTCGAAGTGTACAAGATTTTGTGACCATTTGAAAAAAGTATCCCCATTTCAGACACTTTAATGGCTACTGACAGCAAACCTATAAAATCTCAAATGCTCTTTAAGGGGGTGTGAGTTCTTGAATTATGATGAGGAATAGCGGGCCAATATAAAGTCCAAGTACCAGCACCCATCACACATCATGTACCCCCCCGAAACCCCCGATCGTCGGAACCCCAATGCTGCCGGTTAGGTTCTCCGACGATGCTCCGGTGATGGTGCCCCAGCGAAGAAAAATGCGGCACCAGGACATGCCCGAGCCCAATATGTGCTGCTGCAACCCTCGGTCCGGTCTGATCTTAGACTGGGAATGAACTCCCTATGCATAGAATGGGAATGAACTCCGTATGCCTAAGTCAACCCATGAAATGAGCGTGCGGGCGCTCAACCGGCCAGAGGGACGGGATGCGCAAGTTGGGGATCAGCCGGGTCCCCTCTACATGCTGTCAATCCTACTGTCGCAACCGTCAGTTCGATCCAATCTTAGACTTGGAATGAACTCCGTATGCCTAAGCGAACCGATGAAACAAGCGATCGGGCGGACGGGCACTACGTCGGCCAGAGAGACGGGATGCGCAAGCCGTGGATCGATAGGGTGGTAGGTGGGTTTAGGCACATCTTCATATTTCTGTGTGCTAATGCCATTTTTATGGCTTGTAAATTCATACAATGGTCCCTTAAGCCTTCACGTGAAGTTTCATGCCAAGACTACTTGTTTTCTATTTTTCATGATTTTGGAAACTTTTTACGGTTCGGGATTTTTTTAAATTTTTTCGAAAGGGGTTTTGGCCCGAAACTTGGTTGACGTGATCCTTGTATTTTTGTTGGCATGCACAAAAACATTCAGCTAAAAACTCGAAGTGTACAAGATTTTGTGACCATTTGAAAAAAGTCTCCCCATTTCAAACACTTTAATGGCTATTGGCAGCAAACCTGTAAAATCTCAAATGCTCTTTAAGAGGGTGTGAGTTCTTGAGGTTTGATGAGGGATAGGGGGCCAATATAAGGGCCAAGTATCAGCACCCATCGCACAACATGTGCGCACACCCCCCAGCCCCCCCGATCGTCGGAACCCCAATGCCGCCGATCAGGTTCTCCGACGATGCTCCGGCGATGGTGCCCCGACAAAGAAAAATACGGCACCAGCACATGCCCGAGCCCAGCATGTGCTGCCGCAACCCTCGGTCCAATCCTATCTTACATTGGGAACGAACTCCGTATGCCTAAGCCAACCAATGAAACGAGCGGACGGGCGGGCACTACGCCGGCCAGAGAGACGGGATGCGCAAGCCATGGATCGATAGGGTGGTAGGTGGGTTTAGGCACATCTTCATATTTCAGCATGCCAATGCCATTTTTATGGCTTGTAAATTCATAAAATGGTCCATTAATCCTTCACATGAAGTTTCATGGAAAGACGAATCATTTTCTATTTTTCAAGATTTTTGAAACTTTTTGTGGTTCGAAATTTTTTAAAATTTTTTCGGAAGGTGTTCTGGCCCCAAACTTGGTAGACGTGATCCTTGTATTTTTTTTGGCTTACACAAAAAAATTCAGCTAAAAACTCGAAGTGTACAAGATTTTGTGACCATTTGAAAAAAGTGTCCCCATTTCAGACACTTTAATGGCTACTGGCAGCAAACCTGTAAAACTCAAATGCTCTTTAAGGGGGTGTGAGTTCTCGAGGTTTGATGAGGGATAGGGTGCCAATATAAGGGCCAAGTACAGCACCTATCGCACATCATTAGCGCACACCCCCCGGCCCCCCCGATCATCGGAAGCCCAATGCCGTCGGTTAGGTTCTCCGGTGATGGTGCCCCGACGAAGAAAAATGCGGCACTAGCACATGCTCGAGCCCAGCATATGCTGTTGCAACCCTCGGTCCAGTCCGATCTTAGACTGGGAGTGAACTCCGTATGCTTAGACTGGGAATGAACCCGTATGCCTAAGTCAACCCACAAAACGAGCGTGCGGGCGCTTAGTCGACCGGGTCCCACTTTGCGTGCTATCGATCCTGTTGTCGCAACCCTCGGTTTGGTCTGATCTTAGACTGGGAATGAACTTCGTATGCCTAAGCCAATCGACGAAACGATCGGGCGGGCGGGCGCCACGTCGGCCAGAGAGACGGGATGCGTAAGCCATGGATCGATATGGTGGTAGGTGGGTTTAGGCACATCTTCATATTTATGTATGCCAATGCCATTTTTATGGCTTGTAAATTCATACAACGGTCCCTTAAGCCTTCACGTGAAGTTTCATGGCAAGATGACTCGATTTCTATTTTTCATGATTTTTAAAACTTTTTGCGGTCTAAGATTTTTTAAAATTTTGTCGGAAAGATTTTTGGCCCCAAACTTGGTAGATGTGATCCTTGTATTTTTGTTGGCATGCAAAAAAAAATTCAGCTAAAAACTTGAAGTGTACAAGATTTTGTGACCATTTGAAAAAAGTGTCCCCATTTCAGACACTTTAATGGCTACTGGCAGCAAATCTGTAAAATCTCAAATGCTCTTTAAGAGGGTGTGAGTTCTCAAGGTTTGATGAGGGATAGGGGACCAATATAGGGGCCAAGTACCAGCACCCATCGCACATCATGTGCGCACACCCCCCGGCCCTTCCGATCGTCGGAACCCTAATGGCGCCTGTCAGGTTCTCTGACGATGCTCCGACGATGGTGCCCCGACGAAGAAAAATGCGACACCAGCACATGCCCGAGCCCAGCATGTGCTGCCACAAACCTCGATCCAGTCCGATCTTAGACTGGGAATGAACTCCATATGCTTAGACTGGAAATGAACTCAGTGTGCCTAAGTTAACCCACGAAACGAGCGTGCGGGCGCTCAGTGGGCCAGAGGGGCGGGATGCGCAAGCCGGGGATCGACTGGGTCCCACTCTCCGTGCTGCTGATCCTATACCACAACCTTGGTCTCGTCCAATCTTAGACTGCGAATGAACTCTGTATGCCTAAGCCAACCGACGAAACGAACGGACGGACGGGCGGGCAGTCACTACACCGACCGAGAGACGGCATGCGCAAGCCATGGATCAATAGGGTGGTAGGTGGGTTTAGGCACATCTTCATATTTTTGTGTGCCAATGACATTTTTATGGCTTGTAAATTCATACAATGATCCCTTAAGCCTTCATGTGAAGTTCATGGCAAGTCAACTCGTTTTCTATTTTTCATGATTTTCGAAACTTTTTACGGTTCAAGATTTTTTAAAATTTTTTTGGAAGGAGTTTTGGTAACAAACTTGGTAGACATGATCCTTTTATTTTTTTTGGCATGCACAAAAAAATTCAGCTAAAAAATCGAAATGTACAAGATTTTGTGACCATTTGAAAAAAGTGTCCCCATTTTAGACACTTTAATGGCTACTGGCAGCAAACCTGTAAAATCTCAAATACTCTTTAAAGGGGTGTGAGTTCTTGAGGTTTGATGAGGGATAGGGGGCCAATCTAAGGGCCAAGTACCAGCACCCATCATACATCATGTGCGCACACCCCCACGGTCCCCCCGGTCCCCCCGATCGCCAGAACTCCAATGCCGTCGGTCAGGTTCTTCGGCGATGCTCTGGCGATTATGGCCCGACGAAGAAAAATGCGACACCAGCACATGCCCGAGCCCAGCATGTGCTACCGCAACCCTCAATCTATTTCGATCTTAGACTGGGAATGATCTCCGTATGCCTAGACTGGGAATGAACTCCGTATGCCTAAGTCACCCATGAAACGATCGTGCAGGTGCTCAACCAGCTAGAGGGGCAGGATCCGTAAGCCGAGGATCAATCGGGTCCCCCTCTACATGCTGCCGATCCTACTACCGCAACCCTCAGTCCGATCTGATATTAGACTGGGAATGAACTCCGTATGCATAAGCCAACCGACGAAACGAGCGGGGGGGCACTATGCCGACCAGAGAGACGGGATGCGTAAGCCGTGGATCGATAGGGTGATAGGTGGGTTTAGGCACATCTTCATATTTTTGCATGCCAATGCTATTTTTATGGCTTGTAAATTCATACAATGGTCTCTTAAGCCTTCACGTGGAGTTTTATGGCAAGACAACACGTTTTTTATTTTTCATGATTTTTGAAACTTTTTACGATTTGAGATTTTTTAAAGTTTTTTCGAAAGGAGTTTTGGCCC
Organism: Durio zibethinus; assembly: GCF_047325235.1. Lineage (NCBI taxonomy): Eukaryota > Viridiplantae > Streptophyta > Magnoliopsida > Malvales > Malvaceae > Durio > Durio zibethinus. The sequence goes on along the minus strand of NC_143183.1, from coordinate 11,160,308 downwards.
CAAACTTGGTAGACGTGATCCCTGTATTTTTGTTGGCATGCATAAAAAAATTCACCTAAAAACTCGAAGTGTACAAGATTTTGTGACCATTTGAAAAAATTGTCCCCATTTCAAACACTTTAATGGCTACTGGTAGCAAACCTCTAAAATCTCAAATGCTCTTTAAAGGGGTGTGAGTTCTCGAGGTTTGATGAGGGATAGGGGGCCAATATAAGAGCCAACTACCAGCACCCATCGCACATCATATGTGCACACCCCCCCGGCCCCCCCGATCGTCGAAACCCCAATGCCGTCGATCAGGTTCTCCGAGGATGCTCTGGCGATGGTGCCCCGGCGAAGAAAAATGCAGCACCAACACATGCCCGAGCCCAGGATGTGCTGTCGCAACCCTCGGTCTAGTCCGATCTTAGACTGGGAATGAACTCCATATGCCTAAGTCAAACCACGAAACGAGCGTGCGGGCGCTCAGCCGGCCAGAGGGGCGAGATGCGCAAGGTGGGGATCGGTCGGGTCCTCCTTTGCGTGCTGCTGATCCTGCTACCGCAACCCTCGATCCTGTCCATTTTTAGACTGGGAATGAACATCGTATGCCTAAGCCAACTGACGAAACGAGCGGACGAGCGGGCGGGCGGGCACTACGCCGGCCAGAGAGACGGGATGCGCAAGCCGTGGATCGATAGGGTGGTAGGTGGGTTTAGGCACATCTTCATATTTCTGTGTACGAATCCCATTTTTATGGCTTGTACATTCATACAATGGTCCCTTAAGCCTTCACGTTAAGTTTCATGCCAAGACGACTCGTTTTCTATTTTTCACGATTTTTGAAACTTTTTGCGGTTCGAGAAATTTTAAAATTTTTTCGGAAGGAGTTCCAGCCCCAACCTTGGTAGACATGATCCTTGTATTTTTGTTGGCATGCATAAAAACATTCAGCTAAAAATTTAAGTGTACAAGATTTTGTGACCATTTGAAAAAAGTGTACCCATTTTAGACACTTTAATGGCTACTGGCAGCAAACCTGTAAAATCTCAAATGCTCTTTAAGGGGGTGTGAGTTCTCAAGGTTTGACGAGGGATAGGGGGCCAATATAAGGGCCGAGTACCAGCACCCATCACACATCATGTGCGCACACCTCCCAGCCCCCCGATCGTCGGAACCCCAATACCGCCGGTAAGGTTCTCCGACGATGCTCCGACAATGGTGCCCTGGCGAAGAAAAATGCAGCACCAACACATGCTCGAGCCTAACATGTGCTGCCACAACCCTCGATCCAGTCTGATCTTAGACTGGGAACAAACTCCAAATGCTTAGACTGGGAATGAACTACGTATGCCTAAGTCAACCCATGAAACGAGCGTGCGGGCACTAAGCCGGCCAGAGGGGTAGGATGCGTAAGCCGGGGATCAGTCGGGTTCCCCTCTACGTGCTGTCGATCTTGCTGTCGCAACCCTCGGTCTGGCCCGATCTTAGACAGGGAGTTAACTCCGTATGCCTGAACCAACCGACGAAATGAGCGGGCGGGCGGCACTACGCCGACCAGAGAGACGGGATGCGCAAGCCGTGGATCGATAAGATGGTAGGTGGATTTAGCACATCTTCATATTTTTGTGTGCCAATGCCATTTTTATGGCTTGTAAATTCATACAATGGTCCCTTAAGCCTTCACGTGAAGTTTCATGGCAAGACAACTCGTTCTCTATTTTTCATGATTTTTGAAACTTTTTGAGGTTCGGGATTTTTTTAAAATTTTTTCAAAAGGATTTTTGGCCCCAAACTTGGTAGATGTGATCCTTGTATTTTTGTTGGCTTGCACAAAAAAATTCAGCTAAAAACTCGAAGTGTACAAGATTTTGTGACCATTTGAAAAAAGTGTCACCATTTCAGACACTTTAATTGCTACTGGCAGCAAACCTGTAAAATCTCAAATGCTTTTTAAGGGGGTGTGAGTTCTCGAGATTTGATGAGGGATAGGGGGCCAATATAAGGGCCAAGTACCAGCACCCATCGCACATCATGTGCGCACAGCCCCCCGGCCCCCCCGATCGCTGAAACCCCAATGCCTCCGGTTAGGTTCTTCGACGATTCTCAGGCGATGGTGGCTCGACGAAGAAAAATACGGCATCAGCACATCCCCGAGCCCAACATGTGCAGCCGCAACCCTCGGTCTGATCCAATCTTAGATTGGGAATGAACTCTGTATGCTTAGACTGGGAATGAACTCCGTATGCTTAAGTTAACCCACGAAACGAGCGTGCGGGCGCTCAGCCAGCCAGAGGGGCGGGATGCGCAAGCCAGGGATCGATCGGTTCCCACTCTCTGTGTTGCTGATCCTGCTGCCCCAACCCTCAGTCTGGTCCGATCTTAGACTAGGAATGAACTCCGTATGCCTAAGCCAACTGACGAAACGAGCAGGCGGGCGGACGGGCGGGCACTACGTCGGCCAGAGAGACGGGATGCGCAAGCTGTAGATCAATAGGATGGTAGGTGGGTTTAGGCACATCTTCATATTTCTGCATGGCAATGCCATTTTTATGGCTTGTAAATTCATACAATGGTCCCTTAAGGCTTCACGTGAAGTTTCATTGCAAGACGACTCGTTTTCTATTTTTCATGATTTTTGAAACTTTTTACGGTTCGAGATTTCTTAAAATTTTTTCGGAAGGAATTTTGGCAACAAACATGGCAGACATGATCCATGTATATTTTGTTGGCATGGACAAAAAAATTCAGCTACAAACTCGAAGTGTACAAGATTTTGTGACCATTTGAAAAAAGTGTCCCCATTTCAGACACTTTACTGGTTACCGGCAGCAAACCTGTACAATCTCAAATGCTCTTTAAAGGGGGTGTGAGTTCTCGAGGTTTGATGAGGGACAGGGGGCCAATGCAAGGGCCAAGTACCATCACCCATCGCACATCATGTGCGCACACCCCCCCGGCCCCCTCGATCGTCAGAACTCCAATGGCGCCGGTCAGGTTCTCCGGTGATGCTCTGGTGATGGTGCCCCGACAAAGAAAAATACGGCACCAGCACATGCCCGAGCCCAACATGTGCTATCGCAACCCTCGGTCTGGTCTGATCTTAGACTGGGAATAAACTCCGTATGCTTAGACTAGGAATGAACTCTGTATGCCTAAGTCAACCCACGAAACGAGCGTGCAGGCGCTCAGCCGGCTAGAGTGGCGAGACGCATAAGTCGAGGATCGGTCGGGTCCCCCTCTGCGTGCTGCCCATCCTGCTGCCACTACCCTCGGTCCGATCTGATCTTAGACTAGGAATGAACTCCGTATGCCTAAGCCAACCAATGAAACGAGCGGGCGGGCGGGCACTACGCCTGCCCGAGAGACGGGATGCGCAGGTCGTGGATCGATAGGATGGTAGGTGGGTTTAGCACATCTTCAAATTTTTGCATGCCAATGCCATTTTTATGGCTTGTAAATTCATACAATGGTCCCTTAAGCGTTCAAGAGAAGTTTCATGGCAAGACGACTCGTTTTCTATTTTTCATGATTTTTGAAAATTTTTGCGGTTCGGGATTTTTTAAAATTATTTCAGAAGGATTTTTCTCTCCAAACTTAGTAGATGTGATCCTTGTATTTTTTTTGGCATGCACAAAAAAATTCAGCTAAAAACTCGAAGTGTACAAGATTTTGTGACCATTTGAAAAAAGTGTCCCCATTTTAGACACTTTAATGGCAACTGGCAGCAAACCCGTAAAATCTCAAATGCTCTTTAAGGGGGTGTGCATTCTTGAGGTTTGATGAGGGATAGAGGGCCAATATAAGGGCCAAGTACCAGCACCCATCGCACATCATGTTTGCACACCCCCCCGGCCCCCCCGATCGTCGGAACCCCAATGCCACCGGTCAGGTTCTCCGGCGATGCTCTGGCGACGGTGCCCCGACGAAGAAAAATACGACCCCAGCACATGCCCGAGCCTAGCATGTGCTGCCGCAACCCTCGGTCTGGTCCGATCTTAGACTGGGAATGAACTCCGTATGCCTAAGCCAACTGACGAAATGAGCGGGCGGGCGGGCGGGCGGGCGGGCGGGCAGGCGGGCACTACGTCGGCCAGAGAGACGGGATGCGTAATCCGTGGATCGATAGGGTGGTTGTTGGGTTTAGGAACATCTTCATATTTTTGCATGACAATGCCATTTTTATGGCTTGTAAATTCATACAATAGTCCCTTGAGCCTTCACGTGAAGTTTCATGGCAAGATGACTCGTTTTCTATTTTTCATGATTTTTGAAACTTTTTACGGTTCGAGATTTTTTAAAATTTTTTCGGAAGGATTTTTGGCCCCAAACTTGGTAGACATGATCCTTGTATTTTTGTTGTCAGGCACAAAAAAAAGCAGCTAAAAACTCGAAGTGTACAAGATTTTGTCACCATTTGAAAAAAATGTCCCCATTTCAGACACTTTAACGGCTACTGGTAGCAAACCTGTAAAATCTCAAATGCTCTTTAAGGGGGTGTGAGTTCTTGAGGTTTGATGAGGGATAGGGGGCCAATATAAGGGCCAAGTACCAGCACCCATCGCACATCATGTGAGCACACCCCCCAGCCCCTCCGATCGTCGGAACCCCAATGCCGTCGGTCACGTTCTCCGGTGATGCTCCGACGATGGTGCCCCAACGAAGAAAAATGCAGCACCAGCACATGCCCAAGCCTAGCATGTGCTGCCGCAACCCTCGGTCCGGTCCGATCTTAGATTGGGAATGAACTCCGTATGCTTAGACTGGGAATGAACTCTGTATGCCTAAGTCAACCCACGAAACGAGTGTGCGGGCGCTCAACCGGCCAAAGGGGCAGGATGCGCAAGTCGGGCATCGACAGGGTCCCCCTCTACATCTTGTCAATCCTGCTACCGCAACCCTACATATGCCTAAGCCAACCGACGAAACGAGCGGGTGGGCGGGGGGGCGGCTACTACGTCAGCCAGAGAAACGGGATGCGCAAGGTGTGGATCGATAGGGTGGTAGGTGGGTTTAGGCACATCTTCATATTTCTATGTGCCAATGCCATTTTTATGGCTTGTAAGTTCATACAATGGTCCCTTAAGCCTTCGCGTGAAGTTTCATGGCAAGACGACTCGTTTTCTATTTTTCACGATTTTTGAAACTTTTTATGGTTCGGGATTTTTTAAAATTTTTTCGGAAGGATTTTTGGCCCCAAACTTGGTAGACGTGATCCTTGTATTTTTGTTGGCTTACACAAAACAATTCAGCTAAAAACTCGAACTGTACAAGATTTTGTGACCATTTGAAAAAAGTGTCACCATTTCAGACACTTTAATGGCTACTGGCAGCAAACCTGTAAAATCTCAAATGCTCTTTAAGGGGGTGTGAGTTCTCGAGGTTTGATGAGCGATAGGGGGCCAATATAAGGGCCAAGTACCAGCACCCATCGCACATCATGTGCACACACCCCCAGGCCCCCCCGATCGCCGGAACCCCAATGTCGCTTGTCAGTCTCTCCGACGATGCTCTGACGATGGTGCCCCGACGAAGGAAAATGTGGCACCATCACATGCCCGAGCCTAGCATGTGCTACCGAAACCCTCGGACCGGTCTGATCTTAGATTGGGAATGAACTCCGTATGCCTAAGCCAACCAACGAAACGAGCTGGCGGGCGAGCGGGCACTACGCCGGCTAGAGAGACGGGATGCGCAAGCTGTGGATCGATAGGCTGGTAGGTGGGTTTAGTCACATCTTCATATTTTTGCGTGCCAATGCCATTTTTATGGCTTGTAAATTCATATAATGGTCCCTTAAGCCTTCACGTGAAGTTTAATGGCAAGACGACTCGTTTTCTATTTTTCATGATTTTTCAAACTTTTTACGGTTTGGGATTTTTTAAAAATTTTTCGAAAGGATTTTCGGCCCCAAACTTGGTAGACGTGATCCTTGTATTTTTGGTGGCATGCACAAAAACATTCAGCTAAGAACTCGAAGTGTACAAGATTTTGTGACCATTTGAAAAAAGAGTCCCCATCTACGTGCTACCGATCTTGCTGCTGCAACCCTCGGTCTGGTCTGATCTTAGACTGGGAATGAACTCTGTATGCCTAAGCCGACCGACGAAATGAACGGGCGGACGGGCGGGCGGGCACTACGTCGGCCAGAGAGACGTGATGTGCAAGTCGTGGATCGATAGGGTGATAGGTAGGTTTGGGCACATCTTCATATTTGTGCATGTCAATGCCATTTTTATGGCTTGTAAATGCATACAATGGTCCCTTAAGCCTTCACGTGAAGTTTCATGGCAAGACGACTCGTTTTCTATTTTTCACGATTTTCAAAACTTTTTACGGTTCGTGATTTTTTTTAAATTTTTTCGGAAGGATTTTTGGCCCCAAACTTTTTTAGACGTGATCCTCGTATTTTTTTTGGAATTTACAAAAAAATTCAGCCAAAAACTCGAAGTGTACAAGATTTTGTGACCATTTGAAAAAAGTGTCCCCATTTCAGACACTTTAATGGCTACTGGCAGCAAACCTGTAAAATCTCAAACGCTCTTTAAGGGGGTGTGAGTTCTCGAGGTTTGATGAGGGATAGGGGGATAATATAAGGGCCAAGTACCAGCACCCAACGCACATCATGTGCGCACATCCCCCCGGCCCCCCGTACACTTAGACTGGGAATGAACTTCGTATGCCTAAGTCAACCCATGAAACGAGCGTGTAGGCGCTCAGTCGGCCAGAGGGGCATGATGCGCAAGCCGGGGATCGGTCGGGTCCCCCTCTGCGTGCTGTCGATCTTGCTACCGCAACCGTCAGTTTGGTCTAATCTTAGACTGGGAATGAACTCCGTATGCCTAAGCCAACCGAAGAAACGAGCGGACGGGCGGGCGGGCACTACGTCGGCCAGAGAGACGAGATGCGCAAGCCGTTGATCGATAGGGTGGTAGGTGGGTTTAGGCACATGTTCATATTTCTGCATGCCAATGCCATTTTTATGGCTTGTAAATTCATACAATGGTCCCTTAAGCCTTCACGTGAAGTTTCATGGCAAGACGACTCATTTTTTATTTTTCATGATTTTCGAAACTTTTTACGGTTCGGGATTTTTTAAAATTTTTTCGGAAGGGATTTTGGCCCCAAACTTGGCAGCCGTCATCCTTGTATTTTTTTTGGCATGGAAAAAAAATTCAGCTAAAAAATCAAAGTGTACAAGATTTTGTGACCATTTGAAAGAAGTGTCCCCATTTCAGACACTTTAATGGTTACTGGCAGCAAACCTGTAAAATCTCAAATGCTCTTTAAGGGGGTGTGAGTTCTCAAGGTTTGATGAGGGATAGGGGGCCAATATAAGGGCCAAGTGCCAGCACCCATCGCACATCATGTGTGCACACCCTCCCTGGCCCCCTGATCACCAGAACCCCAATGCCGTCGGTCAGGTGCTCCGACGATGCTCCAGTGATGGTGCCCCGACGAAGAAAAATACGGCACCAGCACATGCTTGAGCCCAGCATGTGCTGCCGTAACCCTTTGTCCGGTCCGATCATAGACTAGGAATGAACTCCGTATGCCTAAGACAACCCACGAAACGAGCATACGGGCGTTCAGCCAGCCAAAAGGGCGAGATGCGTAAGCCTGGGATCGGTCAGGTCCCCTTCTGCGTGCTGTCGATCCGGTTACTGCAACCCTCAGTTGGAAATGATCGTGGACTGGGAATGAACTTCGTATGCCTAAGCCAACCGAAGAAACGAGCGGGCGGGCGGACGGGCACTACGCCGGCCAAAGAGATGTGATGCGCAAGCTGTGGATCGATAGGGTGGTTGGTGGCATTAGGCACATCTTCATATTTATGCATGCCAATGGCATTTTTATGGCTTGTAAATTCACACAATGGTCCCTTAAACCTTCCTGTGAAGTTTCATGGCAAGACGACTCATTTTCTATTTTTCATGATTTTTGAAACTTTTTGGGGTTCGGGATTTTTTGAAATTTTTTCGGAAGGAGTTTTGGCTCCAAACTTGGTAGACATGATTCTTCTACTTTTGTTGGCATGCACAAAAAAATTCAGCTAAAAACTCGAAGTGTACAAGATTTTGTGACCATTTGAAAAAAGTGTCCCAATTTCGAACACTTTTATGGCTACTGGCAGCAAACCTGTAAAATCTCAAATGCTCTTTAAAGGGGTGTGAGTTCTCGAGGTTTGATGAGGGATAGGGGGCCAATATAAGGGCCAAGTACCAGCACCCATCGCACATCATGTGCGCACACCCCCCCAGCCCTCCGATTGCAGGAAGCTTAATGTCGTCGGTCAGGTTCTCCGCACTGCTCCGGCGATGGTGCCCCGGCTTAGAAAAATACGACACCAGCACATGCCCGAGCCCAACATGTGCTGTCGCAACCCTCGGTCCGATCTGATCTTAGACTGGGAATGAATTCCGCATGCTTAGACTAGGAATAAACTCCGTATGCCTAAGTCAACCCACGAAATGAGCGTACGGGCGCTCAGCCGGCCAGAGAGGCGGGATGCACAAGCCGGGGATCGGCCGGGTCCCCCTCCACATGTTACCGATCTTGCTGCCACAACCCTCAATCCGGTCTGATCTTAGACTGGGAATGAATTTCGTATGCCTAACCCAACCGATGAAACGAGCGGGCGGGGGGGCGGGCACTACGTCGGCCTGAGAGACGGGATGTGCAAGCCATGGATCGATAGGGAGATAGGTGGGTTTAGGCACATCTTCATATTTCTGCATGCCAATGCCATTTTTATGGCTTGTAAATTCATACAATGGTCCCTTAAGCCTTCACGTGAAGTTTCATGGCAAGACGACTTGTTTTCTATTTTTCACGATTTTCGAAACTTTTTGAGGTTCAAGATGTTTTAAAATTTTTTCGAAAGGAGTTTTGGGCCCAAACTTGGTAGAAGTGATCCTTGTATTTTTGTTGGCATGCAAAAAAAAATTCAGCTGAAAACTCGAAGTGTATAAGATTTTGTGACCATTTGAAAAAAGTATCCCCATTTCAGACACTTTAATGGCTACTGGCAGCAAACCTGTAAAATCTCAAATGCTCTTTAAGCGGGTGTGAGTTCTCGAGGTTTGATGAGGGATAGGGGGCCAATATAAGGGCCAAATACCAGCACCCATCACACATCATGTGCGCACACCCCCCAGGCCTCCCCGATTGTAGGAACCCTAATGTTGTTGGTCAGGTTCTCCGACGATGATGCCCCGATGAAGAAAAATGCGACACCAGCACATGCCCGAGCCCAGCATGTGCTGCCGAAACCTTCGGTCTGATCCGATCTTAGACTGGGAATGAACTCCGTATGCTTAGACTGGGAATGAACTCTGTATGCCTAAGTCAACCCACAAAACGAGCGTACGGGCGCTCAGCCGGCCAGAGAGGCGAGATGCACAAGCAGGGGATTGACCGGGTCCCCTTCCACATGTTGTTGATCCTACTACCGTAACCCTCGATTCGGTCTGATCTTAGACTGGGAATGAATTTCGTATGCCTAAGCCAACCGACGAAACGAGCGGACGGGGGGGCGGGCACTACGTCGGCCAGAGAGACGGGATGTGCAAGCCGTGGATCGATAGGGTGGTAGGTGGCTTTAGGCACATCTTCATATTTTTGCATGCCAATGCCATTTTTATGGCTTGTAAATTCATACAATGGTCCCTTAAGCCTTCACGTGAAGTTTCATGGCAAGACGACTCATTTTCTGTTTTTCATGATTTTTGAAAATTTTTGAGGTTCAGGATTTTTTAGAATTTTTTCGGAATAATTTTTGGCCCCAAACATGGTAGACGTGATCCTTGTATTTTTGTTGGCATGCACAAAAAAATTCAGCTAAAAACTCGAAGTGTACAAGATTTTGTGACCATTTGAAAAAAGTGTCCCCATTTCAAACACTTTAATGGCTACTGGCAGCAAACCTATAAAATCTCAAATGCTCCTTAAGCGGGTGTGAGTTCTCGAGGTTTGACGAGGGATAGGGGCCAATATAAGGGCCAAGTACCAGCACCCATCGCACATCATGTGCGCACACCCCCCGGCCCCCCGATCGCCGAAACCCCAATGCCGCCAGTCAGGTTCTCCGACAATGCTCTGACGATGGTGCCCCGACGAAGAAAAATACGGCACTAGCACATGCCCAAGCCCAGCATGTGCTACCGTAACCCTCGGTCTGATCTGATCTTAGATTGGGAGCGAACTCCATATGCTTAGATTGGGAATGAACTCCGTGTGCCTAAGTCAACCCACGAAACGAGCATGCAGGCGCTCAACCGGCCAGAGAGGTGGAATGCACAAGCCGGGGATCAGCCGAGTCCCCTTCACATGTTGTCGATCCTGTTGCCGCAACCCTCGGTCTGGTCCGATCTTAGACTGGGAATGAATTCCGTATGCCTAAGCCAACCGACAAAACGAGCGGGCAGGGGGGCGGGAATTATGCCGGCCAGAGAGACGGGATGTGCAAGTCGTGGATCGATAGGGTGGTAGGTGGGTTTAGGCACATCTTCATATTTCTACATGCCAATGTCATTTTTATGGCTTGTAAATTCATACGATGGTCCCTTAAGCCTTCACGTGGAGTTTCATGGCAAGACGACTCGTTTTCTATTTTTCACGATTTTCAAAACTTTTTTAGGTTCAAGATGTTTTAAAATTTTTTCGGAAGGAGTTTTGGGCCCAAACTTGGTAGAAGTGATCCTGGTATTTTTGTTGGCATGCACAAAACAATTCAGCTAAAAACTCGAAGTGTACAACATTTTGTGACCATTTGAAAAAAGTGTCCCCATTTCAGACACTTTAACGGCTACTGGTAGCAAACCTGTAAAATCTCAAATGCTCTTTAAGTGGGTGTGAGTTCTCGAGGTTTGGTGAGGGATAGAGGGCTAATATAAGGCTCAAGTACCAGCACCCATCGCACATCATGTGCGCACACCCCCCGGCCCCCCGATCGCCGAAACCCCAATGTCGTCGGTCAGGTTCTCCGACGATGCTCTGACGATGGTGCCCCAACGAAGAAAAATACGGCATTAGCACATGCCCGAGCCTAGCATGTGCTATCGCAACCCTTGGTCTGGTCCGATCTTAGATTGGGAGTAACTCCGTATGCTTAGACTGGGAATGAACTCCGTATGCTTGAGTCAACAGACGAAATGAGCGTGCGGGCGCTCAGTCGGCCAGAGAGGTGGGATGCATAAGCCGGGGATCAGCCGGGTCCCCTTCACATGTTGTCGATCCTACTGCTGCAACTCTCGGTCTGGTCTGATCTTAGACTGGGAATGAATTTCGTATGCCTAAGCCAACCGACGAAACGAGTGGGCGAGCAGTCAGGCACTATGCTAGCCAAAGAGGCAGGATGCACAAGCCGTGTATCGATAAGGTGGTAAGTAGGTTTAGGCACATCTTCATATTTCTGCATGCCAATGCCATTTTTATGACTTGTTAATTCATACAATGGTCCCTTAAGCGTTCGTGTAAAGTTTCATGGCAAGATGACTCGTTTTCTATTTTTCATGATTTTTTTAAATTTTTTCGAAAAGAGTTTTGGCCCCAAACTTGGTAGACATGATCCCTGTATTTTTGTTGGCATGCATAAAAAAATTCAGCTAAAAACTCTTAGTGTACAAGATTTTGTGACCATTTGAAAGAAGTGTCCCCATTTCAGACACTTTAATGGCTACTGGTAGCAAACCTGTAAAATCTCAAATGCTCTTTAAGGGGGTGTGAGTTGGTGAGGTTTGATGAGGGATAGGGGGCTAATATAAGGGCCAAGCACCAGCACCCATTGCACATCATGTGCGCACACCCCCCGGCCCCCCTGATCGCCAGAACCCCAATGCTGTCGGTCAAGTTTTCTGGCGATACCCCGGCAAAGAAAAATACGGCACCAGCACATGCCCGAACCCAGTAAGTGCTGCCGCAACCCTCGGTCCGGTCCGACCTTAGACTAGGAATGAACTCCGTATGCCTAAGTCAACCCACGAAACGAGCGTGCGGGCGCTCAGCTGGCTAGAGGGGCGGGATGCGCAAGCTGGGGATCGACCGGGTCCCCCTTTACGCACTGTCGATCCTACTACCTTAACGCTCGGTTCGGTTCGATCTTAGACTGGGAATGACCTCCGTATGCCTAAGCCAACAGACGAAACGAGCGGATGGGCGGGCGGGCTCTACGTTGGCCAAAGAGGCGAGATGCGCAAGCCATGGATCGATAGGGTGGTAGGTGGGTTTAGGCACATCTTCATATCTCTGCATGCCAATGCCATTTTTATGGCTTGCAAATTCATACAATGGTCCCTTAAGCCTTCGTGTGAAGTTTCATGGCAAGATGACTCGTTTTCTATTTTTCATGATTTTCAAAACTTTGTTCGGTTCGGGATTTTTTAAAATTTTTTTAAAAGTATTTTTGGCCCCAAACTTGGTAGGCGTGATCCTTTTATTTTTGTTAGCATGCAAAAAAAAATTCAGCTAAAAACTCGAAGTGTACAAGATTTTGTGACCATTTGAAAAAAGTGTCCTCATTTCAGACACTTTAGTGGCTACTGGCAACAAACCTGTAAAATCTTAAATGCTCTTTAAGGGGGTGTGAGTTCTCGAGGTTTGATGAGGGATAAGGGGCCAATATAAGGGTCAAGCACCAGCACCCATTGCACATCATGGGCGTACACCCCCCCGGCCCCCTATCACCGAAACCCCAATGCCGTCGGTCAGGTTCTCCGGTGACGCTCCGGCGATGGTGCCCCGACAAAGAAAAATGCGGCACCAGCACATGCCCGAGCCCAGCATGTGCTGGCGTAACCCTTGGTCCAGTCCGATCTTAGACTATGAATGAACTCTATATGCTTAGACTGAGAATGAACTATGTATGCCTAAGTTAACCCATGAAACGAGCGTGCGGGCGCTCAGCCTGCCAGAGGGGCGGGATGCGCAAGCTGGGGATCGGCCGGGTCCCCCTTTGCGTGCTGCTGATCCAGCTACCACAACCCTCAGTCTGGTCCAATCTTAGACTGGGAACGAACTCTGTATGCCGAAGCCAACTGATGAAACGAGCGGGCGGGTGGGCTCTACGCCGGCCAGAGAGACGGGATGCGTAAGCGTGGATCAATAAGGTGGTAGGTGGGTTTCAGTACATCTTCATATTTTTGCATGCCAATGCCATTTTTATGGCTTTTAAATTCATACAATGGTCACTTAAGCCTTCGTGTGAAGTTTCATGGCAAGACGACTTGTTTTCTATTTTTCACAATTTTTGGCCCCAAACTTGGTAGACGTGATCGTTGTATTTTTTTTGGCATGCAAAAAAAAATTCAGCTAAAAACTCGAAGTGTACAAGATTTTGTGACCATTTGAAAAAAGTGTCCCCATTTCAGACACTTTAATGGCTACTGGCGACAAACCTATAAAATCTCAAATGCTCTTTAAGGGGTGTGAGTTCTTGAGGTTTGATGAGGGATAGGGGGCCAATATAAGGGCCAAGCACCAGCACCCATCGCACATCATGTGCGCATACACCCCCGGCCCCCCCGATCGCCGGAACCCCAATGTCGCCGGTCAGGTTCTCCGATGATGCTCCGACGATGGTGCCTCAGCGAAGAGAAATGCGGTACCAGCACATGCTCGAGCCCAGCATGTGCTGCCACCACCCTCGGTCTGGTCTGATCTTAGATTGGGAATGAACTTCGTATGCTTAGACTAGGAATGAACTCCATATGCCTAAGTCAACCCATGAAACGAGCGTACGGGCCCTCAGTTGGCCAGAGGGGCGAATGCGCAAGCCGGGGATCGACCAGGTCCCCTTCAGCGTACTGCCAATCCTGCTACCACAACCCTCGATCCGATTCAATCTTAGACTGGGAATGAACTCCGTATGCCTAAGCCAATCGACGAAACGAGTGGGCAGGCATTACGCCAGCCAGAGAGGCGGGATGCACAAGCCGTGGATCGATAGGGTGGTAAGTGGGTTTAGGCACATCTTCATATTTCTGTGTGCCAATGCCATTTTTATGGCTTGTAAATTGATACAATGGTCCCTTAAGCCTTCGTGTGAAGTTTCATGGCAAGATGACTCATTTTCTATTTTTCATGATTTTTGAAACTTTTTGCAGTTCAAGATTTTTTAAAATTTTTTTTGAAGGAGTTTTGGCCTCAAACTTGGTAGACATGATCCTTTTATTTTTGTTGGCATGCATAAAAAAATTCAGGTAAAAACTTGAAGTGTACAAGATTTTGTGACCATTTGAAAAGAGTGTCCCAATTTCAGATACTTTAATGGCTACTGGCAGCAAACCTGCAAAATCTCAAATGCTCTTTAAAGGGGTGTGAGTTCTCGAGGTTTGATGAGGGATAGGGGGCCAATATAAGGGCCAAGCACCAGCACCCATTGCACATCATGTGCGCACACCCTCCCCTGCTCCCCCGATCGTCGGAACCCCATTGCCACCGGTCAGGTTCTCCGACGATGGTGCCCCGTCGAAGAAAAATGTGGCACCAGCACATGCCCAAGCCCAACATGTGCTGCCGCAACCCTCGGTCCGGTCTGATCTTAGACTGGGAATGAACTCTGTATGCTTAGACTGGGAATGAACTCCGTATGCCTAAGTCAACTCACGAAACTTGGTAGACATGATCCTTTTATTTTTGTTGGCATGCATAAAAAAATTCAGGTAAAAACTTGAAGTGTACAAGATTTTGTGACCATTTGAAAAAAATGTCCCCATTTTAGACACATTAATGGCTACTGGTAGCAAACCTATAAAATCTCAAAAATACTCTTTAAGGGGATGTGAGTTCTCGAGGTTTGATAAGGGATAGGGGGCCAATATAAGGGCCAAGCACCAGCACCAATCGCGCATCATGTGCGCACACCCCCCCGGCCCCCCGATCGTCGGAACCCCAATGCCGCCGGTCAGGTTCTCTAGTGATGCTCCGGCGATGGTGCCCCGACGAAGAAAAATACCGCACCAGCACATGCCCGAGCCCAGCATGTGCTGCCGCAACCCTCGATTTGGTCCGATCTTAGACTGGGAATGAACTCTGTATGCCTAAGTCACCCCACGAAATGAACGTGCGGGCGCTCAGCTGGCCAGAGGGGCAGGATGCGCAAGTCGGGGATCGGTCGGGTCCCACTTTACGTGCTACCGATCTTGTTGCCGCAACCCTCGATCTGATCTGATCTTAGACTGGGAATGACCTTCGTATGCCTAAGCCAACCAACGAAATGAGCTGGCGGGCGGGCGGGCATTACATCGGCCAGAGAGGCGGGATGCGCAAGCCATGGATCGATAGGGTGGTAGGTGGGTTTAGGCACATCTTCATGTTTCTGCATGCCAATGCCATTTTTATGGCTTGGAAATTCACACAATGGTCCCTTAAGCCTTCATGTGAAGTTTCATGGTAAGACGACTCGTTTTCTATTTTTCATGATTTTTGAAACTTTTTGTGGTTCGAGATTTTTTAAAATTTTTTCGGAAGGAGTTTTGGCCCCAAACTTGGTAGACGTGATCCTTGTATTTTTGTTGGCTTGCACAAAAAATTTCAGCGAAAAACTCGAAGTGTATAAGATTTTGTGACCATTTGAAAACAGTGTCCCCATTTCAGACACTTTAATGGCTACTGGCAGCAACCTGTAAAATCTCAAATGCTCTTTAAGGGGTGTGAGTTCTCGAGGTTTGATGAGGGATAGGGGGCCAATATAAGGGCCAAGCACCAGCACCCATCACACATCATGTGCGCACACCCCCCAGCTCCCCCGATCGTTGGAACCCCAATGCCACTGGTCAGGTTCTCCGACGATGGTGCCCCGTCGAAGAAAAATGCGGCACCAGCACATGCCCAAGCCCCGCATGTGCTGCCGCAACCCTCGGTCCGGTCCGATATTAGACTGGGAATGAACTCCGTATGCCTAAGTCAACCCATGAAACGAGCGTGCGGGCGCTCAGCTGGTTAGAGGGGCAGGATGCGCAAGTCGGGGATCAGTCGAGTCCCCCTCTGCGTGCTGTTGATCCTGCTGCCGCAACCCTCGGTCTGGTCCAATCTTAGATTAGGAATTAACTTCGTATGCCTAAGCCAACCGACGAAATGAGCGGGCAGGCGGGTGGGCACTACACCGGCCAGATAGGCGGGATACGCAAGCCGTGGACCGATAGGTCGGTAGGTGGGTTTGGGCACATCTTCATATTTCTTCATGCCAATGCCAATTCTATGGCTTGTAAATTCATACAACGGTCCCTTAAGCCTTCTTGTGAAGTTTCATGGCAAGACTACTCATTTTCTATTTTTCATAATTTTTGAAACTTTTTGCGGTTCAGGATTTTTTAAAATTTTTTCGGAAGGAGTTTTGGCCTCAAACTTGGTAGACATGATCCTTTTATTTTTGTTGGCATGCACAAAATAATTCAGCTAAAAACTCGAAGTGTACAAGGTTTTGTGACCATTTGAAAAAGGTGTCCCCATTTCAGACACTTTAATGGCTACTGGCAGCAAATCTGTAAAATCTCAAATGCTCTTTAAGGGGGTGTGAGTTCTCGAGGTTTGATGAGGGATAGGGGGCCAATATAAGGGCCAAGCAGCAGCACCCATCGCACATCATGTGCGCACACCCCCCCCGACCCCCCCGATCGTCGGAACCCCAATGCCGTCAGTCAGGTTCTCTGATGATGTGCCCCGATGAAGAAGAAAGCGGCACCAGCACATGCCCAAGCCCAGCATGTGCTACCGCAACCCTCGGTTTGGTCCGATCTTAGACTGGAATGAACTCCGTATGCTTAGACTGGGAATGAACTTTGTATGCCTAAGTCACCCTAGGAAACGAGCGTGCGGGCGCTCAGCCGACCAAAGGTACGGGATGCGCAAGCCGAAGATCGACCGGGTCCCCCTCTGCATGCTTCAGATCCTGCTGCCACAACCCTCGATCCGATCCGATCTTAGACTGGGAATGAACTCCTTATGCCTAAGCCAACCGACGAAACGAGCGGGCGGGCGGGCGATACGCCGGCCAGAGAGACGGGATACGCAAGCCGTAGATCGATAGGGTGATAGGTGAGTTTAGGTACATCTTCATATTTCTATGTGCCAATGCCATTTTTATGGCTTGAAAATTCATATAATGGTCCCTTAAGCCTTCACATGAAGTTTCACGGCAAGACGACTCATTTTCTATTTTTCACGATTTTCGAAACTTTTTTCGGTTTGGGATTTTTTAAAATTTTTTCGGAAGGAGTTTTGGCCCCAAACTTGGTAGACGTGATCCTTGTATTTTTGTTGGTATGCACATAAAATATCAGCTAAAAACTCGAAGTGTACAAGATTTTGTGACCATTTGAAAAAAGTGTCCCCATTTCAGACACTTTAATGGCTACTGGTAGCAAACCTGTAAAATCTCAAATGCTCTTTAAGGGGGTGTGAGTTCTATAGGTTTGATGAGGGATAGGGGGCCAATATAAGGGCCAAGTACCAGCACCCATCGTACATCATGTCCGCATACCCCCCGGCCCTCCTGACCGCCAGAACCCCAATGCCGTCGGTCAGGTTCTCCGACGATGCTCCGACGTTGGTGCCCTGGCGAAGAAAAATGCAGCACCAGCACGTGCCCGAGCGTAGCATGTGCTGCCGTAACCCTCGGTCCAGTCCGATCTTAGACTGGGAATGAACTCCGTATGCTTAGACTAGGAATGCACTCCGTATGCTTAGACTAGGAATGAACTCCGTATGCCTAAGTCAACCCATGAAACGAGCGTGCGGGCGCTCAGCCGACCAGAGGGGCGAGATGCGCAAGCTAGGGATCGGTCGGGTCCCCGTCTGCGTGCTGTCGATCCTGCTGTCACAATCCTCGATCCGATCCAATCTTAGACTGGCAATGAACTCCATATGCCTAAGCTAACCGACCAAACGAACAGGCGGGCGGACGGGTGGGCACTACGTCGGCCAGAGAGACGTGATGCGCAAGCCATGCATCGATAGGGTGGTAGGTGGGTTTAGGCACATCTTCATATTTTTGCGTGCCAATTCCATTTCTATGGCTTGTAAATTCATACAATGGTCCCTTAAGCCTTCACGTGAAGTTTCATGCCAAGACGACTCATTTTTTATTTTTCAGGATTTTTGAAACTTTTTATGGTTTGAGATTTTTTAAAATTTTTTCGAAAGGAGTTTTGGCCCCAAACTTGGTAGACATGATCCTTGTATTTTTTTTTGGCATGCACAAAAAAATTCAACCTAAAACTCAAAGTGCACAAGATTTTGTGACCATTTGAAAAAAATGTCCCCATTTTAAACACTTTAATGGCTACTGGCAGCAAACCTGTAAAATCTCAAATGCTCTTTAAGGGGGTGTGAGTTCCCGAGGTTTGATGAGGGATAAGGGGCCAATATAAGGGCCATGTGCCAGCACCCATTGCATATCATGTGCGCACACCCCCCGACCCCCCCGATCGTCGGAACCCCAATGCTACCGGTCAGGTTCATCGACGATACTCCGGTGATACTCCGGCGATCGTGCCCTGACGAAGAAAAATGTGACACCAACACATGCTCGAGCCCAGCATGTGCTACCGCAACCCTCGGTCTGGTTTGATCTTAGATTGGGAACGAACTCTGTTTGCTTAGACTAGGAATGAACTCCGTATGTCTAAGTCAACCCATGAAACGAGCGTGCGGGCGCTCAGTCGGCCAGAGGGGCGGGATGCACAAGACGGGGATCGGTTAGGTCCCCCTCTGCGTGCTGCTGATCCTGCTGCCGTAACCCTCGGTCGAGTCCGATATTAGACTAGGAATGAACTCCGTATGCCTAAGCCAACCGATAAAACGAGCGGGCGGACAGACGTGCGGGCATTACGTCGGCCAGAGAGACGGGATGCGCAAGCTGTGGATCGATAGGGTGGTAGGTGGGTTTAGGTACATCTTCATATTTTTACGTGCCAATGCCATTTTTATGGCTTGTAAATTCATACAATGGTCCCTTAACCCTTCACGTGAAGTTTCATGGCAAGATGACTCGTTTTCTATTTTTCATGATTTTTGAAACTTTTTGAGGTTCGAGATTTTTTAAAATTTTTTCAGAAGGATTTTTGGCCCCAAACTTGGTAGACGTGATCCTTGTATTTTTGTTGGCATGCATAGAAAATATCAGCTAAAAACTCAAAGTGTACAAGATTTTGTGACCATTTGAAAAAAGTGTCCCCATTTCAGACACTTTAATGGCTACTGGCAGAAACCTGTAAAATCTTAAATGCTCTTTAAGGGGGTGTGAGTTCTCGAGGTTTGATGAGGGATAGGGGGCCAATATAAGGGCCAAGTACCAGCACCCATCGCACATCATGTGCGCACACCCTAACCAGCCTCCCCGATCACCGGAACCCCAATGCCGTCGGTCAGGTTCTCCGGTAATGCCCCGACGATGCTCCGATGATGCTCCGGTGATGGTGCCGCGATGAAGAAAAATGTGGCACCAGCACATGCCCGAGCCCAGCATGTGTTGCCACAACCCTAGGTCCGATCCGATCTTAGACTGGGAATGAACTCCGTATGCCTAAGCCAACCGACGAAACGAACAAGCGGTCGAACGGGCGGGCACTACGCTGGCCAGAGAAACGGGATGCGCAAGCTGTGGATCGATAGGGTGGTAGGTGGGTTTAGGCACATCTTCATATTTTTATGTGCCAATGCCATTTTTATGGCTTGTAAATTCATACAATGGTCCCTTAAGCCTTCACGTGAAGTTTCATGCCAAGATGACACGGTTTCTATTTTTCACGATTTTTGAAACTTTTTACGGTTCAGGATTTTTTAAAATTTTTTCGTAAGGAGTTTTGGCCCCAAACTTGGTAGACGTGATCCTTGTATTTTTGTTGGATGCATACAGAAAATCAGCTAAAAACTCGAAGTGTACAAGATTTTGTGACCATTTCAAAAAAGTGTCCCCATTTCAGACACTTTAATGGCTACTGGAAGCAAACCTGTAAAATCTCAAAATACTCTTTAAGGGGGTGTGAGTTCTCGAGGTTTGATGAGGGATAGGGGCCCAATATAAGGGCCAAGTACCAGCACCCATCGCACATCATGCGCGCACACCCCCCGGCCCCCCGATCGTCGGAACCCCAATGACGTCGGTCAGGTTCTCCGATGATGCTCCGATGATGTTGCCCCAGAGAAGAAAAATGCAGCACTAGCACATGCCCGAGTCCAGCATGTTCTGCCGTAACCCTCTGTCTGGTCCGATCTTAGACTGGGAATGAACTCCGTATGCTTAGACTGGGAATGAACTCCGTATGCCTAAGTCAAGCCACGAAACGAGCGTGCGGACGCTCAACCGGCCAGAGGGGCGAGATGCGTAAGCCGGGAATTGGTCGAGTCCCCCTCTACGTGCTACCGATCCTGCTGCTACAACCCTCGGTCTGGTCTGATCTTAGACTGGGAATGAACTTCGTATGCCTAAGCCAATCGATGAAACAAGCGGACGGGCGGGCACTACGTCGGACAGAGAGGCGGGACGCACAAGCCTTGGATCGATAGGGTGGTAGGTGGGTTTAGGCATATCTTCATATTTCTGTGTGCCAATGCAATTTTTATGGTTTGTAAATTCATACAATGGTCCTTTAAGCCTTCACGTTAAGTTTCATGGCAAGATGACTCGTTTTCTATTTTTCATGATTTTTGAAACTTTTTACGGTTCTAGATTTTTTTAAATTTTTTTGAATGGAGTTTTGGCCCTAAAATTGGTAGACATGATCCTCGTATTTTTATTGGCATACACAAAAAAATTCAGCTAAAAACTCAAGGTGTACAAGATTTTATGACCATTTGAAAAAAGTGTCCCCATTTCAGACACTTTAATTGCTACTGGCAGCAAACCTGTAAAATCTCAAATACTCTTTAAGGGGGTGTGAGTTCTCGAGATTTGATGAGGGATAGGGGGCCAATATAAGGGCCAAGTACCAGCACCCATCGCACATCATGTGCGCACACCCCCCGGCCCCCCCGATCACCGGAACCCCAATGCTGTCGGTCAGGTTCTCCGGTGATGCTCCGGTGATGGTGCCCTGACAAAGAAAAATACGGCACCAGCACATGCCCGAGCCCAGCATGTGCTGCCGTAGCCCTCGGTCCGGTCCAATCTTAGACTGGGAATGAACTCCGTATGCCCAAGTCAACCCAGGAAATGAGCGTACGGGCGCTCAGCCAACCAGAGGGGCGGGATGCGCAAGCCGAGGATCGGCCGGGTCCCCCTCTACGTGAAGCCGATCCTGATGCCGCAACCCTCAGTTCGGTCTAATCTTGGACTGGAATGAACTCCGTATGCCTAAGCCAACTGACGAAATGAGCAGGCCAGCAGGCGGGCGGGCGGGCACTTCGTCGGCCAGAGAGACGGGATACGCATGTCGTGGATCGATTGGGTGGTAGGTGGGTTTAGGCACATCTTCATATTTCTATGTGTCAATGCCATTTTAAGAATTGTAAATTCATACAATGGTCCCTTAAGCCTTCACGTGAAGTTTAATGGCAAGACGACTCGTTTTCTATTTTTCATGATTTTTGAAACTTTTTACGGTTCGGGATGTTTTAAAATTTTTTCGAAAGGAGTTTTGGTGCCAAACTTGGTAGGCATGATCCTTGTATTTTTGTTGGCATGCACAAAAAAATTCAACTAAAAACTTGAAGTGTACAAGATTTTGTGACCATTTGAAAAAAGTGTCCCCCTTTCAGACACTTGAATGGCTACTGGCAGCAAGCCTGTAAAATCTCAAATGCCCTTTAAGGGGGCATGAGTTCTCGAGGTTTGATGAGGGATAGGGGGCCAATATAAAGGCCAAGTACCAGCGCCCATCGTACATATGTGCGCACACCCCCCGGCCCCCCCAATAGTCGGAACCCCAATGCCGCCGGTTAGGTTCTCTGGCGATGCTTCAGCGATGGTGCCCCGACGAAGAAAAATGCAACACCAGCACATGCCTGAGCCCAGCATGTGCTGCCACATCCCTCGGTCTGATCTGATCTTAGACTGGGAATGGACTGCATATGCTTAGAGTAGGAATGAACTCCGTATGCCTAAGTCAACCCACGGAACGAACGTGCGGGCGCTCAGCCGGCCAGAGGGGCGGGATGCGCATGCCGGGGATCAATAGAGTCCCCCTCTGTGTGCTGCCGATCCTGCTACCGCAACCCTCGGTTTGGTCCAATCTTAGACTGGGAATGAACTCCGTATGCCTAAGCCAACCGATGAAATAAGCGGGCGGGCGGGCAGGCGGGCACTACGCCGGCCAGAGAGACGGTATGCGCAAGCCGTGGATCGATAGGGTGGTAGGTGGGTTTAGGTACATCTTCATATTTGTGTGTGCCAATGCCATTTTTATGGCTTGTAAATTCATACAATGGTCCCTTAAGCCTTCACGTGAAGTTTTATGGCAAGACGACTCGTTTTCTATTTTTCACGATTTTTAAAACTTTTTTGCGGTTCGGGATTTTTTAAAAGTTTTTCGGAAGGAGTTTTGGCCGAAAACTTGGTAGACGTGATCCTTGTATTTTTGTTGGTGTGCATAAAAAAATTCAGTTAAAACCTCGAAGAGTACAAGATTTTGTGACCATTTGAAAAAAGTGTCCCCATTTCAGACACTTTAATGGCTACTAGTAGCAAACCTGTAAAATCTCAAATGCTCTTTAAGGGGGTGTGAGTTCTCGAGGTTTGATGAGGGATAGGGGGCCAATATAAGGGCCAAGTACCAGCACCCATGGCACATCATCTGCACACACCTCCCGGCCCCCCGATCGTCAGAACCCTAATGCCGTCGGTCAGGTTCTCCGACGAAGCTCCAGCGATGGTGCCCCGACGAAGAAAAATACGACACCAACAAATGCCCAAGCCCAGCATGTGCTGCCGCAACCCTCGGTCCAGTCTGATCTTAGACTGGGAATGAACTCTATATGCTTAGACTGGGAATGAACTCCGTATGCCTAAGTCAACCCACGAAACGATTGTGCGGGCGCTCAGCCGGCCAGAGGGGCAGGATGCGCAAGTCGGGGATCGACCGGGTCCCCCTCTGCGTGCTACCGATCCTGTTGCCGTAACCCTTAATCCGGTCTAATCTTAGACTGGGAATGAACTCCATATGCCTAAGCCAACCAACGAAACGAGCGGGCGAACGGGCACTACGCCGGCCAAAGAGACGGGATGTGCAAGCCATCGATCGATAAGGTGGTAGGTGGGTTTAGGTACATCTTCATATTTCTGCATGCCAATGCCATTTTTATGGCTTGTAAATTCATACAATGGTCCCTTAAGCCTTCACGTGAAGTTTCATGGCAAGACGACTCATTTTCTATTTTTCATGATTTTTGAAACTTTTTGCAGTTCAGGATTTTTTAAAATTTTTTTGGAAGGAGTTTTGGTCCCAAATTGGTAGACATGATCATTGTATTTTTTTTGGCATGCACAAAAAAATTCAGCTAAAAACTCAAAGTGTACAAGATTTTGTGACCATTTGAAAAAATTGTCCCCATTCCAGACACTTTAATAGCTACTGGAAGCAAACCTGTAAAATCTTAAATGCTCTTTAAGGGTGTGTGAGTTCTCAAGGTTTGATGAGGGATAGAGGGCCAATATAAGGGCTAGGTACCAGCACCCATCGCACATCATGTGCACACCCCCCGCAGCCCCCCCAATCGTCGAAACCCCAATGCAATCAGTCAGGTTCTCCGGCAATGCTCCGACGATGGTGCCCCGACGAAGAAAAATGTGGCACCAGCACATGCCCGAGCCTAGCATGTGCTACCGCAACCCTCAGTCCGATCCGATCTTAGACTGGGAGTGAACTCCGTAAGCTTAGACTGGGAATGAACTATGTATGCCTAAGTCAACCCACGAAACGAGCGTGCGGGCGCTCAGCCGGCCAGAGGGGCGAGATGCGCAAGCCGGGGATCGGCCGGGTTTCCCTCTGCGTGCTGCTGATCCTGCTATCACAACCGTTGATTTGGTTCGATCTTAGATTGGGAATGAACTCCGTATGCCGAAGCCAACTAACGAAATGAGCGGACGGGCGGGCGGGTGGGCACTACGTCGGCCAGAGAGATGGGATGCGCAAGCTGTGGATTGATAGGGTGGTAGGTGGGTTTAGGCACATCTTCATATTTTTGCGTGCCAATGCCATTTTTATGGCTTGTAAATTCATACAATGGTCCCTTAAGCCTTCACGTGAAGTTTCATGGCAAGACGACTCGTTTTCTATTTTTCTCAATTTTTGAAACTTTTTGCGGTTCGAGATTTTTTATAATTTTTTTGGATGGAGTTTTGGTGACAAACTTGGTAGACGTGATCCTTGTATTTTTGTTGGCATGCACAAAAAAATTCAGATAAAAACTCACAGTGTACAAATTTTGTGGCCATTTGAAAAAAATGTCCCCATATCAAACACTTTAATGCGTACTAGTAGCAAACCTGTAAAATCTCAAATGCTCTTTAAGGGGGGTGAGTTCTCGAGGTTTGATGAGGGATAAGGGGCCAACATAATGGCCAAGTACCAGCACCCATCACACATCATGTGCGCACACCCCCCCGACCCCCCCGATCGTCGGAACCCCAATGCCGCCGGTTAGGTTCTCCGACGATGGTGCCCCGACGAAGAAAAATGCGACACCAGCACCTGCCCGAGCCCAGCATGTGCTGCCGCAACCCTCGGTCAGGTCTGATCTTAGACTGGGAAAGAACTCCGTATGCTTAGACAGGGAATGAACTCCGTATGCCTAAGTCAACCTATGAAACGAACATGCGGACGCTTAGCCGACCAGAGGGGCAGGATGCACAAGTCAGGGATCGAAAGGGTCCCACTCTACGTGCTGCCAATCCTGCTGCCACAACCTTCGGTTCGGTCCGATCTTAGACTAGGAATGAACTCCGTATGCCTAAGCCAACCGACAAAACGAGCGGGCGGGCGGACTGACGGGCACTACGCAGGCCAAAGTGACGGGATGCACAAGCCGTGGATCGATAGGGTGGTAGGTGGGTTTAGGCGCATCTGCATATTTCTACATGCCAATGCCATTTTTATGGCTTGTAAATTCATACAACGGTCCCTTAAGCCTTCAAGTGAAGTTTCATGGTAAGACGACTCGTTTTTTATTTTTCACGATTTTTAAAACTTTTTGTGAATTCAAGAATTCAGGTGTGAGTTCTTGAGGTCTGATGAGGGATAGGGGGCCAATATAAGGGCCAAGTACCAGCACCCATCGTACATCATGTGCGCACACCCCCCTGCCCACCTGATCGTCGGAACCCCAATGTCGTCGGTCAGGTTCTCCGACGATGCTCCGGCGAAGAGCGGGCGGGTAGGCAGGCGGGCACTACGTCGGCCAGAGAGACGGGATGCGCAAGTCATGGATCGATGGGGTGGTAGGTGGGTTTAGGCACATCTTCTTATTTCTGCATGCCAATGCCATTTTTATGGCTTGTAAATTCATACAATGGTCCCTTAAGCCTTCACGTGAAGTTTCAATGCAACACGACTCGTTTTTTATTTTTCACGATTTTTTAAATTTTTTACAATTCAGGATTTTTTTAAAATTTTTTCGAATGCCGTAAACCTGGTAGACGTGATCCTTGTATTTTTGTTGGCATGCACAACAAAAATCAGCTAAAAACTCGAAGTGTACAAGATTTTGTGACCATTTGAAAAAGTGTCCCCATTTCAAACACTTTAATGGCTACTGGCAGCAAACCTGTAAAATCTCAAATGCTCTTTAATGGGGTGTGAGTTCTGGAGGTTTGATGAAGGATAGGGGGCCAATATAATGGCCAAGTACCAGCACCCATTGTACATAATGTGCGCCCACCCCCCACGGCCTCCCGATCGCCGGAACCCCAATTTCGCCGGTCAGGTTCTCTGAGGATTGTGCCCCGGTGAAGAAAAATACGGCACCAGCACATGCCCGAGCCCAACATGTGCTACCACAACCCTCGGTCTGGTCTGATCTTAGACTGGGAATGAACTCTGTATGCCTAAGCCGACTGACGAAATGAGCGGGCGGGCGGGCAGGCGGGCACTACGTCGGCCAGAGAGACGGGATGCGCAAGCCGTGGATCGATAGGGTGGTAGGTGGGTTTAGGCATATCTTCATATTTCTGCATGCCAATGCCATTTTTAGGGCTTTCAAAATTCATACAATGGTCCCTTAAGCCTTCAGGTGAAGTTTCATGGCAAGACGACTCGTTTTCTATTTTTCACGATTTTCAATACTTTTTGCAGTTCAGGATTTTTTCAAATTTTTTCGAAAGCAGTTTTGACCCCAAACTTGGTAGACGTGATCCTTGTATTTTTGTTGGTATGCACAAAAAAATCAGCTAAAAAATGGAAGTGTACAAGATTTTGTTACCATTTGAAAAAGTGTCCCCATTTCAATTACTTTAATGGCGACTGGCAGCAAACCTATCAAATCTCAAATGCTCTTTAATGGGGTGTGAGTTCTTGAGGTTTGATGAGGCATAGGGGGCCAATATAAGGGCCAAGTACCAGCACCCATTGCACATAATGTGCGCACACCCCCCTGGACCGCCCGATCGCCGGAACCCCAATGCCGCCGGTCAGGTTCTCCGGCGTACCTCCGACAATGGTGCCCCGGTGAAGAAAAATACGGCACCAGCACGTGCCCGAGCCCAGCATGTGCTGCCGTAACCCTCAGTCTGGTCCGATCTTAGACTGGGAATGAACTCCGTATGGCTAAGCCAACTGACGAAAAGAGCGGGCGGGCGGGCACTATGCCGGCCAGAGAGACAGGATGCGCAAGCCGTGGATCGAAAGGGTGGTAGGTGGGTTTAGGCATATCTTCATATTTCTACATGCCAATGCCATTTTAATGGCTTGTAAATTCATACAATGGTCCATTAAGCCTTCACGTAAAGTTTCATGGCAAGACGACTCGTTTTTTATTTTTCATGATTTTTGAAACTTTTTACGGTTCAGGATTTTTTAAAATTCTTTCGGAAGGAGTTTTTGCCCCAAACTTGGTAGACGTGATCCTTGTATTTTTTTTAGCATGCACAAAAAAAATTAGCTAAAAACTTGAAGTGTACAAGATTTTGTGACCATTCAAAAAAAGTGTCCCCATTTTAGACACTTTAATGGCTACTGGCAGCAAACCTGTAAAATCTCAAATGCTCTTTAAGGGGGTGTGACTTTTCATGGTTTGATGAAAGATAGGGGGCCAATATAAGGGCCAATTACAAGCACCCATCACACATCATGCGCGCACACCCCCCCGGCCGCCCCGATCGCTGGAACCCCAATATCGCCGGTCAGGTTCTCTGACAATGTTCCGACGATGGTACCCTGACGAAGAAAAATGGGGCACCGACCCTCGGTCCGATTCGATCTTAGACTGGGAATGAACTCTGTATGCCTAAGCCAACCGACGAAATGAGCGGTCTACGCTAGCCAGAGAGACAAGATGCGCAAGCCGTGGATCGATAGGGTGGTAGGTGGGTTTAGGCATATCTTCATATTTCTGCGTGCCAATGCAATTTTTAAGGCTTTCAAAATTCATACAATGGTCCCTTAAGCTTTCACGTGAAGTTTCATGGCAAGACGACTCATTTTTTATTTTTCACGATTTTCAAAACTTTTTACGGTTCAAGACGTGATCCTTGTATTTTTGTTGGTATGCACAAAAAAAATCAGCTAAAAAATCGAAGTGTGCAAGATTTTGTGACCATTTGAAAAAAGTGTCCCTATTTTAGATACTTTAATGGCGACTAGCAGCAAACCTGTAAAATCTCAAATGCTCTTCAAGGAGGTGTGAGTTCTTGAGGTTTGACGAGGGATAGGGGGCCAATATAAGGGCCAAGTACCAGCACCCATCGCACATAATGTGCGCACACCCCCTGGACCCCCCGATCGTCGGAACCCTAATGCCACCTGTTAGGTTCTCCGGCGATGCTCCGACGATGGTGCCCCGATGAAGAAAAATACGGCACCAGCAAATGCCCGAGCCCAACATGTGCTACCGCAAGCCTCGGTCCGGTCTGATCTTAGACTGGGAATGAACTCCGTATGCTTAGACTGGGAATGAACTTCGTATGCCTAAGTCAACCCAGAAAATGAGTGTGCGGGTGCTCAGCAGGCCAGAGGGGCGAGATGCGCAAGCCGAGGATCGGACGGGTCCCCCTCTACGTGCTACCAATCCTGCTGCTGCAACCCTCGGTCCGGTCCAATCTTAGACTAGGAATGAACTCCGTATGCCTAAGCCAACCGACGAAACGAGCGGACGGACAGGCAGGCGGGCACTACACCGGCCAGAGAGACGGTATGCGCAAGCCGTGGATCGATAGGGTGGTAGGTGGGTTTAGTCACATCTTCATATTTTTGCGTACCAATGCCATTTTTATGGCTTGTAAATTCATACAATGGTCCCTTAAGCCTTGACGTGAAGTTTTATGGCAAAACGACTCATTTTTTATTTTTCATGATTTTTGAAACTTTACGGTTCGAGATTTTTTAAAATTTTTTCGAAAGGAGTTTTGGTTCCAAACTTGGTAGACGTGATCATTGTATTTTTGTTGGTATGCACAAAAAAAATCAGCTAAAAACTCGAAGTGTACAAGATTTTGTGACCATTTGAAAAAAAATGTCCCCATTTTAGACACTTTAATGGCTACTGGCAGCAAACCTGAAAAATCTCAAATGCTCTTTAAGGGGGTGTGAGTTCTCGAGGTTTGATGAGGGATAGGGGGCCAATATAAGGGCCAAGTACCAACACCCATCGCACATCATGTGCGCACACCCCCGGCCCCCTCGATCGTCGAAACCTCAATGCCGCAGGTCAGGTTCTCCGACGATGCTCCGACGATGGTGCCCCGATGAAGAAAAATGCAGCACCAGCAAATGCCCGAGCCCAGCATGTGCTACCGTAACCCTCGGTTCGATCTGATCTTAGACTGGGAATGAAGTCCGTATGCCTAAGTCAACCCAGGAAATGAGTGTGCGGGTGCTCAACCGGCCAGAGGGGTGGGATACGCAAGCCGAGGATCGACCGGATCCCCCTCTACGTGCTGTCGATCCTGCTGCTGCAACCCTCAGTCCGGTCCAATCTTAGACTGGGAATGAACTCAGTATGCCTAAGCCAATCGACGAAACGAACGGACGGACGGGCAGGCGGGCATTACATCGGCCAGAGAGACGGCATGCGCAAGCTGTGGATCGATAGGGTGGTACGTGGGTTTAGGCACATCTTCATATTTCTATGTGCCAATGCCATTTTTATGGCTTGTAAATTCATACAATGGTCCCTTAAGCCTTCACATGAAGTTTCATGGCAAGACGACTTGTTTTCTTTTTTTTTCACGATTTGTGAAACTTTTTACGGTTCTGTATTTTTTAAAATTTTTTCGGAAAGAGCTTTGGCCCCAAACTTGGTAGACGTGATCCTTGTATTTTTGTTGGCATGCATAAAAAAAATCAGCTAAAAACTCGAAGTGTACAAGATTTTGTGACCATTTGAAAAAAGTGTCCCCATTTCAGGCACTTTAATGGCTACTGGTAGCAAACCTGTAAAATCTCAAATGCTCTTTAAAGGGGTGTGAGTTCTCGAGGTTTGATGAGGGATAGGGGGCCAATATAAGGGCCAAGTACCAGCACCCATCGCACATCATGTGCGCACAACCCCCCGACCCCCCCGATCGTCGGAACCCCAATGAGAGACAGCATGCGCAAGCCGTGGATCGATAGGGTGGTAGGTGAGTTTAGGCACATCTTCATATTTCTATGTGCCAATGCTATTTTTATGGCTTGTAAATTCATACAATGGTCCCTTAAGCCTTCACGCGAAGTTTCATGGCAAGACGACTCATTTTTTATTTTTCATGATTTTTGAAACTTTACGGTTCAAGATTTTTTTAAATTTTTTCAGAAGGAGTTTTAGCCCCAAACTTGGTGGACGTGATCCTTGTATTTTTGTTGGCATGCACTAAAAAAATCAGCTAAAAACTTGAAGTGTACTAGATTTTGTGACCGTTTGAAAAAAGTATCCCCTTTTCAGACACTTTAATTGCTACTGGCAACAAACTTGTAAAATCTGAAATGCTCTTTAAGGGGGTGTGAGTTCTCGAGGTTTGACGAGGGATAAGGGACAAATTTAAGGGCCAAGTACCAGCACCCATCGCACATCATGTGCGCACACCCCCCGACCCCTCCAATCGTCGGAACCCCAATGCCGCCGGTCAGGTTCTCCGACGATTCTCTGGCGATGGTGCCTCGACGAAGAAAAATGTGGCACCAGCACATGCTCGAGCCCGACATGTGCTTCCCCAACCCTATATCTGCTCTGATCTTAGACTGGAAATGAACTCCGTATGCCTAAGCCAATCGATGAAACGAGCGGGCAGGCGACGGTGCGGGCACTATGCCGTCCAGAGAGACGGGATGCGCAAGCCGTGGATCGATAGGGTGGTAGGTGGGTTTAGACACATCTTCATATTTCTATGTGCCAATGCCATTTTTCTGGCTTGTAAATTAATACAATCGTCCCTTAAGCCTTCACCTGAAGTTTCATGGCAAGACGACTCGTTTTCTATTTTTCACGATTTTCAAAACTTTTTGTGGTCCAGGATTTTTTAAAATTTTTTCGGAAGGATTTTTGGCCCCAAACTTGATAGACGTGATCCTTGTATTTTTTTTGGCATGCACAAAAAAAATCAGCTAAAAACTCGAAGTGTACAAGATTTTGTGACCATTTGAAAAAAGTGTCCCCATTTCAGACACTTTAATGGCTACTGGCAGCAAACCTGTAAAATCTCAAATGCTCTTTAAGGGGGTGTGAGTTCTTGAGGTTTGATGAGGGATAGGGGGCCAATATAAGGGCCAAGTACCAGCACCCATCGCACATCATGTGCGCACACCCCCCGACCCCCCCGATCGTCGGAACCCTAATTCCGCCGGTCAGGTTCTTCGATGATTCTCCGACGATGGTGCCCCGATGAAGAAAAATGCACCACCAGCACATGCTCGAGCCCAGCATGTGCTACCATAACCCTCGGTCCAGTCCGATCTTAGACTGGGAATGAACTCCGTAAGCTTAGACTAGGAATGAACTTCGTATGCCTAAGTCAACCCACGAAACGAGCGGACGGGCGCTCAACCGACCAGAGGGGCGGGATGCGCAAGCCGGCGATCAGTCGGGTCCCCCTTTGTGTGCTGTCGATCTTGCCGCCACAACCCTTGGTCCGGTCTGATCTCAGACTGGGAATGAACTCCGTAAGCCTAAGCCAACCGACGAAACGAGCGGACGGGCTGGCGGGCACTACGTCTGCCAGAGAGATGGGATGCGTAAGCCGTGGATCGATAGGGTGGTAGGTGGGTTTAGGCACATCTTCATATTTATATGTGCTAATGCCATTTTTATGGCTTGTAAATTCATACAATGGGCCCTTAAGCCTTCACGTGAAGTTTCTTGGCAAGACGACTGGTTTTCTATTTTTCACGATTTTTAAAACTTTTTACAGTTCCAGATTTTTGAAAATTTTTTCGATAGGAGTTTTGGCCCCAAACATGGTAGACATGATCCTTCTATTTTTGTTGGCATGCACAAAAAAATTCAGCTAAAAACTCAAAGTGTACAAGATTTTGTGACCTTTTAAAAAAAGTGTCCCCATTTCAGACACTTTAATGGCTACTGGCAGCAAACCTGTAAAATCTGAAATGCTCTTTAAGAGGGTGTGAGTTCTCGAGGTTTGATGAGGGGTAAGGGGCCAATATAAGGGCCATGTTCCAGCAACCATCGCACATCATGTGCGCACACCCCCCGGCCCCCCTCGATCGCCGGAACCCCAATGCCACCAGTCAGGTTCTCTGACGATGCTCCGGCAATGTTGCCCCGACGAAGAAAAATGCGGCACCAGCACATGCCCAAGCCCAGCAGGTGCTGCCGTAACCCTCGGTCTAGTTCGATCTTAGACCGGGAATGAACTCTGTATGTTTAGACTGGGAATGAACTCCGCTTGCCTAAGTCAACCCAAGAAACGAGAGTACGGTGCTCAGTCCATCGGAGGGGTGGGATGAGCAAGCCAGGGATCGGCTGGGTCCCCCTCTGCGTACTGCCAATCCTGCTACTGCAACCTTCGGTCCGGTCTAATATTAGACTTTGAATGAACTCCGTATCCCTAAGCCAACCGACGAAATGAGTGGGCAAGCGGGCGGGCACTACGCCGGCCAGAGAGACGGGATGCGCAAGTCATTGATCGATAAGGTGGTAGGTGGGTTTAGGCACATCTTAATATTTTTGCGTGCCAATGCCATTTTTATGGCTTGTAAATTCATATAATGGGCCCTTAAGCCTTCACGTGAAGTTTCATGGCAAGACGACTGGTTTTCTATTTTTCACGATTTTCAAAACCTTTTACGGTCCGGGATTTTTGAAAATTTGTTCGATAGGAGTTTTGGCCCCAAGCTTGGTAGACGTGATCCTTGTATTTTTGTTGGCGTGCACAAAACAATTCAGCTAAAAACTCAAAGTGTACAAGATTTTGTGACCATTTGAAAAAAGTGTCCCCATTTCAGACACTTTAATGGCTGCTGGCAGCAAACCTGTAAAATCTCAAATGCTCTTTAAGGAGGTGTGAGTTCTCGAGGTTTGATGAGGGATAGGGGGCCAATATAAGGGCCAAGTACCAGCACCCATCGCACATAATGCGCGCACACCCCCCGGCCCCCCGATCGTTGGAACCCCAATGCCACCGGTCAGGTTCTCCGGCGATGCTCCGACGAGGTACCCCGGTGAAGAAAAATGTGGCACCAGCACATGCCTGAGCCTAGCATGTGCTGCCACAACCCTCGGTCCAGTCCAATCTTAGACAGGGAATGAACTCCATATGCCTAAGCCAACCGACGAAACGAGCGGGCGGGCGGGCGGGCACTACGCCGACAGAGAGACGGGATGTGCAACCCGTGGATCGATAGGGTGGTAGGTGGGTTTAGGCACATCTTCATATTTCTGCATGCCAATGCCATTTTTATGGCTTGTAAATTCATACAATGGTCCCCTAAGCCTTCACGTGAAGTTTCATGGCAAGACGACTCGTTTTCTATTTTTTATGATTTTCCCAACTTTTTGTCGTTCGGGATTTTTTAAAATATTTTTTGGAAGAATTTTTGGTGCCAAAATTTGTAGACGTGATCCTTGAATTTTTGTTGGCATGCACAAAAAAATTCAGCTAAAAACTCGAAGTGTACAAGATTTTGTGACCATTTGAAAAAAGTGTCCCCATTTCCAACACTTTAATGACTACCGGCAGCAAACCTGTAAAATCTCAAATGCTCTTTAAGGGGGTGTGAGTTCTCAAGGTTTGATGAGGGATAGCGGGCCAATATAAGGGCCAAGTGCCAGCACCCATCGTACATCATCTGTGCACACCCCCCCGGCCCACCGATCGTCGAAACCCTAATGCAGCCGGTCAGCTTCTCCAACGATGGTGCCCCGGCGAAGAAAAAAGTGGCACCAGCACATGCTCGAGCCCAGCATGTGCTGCCCCAACCCTCGGTCCGGTCTGATCTTAGACTGGGAATGAACTTCGTATGCCTAAGCCAACCGACGAAACGAGCAAGCGGATGGGCGGGTGGGCACTACGCTGACCAGAGAGACAGGATGCGCAAGCCGTGGATCGATAGGGTGGTGGGTGGGTTTAGGCACATCTTCATATTTCTGCATGCCAATGCCAAATTTTTGGCTTGTAAATTAATACAATAGTCCTTTAAGCCTTCACGTGAAGTTTCATGGCAAGACGACTCGTTTTCTATTTTTCATGATTTTTAAAACTTTTTACGGTTCTAGATTTTTTAATATTTTTTTGAAAGGATTTTTGGCCGCAAACTTGCTAGAGGTCATCCTTGTATTTTTGTTGGCATGCACAAAAAAAATCAGCTAAAAACTCGAAGTGTACAAGATTTTGTGACCATTTGAAAAAAGTGTTCCCATTTTAGACACTTTAATGGCTATTGGCAGCAAACCTGTAAAATCTCAAATGCTCTTTAAGGGGGTGTGAGTTCTCGAGGTTTGATGAGGGATAAGGGGCCATATTAGGGCCAAGTACCAGCACCCATGTGCACACACCCCCCTACGGCCCCCGGATCGCTGGAACCCCAATGTCGCCGGTCAGGTTCTCCGGTGATGGTGCCCCGATGAAGAAAAATACGGCACCAGCACATGCCCGAGCCCAGCATGTGCTACCGCAACCCTCGGTCTGATTCGATCTTAGACTGAGAATGAACTCCGTATGACTAAGTGAACCCACAAAACGAGCGTAGGCGCTCAGCCGGCCAGAGGGGCGAGATGCGCAAGCCGGGGATCGACCGAGTCCCCCTCTTCGTGCTGTCAATCTTGATGCTGCAACCCTCGATCTGGTCTAATCTTAGACGGGGAATGAACTTCGTATGCCTAAGCCAACCGACAAAACGAGCGGGCGGGCGGGCGGGCACTACGTCAGCCAAAGGGAGGGGATGCGCAAGCCGTGGATTGATTGGGTGGCAGGTGGGCTTAGGCATATCTTCATATTTCAGTGTGCCAATGCCATTTTTATGGCTTGTAAATTCATACAATGGTCCCTTAAGCCTTCACGTGAAGTTTCATGGCAAGACGACTCGTTTTCTATTTTTCACAATTTTCAAAACTTTTTGCGATTCGTAATTTTTTAAAATTTTTTCGGAAGGAGTTTTGGCCCCAAACTTAGTAGACGTGATCCTTTTATTTTTGTTGGCATGCACAAAAAAATTCAGCTAAAAAATCGAAGTGTACAAGATTTTGTGACCATTTGAAAAAAGTATTCGCATTTCAGACGCTTTAATTTCTACTGTAGCAAACCTGTAAAATCTCAAATGCTCTTTAAGGGGGTGTGAGTTCTCGATGTTTGATGAGGGATAGGGGGCCAATATAAGGGCCAAGTACCAGCACCCATCGCACATCATGTGCGCACAACCCCCCCGGCCCCCCCAATCGTCGGAACCCCAATGCCGTCGGTCAGGTTGTTTGGCGATGCTCCGGCGATGGTGCCCCGACGAAGAAAAATACGGCACCAGCAAATGCCTGAGCCCAGCATGTGCTACCGCAACCATCGGTCCGGTCCGATCTTAGACTGGGAATGAACTCCGTATGCTTAGACTGGGAATGAACTTCGTATGCCTAAGTCAACCCATGAAACTAGCGTATGGGTGCTCAGCTGACCAGAGGGGCGGGATGCACAAGCCGACGATCGGCTGGATCCCCCTCTATGTGCTACTGATCCTTCTACTGCAACCCTTGATCTGAGCTGATCTTAGATTGGGA
The DNA here is from genome assembly GCF_047325235.1 of Durio zibethinus. Taxonomy (NCBI): domain Eukaryota; kingdom Viridiplantae; phylum Streptophyta; class Magnoliopsida; order Malvales; family Malvaceae; genus Durio; species Durio zibethinus. The sequence continues at coordinate 11,125,046 of NC_143183.1, read as the reverse complement.
ATGAACTCCGTATGCCTAAGCCAACCAATGAAACGATCGGGAGGGCAGACAGGCACTATTTCGACTAGAGAGACGGGATGCACAAGCCATGGATCGATAGGGTGGTAGGTGGGTTTAGGCACATCTTCATATTTCTCCATTCCAATGCCATTTTTGTGGCTTGTAAATTCATACAATGGTCCCTTAAGCCTTCACGTGAAGTTTCATGGAAAGACGACTCATTTTCTATTTTTTGACGATTTTTAAAACTTTTTGATGTTCGAGATTTTTTAAAATTTTTTTGGAAGGATTTTTGGCCCCAAAATTCGTAGATGTGATCCTTGCATTTTCGTTGGGATGCACAAAAAAATTCAGCTAAAAACTTGAAGTGTACAAGATTTTGTGACCATTTGAAAAAAGTGTCCCCATTTCAAACACTTTAATGGCTACTGGCAGCAAACCTGTAAAATCTCAAATGCTCTTTAAGGGGGTGTGAGTTCTCGAGGTTTGATGAGGGATAGGGGGCCAATATAAGGGCCAAGTACTAGCACCCATCGCACATCATGCGCGCGCACCCCCCGGCCCCCGTGATCGTCGAAACCCTAATGCCGTCTGTCATGTTCTCCGGCGATGCTCCGACGGTGGTGCCCCGGTGAAGAAAAATGTAGCACCAGCACATGCCCGAGCCCAGCATGTGCTGCCGCAACCCTCGATCCAGCTGATGTTAGACTGGGAATGAATTACGTATGCTTAGACTGGGAATTAACTCCGTATGCCTTAGTCAACACATGAAATGAGCGTACGGTCGCTCAACCGGCCAGAGGGGCGGGATGCGTAAGCCGGGGATCGACTGGGTCCCCCTCTACATGCTGTCAATTTTCCTGCTACAACCCTCAGTCCGGTCCGATCTTAGACTGGGAATGAACTCCGTATGCCTAAGCCAACTGACGAAACGAGCGGGAGGGCGGACGGGCACTACATCGGCCAGAGAGACGGGATGCGCAAGCCGTGGATCGATAGGGTGGTAGGTGGGTTTAGGCACATCTTCATATTTTTGCATGCCAATGCCATTTTTATGCTTGTAAGTTCATACAATGGTCCCTTAAGCCTTCACGTGAAGTTTCATGGCAAGACGACTCGTTTTCTATTTTTCACGATTTTCAAAACTTTTTACAGTTCAAGATTTTTGAAAGTTTTTTTGGAAGGATTTTTGGCATCAAACTTGGTAGACATGATCCTTGTATTTTTGTTGGCATGCACAAAAAAATGCAGCTAAAAACTCAAAGTGTACAAGATTTTGTGACCATTTGAAAACAGTGTCCCCATTTCAAACACTTTAATGGCTACTGGTAGCAAACCTATAAAATCTCAATTGCTCTTTAAGGGGGTGTGAGTTCTTGAGGTTTGATGAGATATAGGGGGCCAATACAAGGGCCAAGTACCAGCACCCATCGCACATTATGTGCGCACACCCCCCCGGCCCCCCCGATCGTCGAAACCCCAATGCCGTCGGTCAGGCTCTTCGGCGATGCTCCGACGATGGTGCCCTGGTAAAGAAAAATACGACACCAGTAGATGCCTGAGCCCAGCATGTGTTGCCGTAACACTCGCTCTGATCCGATCTTAGACTGGGAATGAACTCCGTATGCTTAGACTGGGAATGAACTTCGTATGCCAAAGTCAACCCACGAAATAAGCATGCGGACGCTCAGTCGGCGGAGGGGCCGGATGCATAAGCCGAGGATCAGGCGGGTCCCCCTCTGCGTGCTGCCGATCCTGCTATCGTAACCCTCGGTCTGGTCTGATCTTTGAATCGAATGAACTTCATATGCCTAAGCAACCGACAAAACAAGTGGGCGGGTGGGCGGGCGGGCACTACGACAGCCAGAGAGACAGGATGCGCAAGTCGTGGATCGATAAGGTTGTAGGTGGGTTTAGGCACATATTCATATTTCTGCATGCCAATGCCATTTTTATGGCTTGTAAATTCATACAATGGTCCCTTAAGCCTTCACATGAAGTTTCATGGCAAGACGACTCGTTTTTTATTTTTCACGATCTTCAAAACTTTTTACGGTTCGGGATTTTGTAAAATTTTTTCGGAAGGATTTTTTGCCCCAAACCTGTTAGACATGATCCTTGTATTATTGTTGGCATGCACAAAAAAATTCAGCTAAAAACTCGAAGTGCACAAGATTTTGTGACCATTTGAAAAAAGTGTCCCCATTTCAGACACTTTAATAGTTACTGGTAGCAAACCTGTAAAATCTCAAATGCTCTTTAAGGGGGTGTGAGTTCTCGTGCTTTGATGAAGGATAGGGGGCCAATATAAGGGCCAAGTACCAGCACCCATCACACATCATGCACGCGCACCCCCCGCCCCTCGATCGTCGGAACCCCAATGCCGTAGGTCCGGTTCTCCGGCAATGCTCCGACGGTGGTGCCCTGGTGAAGAAAAATACGGCACCAGCACATGCTCGAGCTCAGCATGCGCTGCCGTAACCATCGGTCTGGTCGATCTTAGACTGGGAATGAACTACGTATGCTTAGACTGGGAATGAACTCCGTATGCCTAAGCCAACCGACGAAACGAGCGGGCGAGCGCTACGCCGGCCAGAGAGGCGGGATGCGCAAGCCGTGGATCGATAGGGTGGTAGGTGGGTTTCGGCACATCTTCATATTTCTGTGTGCCAATGCCATTTTTGTGGCTTGTAAATTCATACAATGGTCCCTTAAGCCTTCACGTGAAGTTTCATGGCAAGACGACTCATTTTCTATTTTTTACAATTTTTGAAATTTTTTACAGTTTTGGATTTTTTAAAATTTTTTCGGAAGGTGTTTTGGCCCCAAACTTGGTAGACGTGATCCTTGTATTTTTTTTGGCATGCATAAAAAAATGCAGCTACAAACTCGAAGTGCACAAGATTTTGTGACCATTTGAAAAAAGTGTCCCCATTTCAGACACTTTAATGGCTACTGGCAGCAAACCTGTAAAATCTCAAATGCTCTTTAAGGGGGTGTAAGTTCTTGAGGTTTGATGAGGGATAGGGGGCCAATATAAGGGCCAAGCACCAGCACCCATCGCACATCATGCGCGCGCACCCCCCGCCCCCCGATCGTTGGAACCCCAATGCCGTAGGTCAGGTTCTCCGACGATGCTCCGACGGTGGTGCCCTGGTGAAGAAAAATGCGGCACCAGCACATGCCCAAGCCCAGCATGTGCTGCCACAACCATCGATCCGCCCGATCTTAGACTGGGAATGAATTACGTATGCTTAGAATGGGAATGAACTAAGTATGCCTAAGCCAACCGAGGAAACGAGCGGGCGGCGCTACGCCGGCCAGAGAGGCGGGATGTGCAAGCCGTGGATTGATAGGGTGGTAGGTGGGTTTCAGCACATCTTCATATTTATGTGTGCCAATGCCATTTTTGTGGCTTGTAAATTCATACAATGGTCCCTTAAGCCTTCACGTGAAGTTTCATGGCAAGACGACTCATTTTCTATTTTCTACGATTTTTGAAAATTTTTACAGTTTGGGATTTTTTAAAATTTTTTTGGAAGGTGTTTTGGCCCCAAACTTGGTAGACGTGATCCTTGTATTTTTGTTGGCATGCAAAAAAAAAAATGCAGCTACAAACTCGAAGTGCACAAGATTTTGTGACCATTTGAAAAAAGTGTCCCCATTTCAGACACTTTAATGGCTACTGGCAGCAAACCTGTAAAATCTCAAATGCTCTTTAAGGGGGTGTAAGTTCTTGAGGTTTGATGAAGGATACGGAGCCAATATAAGGGCCAAGTTCCAGCACCCATCGCATATCATGTGCGCACACCCCCCTGACCCCCCCGATCACCAGAACCCCAATGCTGCTGGTCAGGTTCTCCGACGATGCTCCGACGATGGTGCCCCGACGAAGAAAAATGTGGCACCAGCACATGCTCGAGCCCAGCTTGTGCTACCGCAACCCTCGGTCCGGTTCGATCTTAGTCTGGGAATGAACTCCGTATGCTTGGACTGGGAATGAACTCCGTATGCCTAAGTCAACCCATGAAACGAGCGTGCGGGCGCTCAGCCAGCCAGAGGGGCAAGATGCACAAGCCGGGGATCAACTGGGTCCCCTTCTGGGTGCTGTTGATCTTGCTGCCGTAACCCTCGGTCCGGTCCGATCTTAGACTGGGAATGAACTCCATATGCTTAAGCCAACCAACGAAACAAGCGGGCCGCGGGCAGGCACTACGTCAGCCAGAGACACGGGATGCGCAAGCCGTGGATCAATAGGGTGGCAGGTGGGTTTAGGCACATCTTCATATTTCTGCATGCCAATGCCATTTTTATGGCTTCTAAATTCATACAATGGTCCCTTAAGCCTTCACGTGAAGTTTCATGGCAAGACGACTCATTTTCTATTTTTCACGATTTTCAAAACTTGTTGCGGTTCAGGATTTTGTAAAATTCTTTTGGAAGGAGTTTTGGCCCCAAACTTGGTAAACGTGATCCTTGTATTTTTGTTGGCATGCACAAGAAAATTCAGCTAAAAACTCGAAGTGTACAAGATTTTGTTACCATTTGAAAAAAGTGTCACCATTTCAGACACTTTAATTGCTACTGGCAGCAAACCTGTAAAATCTCAAATGCTCTTTAGGGAGGTGTGAGTTCTCGAGGTTTTATGAGGGATAGGGGACCAATATAAGGGCCAAGTACCAGCACCCATCACACATCATGTGCGCACACCCCCTAGCCCTCCCGATCGTGGAACCCTATTACCGCTGGTCAGGTTCTCCGACGATGGTGCCCCGACAAAGAAAAATGCGGCACCAGCACATATAGCCGAGCCTAGCATGTGCTGTCGGAACCCTCGGTCCAGTTTGATCTTAGACTGGGAATGAACTCCGTATGCCTAAGTCAACCCACGAAACGAGAGTGCGGGCGCTCAGCCGGCCAGAGGGGTGAAATACGTAAGTCGGGGATCGACCGTGTCCCCCTCTGCGTGCTGCCGATCCTGCTACCGCAACCCTCGGTCTGATCTGATTTTAGACTGGGAATGAACTCTGTATGCCTAAGCCAACCGACGAATTGAGCGGGCGGGCGGGCAAGCGGGTGTAGACACCCAATTGGGTCCTGGCCCAAATCAATTGGGCCTGACCCAAATGGGTAAGCCCAATGCAATTTTTATTTTGTATTATTATTTTTTTTCTTTTTTTTTTCTTTTGTATTTTATTATTTATTATTATTATTATTATTATGTATTAATATATGTATATCTTTATTTATTTATTTATTTATTTTTTCTGTTAATATTCCTATGTATTTTATTTAGTTATATATTTATTATTATATTATAATTTATTTATTATTATTATTATTATTATTTTATATTTTATTTATTTTTGTATTTTTATTTATCTAATTATATGTCTGTTATTTTTTTTTATTTATCCTATAATATATCTTGTTTTTTATTTATCTGTTCTAATTATCTATTATTTTTTTTTATATTTATTTGATTTTTATTTTGGAAGGTTGAGATTGAAGCTGAAGAATCCTACTAGGAATGGGGATTCAATCAGAAGAGTCCAGATTGGATTCAAAGATTGAATCCCCGTCCAAAGAGGAATTGGGATTGATCAGAAGCTCCTGATCAATCCCTATATAAAGGACCCCTGGAACAGATGCTAAACACACAGAAAACAGTGAGCAAAGCTACTGATTTGAGAGAAAATGAGGCGTATAGGAAGCTAAGAAAAGTTTAGGAGTGTTCTAGGAGCTAGTAGAAATTTTTTAGAATTTTTGGCGATTTTTTTTTTCTGAGAATTTTTGGAAATTTCAGATTTCGATGAATTTTTCGGTGAAGTTTGAATTTTTCGGCGAAAATTTCGGCCAACCTTGAAGTTTCTGGTGACCAGCCCAGATTCCAACGAAGAATCCCAGAAACCGGTGATCTTCCGACGAACTTTCGATGAACTTTCGACAAAATTTCCAGATTCCGGTGACATTTTCCAAAATTCGACGAAAATTCCACCGGTGTTCTTCAGCCTTTGTAGAGAGAAAGGAGAGGAAAAAGGAAGAAGAGAGAGAGAGGGGAGGAGCGTTCTATCGAAAAATAAAGGGAAGTGCCTTTTATACCCTCTCAAAACGACATCGTTTTGGCCTTAAGTAACCTAGAGGATCCGTGCGTTTTACCGAGATCCGACCCGAGCGTCGACCCGTTTCCTGACCCACGCGTGCCGCCCCCCTCCGAGCCAAGCCGAACCGAGCTTTCGAGCCGCTCCCCCGAGCCATTTTCTCTTCCTTGAGCCGAGCCGATAGCCGAGCCGCTCCAGGTTTTTTTTTTTTTTGGAATTTTTTTTATTTATTCTATTTATTAGATTAGATTTATTTAATATTTTTTATCTTTATCTTATTTTTATTTTTTTTTTACTTTTTTTTATTTTTTATCTTTATTTATTTTCACTTTTATTTTGTTCTATTTTCTTTAAATAAAAATAAAAAAATATATTTTTGGGGAAAAGTTGAAAGTATCAATTTTCCTTAAAAATCCATTTTAAAAAAAAAAAGGTTTTTTGGGGAAAAGTTGAAAGTATCAATTTTCCCTACACAAGAACAATCATTCTTTCCTTTCTTTTTATTTTGATTTTGATTTTGATTTTTCTTTAAATAATCCGACGACGGAGCCTCTGCAAGTAAAAACAGTAGTTTTTCTTGTATACTCCTGAGGTGAGAGAATTTTCTCAATTTTTGCTAAAGGTATTAGAGTCAATTGAGAATAATTTTCAACAATTAATTACTTGGTAAAATTTTAAGGCTTATTGGATAACACAAATTTAAGCTGGTACCATCTTTTGATGGGCGTTATGAGGGTGCTATAACCTTCCTCACACGTAATCGAACTCCCGAACCCTGTTCTGGTTAGCAGACCTGAACCTATTCTTTTAGGGACCCTTAAGCTTAGGTGTTCCCTGGAAGGACAGATTCTTTAGGTGGCCAATCGTACCTAGATAAAAAAGATTAGTGGCGACTCCTTAAAGTCAATGTCTAGCGATAGATCTCTGGATCTAAACGTTATGACAGCTTGGCGACTCCACTGGGGACCTTAAGAGTCAAGCCAGCAAATAATTTGTGTTATCCAAAAGCCTAATAAAATTGAACCCTTCTGTATATATGTGTTATTATTCATTCATGTTTATTTGCTTTGTTAATTATGTCATTCATGTGCATGTGCATAACATGAGCTCTACACCCGAGCTCCATCCTTCTATGAGGGAGTAAAGTACCTATTGCTTTCGTGAGGTCTAATGCCTCCGCAGTTGCTAGCGAAATACTCCCACTCAAATTGAACCTTTTTCGCTTATAGCCTGTAATGGGTGAGGATTAGGGTGCCTTACTAGTCTGTGATGGACAAAGATGTAAGGAATAATTTGAGGACCTTTAGACTTTGACTTTAAAACCGCATATAGTGAACCTTAAGAATGCCTAAACCTAGGATAGAGCCCTTTCTACCTAATGATAGATATACCCTGAAATTATGACATAAAAGGGTGTTTATCTAATCATTTTGATTGTTTAACTTTACGCATCATTTTCATTATCATATGGAACATTATGCATCAGCATCACTTCAATTTCATCCATGGGACTAACTATGTTGTTTGTTTGATTGTATGCATCTGCATTATTTTCATGATCATATTTTAACACAATCATTTGCATCCATGTCATATTAGATTTCATTCAAAAAAATGTACATTTCATTCGTGCATCAAAGTATCATACATAAAAGCATAGCATAACATTTCTAATCATGAGTATGGTACTCAAGGTTCCTAGGATAGCTCCATCTAGTGAAAACCCTGCTCATCCATACAACACAAGATCCAGAGCAAGGCAAATGGAAGAAGAAAGTTCTCATAGATTTGAAAAGCTAGAAAAAGCTCAGGAGAAGATTGAAAGTGAGCTAAACAAGATTCTGGAGGCCCTTAATAACATGAATAAAGGAAAAGGAGTTGAAGGAAGTACAAGCCAGCAAGAAGTGGCTGACCCTTTGTACCCTCCAAGTTTTGGCCCACCTCAAGCCCAGGTTGCCCAAGAGGTCCCACCACAACATTTTGCATATCCAACATGTCCTGGAATGCCATCAGCTTTCAACCCAGGGTAGTATAATAGCTATATAAATCTTGTCTTCACTGAAAAGGCAATAGAACCAATTCTTGATCTAGATGATGTAAAAGAGAAGGACAAGGAAAAGATAAGGGTGGAAGCTGAGGAAAGCTCCAAAATTAGCATGCTAGAGCAGAGGCTACGGGCTGTAGAAGGATTTAGCTTTTATGGGTCAGTTGATGCTGCTGGGCTTGCCTAGTTCCTGATGTGGTTATCCCTCATAAGTTCAAAGTACCAAATTTTGAAAAATATGACGGTACAAAATGCCCCAAAACCCACATCACCATGTATTGCAGGAAGATGGCAACTCATGCTCATGATGAAAAACTCTTGATGCATATTTTCCAAGATAGCCTTACTGGCTCTGCGGCCAGGTGGTATGTTCAGTTGGATAGGACCCACATTTGCTCTTGGAGCGATATGGCTCATGACTTCATCAGTCAATATCGACACATTATCGATTTGGCTCCTGATCGTTTATCTTTACAGAATCTAGAGAAAAAGGCAAATGAGTCTTTTAAAGAATACGCCCAGAGATGGAGAGATATAGCTTCACAGGTACAACCTCTACTGACAGAAAAAGAGACCACAGTGCTGTTTGTCAGTACTTTGAAACCTCCTTATTATGAAAAAATGATAGGGAATACAACAAAGAATTTTACTGATATGGTGATTTCTAGAGAAATTATTGAAAGTGCCATAAAAAATGGTAAGTTGAAAGGAGGAGAAACCAAGAAGGCATTAGAAAAGAAAGAAACTGAAGTTCAAGCTGTGAGCTTTGATAGACAACAATTCAGGGGTTATCAACCCTATCCATCCCAAGGTTACTCTCTATACTATCCTGCTGTGAATAATGTCTCATCCTACCCATACCAGTTGGCTCTACAACCACCTTATTCATCCACATATCGATCAATTTATAGCCCTTAAGATCTCACATACAGCCTCAACATTCAAGCTCCTGCAAGAACCCAAATTCGCCCTATTAACCCAGTAAGTGGTTCATGAGAACAACGAACTACTCAAGAAAAACCTGTATTTGATCCAATTCCTATGACTTATACAGAGTTATATCGAGAATTCTATAATAGCCATTTGATTGCCCCCAGCCATGTGGAGCCGCTTAAACCACCCTACCCAAAGTGGTATGATCCTACAGCCCACTGCGACTATCACTGTGGAATTACTGCCCATTCTACTGAAAATTACACTGCTTTAAAGTATAAGGTGCAACGGTTGATCAATGATGGAATGGTAAGTTTTGATCAAGGGAAAGCAACAACACCTAATGTTAGCGTTCTAAGTGAAAGTCAAGAACAAAAAAGGTCCAGAGAGTCACAATGAATTGAGGGGCAAGATGTCTTCACCTGATCATATAGGGGGCTAATTTTTAATGGAGATAAGGCTGGTTGAAGGTTTTTTTATCATTTTAAGATTTCTTTTCAAGTAATGTTAGATTTCTTTTTTGCAAAATGACTTCACTTGTTATCATCTTAATAAGGGCAAGTTAATGCATTTCATTACATTTTCTCTTTCACTCGACCATTATTCCATGCCCTGTTACCTTTCATAACTTCATATTCCCATTCTCAAATTTTGGATGATGAATATTTGGACAACTATAACAGTAATTTTGGGATTTAATTTTTGAGAACTCATCCATATTAGTATGAAAAGATGATTTGAGCAGAAAGTAAGCTGTTACCGGAGGTGAAATAGATATGTCTTGAAGATGTGCAATCTTTTATACAGATTCATGAGCTTTGATGATGTTCAAGAAAGGTATTCATAATTGAGATGAAAAATGGCCATCTTTCTTTTACCATTTGAAAAACCATTTATTGCTACCCTTTTAAGCTTGTTCTGATTTCTTTTTTTTTGAACCCTAACCAAGGATCACCCTCCACACTGGGGGGGCAATTTTTGAAAAAAAAATTTTTTTTTTCACAAAAGGTCTCAAAAATGAAAAAAAAGAAAAGAAAAAGAAAAAATAAATGCCACACATGACTTGGGGCAAAGTAATGAGAATCCTTTGTCTGAGGAAAGAAAAAGCAGTGAAATGATGGGGGGCAAAATGCCAAGTTGTATCAAATGATCCTTTGGTTTTGAACCTTTTTAATACATGTTTTGAGCCTATTATATCCATTTTTTTTATGACCCTTCACCTTGGCCTACATTACAAACTTGAAAAGTCCATTTGGATTAAATGTGAATACTCAACTTGAATGATCATATGTTGAGCAAAAGACATGCTCATGATGAAGCAATGGAATCTTGCTACATGAAAGATATCAACAATGAATGATGAAAAAAAAAAAAAAAAAAGAAAAAAGAAAAAAAAGAAATGAGAAAATGAAAAAAGAGATTCAAATTGAAAACCTGAAAGGTTGATAGAAAAAGATCCAGGTCAAATGGCTCACATGAATGGAAGATCAAAGACATCTGAAGATCCCTCAAAGACTGGGGCAAAGTTTGCCAAGCTCAAGTTGACTTCAACAGTAAATGGAATGAGTTTTTGAAAAAGAATCCTAGATTAATGTTGAGAATTGTCTGAATATTCATCATTCGGACATACCATCCATCTTAATGACATCCAATTTATTTCCTTTCCCATTTATTTTGTACCAAAATAGATATTTATTGATTATCTTTACCATAATTCACCTTGTGTTCTCTCATTGTTACACCCCTAGAATGAATTAAGAAAATGCTTGATTGCATTGTATTTGTCAAGATTTGAAATGATAATAAAGGAATGAATATGTGCTTAAAAGAGTCTTGCATTCATTTGAAAAGAAATTTAAGATGATGATGGTGACAAAATAAAGAAATGGTAGGGACCTAAAAGAGATGATTTGAAAAGATATATGATGTGATCAAATGAAGAATATAATGGGGCAAATCTTGAAAAGTGATGAGTACAAAGATGAATTGGTCGATATGACTTGCAAGTTATGATTGAACAATCAGTGGACAAAGTTTGTTTTGGAATGGTTAATGCTGAGACACCGTGAACGCCAAACCCAGTGATGGTGGATGAAACTTGTTTTGAAAGTGCTGAGAAATTCATTGAATAATGGTCAAGTGATGATCGATTGATGAAGCTTATTCCAAAGTATTGAAACTGAACAAGGAAGAATGTGAGTGGAAAAGACAATTAAGAGCTACACTGGCTCGATCTTAGAAGAGCAGTGTAATTAGATCCTTGAAGAATCAAAGGGCTTGACACCCAAGAAAGAAAAAAAAGAAAAGCTTGAGAAACTTGAGTACCATACATTGAATAGGAATTATTTGGCTAACATTTGCATAGCATGCATTGAAATTCATATGCATTTGCATAGCATACACTACTTTCAGGAAAGTAGAGTGTATAAATTAAAGAAGCAAGGGTGTTCCAACATCCTACATGGAGAAGACAGATATAAAGATATTTTGCAAAATTGAAAAAGAAAGAGCTTGTCAGGTAAGTCCCTAATCCTTAAAATAGGATGTCTTCTGGTATCAGGGTTGATTTATAAGACCTTTGGGCATAATCTCCTGAAATTCCTTCAAACACAACTTTCAAACTCCTTTGGACATGATTGTCAAGGAGCAATTTACTTTCCAAAGTCGTGGTGCCTCTGTTTAGAGGAGCAATTTATTTTTCCAAAGTCGTGGTGCCTCTGTTTAGACACCAAATTCACAGAAAATTTGCAAAGAGGGGAAGCTGTAGACACTAAATTGGGTCCTGGCCCAGATCAATTGGGCCAGACCCAAATGGGTAAGCCTAATGCAATTTTTACTTTGTATTATTTTTTTTTCTTTTCTTTTGTATTTTATGTATTTTATTATTTATTATTATGTATTAATATATGTATATCTTTATTTATTTATTTATTTATTCTTTTTTTTTCTGTTAATATTCCTATGTATTTTATTTAGTTATATATTTATTATTATATTATAATTTATTTATTATTATTATTATTATTTTATATTTTATTTATTTTTGTATTTTTATTTATCTAATTATATATCTGTTATTTTTTTTTATTTATCCTATAATATGTCTTTTTTTTATTTATCTGTTCTAATTATCTATTATTATTTTTTTTATATTTATTTGATTTTTATTTTGGAAGGTTGAGATTGAAGATGAAGAATCCTACTGGAAATGGGGATTCAATCAGAAGAGTCCAGATTGGATTCAAAGATTGAATCCCCGTCCAAAGAGGAATTGGGATTGATCAGAAACTCCTGATCAATCTCTATATAAAGGACCCCAGGAACAGATGCTAAACACACAAAAAAACAATGAGCAAAGCTACTGATTTGATAGAAAAAGAGGCGTATAGGAAGCTAAGAAAAGTTTAGGAGTGTTCTGGGAGCTAGCAGAAATTTTTTAGAATTTTTGGCGATTTTTTTTTCTGGAAATTCCAGATTCCGGTGAATTTTTCGATGAAGTTTGAATTTTTCGACGAAAATTTCGGCCAATCTTGAAGTTTTCGGTGATCAGCCTAGATTTCGACGAAGAATCCCAGAAATCGGTGATATTCCGTCGAACTTTCGGTGTACTTTCGATGAAATTTCCAGATTCCGGTGACATTTTCCAGAATCCGACGAAAATTCCACCGGTGTTCTTCAGCCTTTTTAGAGAGAAGGGAGAGGAAAAAGGAAGAAGAGAGAGAGAGGGGAGGAGCGTTCTGTCGAAAAACAGAGGGAAGTGCCTTTTATACCCTCTCAAAACGACATCGTTTTGGCCTTAAGTAACCTAGAGAATCCGCGAATTTTATCGAGATCTTACCCGAACCGAGCGTCGACCCGTTTCCTGACCCGCGCGTGTCGCCCCCCCTCCGAGCCAAGCCGAGCCGAGCTTCCGAGTCGTTTTCTCTTCCTTGAGCCGAGCCGATAGCCGAGCCGCTCCAGGTTTTTTTTTTTTCTTTTTAAAATTTTTTTTATTTATTCTATTTATTAGATTAGATTTATTTAATATTTTTTATCTTTATCTTATTTTTATTTTTTTTTTACTTTTCTTTATTTTTTATCTTTATTTATTTTCACTTTTATTTTGTTCTATTTTCTTTAAATAAAAATAAAAAAAATATTTTTGGGGAAAAGTTGAAAGTATCAATTTTCCTTAAAAATAAATTTTCAAAAAAAAAAGGTTTTTTAGGGAAAAGTTGAAAGTATCAATTTTCCTTGAAAATTAAAATTTCAAAAAAAATATTTTTGAGGAAAAGTTGAAAGTATCAATTTTCCTTAAAAATAAATTTCCAAAAAAATATTTTTGGGGAAAAGTTGAAAGTATCAATTTTCCCTACACAAGAACAATCATTCTTTCCTTCCTTTCTATTTTGATTTTGATTTTGATTTTGATTTTTCTTTAAATAATCCGACGACGGAGCCTTTGCAAGTAAAAACAGTAGTTTTTCTTGTATACTCCTGAGGTGAAAGAATTTTCTCAATTTTCTGCTAAAAGTATTAGAGTCAATTGAGAATAATTTTCAACAATTAATTACTTGGTAAAATTTTAAGGCTTATTGGATAACACAAATTTAAGCTGGTACCATCTTTTGATGGGCGTTGTGAGGGTGCTATAACCTTCCTCACACGTAATCGAACTCCCGAACCCTGTTCTGGTTAGCAGACCTGAACCTAATCTTTTAGGGACCCTTAAGCTTAGGTGTTCCCTGAAAGGATAGATTCTTTAGGTGGCCAATCACACCTAGATAAAAAAGATTGGTGGTGACTCCCTAAAGTCAATGTCTAGCGATAGATCTCTGGATCTAAACGTTATGACAGCGGGCACTACGTCGGCCAGAGAGACGGGATGCGCAAGCCGTGGATCGATAGGGTGGTAGGTGGGTTTAGGCACATCTTCATATTTGTGTGTGCCAATGCCATTTTTATGGCTTGCAAATTCATACAATGGTCCCTTAAGCCTTCACGTGAAGCTTCATGGCAAGACTACTCGTTTTCTATTTTTCACGATTTTTAAAACTTTTTATGGTTCGGGATTTTTTAAAATTTTTTCGGAAGGAGTTTTGGCCCCAAACTTGGTAGACATAATCCTTGTATTCTTGTTGGCATGCACAAAAAAATTCAGCTAAAAACGTGAAGTGTACAAGATTTTGTGACCATTTCAAAAAAGTGTCCCCATTTCAGACACTTTAACGGCTACTGGCAGCAAACCTGTAAAATCTCAAATGCTCTTTAAGGGGGTGTGAGTTCTCAAGGTTTGACGAGGGATAGGGAGCCAATATAAGGGCCAAGTACCAGCACCCATCGCATATCATGTGCGCACACCCCCTGACCCCCTATCACCGGAACCCCAATGCTGCCGGTCAGGTTCTCCGGCGATGCTTAGACGATGGTGCCCCGATGAAGAAAAATGTGGCACTAGCACATCTCGAGCCCAGCATGTGCTGCCGCAACCCCTGGTCTGGTTCGATCTTGGATTGGGAATGAACTCTATATGCTTAGACTGGGAATGAACTCCGTATGCCTAAGTCAACCCATGAAACGAGCGTGCGGGCACTCAGCCGGCCAGAGGGGTAAGATGCGCAAGTCGGGGATCAGTTGGGTCCCCCTCTGTGTTCTATCGATCTTGCTACCGCAACCCTTGGTCCGGTCCGATCTTAGACTGGGAATGAACTCCGTATGCCTAAGCCAACCGACGAAACGAGCAGGCGGGCGGGCGGGCACTACATAAGCCAGAGACACGAGATGCGCAAGCCGTGGATCAATAGGGTGGCAGGTGGGTTTAGGCACATCTTTATATTTCTGTGTGCCAATGCCATTTTTATGGCTTCTAAATTCATACAATGGTCCCTTAAGCCTTCACGTGAAGTTCATGACAAGACGACTCGTTTTCTAATTTTCACGATTTTCAAAACTTTTTGCGGTTCAAGATTTTTTAAAATTTTTTGGGAAGGATTTTTGGCCCCAAACTTGGTAGACGTGATCTTTGTATTTTTGTTGGCATGCATAAAAAAATTCAGCTAAAAAATCGAAGTGTACAAGATTTTGTGACCATTTGAAAATAGTGTCACCGTTTCAGACACTTTAATGGCTACTGGCAGCAAACCTGTAAAATCTCAAATGCTCTTTAGGGGGTTGTGAGTTCTCGAGGTTTTATGAGGGATAGGGGGCCAACATAAGGGCCAAGTACCAGCACCCATCACACATCACACATCATGTGCGCACACCCCCCTGGCCCCCCCGATCGTAGAACCCTATTACCGTCGATCAGGTTCTCCAACGATGCTCCGACGATGGTGCCCCGGCAAAGAAAAATGTGGCACCAGCACATATAGCCGAGCCTAGCATGTGTTTTCGCAACCCTCGGTCCATTTTGATCTTAGACTGGGAATGAACTCCGTATGCCTAAGCCAACCGATGAAATGAGCAGGCGGGCAGGCAAGCGGGCACTACGCCAGCCAGAGAGACGGGATGCGTAAGCCGTGGATCGATAGAGTGGTAGGTGGGTTTAGGCACATCTTCATATTTGTGTGCGCCAATGCCATTTTTATGGCTTGTAAATTCATAAAATGGTCTGTTAAGCCTTCACGTGAAGTTTCATGGCAAGACAACTCGTTTTCTCTTTTTCATGATTTTTGAAACTTTTTTCGGTTCGGGATTTTTTAAAATTCTTTCAGAAGGAGTTTTGGCCCCAAACTTGGTAGTCATAATCCTTGTTTTTTTTTTGGCATGCAAAAAAAAAATTCAGCTAAAAAATCGAAGTGTACAAGATTTTCTGACCATTTGAAAAAAGTGTCCCCATTTCAGACACTTTAATGGGTACTGGCAGCAAACCTGTAAAATCTCAAATGCTCTTTAAGGGGGTGTGAGTTATCAAGGTTTGAGGAGGGATAGGGAGCCAATATAAGGGCCAAGTACCAGCACCCATCGCATATCATGTGCGCACACCCCCTGACCCCCCCGATCACAGGAACCCCAATGCTGCCGGTCAGGTTCTCCGGTGATGCTCCGGCGATGGTGCCCCGACGAAGAAAAATGTGGCAACAGCACATGCTTGAGCCCAGCATGTGCTGTCGCAACCCTCGGTCCGGTTCGATCTTAGACTGGGAATGAACTCTGTATGCCTAAGTCAACCCATGAAACGATCGTGCGGGCACTCAGCCGGCCAGAGGGGTAAGATGCGCAAGCCGGGGATCGGTTGGGTCCCCTTCTGTGTGCTGTCGATCATGCTGCCCCAACCTTTGGTTCGGTCCGATCTTAGACTGGAAATGAACTCCGTATGCTTAAGCCAACCGACGAAACGAGCGGGCGGGCGGGCGGGCACTACGTCAGCCAGAGACACGGGATGTGCAAGCCGTGGATTAATAGGGTGGCAGGTGGGTTTAGGCACATTTTCATATTTCTGTGTGCCAATGCCTTTTTTATGGCTTCTAAATTCATACAATGGTCCCTTAAGCCTTCACGTGAAGTTTCATGGCAAGACGACTCGTTTTCTATTTTTCACGATTTTTAAAACGTTTTACGATTCAGGATTTTTTAAAATTGTTTTGGAAGGATTTTTGGCCCCAAACTTGGTAGACGTGATCCTTGTATTTTTGTTGGCATGCACAAAAAAATTCAGCTAAAAACTAGAAGTGTACAAGATTTTGTGACCATTTGAAAAAAGTGTCACAATTTCAGACACTTTAATGGCTACTGGCAGCAAACCTGTAAAATCTCAAATGCTCTTTAGGGGGGTGTGAGTTCTTGAGGTTTTATGAGGGATAGGGGGCCAATATAAGGGCCAAGTACCAGCACCCATCACACATCATGTGCGCACACCCCCTGGCCCCCCCGATCGTGGAACCCTATTACCGCCAGTCAGGTTCTCCGACGATGCTCCGATGATGGTGCCCCGGCAAAGAAAAATGCGGCACCAGCACATATAGTCGAGCCTAGCATGTGTTGTCCCAACCCTTGGTCCAATTTGATCTTAGACTGGGAATGAACTCCGTATGCCTAAGTCAACCCACGGAACGAGCGTGCGGGCGCTCAGTCGGCCAGAGGGCAGGATACGTAAGCCGGGGATCGATCGGGTCCCCCTCTGCGTGTTGCCGATCCTGCTACAGCAACCCTCAGTCCGGTCCAATCTTAGACTGGGAGTGAACTCCATATGCCTAAGCCAACTGACGAAATGAGTGGGCGGGCGGGCAAGCGGGTACTACGTCGGCCAGAGAGACGGGATGAGCAAGCCGTGGATCGATAGGGTGGTAGGTGGGTTTAGGCACATCTTCATATTTCTGTGTGCCAATGCCATTTTTATGGCTTGTAAATTCATACAATGGTCCCTTAAGCCTTCACGTGAAGTTTCATGGCAAGACAACTCGTTTTTTATTTTTCATGATTTTTGAAACTTTTTTCGGTTCGAGATTTTTTAAAATTTTTTTAGAAGGAATTTTGGCCCCAAACTTGGTAGACGTAATCCTTGTATTTTTTTTGGCATGCACAAAAATATTTAGCTAAAAACTCGAAGTGCACAAGATTTTGTGACCATTTGAAAAAAGTGTCCCTATTTCAGACACTTTAACGGCTACTGGCAGCAAACCTGTAAAATCTCAAATGCTCTTTAAGGGGGTGTGAGTTCTTGAGGTTTGATGAGGGATAGGGGGCCAACATAAGGGCCAAGTACCAGCACCCATCGCATATCATGTGCGGACACCCCCCCGGCCCCTCGATCATTGGAACCCCAATACTGTCGGTCAGGTTCTCCGGTGATGCTCCGGCGATGGTGCCCCGACGAAGAAAAATGTGGCACTAGCACATGTCCGAGCCCAGCATGTGCTGTCGTAACCCTTGGTCCAGTCCGATCTTAGACTGGGAATGAACTCCATATGCTTAAACTGGGAATTAACTCCGTATGCCTAAGTCAACCCACAAAACGAGCGTGCGGGCGCTCAACCAGCCAGAGGGGCGGGATGCTCAAGCCAGGGATCGACCGGGTCCCCCTCTACGTGCTGCTAATCTTGCAGTTGCAACCCTCAGTCTGGTCCAATCTTACACTAGGAATGAACTCCGTATGCCTGAGCCAACTGACGAAACGAACGGGCGAGCAGGCGAGCGCTACGTCGGCCAGAGAGACGGGATGCGCAAGCGGTGGATCGGTAGGGTGGTAGGTGGGTTTAGGCACATCTTCATATTTTTGCATGCCAATGCCATTTTTATGGCTTGTAAATTCATACAATGGTCCCTTAAGCCTTCACATGAAGTTTCATGGCAAGACGACGCGTTTTCTATTTTTCATGATTTTCAAAAACTTTTGGAGGTTTAGGATTTTTAAAAATTTTTTCAGAAGGATTTTTGGCCCCAAACTTGGTATATGTGATCCTTGTATTTTTGTTGGCATGCACAAAAAAATTCAGCTAAAAAGTGCCCACATTTCGGACACTTTAATGGCTACTGGCAGCAAACCTGTAAAATCTCAAATGCTCTTTAAGGGGCTGTGAGTTCTCGAGGTTTGATGAGGGATAGGAGGTCAATTTAAGGGCCAAGTACCAGCACCCATCGCACATCATCTGCGCACACCCCCCGGCCCCCCCGATCGTCGGAACCCCAATGCCGCCGGTCAGGTTCTTCGATGATACTCCGGCGATGGTGCCCCGACGAAGAAAAATACGGCACCAGCACATGCGCGAGCCCAGAATGTGCTGTCGCAACCATCGGTCTAGTCCGATCTTAGACTGGGAATGAACTTCATATGCTTAGACTGGAAATGAACTCCGTATGCGTAAGTCAACCCACGAAACGAGCTTACGGGCGCTTAGCCAGCCAGAGGGGTGGGACACGTAAGCCGGGGATCGATCGGGTCCCCCTCCACGTGCTGCCGATCCTGCAGCCGCAACCCTCGGTCTGGGGCGATCTTAGACAGGGAATGAACTTCGTATGCCTAAGCCAATCGACGAAATGAGCAGGCGGGTAGGTGGGCACTACGTCGGCCAGAGAGACGGGATGCGCAAGCGATGGATCGATAAGGTGGCAGGTGGGTTTAGGCACATCTTCATATTTTTGCATGCCAATGCCATTTTTATGGCTTGTAAATTCATACAATGGTCCTTTAAGCCTTCACGTGAAGTTTCATGGCAAGACGACGCGTTTTCTATTTTTCACGATTTGTGAAACTTTTTGCGGTTCAGGATTTTTTAAACTTTTTTCAGAAGGAGTTTTGGCCCAAAATTTGGTATACGTGATCCTTGTATTTTTTTTGGCATGCATAAAACATTTCAGCTAAAAACTCGAAGTGTACAAGATTTTGTGACCATTTGAAAAAAGTGTCCCTATTTCGGACACTTTAATGGCTACTGGCAGCAAACCTGTAAAATCTCAAATGCTCTTTAAGGGGGTGTGAGTTCTTGAGGTTTGATGAGGGATAGGGGGCCAATATAAGGGCCAAGACCAGCACCCATCACACATCATGTGCGCACACCCCCCTGGCCCCCCCGATTGTCGGAACCCCAACGCCATCGGTCAGGTTCTTCAGCGATGCTCAGGCGATGGTGCCCCGAGAAAGAAAAATGCAGCACTAGCACATGCGTCAGCCCAGCATGTGCTGCCGCAGCCCTTGGTATGGTTCGATCTTAGACTTGGAATGAACTCCGTATGCTTAGACTGGGAATAAACTCCGTATGCCTAAGTCAACCCACGAAACGAGCGTGCGGGTGCTCAGTCGGCCAGAAGGGCGGGATGCGCAAGCCGGGGATCAGCCGGGTCCCCCTCTGTGTGCTACCAATTCGACTGTCACAACCCTCGGTCTGGTCTGATCTTAGATTGGGAATGAACTCTGTATGCCTAAGCCAACCGACGAAACGAGCGGATGGGCAGGCGGGCACTACGTCAGCCAGAGAGACGGGATGCACAAGCCGTGGATCGACAGGGTGGTAAGTGGGTTTAAGCACATCTTCATATTTCTACATGCCAATGCCATTTTTATGGCTTGTAAATTCATACAATGGTCCCTTAAGCCTTCACGTGAAGTTTCATGGCAAGACGACTTGTTTTCTATTTTTCATGATTTTCGAAACTTTTTACGGTTTGGGATTTTTCAAGATTTTTTCGAAAGGAGTTTTGGCCCAAAACTTGGTAGACATGATCCTTCTATTTTTTTTGGCATGCAAAAAAAAATTCAGCTAAAAACTCTAGGTGTACAAGATTTTGTGACCATTTGAAAAAAGTGTCCCCATTTCAGACACTTTAACTGCTACTGGCAGCAAACCTGTAAAATCTCAAATGCTCTTTAAGGGGGTGTGAGTTCTAGATGTTTGGTGAGGGATAGGGGCTCCAATATAAGGGCCAAGTACCAGCACCCATCGTACATCATGTGCGCACAACCCCCCTGGCCCCCCCGATCACCGGAACCCCAATGCCGCCGGTCAAGTTCTCCGATGATGCTCCGGTGATGGTGCCTTGACGAAGAAAAATGCGGCACCAGCACATGCTCGAGCCCAGCATGTGCTGCCACAACCCTCGGTCTGATCCGATCTTAGACTGGGAATGAACTCCGTATGCTTAGACTAGGAATGAACTCGTATGCCTAAGTCAACCCACAAAACGAGCGTGTGGGCGCTCAGTCGGCCAAAGGGGCGGGATGCGCAAGCCGGGGATTGACCGGGTCCCCCTCTGCATGCTACTGATCTTGCTATCGTAACCCTCTATCGGTCTGATCTTAGACTAGGAATGAACTCCGTATGGCTAAGCCAACCGATGAAACGAGCGGACGGGCGGGCACTACGCCGGCTAGAGAGACGGGATGCGCAAGCCGTGGATCGATAGGGTGGTAGGTGGGTTTAGGCACATCTTCATATTTCTACATGCCAATGCCATTTTTATGGCTTTTAAATTCATACAATGGTCTGTTAAGCCTTGACGTGAAGTTTCATGGCAAGACGACTCGTTTTCTATTTTTCTCGATTTTCAAAACATTTTACGGTTCGAGATTTTTTAAAATTTTTTTGGAAGGAGTTTTGGCCCCAAACTTGGTAGACGTGATCCTTGTATTTTTGTTGGCGTGCACAAAAACATTCAACTAAAAACTCGAAGTGTACAAGATTTTGTGACCATTTGAAAAAAGTGTCCCCATTTCAGAAACTTTATTGGCTACTGGCAGCAAACCTGTAAAATCTCAAATGCTCTTTAAGGGGGTGTGAGTTCTCGAGGTTTGATGAGGGATAGGGGGCCAATATAAGGGCCAAGTACCAGCACCCATCGCACATCATGTGCGAACACCGCCCCCGGCCCCCCCGATCGCCGAAATCTCAATGCTGCCGGTCAGGTTCTCCGACGATGCTCTGGCGATGGTGCCCTGGTGAACAAAAATACGGCACCAGCAAATGCCTGAGCCCAGCATGTACTGCCGTAACCCTTGGTCTGATCCAATCTTAGACTGGGAATGAACTCCATATGCCTAAGCCAACCGATAAAACGAGCGAGCGGGCAAGCGGGCGGGCACTACGCTGGCTAGAGTGACGGGATGCGCAAGCCGTGGATCGATAGGGTGGTAGGTGGGTTTAGGCACAATTCATATTTCTGCCTGCCAATGCAATTTTTATGGCTTGTAAATTCATAGAATGGTCCCTTAAGCCTTCACGTGAAGCTTCATGGCAAGACGACTCGTTTTCTCTTTTTCACGATTTTTGAAACTTTTTGCTGTTCAGGATTTTTTAAAATTTTTTTGAAAGGATTTTTGGCCCCAAACTTGGTATACATGATCCTTGTATTTTTGTTGGCATGCACAAAAAAATTCAGCTAAAAAATCGCAGTGTACAAGATTTTGTGACCATTTGAAAAAAGTGTCCCCATTTCAGACACTTTAATGGCTACTGGCAGCAAACCTGTAAAATCTCAAATGCTCTTTAAGGGGGTGTGAGTTCTCAAGGTTTGATGTGGGATAGGGGGCCAATATAAGGGCCAAGTGCCAGCACCCATCGCACATCATGTGCGCACACCCCCTCGGTGCCCCTGATCGCCGAAACCCAAATGCCGTCGGTTAAGTTCTCCGGCGATGCTCCGACGATGGTGCCCTGGCGAAGAAGAATGCGGCACCAGCACATGCCTGAGCCCAGCATGTGCTGCCGCAACCCTCGGTCTGGTCCGATCTTAGACTGGGAATGAACTCCGTATGCTTAGACTAGGAATGAACTCCGTATGCGTAAGTCAACCCACGAAACGAGCGTACGGGCGCTCGGCCGACCAGAGGGAAATGATGCACAAGCCAGGGATTGGTCGGGTCCCACTCTGCATGCTACTGATCCTGCTACCGTAGCCCTCAGTCCAGTCCAATGTTAGACTGGGAATGAACTCCGTATGCCTAAGCCGATCGACGAAACGAGCGGGTGGGAGGGCGAACGGGCACTACACCGGCCAGAGAGACGGGATGCGAAAGCCATGGATCGATAGAGTGGTAGGTGGGTTTAGGCACATCTTCATGTTTTTGCGTGCCAATGCCATTTTTATGGCTTGTAAATTCATACAATGGTCTCCTAAGCCTTCACGTGAAGTTTCATGGCAAGACGACTTGTTTTCTATTTTTCATGATTTTTGAAACTTTTTGCGGTTCAGGATTTTGAAGGAGTTTTGGTCCCAAACTTGGTAGACGTGATCCTTCTATTTTTGTTGGCATACATATAAAAATTCAGCTAAAAACTCAAAGTGTACAATATTTTGTGACCATTTGAAAAAAGTGTCCCCATTTCAGATACTTTAATGGCTACTGGCAGCAAACCTGTAAAATCTCAAATGCTCTTTAAGGGTGTGTGAGTTTTCGAGGTTTGAAGAGGGATAGGGGGCCAATATAAGGGCCAAGTACTAGCATCCATCACACATCATGTGCGCACACCCCCCCGGCCCCCCCGATCGTCGGAACCCCAATGCCGTCGATCAGGTTCTCCGACGATGCTCCGACGATGGTGCCTCGACGAAGAACAATGCGAGACCAGCACATGCCCGAGCCCAGCATGTGCTGCTACAACCCTTGGTCCGGTTCGATCTTAGACTGGGAATGAACTCCATATGCCTAAGCCAACCAACGAAACGAGCGAGTGGGAGGGCACTACACCGGCCAAAGAGACGGGATACGCAAGTCGTGGATCGATAGGGTGGTAGGTGGGTTTAGGCACATCTTCATATTTCTGTGTGCCAATGCCATTTTTATGGCTTGTAAATTCATACAATGGTCCCTTATGTCTTCACGTGAAGTTTCATGGCAAGACGACTCGTTTTCTATTTTTCATGATTTTTGAAAATTTTTGCGGTTCAGGATTTTTTAAAATTTTTTCGGAAGGAGTTTTGGCCCCAAACTTGGCAGATGTAATCCTTGTATTTTTCTTGGCATGCACAAAAAAATTCAGCTAAAAACTCGAAGTGTACAAGATTTTTTGACCATTTGGAAGAAGTGTCCCTATTTTAGACACTTTAATGGCTACTGGCAGCAAACCTGTAAAATCTCAAATTCTCTTTAAGAAGGTGTGAGTTCTCGAGGTTTGATGAGGGATAGGGGGCCAATATAAGGGCCAAGTACCAGGACCCTTGGCACATCACGTGCGCACACGCCCCCTGCCCCCCGATCGCCAGAACCCCAATGCCGTCGATCAGGTTCTTCGGCGATGCTCTGATGATGGTGCCCGACGAAGAAAAATATGGCACCAGCACATGCTCGAGCCCAACATGTGCTGTTGCAACCCTCGGTCTGGTCTGATCTTAGATTAGGAATGAACTCTGCATGCTTAGACTGGGAATGAACTCCGTATGCCTAAGTCAACTCACGAAACAAGCGTGCGGGCACTCAGCTGACCAGAAGGGCGGGATGCACAAGCCGGGGATCGGTCAGGTCCCCCTCTGCTTGCCAATGCAATTTTTATGGCTTGTAAATTCATACAATGGTCCCTTAAGCTTTCACATGAGGTTTCATGGCAAGACGACTCGTTTTCTATTGTTGATGATTTTCGAAACCTTTTGTGGTTCAAGATTTTTTAAAATTTTTTCAAAAAGAATTTTGGCTACTGGCCGCAAACCCGTAAAATCTCAAATGCTCTTTAACGGGGTGTGAGTTCTGGAGGTTTGATGAGGGATAGAGGGCCAATATAAGGGCCAACTACCAGCACCCATCGCACATCATGTGCGTACACCCCCCAGCCTCACCGATCATTGGAACCCCAATGCCGCCGATCAGGTTCTCCGATGATGCTCGGTGATGGTGCCCTAACGAAGAAAAAATACGACACCAACACATGCCCGAGCCCAGCATCTGCTGTCGTAACCCTCGTTCAGGTTCGATCTTAGACTGGGAATGAACTCCGTATCTTTAGACTGAGAATGAACTCCGTATGCCTAAGTCAACCCACGAAACGAGCGTGCAAATGCTCAATCGGCCAGAGGGGCAAGATGCATAAGCCGGGGATCGAAAGGCTAACCCTCTGCGAGCTGCCGATCTTGCTGCCGTAACCCTCGATTCGGTCTGATCTTAGACTGGGAATGAACTCTGCATGCCTAAGCCAATCGACGAAACGAGCGGGCGGGCAGGCGGACGGGCGGGCACTACGTCGGCCAGAGAGACGGGATGGGTAAGCCGTGGATCGATAGGGTGGTAGGTGGGTTTAGGCACATCTTCATATTTCTGCATGCCAATGCCATTTTTATGGCTTGTAAATTCATACAATGGTCCCTTAAGCCTTCACGTGAAGTTTTATGGCAAGACAACTCGTTTTCTATTTTTCACGATTTTTGAAACTTTTTACGGTTCGATATTTTTTAAAATTTTTTCGAAAGGATTTTCGAACCCAAACTTGGTAGACGTGATCCTTGTATTTTTCTTGGCATGCACAAAAAATTCAGCTAAAAACTCGAAGTGTACAAGATTTTGTGACCATTTGAAAAAAGTGTCCCGATTTCAGACACTTTAATGGCTACTGGTAGCAAACTTGGAAAATCTCAAATGCCCTTTAAGGGGGGGTGAATTCTCGAGGTTTGATGAGGGATAGGGGGAAAATATAAGGGCCAAGTACCAGCACCCATTGCACATCATGTGCGCACACCCCCCGACCCCCCCGATCGCTAGAACCCCAGTACCGCCGATCAGGTTCTCCGATGATACTCCGGGGATGGTGCCCCGGTGAAGAAAAATACGACACCAGCACATGTCCGAGCCCAGCACGTTCTACTGTAACCCTCGGTCCGGTCCCATCTTAGACTGGGAATGAACTCCGTATGCCTAAGTCAACCCACGAAACGAGCGTGCGGGCGCTCAGCCGACCAGAAGGGCGGGATGCATAAGCCGGGGATCGGCCAGGTCCCTCTTTGCATGCTACCGTAACCCTCGATCCGGTCTGATCTTAGACTGGGAATGAACTTCGTATGCCTAAGCCAACTGACGAAACGAACGTGCGGGCGGGCGGGCACTACGTTGGCCAGAGAGACGGGATGCGCAAGTCGCGGATCGATAGGGTGGTACGTGGGTTTAGGCACAACTTCATATTTCTACATGCCAATGCCATTTTTATGGCTTGTAAATTCATACAATGGTCCCTTAAGCCTTCACTTGAAGTTTCATGGCAAGACGACTCGTTTTCTATTTTTCACAAATTTTGAAAGTTTTTACGGTTCGGGATTTTTTATAATTTTTTCGGAAGGATTTTTGGCCCCAAATTTGGTAGATGTGATCCTTGTATTTTTGTTGGCATGCATAAAAAAATTCAGCTAAAAATTTAAGTGTACAAAACTTTGTGACCATTTGAAAAAAGTGTCCCCATTTCAGACACTTTAATGGCTACTGACAGCAAACCTGTAAAATCTCAAATGCTCTTTAAGGGGGTGTGAGTTCTTGAGGTTTGATGAGGGATAGGGGGCCAATATAAGGGCCAAGTACCAGCACCCATCGCACATCATGTGCGCACACCCCTCGGCCCCCCCGATCGCCGGACCCCAATGCCGTCGGTTAGGTTTTCCAGCGATGGTGCCCCGATGAAGAAAAATGCGGCACCACATGCTCGAGCCCAGCATGTGCTACCGCAAACCTCAGTCTGGTCCAATCTTAGACTGGGAATGAACTCCGTATGCTTAGACTGAGAATGAACTACGTATGCCTAAGTCAACCAATGAAATGAGTGTGCGGGCGCTCAGCCGGCCAGAGGGGCGGGATGCACAAGCCGGGGATCGGTCGGGTCCCCCTCTGCGTGCTGTCGATCCTGCTATCGCAACCCACGGTCCAATCTAATCTTAGACTGGGAATGAACTCCGTATGCTTAAGCCAACCGACGAAACGAACGGGCGGGCGGGCGGGCACTACGCTGGCTAGAGAGACATGATGCGCAAGCCGTGGATCGATAGGGTGGTAGGTGGGTTTAGGCACCTCTTCATATTTCTACATGCCATTGCCATTTTTATGGCTTCTAAATTCATACAGTGGTCCCTTAAGCCTTGACGTGAAGTTTCATGGCAAGACGACTCGTTTTCTATTTTTCATGATTTTTAAAACTTTTTACGGCTCGAGATTTTTTAAAATTTTATCACAAGGAGTTTTGGCCCCTAACTTATTAGACGTGATCCTTGTATTCCTGTTGTCATGCACAAAAAAATTCAGCTAAAAACTCGAAGTGTACAAGATTTTGTGACCATTTGAAAAAAGTG
Organism: Durio zibethinus; assembly: GCF_047325235.1. Lineage (NCBI taxonomy): Eukaryota > Viridiplantae > Streptophyta > Magnoliopsida > Malvales > Malvaceae > Durio > Durio zibethinus. The sequence goes on along the minus strand of NC_143183.1, from coordinate 11,098,304 downwards.
TCCCCATTTCAGACACTTTAATTGCTACTGGCAGCAAACCTGTAAAATCTCAAAAGGTCTTTAAGGGGGTATGAGTTTTCGAGGTTTGATGAGGGATAGCGGGCCAATAAAAGGGCCAACTACCAGCACCCATCGCACATCATGTGTGCACACCCCCTCGGCCCCCCCGATCACCGAAACCCCAATGTCGTCGGTCAGGTTCTCCGGCGATGGTGCCCCGGTGAAGAAAAATCTGGCACCAGCCCATGCCTGAGCCCAGCATGTGCTGTCGTAACCCTTGATCTGGTCTGATTTTAGACTGGGAATGAACTCCATATGCTTAGACTGGGAATGAACTCTGTATGCCTAAGTCAACCCACGAAACGAGTGTACGGGCGGTTAGTCGGCCAGAGGGGCGGGATGCGTAAGCCGAGAATCGGTCGAGTCCCCCTCTACATGCTGTCGATCTTGCTACCATAACCCTCAGTCCAATCTGATCTTAGACTGGGAATGAACTCCGTATGCCTAAGCCAACCGACGAAACGAATGGGCGGACGGGCGGGCGGGCACTACGCTGGCCAGAGAGACATGATGCGCAAGCCGTGGATCAATAGGGTGGTAGGTGAGTTTAGGCACCTCTTCATATTTTTATATGCCAATGCCATTTTTATGGCTTGTAAATTCATGCAATGGTCCCTTAAGCCTTGACGTGAAGTTTCATGGCAAGACGACTCGTTTTCTATTTTTCATGATTTTCAAAACTTTTTAGGGTTAAGGATTGTTTAAAATTTTTTCGGAAGGCATTTTGGCCCCAAACTTATTAGACGAGATCCTTGTATTCTTGTTGGCATGCACAAAAAAATTCAGCTAAAAACTCGAAGTGTACAAGATTTTGTGACCATTTCAAAAAGTGTCCCCATTTCAGACACTTTAATAGCTACTGGCAGCAAACCTGTAAAATTTCAAATGCTCTTTAAGGGGGTGTGAGTTCTCCAGGTTTGATGAGGGATAGGGGGCCAATATAATGGCCAAGTACCAGCACCCATCGCACATCATGTGCGCACACCCTCCCCGCCCCCCGATCGTCGGAACCCCAATGCTGCCAGTTAGGTTCTCTGCAGATAGTGCCCCAGCGAAGAAAAATGCGGCACCAGCACATGCCCGAGCCCAGCATGTGCTACCGTAACCCTCGATCCGATCTTAGACTGGGAATGAACTCCGTATGCTTAGAATGGGAATGAACTCCGTATGACTAAATATACCCATGAAACGAGCGTGTGGGTGCTCAGTCGACTAGAGGGGTGGGATGCGTAAGTCGATGGTCGACCGGGTCCCTCTCTGTGTTCTGTCGATCCTGCTGTCGCAACCCTTGATCCGATCTGATCTTAGAGTGGGAATGAACTCCCTAGGCCTAAGCCAACCGATGAAACGAGTGGGCGGGCGGGCGGGCACTACGTCGACCAGAGAGATGGGATGCACAAGCCGTGGATCGATAGGGTGGTAGGTGGGTTTAGGCACATCTTCATATTTCTGCATGCCAATTTCATTTTTATGGCCTGTAAATTCATACAATGGTCCCTTAAGCCTTCATGTGAAGTTTAATGGCAAGACGACTCGTTTTTCTATTTTTCTTGATTTTTCAAACTTTTTGCGGTTCAGGATTTTTGAAAACGTTTTCGGAAAGAGTTTTGGCCCCAAACTTGGTAGACGTGATCCTTGCATTTTTGTTGGCATGCACAAAAAAATTTAGCTAAAAACTCGAAGTGTACAAGATTTTGTGACCATTTCAAAAAATGTGTCCCCATTTCAGACACTTTAATGGCTACTGGCAGCAAACCCATAAAATCTCCAATGCACTTTAAGGGGGTGTGAGTTCTCGAGGTTTGATGAGGGATAGGGGGCCAATATAAGAGCCAAGTACCAGCACCCATCGCACATCATGTGCGCACACCCCCTGGCCCCCCCGATCGTCGGTACCCTAATGCCGTCGGTCAGGTTCTCCGGTGATGCTCCGACGATGGTGCCCCGGCAAAGAAAAATATGACACCAAGACTTGCCCGAGCCCAGCATGTGCTACCGCAACCTTCGGTCTGGTCCAATCTTAGACTGGGAATGAACTCCGTACGCTTAGACTGGGAATGAACTCCATCTACCTAAGTCAACCCACGAAACGAGCGTGCGGGCGCTCAGCCGCCAAAGGGGCAGGATGCACAAGCCGAGGATTGATCGGGTCCCCCTCTACGTGCGGCCGATCCTGCTATCGCAACCCTTAGTCCGGTCTGATCTTAGACTGGGAACGAACTCCGTATGACTAAGCCAACCGATGAAACGAACGGGCGGGCGGGCAGGCGGGCACAACGTCGGCCAGAGAGGCAGGATGCGCAAGCTGTGGATCGGTAGGGTGGTAGGTTGGTTTAGGCACATCTTCATATTTCTGCACGCCAATGCCATTTTTATGGCTTGTAAATTCATACAATGGCCCCTTAAGCCTTCACGTAAAGTTTCGTGGCAAGACTACTCGTTTTCTATTTTTCATGATTTTTGAAACTTTTTACGGTTTGAGATTTTTTAAAATTTTTTTGGAGGAGTTTTGGCCCCAAAATTCGTAGCCGAGATCCTTGTATTTTTGTTGGCGTGCACAAAAAAATTCAGCCAAAGAGTCGAAGCGTACAAGATTTTGTGACCATTTGAAAAAAGTGTCCCCATTTCAGACACTTTAATGGCTACTGGCAGCAAACCTGTAAAATCTCAAATGCTCTTTATGGGGGTGTGAGTTCTCGAGGTTTAATGAGGGATAGGGGGCCAATATAAAGGCCAAGTACCAGCACCCATCGCACATCATGTGCGCACACCCCCCGACCCCCCGATCGTCGGAACCCCAATACCGCAGGTCAGGTTCTCCGGTGATAGTCCCCCGACAAAGAAAAATATGGCACCAGCACATGCCCGAGCCCAGCATGTGCTGCCGCAACCCTCGGTCCGATCCGATCTTAGATTGGGAATGAACTCCGTATGCCTAAGTCAACTAACGAAACGAGCATGTGGGTGCTCAGTCGGCCAGAGGGGCAGGATGCGCAAGCCAGGGATCGATCGGGTCCCCCTCTGCGTGCTGTCGATCTTGCCACTATAACCCTTGGTTTGGTCCAATCTTAGACTACGAATGAACTCTGTATGCCTAAGCCAACCGACGAAACGAGCGGGTGGTCGGGCACTACGCCGGCCAGAGAGACGGGATGCGCAAGCTGTGGATCGATAGGGTGGTAGGTGGGTTTAGGCACATCTTCATATTTCTGCATGGCAATGCCATTTTTATGGCTTGTAAATTCATACAATGGTCCCTTAAGCCTTCACGTGAAGTTTCATTGCAAGACGACTCATTTTCTATTTTTCACGATTTTTGAAACTTTTTATGGTTCAGGATTTTTTAAAATTTCTTCGGAAGGAGTTTTGGCCCCAAACTTGGTAGACGTGATCCTTGTATTTTTTTTTGCATGCACAAAAAAATTCAGCTAAAACCTCGAAGTGTACAAGATTTTGTGACTATTTGAAAAAAGTGTCCCTATTTCGAACACTTTTGTGGCTACTGGCAGCAAACCTACAAAATCTCAAATGCTCTTTAAAGGGGTGTGAGTTCTCAAGGTTTGATGAGGGATAGGGGGCCAATATAAAGGCCAAGAACTAGCACCCATCGCACAACATGTGCGCACACACGCCCCGACCCCCTCGATCGTCGGAACCCTAATGCCATCTGATGATGATGCCCCGGTGAAGAAAAATGCGACACTAGCACATGCTCGAGCCTAGCATGTGCTACCGTAACCCTCGGTCCGGTCTGATCTTAGACTGGGAATGAACTCCGTATGCCTAAATCAAGCCACGAAACGAGCGTGTGGGCACTTAGTCGGCCAGAGGGGCAAGATACGCAAACCGGGGATCGATCGGGTACCCCTCTGGGTGCTACCGATCCTGCTACCTCAACCCTCGGTTCGGTCTGATCTTAGACTAGGAATGAACTGCGTATGCCCAAGCCAACCGATGAAACGAGCGGGTAGGCGGGCAGGCACTACACTGGCCAGAGAGATGAGATGCGCAAGCCGTGGATCGATAGGGTGGTAGGTGGGTTTAGGCACATCTTCATATTTCTGTGTGCCAATGCCATTTTTATGGCTTGTAAATTCGTACAATGGACCCTTAAGCCTTCACGTGAAGTTTCATGGCAAGACGACTCGTTTTCTATTTTTCATGATTTTTGAAACTTTTTACGGTTCGGGATTTTTTAAAATTTTTTTGGAAAGGGTTTTGGCCCCAAACTTGGCAGACGTGATCCTTGTATTTTCTTTGGTATGCATAAAACAATTCAGCTAAAAACTCGAAGTGTATAAGATTTTGTGACCATTTGAAAAAAGTGTCCCCATTTCAGACACTTTAATGGCTACTGGCAGCAAACCTGTAAAATCTCAAATGCTGTTTAAGGGAGTGTGAGTTCTCGAGGTTTGATGAGGGATAGGGGGCCAACAGAAGGGCCAAGTACCAGCACCCAGTGCACATCATGTGCGCACACCCCCCCGGCCCCCCCGATCCCCGAAACCCCAATGTCGCCGGTCAGGTTCTCCAGCGATGCTCCGACGATGGTGCCCCAACGAAGAAAAATCTGACACCAGCACATGACCAAGCCCAGCATGTGCTGTCGTAACCTTCGGTCTAGTCTGATCTTAGATAGGGAATGAACTCCGTATGTTTAGACTGGCAATGAACTCTGTATGCCTAAGTCAACCCATGAAATGAGTTTACGGGCGCTCAGCCAGGCAGAAGGGTGGGATGCTCAAGCCGGGGATCGGTTGGGTCCCCCTCTACGTGTTGCCGATCCTGCTGCTACAACCCTTGGTCTGGTTCAATCCTAGACTGGGAATGAACCCGTATGCCTAATCCAACCGATGAAATGAACGGATGGGCGGGCACTTTGCCGGCCAGAGAGACGGGATACGGAAGCCATGGATCGATAGGGTGATAGGTGGATTTAGGCACATCTTCATATTTCTGCATGCCAATACCATTTTTATGGCTTGTATATTCGTACAAAGGTCCCTTAAGCCTTCACGTGAAGTTTCATGGCAAGACGACTCGTTTTCTATTTTTCACAATTTTTGAAACTTTTTGCGATTTGGGATTTTTTCAAATTTTTTTGGAAGGATTTTTGGCCTCAAATTTGGCAGACATGATCCTTGTATTTTTTTTGGCATGCACAAAAAAATTCAGCTAAAAACTCTAAGTGTACAAGATTTTGTGACCATTTGAAAAAAGTGTCCCTATTCAAGACACTTTAATGGCTACTGGCAGCAAACCTGTAAAATCTCAAATGCTCTTTGAGGGGGTGTGAGTTCTCGAGGTTTGATGAGGGATAGGGGGCCAATATAAGGGTCAAGTACCAGCACCCATCGCACATCATGTGCGCACACCCCCCGGCCCCCCCGATCATCGGAACCCCAAAGCCGTCGGTCAGGTTCTCCGACGATGCTCCGACGATGGTGCCCCGACGAAGAAAAATACGGCACCAGCACATGCTCGAGGCCAGCATGTGCTGTAGCAACCCTCGGTCTGGTCCGATCTTCGACTGGGAATGAACTCTATATGCCGAAGCCAATCGACAAAACGAATGGGCGGGCGGGCGTACGAGCACTACGCCGGCCAGAAAGACGGGATGCGCAAGCCGTGGATCGATAGGGTGGTAGGTGGGTTTAGGCACATCTTCATATTTCTTCATGCCAATGCCATTTTTATGGCATTTAAATTCATACAATGGTCCCTTAAGCCTTCACGTGAAGTTCCATGGCAAGATGACTCGTTTTCTATTTTTCACATTTTCAAAATTTTTACGGTTCGGGATTTTCTAAAATTTGTTTGGAAGGATTGTTGGCCCCATACTTGGTAGACGTGATCCTTGTATTTTTGTTGGCATGCGTAAAAAAATTCAGCCAAAAATTCGAAGTGTACAAGATTTTGTGACCATTTGAAAAAAGTGTCCCCATTTCAGACACTATAATGGCTACTGGCAGCAAACCTGTAAAATCTCAAATGCTCTTTAAGGGGGTGTGAGTTCTCCAAGTTTATTGAGGGATAGGGGGCCAATATAACGGCCAAGTACCAGCACCCATCGCACATCATGTGCGCACACCCCCCAGCCCCCCCGATCACCGGAACCCCAATGCTCCGACGATGCTCCGGCGATGGTGCCCCAGGGAAGAAAAATACGGCACCAGCACATGACCGAGCCTAGCATGTGCTGCCGAAACCCTCGGTCCAATCCGATCTTAGACTGGGAATGAACTCCGTATGCCTAAGCCAACCAACGAAACGAGCTGGCGGGCGGGCGGCCAAGCAATACTCCGCCCAGAGAGACGGGATGTGTAAGCCATGGATCGATAGGGTGGTAGGTGGGTTTAGGCACATCTTCATATTTTTACATTCCAATTGCCATTTTTATGGCTTGTAAATTCATACAATGGTCCCTTAAGCCTTCACGTGAAGTTTCATGCCAAGACGACTCGTTTTCTATTTTTCACGATTTTTGAAACTTTTTACGGTTCGAGATTTTTTAAAATTTTTTTGAAAGGAGTTTTGGCCCAAAACTTGGTAGACGTGATCCTTGCATTTTTGTTGGCTTGCACAAAACAATTCAGGTAAAAACTCGAAGTGTACAAGATTTTGTGACCATTTGAAAAAGTGTTCTCATTTCAGACACTTTAATGGCTACTGGCAGCAAACCTGTAAAATCTTAAATGCTCTTTAAGAGGGTGTGAGTTCTTGAGGTTTGATGAGGGATAGGGGCCAATATAAGGGCCAAGTACCAGCACCCATCGCACATCATGTGGCACACCCCCCGGCCCCCCCGATCGCCGGAAACCCAATGTCGTCGGTCAGGTTCTCCGGCGATGCTCCCGTGATGGTGCCCGATGAAGAAAAATACGGCACCAGCACATGCCCGAGCCCTGCATGTGCTACCCCAACCTTCAGTCTAATCCGATCTTAGACTGGGAATAAACTGCATATGCTTAGACTGGGAATGAACTCCGTATGCCTAAGTCAACCCATGAAACGAGCATGCAGGCGCTCAGTCGGCCAGAGGGGTGGGATGCGTAAGCCGAGGATCAACCGGGTCCCCCTCTACGTGCTGCGGATCCTGCTGTCGCAACCCTTGGTTCAGTCCAATCTTAGACTGGGAATGAACTCCGTATGCCTAAGCCAACCGATGAAACAAGCGGGCGGACGGGTGGGCGAACACTACGCCAGCCAGAGAGACGGGATGCGCATGCCATGGATCGATAGGGTGGTAGGTGGGTTTAGGCACATCTTCATATTTCTGTGTGCCAATGCCATTTTTATGGCTTGTAAATTCATACAATGGTCCCTTAAGCCTTCACGTGAAGTTTCATGGCAAGACGACTCGTTTTCTATTTTTCATGATTTTTGAAACTTTTTACGGTTCGGGATTTTTTTAAATTTTTTCGGAAAGATTTTTGGCCCTAAACTTGGTAGACGTGATCCTTGTATTTTTGTTGCCATGCAAAAAACAATTCACCTAAAAACTCGAAGTGTACAAGATTTTGTGACCATTTGAAAAAAGTGTCCCCATTTCAGACACTTTAATGGCTATTGGCAACAAACCTGTAAAATCTCAAATGCTCTTTAAGGGGGTGTGAGTTCTCGAGGTTTGATGAGGGATAGGGGGCCAATATAAGGGCCATGTACCAGCACCCATCGGACATCATGTGGGCACACCCCCCGGCCCCCCGATCGCCGGAACCCCAATACCGTCGGTTAGGTTCTCCGACGAAGCTCCGGTGATGGTGCCCCGGTGAAGAAAAATGCGTGCAGGCACTCGGTCGGCCAAAGGGGCGGGATGCGCATGCCAGGGATCGGTTGGCCGATCCTGCTGCTGTAACCCTCGGTCCGGTCCAATCTTAGACTGGGAATGAACTCCGTATGCCTAAGCTAAACGACGAAATGAACGGGCGGGCCGGCATTACGTCGGCCAGAGAGACGGGATGCGCAAGCCATAGATCGATAGGGTGGTAGGTGGGTTTAGGCACATCTTATATTTCTACGTGCCAATGTCATTTCTATGGCTTGTAAATTCATACAATGGTCCCCTAAGCATTCACGTGAAGTTTCATGGCAAGACGACTCGTTTTTTATTTTTCACGATTTTCAAAACTTTTTGTGGTTCGGGATTTTTTTAAATTTTTTTGAAAGGAATTTTGGCCCCAAACTTGGTAGACGTGATCCTTGTATTTTTGTTGGCATGCACAAAAAAATTCAGCTAAAAACTCGAAGTGTACAAGATTTTGTAACCATTTGAAAAAAGTGTCCCCATTTCAGACACTTTAATGGCTACTGGCAACTGGCAACAAACCTGTAAAATCTCAAATGCTCTTTAAAGGGGTGTGAGTTCTCGAGGTTTGATGAAGGATAGGGGGCCAATATAAGGGCCAACTACCAGCACCCATTGGACATCATGTGTGTACACCCCCCTCGGCCCCTCCGATCGTCGGAACCCCAATGCTGTCGGTCAGGTTCTCCGGCAATGCTCCGACGATGGTGCCCCGACGAAGAAAATACAGCACCAGCCCATGCCCGAGCCCAGCATGTGCTACCGCAACCCTCGGTTCGGTCCGATCTTAGATTGGGAATGAACTCTGTATGTTTAGACTGGGAATGAACTCCGTATGCCTAAGTCAACCCACGAAACGAGCGTGCAGGCGCTCAGTCGACGAAAGGGGTGAAATGCATAAGCTGGGGATTAGCTGGGTCCCCCTCTGCATGCTACCGATCCTACTACCACAACCCTAAGTCCGATCCGATCTTAGATTGGGAATGAACTCCGTATGCCTAAGCCAACCGACGAAACGAGCGAGCGGGCGGGCACTACGTCGGCCAGAGAGACGGGATGCGCAAGCCGTGGATCGATAGGGTGGTAGGTGGGTTTAGGGGTTTAGGCACATCTTCATATTTCTGCATTCCAATGCCATTTTTATGGCTTGTAAATTCATACAATGGTCCCTTAATCCTTCACGTGAATTTTCATGGCAAGACGACTCGTTTTCATTTTTCACGATTTTTTAAACTTTTTCTGGTTCGAGATTTTTTAAAATTTTTTAGGAAGGAATTTTGGCCCCAAACTTGGTAGACGTGATCCTTGTATTTTTGTTGGCATGCACAAGATAATTCAACTAAGAACTCAAAGTGTACAAGATTTTGTGACCATTTGACAAAAGTGTCCCCATTTCAGACACTTTAATGGCCACTGGCAGCAAACCTGTAAAATCTCAAATGCTCTTTAAGGGGGTGCAAGTTCTCGAGGTTTGATGAGGGATAGGGGGCCAATATAAGGGCCAAGTACCAGCACCCATCGGACATCATGTGCGCACATCCCCCCCGGCCCCCCCGATCGTCGAAACCCCAATGCCGTCAGTCAGGTTTTCCGGTGATGGTGCCCCGGTGAAGAAAAATGCGGCACCAACAAATGCCCGCATCCCTCGGTCCGGTCTGACCTTAGACTGGGAATGAACTCCGTATGCCTAAGCCAACTGATGAAACGAGCGGGCTGGCAGGCGAGCAGGCACTACGCCGGCTAGAGAGACAGGATGTGCAAGCCGTGGATCGATAGGGTGGTAGGTGGGTTTTATTCACATCTTCATATTTCTGTGTGCCAATACCATTTTTATGGCTTGTAAATTCATACACTGGTCCGTTAAGCCTTCACATGAAGTTTCATGGCAAGACGACTCGTTTTCTATTTTTCACCAACATTTTGCGGTTCGAGATATTTTAAAATTTTTTTGGAAGGAATTTTGGCCCCAAACTTAGTAGACGTGATCCTTGTATTTTTGTTGGCATGCACAAAAAAATTCAGCTAAAAACTCGAAGTGTACAAGATTTTGTGACCATTTGAAAAAAGTATCCCCATTTTAGACACTTTAATGGCCACTGGCAGCAAACCTGTAAAATCTCAAATGCTCTTTAAGGGGGTGTGAGTTCTCGAGGTTTGATGAGGGATAGGGGGCCAATATAAGGTCCAAGTACCAGCACCCATCGCACATCTTGTGTGCACCTCCCCGGCCCCCCCGATCGCCAGAACCCTAATACTGCCGGTCAAGTTCTCCGACGATGCTCTGACGATGGTGCCCCGGTGAAGAAAAATGCGACACCAGCACATGCTCGAGCCTAGCATGTGCTGCCGTAACCCTCGGTCCGGTCCGATCTTAGACTGGGAATGAACTCTGTATGCCTAAGTCAACCCACGAAACGAGCGTACGGGCGCTCAGCCGGCCAGAGGGGCTAGATGCACAAGTCGGGGATCGACCGGGTCCCCCTCTGCGTGCTGCCGATCCTACTATCGCATCCCTCGGTCCGATCTGATCTTAGAAGGGGAATGAACTCCGTATGCCTAAGCCAACCGACGAAACGAGCGGGTTGGCAGGTGGGCGGGCACTACGTCGGCTAAAGAGATAAGATGTGCAAGCCGTGGATCGATAGGGTGGTAGGTGGGTTTAGGCACATCTTCATATTTATGTGTGCCAATACCATTTTTATGGCTTGTAAATTCATACACTGGTCCCTTAAGCCTTCACGTGAAGTTTCATGGCAAGACGACTCGTTTTTTATTTTTCACAAACTTTTTACGGTTCGAGATATTTTAAAATTTTTTTGGAAGGAATTTTGGCCCCAAACTTAGTAGATGTGATCCTTGTATTTTTTTTGGCATGCACAAAAAAATTCATCTCAAAACTTGAAGTGTACAAGATTTTGTGACCATTTGAAAAAAGTGTTTCCATTTCAGACACTTTAATGGCAACTGGTAGCAAACCTGTAAAATCTGAAATGCTCATTAAGGGGCTGTGAGTTCTCGAGGTTTGATGAGGGATAGGGGGCCAATATAACGGCCAAGTAGTGCACCCATCGCACATCATGTGCGCACACCCCCCCGGCCCCCCCGATTGTCGGAACCCCAATGCCGCCGGTCAGGTTCTCCGACGATGCTCCGACGATGGTGCCCCGATGAAGAAAAATGCGGCACCAGCACATGCCCGAGCCTACTATGTGCTGCCGTAACCCTCGTTTCGATCTGATCTTAGAGTGGGAATGAACTCCGTATGCCTAACCCAACCGACAAAACGAGCGGTCGGGCGGGCGGGCGGGCGGGCATTACGCTAGCCAGGGAGACGGGATGCGTAAGCCGTGGATCGATAGGGTGGTAGCTGGGTTTAGGCACATCTTCATATTTCTGCATGCCAATGCCATTTTTATGGCTCGTAAATTCATACAATGGTCCTTTAAGCCTTCACGTGAAGTTTCATGGCAAGACGAGTCGTTTTCTATTTTTCACGATTTCTTAAACTTTTTACGGTTCGAGATTTTTTAAAATTTTTTCAGAAGGATTTTTGGCCCCAAACTTGGTAGACGTGATCCTTGTATTTTTGTTGGCATGCACAAAAAAATTCTGATAAAAACTCAAAGTGTATAAGATTTTGTGACCATTTGAAAAAAGTGTCCCCATTTCAGACACTTTAATGGCTACTGGCAGAAAACCTGTAAAATCTCAAATGCTCTTTAAGGGGGTGTGAGTTCTCGAGGTTTGATGAGGGATAGGGGGCCAATATAAGGGCCAAGTACCAGCACCCATCACACATCATGTGCAAACACCCCCCCGGCCACCTCGATCGTTGGAACCCCAATACCGCCGGTCAGGTTCTCCGACGATGCTTTGGCGATGGTGCCTTGGCAATGAAAAACGCGGCACTAGCACATGCCTGAGCCCAGCATGTGCTGCTGTAACCCTTGGTCTGATCCGATCTTAGACTGGCAATGAACTCCATATGCTTAGACTGGGAATGAACTCCATATGCCTAAGTCAACCCACGAAACGAACGTGCAGGCGTTTAGCCGGCCAGAGGGGTGGGATGCGCAAGCCGGGGATCGACCGGGTCCCCCTCTACGTGCTGCTGATCCTACTGTCGCCACTCTCAATTCGGTCTGATCTTAGACTGGGAGTGAACTCCGTATGCCTAAGCCAACCAATGAAACGAGCGGGCGGGCGGGCACCAAGCCGGCCAGATAGATGGGATGCGCAAGCCGTGGATCGATAGGGAGGCAGGTGGGTTTAGGCACATCTTCATATTTCTGTGTGCCAATGCCATTTTTATGGCTTTTAAATTCATACAATGGTCCCTTAAGCCTTCACGTGAAGTTTCACGGCAAGACGACTCATTTTCTATTTTTCATAATTTTTGAAACTTTTTACGGTTCAGGATTTTTGAAAATTTTTTTCGAAGGTGTTTTGACCCCAAACATGGTAGACGTGATCCTTCTATTTTTTTTGGCATGCACAAAAAAATTCAGCTAAAAACTCAAAGTGTACAAGATTTTGTGACCATTTGAAAAAAGTGTTTCCATTTCAGACACTTTAATGGCAACTGGCAGCAAACCTGTAAAATCTCAAATGCTCATTAAGGGGGTGTGAGTTCTCGAGGTTTGATGAGGGATAGGGGTTCAATATAACGGCCAAGTACCAGCACCCATCGCACATCATGTGCGTACACCCCCCGGCCCCCCATCACCGGAACCCCAATGCTGCCGGTCAGGTTCTCTGACGATGCTCCGACGATGGTGCCCCGACGAAAAAAAATACGGCACCAGCACATGCCCGAGCCTAGCATGTGCTGCCGTAACCCTCGTTCCGGTCCGATCTTAGAGTGGGAATGAACTTCGTATGCCTAACCCAACCGACGAAACGAGCCACCGGGCGGGCAGGCGGGCACTACGCCAGCCAGAGAGACAAGATGCGCAAGCCGTGGATCGATAAGGTGGTAGGTGGGTTTAGGCACATCTTCATATTTTTGCATGCCAATGCCATTTTTATGGCTTGTAAATTCATACAATGGTCCTTTAAGCCTTCACGTGAAGTTTCATGCCAAGACGACTCGTTTTCTATTTTTCATGATTTTTTAAACTTTTTACGGTTCAGGATTTTTTAAAATTTTTTCGGAAGGATTTTTAGCCCCAAACTTTGTAGACATGATCCTTGTATTTTTTTTGGCATGCGCAAAACAAATCAGCTACAAACTCGAAGTGTACAAGATTTTGTGACCAATCGAAAAAAGTTTCCCCATTTTAGACACTTTAATGGCTACAGGCAGCAAACCTGTAAAATCTCAAATGCTCTTTAAAGGGGTGTGAGTTCTTGAGGTTTGATGAGGGATAGGGAGCCAATATAAGGGCCAAGTACCAGCCCCCATCGCACATCTTGTGCGCACACCCCCCCGGCCCCTCCGATTGCCGGAACCCTAATGCCGCCGGTCAGGTTCTCCGGCGATGCTCCAGCGATGGTGCCCCGGCAAAGAAAAATACGGCACCAGCACATGGCTAAGCCCAGCATGTGTTGCCGTAACCCTCGGTCCGGTCCGATCTTAGACTTGGAATGAACTCTGTATGCTTGGACTGGGAATGAACTCCGTATGCCTATGTCAACCCACGAAACGAGCGTGTGGGCTCTCTGCTGACCAGAAGGGCGGGATACGTAAACAGGGGATCGGTTGGGTCCACCTCTGCGTGCTGCCAATCCTGTTGCCACAACCCTTGGTCCGGTCTGATCTTAGACTGGGAATGAACTCCGTATGCCTAAGCCAATCGATTAAACGAGCGGGCGGACGGGCGGGCGGGCTCTACGCTGCCCAAAGAGACGGGATGCGTAAGCAGTGGATCCTTGTAAGTGGGTTTCGGCACATCTTCATATTTCTGCTTGCCAATGCCATTTTTATGGCTTGTAAATTCATACAATGGTCCCTTAAGCCTTCACGTGAAGTTTCATGGCAAGATTACTCGTTTTCTTTTTTTCACGATTTTCAAAATTTTTTTCGGTTTGGGAGTTTTTAAAATTTTTTCGAAAGGAGTTTTGGCCCCAAACTTGGTAGACGTGATCCTTGTATTTTTTTTGGCATGCATAACAAAAAATTAGCTAAAAACTCAAAGTGTACAAGATTTTGTGACCATTTGAAAAAAGTGTCCCCATTTCAAACACTTTAATGGCTACTGGCAGCAAACCTGTAAAATCTCAAATTCTCTTTAAGGGGGTGTGAGTTCTCGAGGTTTGATGAGGGATAGGGGGCCAATATAAGGGCCAAGTACCAGCACCTATCGCACATCATGTGCGCACACCCCCCCGGCCCCCCCGATCGTCGGAACCCCAATGCCGCCGGTTAGGTTCTTCGACGATGCTCCGGCAATGGTGCCCCGACGAAGAAAAATGCAGCACGAGCACATGCCCAAGCCCAGCATGTGCTGTCACAACCCTCGATCCGGTTTGATCTTAGACTGGGAATGAACTCCGTATGCTTAGACTAGGAATGAACTCCGTATGCCTAAGTCAACCCACGAAACGAGCGTGCGGGCACTCAACAGGCCAGAGGAGCGGGATGCGTAAGCCGGGGATCGGCTGGGTCCCCCTCTGTGTCTTACCGATCCTGTTGCTGCAACCCTCCATCCGATCTGATCTTAGATTGGGAATGAACTCTGTATGCCTAAGCCAACCGATGAAACGAGCGGGCGGGCGGAGGGGCGGCCACTCCGTCAGTCAGAGAGACGTGATGCGCAAGCCGTGGATCGATTGGGTGGTAGGTAGGTTTAGGCACATCTTCTTATTTCTACGTGCGAATGCCATTTTTATTTCTTGTAAATTCATACAATGGTCCCTTAAGCCTTCACGTGAAGTTTCATGGCAAGACGACTCGTTTTCTATTTTTCACGATTTTTAAAACTTTTTATGGTTCAAGATATTTTAAAATTTTTTCGAAAGGATTTTTGGCCCCAAACTTGGTAGACGTGATCCTTGTATTTTTGTTGGCTTGCACAAAAAATTCAGCTAAACACTCGAAGTGTACAAGATTTTGTGACCATTTGAAAAAAATGTCACCATTTCAGACATTTTAATGGCTACTGGCAGCAAACCTGTAAAATCTCAAATGCTCTTTAAGGGGGTGTGAGTTCTCGAGGTTTGATGAGGGATAGGGGGCCAATATAAGGGCCAAGTATCAGCACCTATCGCACATCATGTGCGTACACCCCCCGGCCCCCCCGATCGTCGAATCCCCAATGTCGCCTGTCAGGCTTTCCGGTGATGCTTCGACGATGGTGCCCCAGTGAAAAAAAATGTCGCACCAGCACATGCCCGAGCCCAGCATGTGCTGTCGCAACCCTCGGTCCGATCTGATCTTAGACTGGGAATGAACTTCATATGCCTAAGTCAACCCATGAAATGAGCGTGTGGGCGCTCATCCGGCCAGAGGGGTGGGATGCGCAAGCCGGGGATCGATTGGGTCCCCCTCTGCGTGCTACCGATCCTGCTTCTGTAACCCTCGATTTGGTCTGATCTTAGACCGGGAATGAACTTCGTATGCCTAAGCCAACCGACGAAACGAGTGGGTGGGCGGGCGGGCGGGCACTATGCCGACCAGAGATACGGGATGCGCAAGCCATGGATCGATAGGGTGGTAGGTGGGTTTAGGCACATCTTCATATTTCTACATGCCAATGCCATTTTTATGTCCTGTAAATTCATACAATGGTCCCTTAAGCCTTCACGTGAAGTTTCATCGCAAGACAATTCGTTTTCTATTTTTCATGATTTTCAAAACTTTTGACGGCTCGAGATTTTTTAAAATTTTTTCGGAAGGATTTTTTGTCCCAAACTTGGTAGACGTGATCCTTGTATTTTTGTTTGCATGCACAAAAAAATTCATCTCAAAACTTGAAGTGTACAAGATTTTGTGACCATTTGAAAAAAGTGTCCCCATTTGAGAAACTTTAATGGCTACTGGCAGCAAACCTGCAAAATCTCAAATGCTCTTTAAGGGGGTGTGAGTTCTCGAGGTTTGATGAGGGATAGGGGGCCAATATAAGGGCCAAGTACCAGCACCCAATGCACATCATGTCTGCACACCACCCCTGGCCCCCTCGATCACCGGAACCCCAATACCGCTGGTAAGGTTCTCCGGTGATGCTCCGACGATGTGCCTCGGCGAAGAAAAATGTGGCACGAGCACATTCTCTAGCCCGGCATATGCTGCCGCAACCCTCGGTCTAGTCCGATCTTAGACTGGGAATGAACTCTGTATGCCTAAGCCAACCGACGAAACGAGCGGGCTGGCGGGCACTATACCGGCCAGAGAGACGGGATGTGCAAGCCGTGGATCGATAGCGTGGTAGGTGGGTTTAGGCACATCTTCATATTTCTATGTTCCAATGCCATTTTTATGGCTTGTAAATACATACAATGGTCCCTTAAGCCTTCACGTGAAGTTTCATGGCAAGATGACTCGTTTTCTATTTTTCATGATTTTCGAAACGTTTTGCGGTTCAAGATTTTTTTAAATTTTTTTTGAAGGAGTTTTCGCCCCAAACTTGGTAGACGTGATCCTTGTATTTTTTTTGTCATGCCAAAAAAAATTCAACTAAAAACTCGAAGTGCACCAGATTTTGTGACCATTTGAAAAAAGTGTCCCCATTTCAGACACTTTAATGGCTACTGGCAGCAAAGCTGTAAAATCTCAAATCGTCTTTAAGGGGGTGTGAGTTCTCGAAGTTTGATGGGGATAGGGGGCCAATATAAGGGCCAAGTACCAGCACCCATCACACATCATGTGCGCACACCCCACCGGCCCCCCCGATCTTAGACTGGGAATGAAGTTCGTATGCCTAAGGCAACCGACAAAACCAGCGGGTGGGCGGGTGGGCAGGCACTATGCCGGCCAGAGAGACGAGATGCACAAGCCATGGATCGATAGGGTGGTAGGTGGGTTTAGGCACATCTTCATATTTCTATGTGCCAATTTCATTTTTATGGCTTGTAAATTCATACAACGGTCCCTTAAGCCTTCACGTGAAGTTTATTAGCAAGACGAATCGTTTTTTATTTTTCACGATTTTCAAAACTTTTTGTGATTCGAGAATTTTTAATATTTTTTCGAAAGGGGTTTTTGCCCCAAACTTGGTAGACGTCATCCTTGTATTTTTTTTGGCATGCACAAAAAAAATCAGCAAAAAACTCGAAGTGTACAAGATTTTGTGACCATTTGAAAAAAGTGTCCCCATTTCAAACACTTTAATGGCTACTGACAGCAAACCTATAAAATCTCTAATGCTCTTTAAGGGGGTGTCAGTTCTCAAGGTTTGATGAGAGATAAGAGGGCAATATAAGGGCCAAGTACCAGCACCCATCGCACATCATGTGTGCACACCCCCCGGCCCCCCCGATCGCGGGAACCCCAATGCCACCGGTCAGGTTCTCCGGCGATGCTCCGACGATGGTGCCCCGACGAAGAAAAATGCGGCACCAGCACATGCCCGACCCCAGCATGTGCTGTCGTAACCCTCGGTCCGATCTGATCTTATACTGGGAATGAACTTCGTATGCTTAGACTGGGAATGAACTCCGTATGCCTAAGTCAACCCATGAAACGAGCTTGCGGGCGTTCAATCGGCCAGAGGGGCGGGATGCACAAGCTAGGGATCAGTCGGGTCCCCCTCTGCGTGCTGCAGGTCCTGTTGTCATAACCCTCGGTCCAGTCCGATCTTAGACTGGGAATGAACTCCGTATGCCTAAGCCAACCGACGAAACGAGCGGGCGGACGGGCGAGCGGGCACTATGCCGGCCAAAGAGACGGGATACGCAAGCCGTGGATCGATAGGGTGGTAGGTTGGTTTAGGCACATCTTCATATTTCTACTTGCCAATGCCTTTTTTATGGCTTGTAAATTCATACAATGGTCCCTTAAGCCTTCATGTGAAATGGCCAGATGACTCGTTTTCTATTTTTCATGATTTTTGAAACTTTTTACGGTTCGGGATTTTTTAAAATTTTTTCGAAAGGAGTTTTGGCCCCAAACTTGGTAGATGTGATCCTTGTATTTTTGTTGGCATGCACAAAAAGAATCAGCTAAAAACTCGAAGTGTACAAGATTTTGTGACCATTGGAAAAAAGTGTTCCCATTTCAGACACTTTAATGGCTAATGGCAGCAAACCTGTAAAATCTCAAATGCTCTTTAAGGGGGTGTGAGTTCTCGAGGTTTGATGAGGGATAGGGGGCCAATAAAAGGGCCAAGTACCAGCACCCATCGCACATCATTTGTGCAGACCCCCCAGCCCCTCCGATCATCAAAACCCTAATGCCTTCGGTGCCCCAATGACGTCGGTTAGGTTCTCCGGTGATGCTCCGGCAATGGTGCCCCAGCGAAGAAAAATGCGGCACCAGCACATGCTCGATCCCAGCATGTGCTGCCGTAACCCTCGGTCCGGTCCGATCTTAGACTGGGAATGGACTCCGTATGCTTAAGCCAACCGACGAAACGAGTGGGCAGGGGGGCGGGCGGGCACTACGTTGGCCAGAGAGACGGGATGCGCAACCCGTGGATCGATAGGGTGGTAGGTGTGTTTAGGCACATCTTCATATTTCTATGTGCCAATGCCCTTTTAATGGCTTGTAAATTCATAAAATGGTCCCCTAAGCCTTCACTTAAAGTTTCATGGCAAGACGAATCGTTTTCTATTTTTCATGATTTTTAAAACTTTTTACGGTTCGGGATTTTTTAAAATTTTTTTGAAAGAAGTTTTGTCCCCAAACATGGTAGACGTGATCCTTGTATTTTTGTTGGCATGCACAAAAAAAATCACCTAAAAACTCAAAGTGTACAAGATTTTGTGACCATTTGAAAAAAGTGTCCCCATTTCAAACACTTTACTGGTTACTGGCAGCAAACCTGTAAAATCTCAAATGCACTTTAAGGGGGTGTGAGTTCTTGAGGTTTGATGAGGGATAGGGGGCCAATATAAGGGCCAAGTACAAGCACCCATCACACATCATGTGCGCACACCCCCCCGGCCCCCCCGATGTCGGAACCCCAATGCCGCCGATCAGGTTCTCCGGTGATGCTCCGACGATGGTGCCCCGACGAAGAAAAATGCGGCACCAGCACATGCCCAAGCCTAGCATTTGCTGTCGTAAACTTCGGTCCGATCCGATCTTAGATTGGGAATGAACTCCGTATGCTTAGACTGGGAATAAACTTCGTATGCCTAAGTCAACCCACGAAACGAACGTGCGGGCTCTCAGCCGGCCAGAGGGGCGGGATGCGCAACCCGGGGATCGACCGGGTCCCCCTCTACGTGCTGCCGAACCTGTTGCGGCAGCCCTCAATCTGGTCCAATCTTAGACTGGGAATGAACTCCGTATGCGTAAGCCAACCGACGAAAAGAGCGGACGGGTGGGCCGGCACTACGCTGGCCTGAGAGACTGTATGTGCAAGCTGTGGATCGATAGGGTGGTAGGTGGGTTTAGGCACATCTTCATATTTCTACATGCCAATGCCATTTTATGGCTTGTAAATTCATACAATGGTCCCTTAAGCCTTCACGTGAAGTTTCATGACAAGATGACTCGTTTTTTGCTTTTCACGATTTTTGAAACTTTTTACGGTTCGGGATTTTTTAAAATTTTTTCGAAAGTAGTTTTGGCCCCAAACTTGGTAGACGTGATCCTTTCATTTTTTTTGGCATGCACAAAAATATCAGCTGACAACTCGAAGTGTACAAGATTTTGTGACCATTTGAAAAAAATGTCCACATTTCAAACACTTTAATGGCTACTGGCAGCAAACCTGTAAAATCTCAAATGCTCTTTAAGGGCGTGTGAGTTCTCGAGGTTTGATGAGGGATAGGGGGCCAATATGAGGGCCAAGTAGCAACCCCCATCGCACATCATGTGCGTACACCCCCCGACCCCCCCGATCGTCGGAACCCTAATGCCGCCGGTTAGGTTCTCCAACGATACTCCGACGATGGTGCCCCGACGAAGAAAAATACGGCACCAGCACATGGCCGAGCCTAGCATGTGCTGTCGCAACCCTCGGTCTGGTCCGGTCCGATCTTAGACTGGGAATGAACTCCGTATGCCTAAGCCAACCGACGAAACGAACGGGCGGGCGGACGGGCACTATGCCGGCCAGAGAGACAGGATGCGCAAGCCATGGATCGATAAGGTGTAGGTTGGTTTAGGCACATCTTCATATTTCTATGTGCCAATGCCATTTTTATGGCTTGTAAATTCATACAATGATCCCTTAAGCCTTCACGTGAAGTTTCATGGCAAGATGAATCGTTTTCTCTTTTTCACAATATTCGAAACTTTTTGTGGTTCGAGATTTTTTAAAGTTTTTTCGGAAGGAGTTTTGGCCCCAAACTTGGTAGATGTGATCCTTGTATTTTTATTGGCATGCATAAAAAAATCAGCTAAAAACTCGAAGTGTACAAGATTTTGTGACCATTCGAAAAAAGTGTCCCCATTTCATACACTTTAATGGCTACTGACAGCAAACCTGTAAAATCTCAAATGCTCTTTAAGGGGGTGTGAGTTCTCGAGGTTTGATGAGGGATAGGGGGCCAATATAAGGGCCAAGTACCTGCACCCATCGCACATCATGTGTGCACACCCCCCGACCCCCCCGATCGCCGGAACCCCAAAGTCACCGGTCAGGCTCTCCGACGATGCTCCGACGATGGTGCCCCGACGAAGAAAAATGTGACACCAGCACATGCCCGAGCCTAGCATCTACTGCCGTAACCCTCGGTCCGGTCTGATCCTAGATTGGGAATGAACTTCATATGCTTAGAATGGGAATGAACTCCGTATGCCTAAGTCAACCCACGAAACAAACGTGCAGGCGCTCAGTCGGCCAGAGGGGCAGGATGCGCAAGCTGGGGATCGGCTGGGTATCCCTCTCCGTGTTGTCGATCCTGCTGCAGCAACCCTTGGACCGGTCCAATCTTAGACTGGGAATGAACTCCACAAGCCTAAGCCAATCGACGAAACGAGCAGGCGGGCGGGCGCTACGCCGGCCAGAGAGACGGGATGCGCAAGCCGTGGATCGATAGGGTGGTAGGTGGGTTTAGGCACATCTTCATATTTTTGTGTCCCAATGCCATTTTTATGGCTTGTAAATTCGTACAATGTTCCTTAAGCCTTCACGTGAAGTTTCATGACAAGACGACTCGTTTTCTATTTTTCATGATTTTTGAAACTTTTTACAGTTTGGGATTTTTTAAAATTTTTTCGGAAGGAGTTTTGGCCCCAAACTTGGTAGACTTGATCCTTGTATTTTTATTGGCATGCAAAAAAAAAATTCAGCTAAAAACTCGAAGTGTACAAGATTTTGTGACCATTTGAAAAAAGTGTCCCCATTTCAGACACTTTAATGGCTACTGGCAGCAAACCTGTAAAATCTTAAATGCTCTTTAAGGGGGTGTGAGTTCTAGAGGTTTGATGAGGGATAGGGGGCCAATATAAGGGCCAAGTACCAGCACCCATCGTACATCATGTGCGCACACCCCCCCGACCCCCCCGATCGCCGGAACCCCAATGCCGTCGGTCAGGTTCTTCGACGATGGTGCCCCGGCAAAGAAAAATGTGGCACCGACACACGCCCAATTCCAGTATGTGCCGCTGCAACCCTCAGTCTAGTCTAATATTGGACTGGGAATGAACTCCGTATGCTTAGACTGGGAATGAACTCCATATGCCTAAGTCAACCCATAAAACAAGTGTGCAGGCACTCAGCCGGCCAGAGGGGTGGGATGTGTAAGCCGGGGATCGGCCGGGTCCCCCTCTGCGTGCTATCGATCCTGCTACCACAACCCTCGGTCCAGTCCGTATGCCTAAGCCAATCGACGAAACGAGCGGACGGGCGGGCACCACGCCGACCAGAGAGACGGGATGGGCAAGCCGTATATCGATAGGGTGGTAGGTGGGTTTAGGTACATCTTCATATTTCTACGTGCCAATGCCATTTTTATGGCTTGTAAATTCATACAATTGTCCCTTGAGCCTTCACGTGAAGTTTCATGGCAAGATGACTCGTTTTCTATTTTTCATGATTTTTAAAACGTTTTACGGTTCAACATTTTTTAAAATTTTTTCGGAAGGAGTTTTGGCCCTAAACTTGGAAGACATGATCCTTGTATTTTTGTTGTCATGCACAAAAACATTCAGCTAAAAACTCGAAGTGTACAAGATTTTGTGACCATTTGAAAAAAGTGTCCCCATTCAAGACACTTTAAGGTCCATGTACCAGCACCCAACGCACATCATGTGCGCACACCCCTCTCAGCCCCTCTGATCGCCAGAACCCTAATGCCGCCGATTAGGTTCTCCAGTGATGCTCCGATAATGATGCCCCGATGAAGAAAAATGTGGCACCAGCACATGCCCGAGCCTAGTATGTGCTGTGGCATCCCTCGGTCTGGTCCGATCTTAGACTGGGAATGAACTCCGTATGCTTAGACTGGAAATGAACTCCGTATGCCTAAGTCAACCCACGAAACGATCGTGCGAGCGCTCAGCCAGCCAGAGAGGTGGGATACACAAGCCGAGGATTGGCCGGGTCCTCCTTACGTGCTGCTAATCCTACTACCACAACCCTCCATCCGATCTGATCTTAGACTGGGAATGAACTCCATATGCCTAAGTCAACCCACGAAACGACCTTACGGGCGTTCAGTCGGCCAGAGGGGCAGGATGCGTAAGCCGGGGATCGATCGGGTCCCCCTCTGTGTGCTGCCGATCTTGCTACCGCAACCCTCCATCCGGTCTGATCTTAGACTGGGAATGAACTCCATATGCCTAAGCCAACCGACGAAACGACCGGGCGGGCGGGCACAACGCTGGCCAGAGAGAGGGGATGCGTAAGTCGTGGATCGATAGAGTGGTAGGTAGGTTTAGGCACATCTTCATATTTTTGCATGCCAATGCCATTTTTATGGCTTGTAAATTCATACAATGGTCCCTTAAGCCTTCACGTGAAGTTTTGCGGCAAGATGACTCGTTTTCCATTTTTCACGATTTTTGAAACTTTTTATGGTTTGGGATTTTTTAAAATTTGTTCGAAAGGAGTTTTGGCCCCAAACTTGGTAGACGTGATCCTTGTATTTTTGTTGGCATGCACAAAAAAATTCAAGGAAAAACTCGTAGTGTACAAGACTTTGTGACCATTTGAAAAAAGTCTCCCCATTCAAGACACTTTAATGGCTACTGGCAGCAAACCTATAAAATCTCAAATGCACTTTAAGGGGTGTGAGTTCTCGAGGTTTGATGAGGGATAGGGGGCCAATATAAGGGCCAAGTGCTAGCACCAATCGCACATCATGTGCTCACACCCCCACTCGGCCGCCCCGATCACCGGAACCCTAATGCCGTCGATCAGGTTCTCCGGTGATGCTCCAACGATGGTGCCTCGACGAAGAAAAATACGGCACCAGCTCATGCCCGAGCCCAGCAGGTGCTGTCACAACCATCGGTCCGGTCTGATCTTAGACTGGGAATGAACTCCGTATGCTTAGACTGGGAATGAACTTCGTATGCCTAAGTCAACCCATGAAACGAGCGTGCGGGCGCTCAGCCAGCTAGAGAGGCAGGATGCGCAAGCCGAGTATCGATCGGGTCCCCCTTTACGTGCTACCGATCCTGCTGCCGCAACCTTCGATCTGGTCCAATCTTAGAGTGGGAATGAACTCCGTATGCCTAAGCCAACCAACGAAATGGACAGGCGGGTGGGTGGGTGGGCATTACGCCGCTAGAGAGACAGGATGCGCAAGCCGTGGATCGATAGGCTGGTAGGTGGGTTTAGGCACATCTTCATATTTCTACGTGCCAAATCCATTTTTTTGGCTTGTAAATTCATACAGTGGTCCCTTAAGCTTTCACGTGAAGTTTCATGGCAAGACGACTCATTTTCTATTTTTCACGATTTTCAAAACTTTTTACGGTTTGGGATTTTTTAAAATTTTTTTGGAAGGAGTTTCAGCCCCAAACTTGGAAGACGTGATCCTTGTATTTTTGTTGGCATGCACAAAAAAAATCAGCTAAAAACTCGAAGTGTACAAGATTTTTTGACCATTTGAAAAAAAGTGTCCCCATTTCAAACACTTTAATGGCTACTGGCAGCAAACCTGTAAAATCTCAAATGCTCTTTAAGGGGGTGCAAGTTCTCGAGGTTTGATGAGGGATAGGGGGCCAATATAAGGGTAAGTACTAGCACCCAATGCACATCATGTGTGCACACCCCCCTCAGCCCCCCGATCGTCGGAACCTCAATGCCGTCGGTCAGGTTCTCCGATGATGCTCCAGCGATGGTGCCTCGGCGAAGAAAAATACGGCACCAGCATATACCCGAGCCCAGCATGTGTTGCTGCAACCCTCGGTCTGGTTCGATCTTAGACTAGGAATGAACTCCGTATGCTTAGACTGGGAATGAACTCCGTATGCCTAAGTTAACCTATGAAACGAGCGTGCGGGCGCTCAGCCGGCCAGAGGGGCGCGATGCAAAAGTTGGGGAACGGCTGGGTCCCCCTCTACGTGCTGCCGATCCTGTTGCCACAACTCTCGGTCCAGTCTGATCTTAGACTTGGAATGAACTCCGTATGCCTAAGCCAACTGACGAAACGAGCGGGCGAGGGGGCAGGCGCGTACTATGCCGGCCAGAGAGACGGGATACGCAAGCTGTGGATCGATAGGGTGGTAGGTGGGTTTAGGCACAGCTTCATATTTCTGCATGCCAATGCCATTTTTATGGCTTGTAAATTCATACAATGGTCCCTTAAGCCTTCACGTAAAATGTCATGGCAAGACGACTCGTTTTCTATTTTTCATGATTTTTGAAACTTTTTGAGGTTCGGGTTTTTTAAAATTTTTTTGGAAGGGTCTTTGGCGCCAAACTTGGTAGGTGTGATCCTTGTATTTTTTTGGCATGTACAAAAAAATTGAGCTAAAAACTCGAAGTGTACCAAATTTTGTGACCATTTGAAAAAGGTGTCCCCATTTCAAACACTTTAATGGCTAATGGCAGCAAACCTGTAAAATCTCAAATGCTCTGTAAGGGGGTGCGAGTTGTCGAGGTTTGATGAGGGATAGGGGGCCAATATAAGGGCCAAGTACCAGCACCCATCGCACATCATGTGCGCATACCCCCCGGCCCCCCGATCGTTGGAACCCCAATGCCGTCGATCAGGTTCTCCGACGATGCTCCAGCAATGGTGCCCCGACGAAGAAAAATACGACACCAGCAATGCTCGAGCCCAGCATGTGCTGCCGTAACCCTCGGTCCAATCCGATCTTAGGGTTCGATCTTAGACTGGGAATGAACTCTGTATGCTTGGACTGGGAATGAAGTCCGTGTGCCAAAGTCAACGCATGAAACGAGCGTGTGGGCTTTTAGCGAGCCAGAGGGGTGGGATGCGTAAGTCGAGGATCAGTCAGGTCCCCTGAAAAGAGTGGACGGGCGGGCGGGCACTACGCCGGTTAGAGAGACGGGATGCGTAAGCCGTGGATCAATAGGGTAGTAGGTGGGTTTACGCACATCTTCATATTTCTATGTGCCAATGCCATTTTTATGGCTTGTAAGTTCATACAATGGTCCCTTAAGCCTTCACGTGAAGTTTCATGGCAAGACGACTCGTTTTCTATTTTTCACGATTTTTGAAACTTTTTGTGATTCAGGATTTTTTAAAATTTTTTCGAAAGAAGTTTTGGCCCCAAACGTGGTAGACGTGATCCTTGAATTTTTGTTGGCATGCACAAAAAAATTCAGCCAAAAACTCGCAGTGTACAATATTTTGTGACCATTTGAAAAAAGTGTCCCCATTTCAGACACTTTAATGGCTACTGACAGTAAACCTGTAAAATCTCAAATGCTCTTTAAGGGGGTCTGAGTTCTCAAGGTTTGATGAGGGATAAGGGGCCAATATAAGGACCAAGTACCAGCACTCGTCGCACATCATGTGCGCACACACCCCCCGGCCAACCCGATCACCGGAACCCCAATGCCGTCGGTCAGGTTCTCCGGCGATGCTCTGACGATGGTGCCCCGATGAAGAGAAATGTAGAACCAGCACATGCTCGAGCCCAGCATGTGCTGTCGCAACCCTCGATCCGGTCCAATCTTAGATTGGGAATGAACTTTGTATGCTTAGACTGCGAATGAACTCCGTATGCCTAAGTCAACCCACCGAATGAGCGTGTGGGCTTTTAGCCGACCAGAGGGGTAGGATGTGTAGCCGGGGATCGGTCGGGTCCCCCTCTGCGTGCTGCTGATCCTGCTACCGCAACCCTCGGTCCGATCTGATCTTAGACTAGGAATGAACTCCGTACGCCTAAGCCAACCGACGAAAAGAACGGGCGGGCAGGCGGGCACTACGCCGGCCAGAGAGACAGGATGCGCAAGCCGTGAATCGATAGGGTGGTAGGTGAGTTTAGGCACATCTTCATATTTCTGTGTTCCAATGCCATTTTTATGGCTTGTAAATTCATACAATGGTCCCTTAAGCCTTCACGTGAAGTTTCATGGCAAGACGACTTGTTTTCTATTTTTCATGATTTTTGAAACTTTTTACGGTTCGGGATTTTTTAAAATTTTTTCAGATGGAGTTTTGGCCCAAAACTTGGTAGACGTGATCCTTTTATTTTTGTTGGCATGCACAAAAAAATTCAGCTAAAAACTCGAAGTGTACAGGATTTTGTGACCATTTGAAAAAAGTGTCCCCATTTCAGACACTTTAATGGCTACTGGCAGCAAACCTGTAAAATCTCAAATGCCCTTTAAGGAGGTGTGAGTTCTCAAGGTTTGATGAGGGATAGGGGGCCAATATAAGGGCCAAGTATCAGCACCCATCGCACATCTTGGGCGCACCCCCCGATCGTCGGAACCCCAATGCCGCCAGTTAGGTTCTCCGACGATGCTCCGACGATGGTGCCCCGGTGAAGAAAAATACAGCACCAGCAAATGCCTGAGCCCAACATGTGCTGCCGCAACCTTCAGTTTGGTCCGATCTTAGACTGGGAATGAACTCCGTATGCCTAAGTCAGCCGACTAGAGAGGCAAGATGCGCAAGTCGGGGATCGGTCGGGTCCTCCTCTGCGTGCTGTCGATCCTGCTACCGTAACCCTCGGTCCGGTCTGATCTTAGACTAGGAATGAACTTCATATGCCTAAGCCAACCGACGAAACGAGCGGGCCGACGGGCGAGCGAGCACTACGCCGGCCAGAGAGACGGGATGCGCAAGCCGTGGATCGATAGGGTGGTAGGAGGGTTTAGGCACATTTTCATATTTCTAAGTGCCAATGCCATTTTTATGCCTTGAAACTTCATACAATGGTCCCTTAAGGCTTCACGTGAAGTTTCATGGCAAGACGACTCGTTTTCTATTTTTCATGATTTTTTAAACATTTTGTGGTTCGAGATTTTTTAAAATTTTTTCGAAAGGTTTTTTGGCCCCAAACTTGGTAGACACGATCCTTGTATTTTTGTTGGCATGCACAAAAAAACTTCAGCTAAAAACTCAAAGTGTGAAAGATTTTGTGACCATTTGAAAAAAGTGTCCCCATTTCAGACACTTTAATGGCTACTGGCAGCAAACCTGTAAAATCTTAAATGCTCTTTAAGGGGGTGTGAGTTTCTCGAGGTTTGATGAGGGATAGGGGGCCAATAAAAGGCCAAGTACTAGCAACCATCGCACGTCATGTGCGTACACCCCCCGGCCCCCCGATCTCCGGAACCCCAATGCCGCCAGTCAGGTTCTCCAGCGATGCTCTGACGATGGTGCCCGACGAAGAAAAATACGGCACCAGCACATGCCCGAGCCCAGCATGTACTGTCGTAACCCTCGGTTCGGTCTGATCTTAGACTGGGAATGAACTCCGTATGCTTAGACTGGGAATGAAATCCGTATGCCTAAGTCAACCAACGAAACGAGCGTGCGGGCGCTCAGTCGGCCAGAGGGGCGGGATGCGCAAGCTGGGGATCGGTCGGGTCCCCCTCTACGTGCTGCCATAACCCTCGGTCTGATTTGATCTTAGACTGGGAATGAACTCTGTATGCCTAAGCCAACCGACGAAACGAGTAAGCGGGCAGGCGGGCACTACGCCGACCAGAGAGACGGGATGCGCAAGCCGTGAATCGATAGGGTGGTAGGTGGGTTTCAGCACATCTTCATATTTCTACGTGCCAATGCCATTTTTATGGCTTGTAAATTCATACAATGGTCCCTTAAGCCTTCACGTGAAGTTTCATGGCAAGGCGACTCGTTTTCTATTTTTCATGATTTTAGAAACTTTTTACGGTCTGAGATTTTTTAAAATTTTTTCGGAAGCAGTTTTGGCCCCAAACTTGGTAGACATGATCCTTGTATTTTTGTTGGCATGCACAAAAAAATTCAGTTAAAAACTCGAATTGTACAAGATTTTGTGACTATTTGAAAAAAGTGTCCACATTTCAAACACTTTAATGCCTACTGGCAGCAAACCTGTAAAATCTCAAATGCTCTTTAAAGGGGTGTGAGTTCTCGAGGTTTGATGAGGGATATGGGGCCAATATAAGGGCCAAGTATCAGCACCCATCGCACATCATGTGCGCACCCCCCCGCTCGGCCCCCCCGATCAGCGGAACCCCAATGCCGTCGATCAGGTTCAAAGCGATGCTCTGGCGATGGTGCCCCGAATAAGAAAAATGCGGCACCAGCACATGCCCGAGCCCAACATGTGCTGCCGTAACCCTCGATCTAGTCCGATCTTAGACTGGGAATGAACTCCGTATGCTTAGATTGGAAATGAACTCTGTATGCCGAAGTCAACTCACGAAACGAGCGTGCGGGCGCTCAACCAGCCAGAGAGGCGAGATGCACAAGCTGAGGATCAGCTGGGTCCCCCTCTGTGTGCTATTGATCCTACTGCCACAACTCTCGATCTGATCCGATCTTAGACTAGGAATGAGCTCCGTATGCCTAAGCCAACCGACGAAACGAGCGGGCTGGCGGGCGGGCATTACGCCGGCCAGAGAGACGGGATGCGCAAGCCGTGGATCGATAGGGTGGTAGGTGGGTTTAGGCATATCTTCATATTTCTGCGTGCCAATGCCATTTTTATGGCTTGTAAATTCATACAATGGTCCCTTAAGCCTTCACGTAAAGTTTAGTGGAAAGACGACTCGTTTTCTATTTTTCATGATTTTTAAAACTTTTTACGGTTCGGGATCTTTTAAAATTTTTTCGGAAGGAGTTTCAGCCCCAACTTGGTAGACATGATCCTTGTATTTTTGTTGGCATGCACAAAAAAATTCAGCTAAAAACTTGAAGTGTACAAGATTTTGTGACCATTTGAAAAGAGTATCCCCATTTTAGATACTCTAATGGCTACTGGCAGCAAACCTGTAAAATCTCCAATGATCTTTAAGACGGTGTGAGTTCTCAAGGTTTAATGTGGCATAGGGGGCCAATATAAGGGCCAAGTACCAGTACCCATCGCACATCATGTGCGCACACCCTCCTCGGCCCCCCCGATCGTCGGAACCCCAATGCCGCCAATCAGGTTCTTCGGTGATGCTCTGGCGATTGTGCCCCGACGAAAAAAATACGGCACCAGCACATGCTCGAGCCCAGCATGTGCTGCCGTAACCCTCGATCTGGTTCGATCTTGACTGGGAATGAACTCCATATGCCTAAGTCAACCCACGAACCGAGCGTGCGGGTGCTCAGTCGGCCAGAGGGGCGGGATTCGCAAGTCGGGGATCGGTTGGGTCCCCCTCTACTTGCTGCTGATCGTACTGTCGCAACCCTCAGTCCGATCTGATCTTAGACTAGGAATGAACTCTGTATGCCTAAGGCAACCGATGAAATAGGCAGGCGGGCGGGCGGGCAGGCACTACACCGACGAGAGAGACGGGAAGCGCAAGCCGTGGATCGATAGGGTGGTAGGTGGGTTTAGGCACATCTTCATATTTCTGCATGCCAATGCAATTTTTATGGCTTGTAAATTAATACAATAGTCCCTTAAGCCTTCACGTGAAGTTTCATGGCAAGACGACTCATTTTCTATTTTTTAGGATTTTCAAAGCTTTTTGTGGTTCGAGATTTTTTAAAATTTTTTCGGAAAGATTTTTCGCCCCAACTTGGTAGACGTGATCCTTGTATTTTTGTTGGCATGCATAAAAAAATTCAGCAAAAAACTCGAAGTGTACAAGATTTTATGACCATTTGAAAAAAGTGTCCCCATTTCAGACACTTTAATGGCTGCTGGCAGCAAACCTGTAAAATCTAAAATGCTCTTTAACGGGGTGTGAGTTCTCGAGGTTTGATGAGGGATATGGGGCCAATATAAGGGCCAAGTACCAGCACCCATCGCACATTATGTGCGCACCCCCCCCGCTCGGTCCCCCCGATCATCGGAACCCCAATGCCATCGGTCAGGTTCTCCGACGATGCTCTGGCGATGGTGCCCCGATGAAGAAAAATGTGGCACCAGCACATGCTCGAGCCCAGCATGTGCTACCGTAACCCTCGGTTTGGTTTGATCTTAGACTGGGAATGAACTCCGTATGCTTAGACTGGGAATGAACTCTGTACGCTTAGACTAGGAATGAACTCCGTATGCCAAAGTCAACCCACGAAACAAGCGCGCGGGCGCTCAGCCGACCAGAGGGGTGAGATGCACAAGCCGGGGATCGATCGGGTCCCCCTCTGCGCACTACCGATCCTACTGTCGCAACCCTCAGTCTGGTCTGATCTTAGACTGGGAATGAACTCTGTATGCCTAAGCCAACCGACGAAACGAGCGGGCGAGCGGGTGGGCACTACGCCAGCCAGAGAGACGGGATGCGCAAGTCGGGGATCGATAGGGTGGTAGGTGGGTTTAGGCACATCTTCATATTTTTGCATGCCAATGCCATTTTTATGGCTTGTAAATTCATACAATGGTCCCTTAAGACTTTACGTGAAGTTTCATGGCAAGACGACTCGTTTTCTATTTTTCACGATTTTCAAAACTTTTTGTGGTTTGAGATTTTTTAAAATTTTTTTGGAAGGAGTTTTGGCCCCAAACTTGGTAGACGTGATCCTTGTGTTTTTGTTGGCATGCACAAAAAAATTCAGCTAAAAACTCGAAGTGTACAAGATTTTGTGACCATTTGAGAAAAGTGTCCCCATTTCAGACACTTTAATGGCTACTGGCAGCAAACCTATAAAATCTCAAATGCTCTTTAAAGGGGTGTCAATTCTCGAGGTTTGATGAGGGATAGGGGTAAAATATAAGGGCCAAGTACCAGCACCCATCACACATCATGTGCGCACACCCCCCTGGCCCCTCCGATCGTCGAAACCCCAATGCCACCTGTCAGGTTCTCCGACGATGCTCCGGTGATGGTGCCCCGGTGAAGAAAAATGCAACACCAGCACATGCCCAAGCCCAGCATGTGCTGCCGCAACCCTCGATCCTATCCAATCTTAGACTAGGAATGAACTCCGTATGCTTAGACTGGGAATAAACTCCGTATGCCTAAGTCAACCCACGAAACGAGCGTATGGGTGCTTAGCCGGCTAGAAGGGCGGGATGCGCAAGTCGGGGATCGGTCGGGTCCCCCTCTATGTGCTGCCGATCCTACTGCCGCAACCCTTGGTCTGGTCTAATCTTAGACTGGGAATGAACTCTGTATGCCTAAGCCAACCTACGAAATGAGCGGGCGGCCGACGAGCGGGCGGCCGACGAGCGGGCGTGCACTATGTCGGCCAGAGAGACGGGATGCGTAAGTCGTGGATCGATAGTGTGGTTGGTGGGTTTAGGCACATCTTCATATTTCTGCATGCCAATGCCATTTTTTTGGCTTGTAAATGCATACAATGGTCCCTTAAGCCTTCACGTGAAGTTTCATGGCAGGATGACTCGTTTTCTATTTTTCACGATTTTTGAAACTTTTTACGGTTCGGGATTTTTTAAAATTTTTTCGGAAGGAGTTTTGGCCCCAAACTTTGAAGACGTGATCCTTGTATTTTTGTTGGCATGCACAAAAACATTCAGCTAAAAACTCAAAGTGTACAAGATTTTGTGACCATTTGAAAAAAATGTCCCCATTTCGGACACTTTAATGGCTGCTGGCAGCACACCTGTAAAATCTCAAATGCTCTTTAAGGGGGTGTGAGTTCTTGTGGTTTGATGAGGGATATGGGGCTAATATAAGGGCCAAGTACCAGCAACCATCTGACATCATGTGCGCACCCCCCCGCTCGACCCCCCCGATCATCGAAACCTCAATGCCGTCGGTCAGGCTCTTCGGTGATGCTCCGGCGATGGTGCCCCAACGAAGAAAAATGTGGCACCAGCACATGCCCGAGCCCAGCATGTGCTGCCGTAACCCTTGGTCTGGTCCGATCTTAGACTGGGAATGAACTCTGTATTCTTAGACTGGGAATGAACTCCGTATGCCTAAGTTAACCCACGAAACGAGCGTGCGGGCACTCAGCCGGCCAGAGGGGCGATATGCACAAGCCAGGGATCGATCGGGTCCCCCTCTGCGTGCTATTGATCCTGCTGCCACAACCCTCGGTCCGATCTGATCTTAGACTGGGAATGAACTCTGCATGCCTAAGCCAACCGACGAAACGAGCGGGTGAGCGGGCGGCCACTACGTCGGCCAGAGAGACGGGATGCGCAAGCCGTGGATCGATATGGTGGTAGGTGGGTTTAGGCACATCTTCATATTTTTGCATGCCAATGCCACTTTTATGGCTTGTAAATTCATACAATGGTGCCTGAAGCCTTTACGTGAAGTTTCATGGCAAGATGACTCGTTTTCTATTTTTCATGACTTTCAAAACTTTTTGTGGTTCGGGATTTTTTTTAAAATTTTTTCGAAGGGATTTTTGGCCCCAAACTTGGTAGACGTGATCCTTGTATTTTTTTTGGCATGCACAAAAAAAGTCAGCTAAAAACTCGAAATGTACAAGATTATGTGACCATTTGAAAAAAGTGTCCCCATTTCAGACACTTTAATGGCTACTGGTAGCAAACTTGTAAAATCTCAAATGTTCTTTAAGGGGGCATGAGTTCTCGAGGTTTGATGAGGGATAGGGGGCCAATATAAGGCCAAGTACCAGCACCCATCGCACATCATGTGCGCACACCCCCCGGCCCCCCGATCATTGGAACTCCAAAGCCGTCGGTCAGGTTCTCTGACGATGCTCCGATGATGGTGCCCCAACGAAGAAAAATACGACACCAGCACATGCCCGAGCCTAGCATGTGCTGTCACAACCCTCGCCCTGGTCTGATGTTAGACTGGGAATGAACTCCGTATGCTTAGACTGGGAATGAACTCCGTATGCCTAAGTCAACCCACGGAATGAGCGTGCGGGCGCTCAGCCGGCCAGAGGGGCGGGATGCTCAAGCTAGGGATCGGCTGGGTCCTTCTCTGTATGCTACCGATCCTGCTGCTGTAACCCTCAGTCTGGTCTGATCTTAGAATGGGAATGAACTCCGTATGCCTAAGCCAACTGACAAAACGAGTGGACGGGCGGGTGGGTGAGCACTATGTCGGCCAGAGAGACGAGATGCACAAGCCGTGGATCGATAGGGTGGTAGGTGGGTTTAGGTACATCTTCATATTTCTATGTGCCAATGCCATTTTTATGGCTTGTAAATTCATACAATGCTCCCTTAAGCCTTCACCTGAAGATTCAGGGCAACACGACTCGTTTTCTATTTTTCACGATTTTTGAAACTTTTCACGGTTTAGGATTTTTTAAAATTATTTTGGAAGGAGTTTTGGTCCCAAACTTGGTAGACGTCATCCTTGCAGTTTTGTTGGCATGCACGAAAAAATTCAGCTAAAAACTCGAAGTGTACAAGATTTTGTGACCATTTGACAAAAGTGTACCCATTTAAGACACTTTAATGGCTACTGGCAGCAAACCTGTAAAATCTCAAATGCTCATTAAGGGGGTGTGAGTTCTCGAGGTTTCATGAGGGATAGGGGGCCAATATAAGGGCCAAGTACCAGTACCCATCGCCCATCATGTGTGCACACCCCCCCAGCCCCCCCGATCGCCAGAACCCCAAAGCTGTCGGTCAGGTTCTCCGACGATGCTCCGACGATGGTGCCCCGATGAAGAAAAATGCGGCACCAGCACAAGCCCAAGCCCAGCATGTGCTGCCACAACCCTCGGTCCCGTCTGATCTTAGACTAGGAATGAACTCGTATGCCTAAGTCAACCTACAAAATGAGCATGCGGGCGCTCAGTCGGCCAGAGGGGCGGGATACGCAAGTCGAGGATCGACCGGGTCCCCCTTTTTGTGCTACCAATCCTGCAGCCACAACCCTCAGTCTGATTGGATCTTAGACTGGGAATGAACTCCGTATGCCTAAGCCAACCGACGAAACGAGCGGGCGGGCGAGCACTACACTAGCCAAAGAGACGGGATGCGCAAGCCGTGGATCGATAGTGTGGTAGGTGGGTTTAGGCACATTTTCATATTTCTGCATGCCAATGCCATTTTTATGGCTTGTAAATTCATACAATGGTCCCTTAAGCCCTCACGTGAAGTTTCATGGCAAGACAACTCATTTTTTATTTTTCATGACTTTTGAAACTTTTTGCGGTTCGAGATTTTTTAAAATTTTTTTGGAAGGAGTTTTGGCCCCAAACTTGGTAGACATGATCCTTGTATTTTTATTGGCATACACAAAAAAATTCAGTTAAAAACTCGAAGTGTACAAGATTTTGTGACTATTTGAAAAAGGTGTCCCCATTTCAAATACTTTAATAGCTACTGGCAGCAAACCTGTAAAATCTCAAATGCTCTTTAAGGTGGTGTGAGTTCTCGAGGTTTGATGATGGATAGCGGGCCAATATAAAGGCCAAGTACCAGCACCCATCGCACATCATGTGCGCACACCCCCGGCCCCTCCGATCGTCAGACCCCAATATCGTTGGTCCGGTTCTCTGACGATGCTCCAACGATGGTGCCCCGACGAAGAAAAATACGGCACCAGCACATGCCCGAGCCCAGCATGTGCTGTCGTAACCCTCAGTCCGGTCTGATCTTAGACTGGGAATGAACTCCGTATGCCTAAGCCAATCGATGAAACGAACGAGCGTGCGGGCGGGCGGGCACTACGTCGGCTAGAGAGACAGGATGCGCAAGCCGTGGATCGATAGGGTGGTAGGTTGGTTTAGGCACATCCTCATATTTTTGCATGTCAATGCCATTTTTAGGGCTTGTAAATTCGTACAGTGGTCCTTTAAGCCTTCACGTGAAGTTTCATGGCAAGACCACTCATTTTCCATTTTTCACGATTTTTGAAACCTTTTACAGTTCAAGATTTTTTAAAATTTTTTCAAAAGGAGTTTTGGCCCCAAACTTTGTAGACATGATCTTTGTATTTTTTTTTTGCATGCACAAAAAAAATCAGCTAAAAACTCAAAGTGTACAAGATTTTGTGACCATTTGAAATAAGTGTCCCCATTTCAAACACTTTAATAGCTACTGGCAGCAAACTTGTAAAATCTCAAATGCTCTTTAAGACGGTGTGAGTTGTTGAGGTTTGATGAGGGATAGGGGGCCATTATAAGGGCCAAGTACCAGCACCCATCGAACATGATGTGCGCACACCCCCCCGCCCCCCGATCGTTGGAACCTCAATACCGTCGGTTAGGTTCTCCGATGACGCTCCGATGATGGTGCCCCGACGAAGAAAAATACGGCACCAGCACATGCCCGAGCCCAGCATGTGCTGCCACAACCCTCGGTCTGGTTCGATCTTAGACTGGGAATGAACTCTGTATGCTTAGACTGGGAATGAACTCCGTATGCCTAATTGAACCCACGAAATGAGCGCGCGGGCGCTCAGTCGACCAGATGGGCGAGATGCACAAGTCGGGGATCGATCGGGTCCCCCTCTTCGTGCTACCAATCCTGCTACCGCAACCCTCGGTCCGGTCCGATCTTATACTGGGAATGAACTCCATATGCCTAAGGCAACCGACGAAATGAGCGGGCGAGCGGGCGGGCACTACGCCTGCCAGAGAGACGGGATGCGCAAGCTGTGGATTGATAGGGTGGTTGGTGGGTTTAGGCACATCTTCATATTTCTGTGTGTCAATGCCATTTTTATGGCTTGTAAATTCATACAATGGTCCCTTAAGCCTTCACGTGAAGTTTCATGGCAAGACGACTTGTTTTCTATTTTTCACAAATTTTGAAACTTTTTGCTATTGAAGATTTTTTAAAATTTTTTCGGAAGGAGTTTTGGACCCAAACATGGTAGACGTGATCCTTGTATTTTTGTTGGCATGCACAAAAAGATTCAGCTAAAAACTCAAAGTGTACAAGATTTTGTGACCATTTGAAAAAAGTGTCCCCATTTAAGACATTTTAATGGCGACTGGCAGCAAACCTGTAAAATCTCGAATGCTCTTTAAGGGGGTGTGTGTTCTCGAGGTTTGATGAGGGATAGGGGGCCAATTTAAGGGCCAAGTATGAGCACCCATCACATATCATGTGCGCACACCCCCCCCGGCCCCCCCGATCGCTGGAACCCCAATGCCGCCGGTTAGGTTTTCCGGTGATGCTCCGACGATGGTGCCCCGACGAAGAAAAATACGGCACCAACACATGCCCGAGCCCAGCATGTGCTACCGCAACCCTCGGTGTGGTCCGATCTTAGACTGGGAATGAACTCCGTATGCTTAGATTGGGAATGAACTCCGTATGCTTAGATTGGGAATGATCCCCGTATGCCTAAGTCAACCCACGAAATTAACATGCGGGTGCTCAGTCGGCCAGGGGGGTGGGATGTGCAAGCCGGGGATCGATCGGGTCCCCCTCTGCGTGCTGCCGATGCTGCTGCCGTAACCCTCGGTCTGATCCAATCTTAGACTGGGAATGAACTCCGTATGCCTAAGGCAATCGACGAAACAAGAGGGCGGGCGAGCGGGCACTACGTCGACCAGAGAGAC
Source organism: Durio zibethinus (assembly GCF_047325235.1). NCBI lineage: Eukaryota > Viridiplantae > Streptophyta > Magnoliopsida > Malvales > Malvaceae > Durio > Durio zibethinus. The sequence continues at coordinate 11,061,454 of NC_143183.1, read as the reverse complement.
GGGATGTGCAAGCCGTGGATCGATAGGTGGTCGGTGGGTTTAGGCACATCTTCATATTTCTGCGTGCCAATGCCATTTTTATGGCTTGTAAATGCATACAATGGTCCTTTAAGCCTTCACATGAAGTTTCATGGCAAGACGACTCGTTTTCTATTTTTCACAATTTTCAAAACTTTATATGGTTCTGTATTTTTTAAAATTTTTTCGGAAGGAGTATTGAACCCAAACTTGGCAGACGTGATCTTTGTATTTTTTTTGGCATGCACAAAAAATTCAGCTAAAAACTCGATGCGTACAAGATTTTGTGACCATTTGAAAAAAGTGTCCCCATTTCAGACACTTTAATGGCTACTGGCAGCAAACCTGTAAAATCTCAAATGTTCTTTAAAGGGGTGTGAGTTTTCTAGGTTTGATGAGGGATAGGGGGCCAATATAAGGACCAAGTACCAGCAAGCATCGCACATCATGTGCGCACACCCCCCAGCCCCCCGATCATCGAAACCCCAAGTCGTCGGTCAAGTTCTCTGGCGATGCTCCGACGATGGTGCCCCTATGAAGAAATATGTGACAGCAGCGCATGCCCGAGCCCTGCATATGTTGCCACAACCCTCGGTCCGATCCGATCTTAGACTGGGAATGAACTCCGTATGCTTAGACTGGGAATGAACTTCGTATGCCTAAGTCGACCCACGAAACGAGCGTGTAGGCGCTCAATCGGCCAGAGGGGCGAGATGCGCAAGTCGGGGATCGGTCGGGTCCCCCTTTGCGTGCTGTCGATCCTACTGCCACAAACCTTAGTCCAGTTTGATCTTAGACTGGGAATGAACTCCGTATGCCTAAGCCAACCGACGAAACGAGCGGGCTAGCGGGCGGGCACTACGCCAGCCAGAGAGACGGGATGCGTAAGCCGTGTATCGATAGGGTGGTAGGTGGGTTTAGGCACATCTTCATATTTCTGCATGCCAATGCCATTTTTATGGCTTGTAAATTCATACAATAGTCCCTTAAGCCTTCACGTGAAGTTTCATGGCAAGGCGACTCGTTTTCTATTTTTCACAATTTTCAAAACTTTTTACTGTTCGAGACTTTTTAAAATTTTTGCAGAAGGAGTTTTGGCCCCAAACTTGGTAGACGTGATCCTTGTATTTTTGTTGGCGTGCGTAAAAAAAATCAGCTAAAAACTCGAAATGTACAAGATTTGTGTCCACTCGAGAAAAGTGTCCCCATTTCAGACACTTTAATGGCTACTGCCAGCAAACGTGTAAAATCTCAAATGCTCTTTAAGGGCGTGTGAGTTCTCGAGGTTTCATAAGGGATAGGGGGCCAACATAAAGGCCAAGTACCAGCACCCACCAGACATCACGTGCGCACACCCCTCCCGGCCCCCCCGATCTTCGGAACCCCAGTGCCGTCGATCAGGTTCTCCGACAAAGCTCCGGTGATGGTGCCTCAGAGAAGAAAAATGTGGCACCAGCACATGCCTCAGCCCAGCATGTGCTACCGTAACCCTCGGTCTGATCCGATCTTAGACAGGGAATGAACTCCGTATGCTTAGACTTGGAATGAACTCTGTATGCCTAAGTCAACCCACAAAATGAGCGTGCGGGCGATCAACCGAACAGAGGGGTGGGATGCATAAGTCGGGGAACGACCGGGTCCCCCTCTGCATGCTGCCGATCCTGCTGCCGCAACCCTCGGTCTGATTGGATCTTATACTGGGAATGAACTCCGTATGCCTAATCCAACCGACGAAACGAGCGGGCGGGCGGATGGGCGGGCACTATGCCGGCCAGAGAGACGGGATGCACAAGCCGTGGATCTATAGGGTGGTAGGTTGGTTTAGGCACATCTTCATATTTCTGCATGCCGATGCCATTTTTCTGGCTTGTAAATTCATACAATGGTCCCTTAAGCCTTCACGTGAAGTTTCATGGCAAGACGACTCGTTTTCTATTTTACACGATTTTTAAAATGTTTTGCGGTTCGGGATTTTTTAAAATTTTTTTGGAAGGAGTTTTGGTGCCAAACTTAGTAGACATGATCCTTGTATTCTTGTTGGCATGCACAAAAAAATTCAGCTAAAAACTCGAAATGTACAAGATTTTGTGACCATTTGAAAAAGGTGTCCCCATTTCAAATACTTTAATAGCTACCGGCAGCAAACTTGTAAAATCTCAAATGCTCTTTAAGGCGGTGTGAGTTCTCGAGGTTTGATGAGGGATAGGGGGCCAATATAAGGGCCAAGTACCAGCATCCATCACATATCATGTGTGCACACCCCCTCCCCGGCCCCCCCGATCGTCGGAACCCCAATGCCGCTGGTCAGGTTCTCCGACGATGCTCCGGTGATAGTGCCCCGATGAAGTAAAATGCGGCACCAGCATATGCCCGAGCCCAGCATGTGCTACCGCAACCCTCGGTCCGATCTGATCTTAGACTAGGAATGAACTTCGTATGCTTAGACTGCGAATGAACTCCGTATGCCTAAGTCAACCCACGAAACGAGCGTACAAGCGCTCAGCCGGCCACAAGGGCGGGATGTGCAAGCCGGGGATCGGTCGGGTCCCTCTTTGCGTGCTACCCATCTTGCTGTCACAACCCTCAGTCTGGTCTAATCTTAGACTGGGAATGAACTCCGTATGCCTAAGCCAACCGACGAAACGAGCCGGCGGGCGGGCACTATGCCGGCCAGAAAGACGGGATGCATAACCCATGGATCGATAGAGTGGTAGGTGGGTTTACGCACATCTTCATATTTCTACATGTCAATGCCATTTTTATGGCTTGTAAATTCATACAATGGTCCCTTAAGCCATTACGTGAGGTTTCATGGCAAGACGACTCGTTTTCTATTTTTCATAATTTTTGAAACTTTTACGGTTTGTGATTTTTTTAAATTTTTTCGGAAGGAGTTTTGGCCCCAAACTTGGTAGACATGATCCTTGTATTTTTTCTGGGATGCACAAAAAAAATTCAGCTAAAAACTCGAAGTGTACAAGATTTTGTGACCATTTGAAAAAAGTGTCCCCATTTCAGACACTTTAATGGCTACTGGCAGCAAACCTATAAAATCTGAAATGCTCTTTAAGCGGGTGTGAGTTCTCAAGGTTTGATGAGGGATAGGGGGCCAATATAAGGGCCAAGTACCAGCACCCATCATACATCATGTGCGCACACCCCCCTCGGCCCCCGGATCGCCGGAACCCCAATGCCGTCGGTCAGGTTCTCCGGTGATGCTCCGACGATGGTGCCCCGATGAAGAAAAATATGGCACCAGCATATGCCCGAGCCCAGCATGTGCTACCGTAACCCTTGGTCCAATCTGATCTTCGACTGGGAATGAACTCCATATGCTTGGACTGGGAATGAACTCTGTATGCCTACGTCAACCCACGAAACGAGCGTGCGGGCACTCAGCTAGCCAGAGGGGCAGGATGCGCAAGCCAGGGATTGGTCGAGACCCCCTCTACATGCTGTCGATCCTACTACCGTAACCCTCAGTCCGGTCTGATCTCAGACTGGGAATGAACTCCATATGCCTAAACCAACCGACGAAACGAGTGGGTGGGCGGGCGGGCACTACACCGGCCAGAGAGACGGGATGCACAAGCCGTGTATCGATAGGGTGGGAGGTGGGTTTAGGCACATCTTCATATTTCTGCATGCCAATGCTATTTTTAGGGCATGTAAAATCATACAATGGTCCCTTAAGCCTTCACGTGAAGTTTCATGGCAAGATGACTCGTTTTTTATTTTTCACGATTTTTGAAACTTTTTACGGTTCGGGATTTGTTAAACTTTTTTGGAAGGAGTTTTGGCCCCAAATGTGGTAGACGTGATCGTTGTATCTTTGTTGGGATGCATAAAAAAATTCAAATAAAAACTCGAAGTGTACAAGATTTTGTGACCATTTGAAAAAAGTGTCCCCATTTCAGACACTTTAATGGCTACTGGCAGCAAACCTGTAAAATCTCAAATGCTTTTTAAGGGGGTGTGAGTTCTTGAGGTTTGATGAGGGATAGGGGGCCAATATAAGGGCCAAGTACTAGCACCCATCGCACATCTTGTGCGCACACCCCCCTAGCCCCTCCGATCGTCGAAACCCCAATGCCGTCGGTCAGGTTCTCCGACGATGGTGCCCCGACGAAGAAAAATGCGGCACCAGTACATCCCTGACCCCAGTATGTGCTGTCACAAACCTCGGTCTGATCTGATCTTAGACTGGGAATGAACTCCATATGCTTAGACTGGGAATGAACTCCGTATGCCTAAGTCAACCCATGAAATGAGCGTGCGGTCGCCCAGTCGGCCGAGGGGCGGGATGCGCAAGCCGGGGATCGGCCGCGTCCCCTTCTGGGTGTTGCCGATCCTACTGCTGCAACCCTCAGTCTGATTTGACCTTAGACTGGGAATGAACTCCGTATACCTAAGCCAACAGATGAAACGAGCGGGCAGACAAGCGGGCGGGCGAGCGGGCGGGCACTACGTCGGCCAGAAAAACGGGATGCGTAAGCCGTGGATCGATAGGGTGGTAGGTGGGTTTAGGCACATCTTAATATTTTTGCATGCCAATGCCATTTTTATGGCTTGTAAATTCATACAATGGTCCCTTAAGCCTTCACGTGAAGTTTCATGGCAAGACGACTCATTTTCTATTTTTCACGATTTTCAAAACTTTTTACGGTTCGGGATTTTTTAAAATTTTTTCGGAAGGATTTTTGGCCCCAAACCTGGTAGACATGATCCTTGTTTTTTTGTTGGCATGCTCAAAAAATTCAGCTAAAAACTCGAAGTGTACAAGATTTTGTGACCATTTGAAAAAAGTGTCCCCATTTCAAACACTTTAATGGCTACTGGTAGTAAACCTGTAAAATCTCAAATGCTCTTTAAGGGGGTGTGAGTTTTCGAGGTTTGATGAGGGATAAGGGGCCAATATAAGGGCCAACTACCAGCACCCATCGCACATCATGTGCGCACACCCCCCCAGACCCCCGATCGTCGGAAGCCCAATACCGCCAGTCAGGTTCTCCGACGATGGTGCCCCGGTGAAGAAAAATGCAGCACCAGCACATGCCCAAGCCCAGCATGTGCTGCCGTAAACCTCGGTCCAGTTTGATCTTAGACTGGGAATCAACTCTGTATGCTTAGACTGGGAATGAACTCCGTATGCCTAAGTCAACTCACGAAACGAGCGTGCGGGCACTTAGCCGACCAGAGGGACGGGACGCGCAAGCCGAGGATCGATCGAGTCCCCCTCTGCATGCTGTCGATCCTACTGTCGCAACCCTCGGTCCGATCCGATCTTAGACTGGGAATGAACTTCGTATGCCTAAGCTAACCGACGAAACGAGTGGGTGGGCGGGCGGGCAGGTAGGCATTATAATTGCTAGAGAGACAGGATGCGCAAGCCGTGGATCGATGGGGTGATTGGTGGGTTTAGGCACATCTTCATATTTCTACGTGCCAATGCCATTTTTATGCCTTGTAAATTCATACAATGGTCCCTTAAGCCTTCACGTGAAGTTTCATGGCAAGACGACTTGTTTTCTATTTTTCATGATTTTTGAAACTTTTTACGGTTTGAGATTTTTTAAAATTTTTTCGAAAGGATTTTTGCCCCAAACTTGGTAGACATGATCCTTGCATTTTTCTTGGCATGCACAAAAAAATTCAGCTAAAAACTCGAAGTGTACAAGATTTTGTGACCATTTGAAAAAAGTGTCCCCATTTCAGACACTTTAATGGCTACTGGCAGCAAACCTGTAAAATCGCAAATGCTCTTTAAGGAGGTGTGAGTTCTCAAGGTTTGATGAGGGATAGGGGGCCAATATAAGGGCCAAGTACCAGCACCCATCGCACATCATGTGCGCACACCCCCCGACCCCTCCGATCGCCAGAACCCCAATACCGCCGGTCAGGTTCTCTGACGATGGTAGCCCGACGAAGAAAAATCTGGCACCAGCACATGCCCGAGCCCAACATGTGCTGCCACAACACTCGGTCCGTTCTGATCTTAGACAGGGAATGAACTTCGTATGCCTAAGTCAACCCACGAAACGAGAGTGCAAGCGCTCAGCCGGCCAGAGGGGTGGGATGCGCAAGCCAGGGATCGGTCGGGTCCCCCTCTGCGTGTCGCTGATCCTGTTGCAGCAACCCTCAGTCCAGCCTGATCTTAGACTGGGAATGAACTCCGTATGCCTAAGCCAATCGACGAAACGAGCGGGCGGGCGGACGTGCATTACGCCGGCCAGAGAGACGTGATGCGTAAGCCGTGGATCGATAGGATGGTAGGTGGGTTTAGGCACATCTTCATATTTCTACATGCCAATGCCATTTTTATGGCTTGTAAATTCATACAATGGTCCCCTAAGCCTTGACGTGAACTTTCATGGCAAGACGACTCGTTTTCTATTTTTCACGATTTTTAAAACTTTTTGCGGTTCGAGATTTTTTAAAATTTTTTTGGAAGGAGTTTTGGCCCCAAACTTGTTAGACGTGATTCTTGTATTCTTGTTGGCATGCACAAAAAAATTCAGCTAAAAACTTGAAGTGTAGAAGATTTTGTGACCATTTGAAAAAAGTGTCCCCATTTCAGACACTTTAATGGCTACTGGCAACAAACCTATAAAATCTCAAATGCTCTTTAAAGGGGTGTGAGTTCTCAAGGTTTGATAAGGGATAGGGGGCCAATATAAGGGCAAAATACCAGCACCCATCGCACATCATGTGCGCACACCCCCCGGCTCCCTCGATCGCGGAAACCCCAATGCCACCGGTCAGGTTCTCCGGTGATACTCCAGCGATGGTGCCCGAGCCCAGCACGTACTATCGTAACCCGCGGTCTGATCCGATCTTAGACTGGGAATGAACTCCTTATGCTTAGACTAGGAATGAACTTCGTATGCCTAAGTCAACCCACAAAACGAGCGGGCGGGCGCCCAGCCGGCCAGAGGGGCGGGATGAGCAAGCCGGGGATCGGCTGGGCTCCCCTCTACGTGCTGCCGATCCTACTGTCGTAACCCTCGGTCCAAACCAATCTTAGATTGGGAATGAACTTCGTATGCCTAAGCCAACCGACGAAACGAGCAGGTAGGTGGGCGAGCGGGCACTACGCCGGCCAGAGAGACGGGATGCGCAAGCCGTGGATCGATAGGGTGGTAGGTGGCTTTAAGCACATCTTCATATTTCTGCATGCCAATACCATTTTTATGGCTTGTAAACTCATACAATGGTCCCTTAAGCCTTCACGTGAAGTTTAATGGCAAGACAACTCGTTTTCTATTTTTCACGATTTTTGAACCTTTTTGCAGTTCAGGATTTTTTTAAATTTTTTCAGAAGGAGTTTTGGCCCCAAACTTGGTAGACGTGATGCTTGTATTTTTGTTGGCATGTACAAAAAAATTCAGCTAAAAACTCAAAGTGTACAAGATTTTGTGACCATTTGAAAAAAGTGTCCCCATTTCAGACACTTTAATGGCTAATAGCAGCAAACCTGTAAAATCGCAAATGCTCTTTAAGGGGGTGTGAGTTCTCAAGGTTTGATGAGGGATAGGGGGCCAATATAAGGGCAAGTACCAGCACCCATCACACATCTTGTACGCACACCTCCCCCTGGCTCCCCGATCACCGGAACCCCAATGCCGCCGGTCAGGTTCTCTGGCGATGCTCCGGCGATGGTGCCCCGGTGAAGAAAAATGCGGCACCAGCACATGCTCGAGCTCAGTATGCGCTGCTGCAACCCTCAATCCGGTCCGATCTTAGACTGGGAATGAACTTCGTATGCCTAAGTCAACCCATTAAATGAGCGTGCGGGCGCTCAACTGACAAGGGGAGCAGGATGCGCAAGCCGGGGATCGGTCGGGTCCCCCTCTGCGTCCTGCCGATCCTACTGTCGCAACCCTTGCACCCATCGCAAGATTTTGTGGCCATTTGAAAAAAGTGTCCCCATTTCAGACACTTTAATGGCTAATGGCAGCAAACCTATAAAATCTCAAATGCTCTTTAAGGGGGTGTGAGTTCTCAAGGTTTGATGAGGGATAGGGGCCAAATATAAGGGCCAAGTACCAGCACCCATCGCACACGCACACCCCCTGGCCCCCCCGATCGTCGGAACCCTAATGCCGTAGGTTAGGTTCTCCGACGATGCTCCGACGAAGAAAAATACGGCACCAGCACATGCTTGAGCCCAACATGTGCTGTCCCAACCCTCAGTCTGGTCTGATCTTAGACTGGGAATGAACTCCGTATGCTTAAGTCAACTAACGAAATGAGCATGCGGGCACTCAGCCAACCAGAGGAGCGAGATGCATAAGCCAGGGATCGGTCGGGTCCCTTACTGCATACTGCCGATCCTGCTGTCGCAACCTTCAGTCCGTCTGATCTTAGACTGAGAATGAACTCCGTATGCCTAAGCCAACCGATGGAATGAGCGGGTGGGCGGGCACTACATCGGCCAGAGAGACGGGATGGGCAAGCCGTGGATCGATAGGGTGGTAGGTGGGTTTAGGCACATATTCATATTTCTATGTGCCAATGCCATTTTTATGGCTTGTAAATTCATACAATGGTCCCTTAAGCCTTCAGATGAAGTTTAATGGCGAAGAAAAATACGACACCAGCACATGCCCGAGCCCAGCATGTGCTGCCGCAACCTTCAGTCCGGTTCGATCTTAGACTGAGAATGAACTCCGTATGCCTAAGTCAACCCATAAAACGAGTGTACGGGCGCTCAGCTGGCCTGAGGGGTGGGATACGCAAGCCAGGGATCGGTTGGGTCCCCCTCTGTAACCTGCTGATCCTGCTACTGCAACCCTCAGACTGGTTTGATCTTAGACTCGGAATGAACTCCGTATGCCTAAGCCAACCAACGAAACGAGCGGGCGGGCGGGCACTACGCCAGCTAGAGAGATGGGATACGCAAGTCGTGGATCGATAGGGTGGTAGGTGGGTTTAGGCACATCTTCATATTTTTACATGCCAATGCCATTTTTATGGCTTGTAAATTCATACAATGGTCCTTTAAGCCTTCACGTGAAGTTTCATGGCAAGACGACTCGTTTTCTATTTTTGACGATTTTTAAAACTTTTTACGGTTCAAGATTTTTTAAAATTTCTTCAAAAGAAATTTTGGCCCCAAACTTGGTAGACGCGATCCCTGTATTTTTGTTGGCATCCACAAAAAAATTCAGCTAAAAAGTCAAAGTGTACAAGATTTTGTGACCTTTTGAAAAAAGTGTCCCCATTTCAGACACTTTAATGGCTACTGGCAGCACACCTGTAAAATTTCAAATGCTCTTTAAGGGGGTGTGAGTTATCGAGGTTTGATGAGGGATAGGGGCCCAATATAAGGGCCAAGTACCAGCACCCATCGCACATCATGTGCGATCACCCCCCCGGCCCCCCCGATCATTGGAACCCCAATGCCGTCGGTCAGGTTCTCCGGTGATGCTCCGATGATGGTGCCTCGGTGAAGAAAAAAGTGGCACCAGCACATGCTCGAACCCAGCATGTGCTACCGTAACCCTCGGTCCGTTCGATCTTATACTGGGAATGAACTCCGTATGCCTAAGTCAACCCACGAAATGAGCGTACGGGCACTCAGCCGGCAGAGGGGCGGGATGTGCAAGCCGGGGATTGGTCAGGTACCCCTTTACGTGCTGCCAATCCTGCTGCCGCAACCCTCGATCCAATCCGATCTTAGACTGGGAATGAACTCCGTATGCCTAAGCCAACCGATGAAATAAGCGGGCGGTCGGGCGGGCAGGCATTATGCCGGCTAGAGAAACGGGATGCGCAAGCCGTGGATCGATAGGGTGGTAGGTGGGTTTAGGCCCATCTTCATATTTCTATGTGCCAATGCCATTTTTATTTCTTGTAAATTCATACAATGGTCCCTTAAGCCTTCACGTGAAGTTTCATGGCAAGACGACTCATTGTCTATTTTTCATGATTTTCAAAACTTTTTGCGGTTCGAGACTTTTTAAAATTTTTTTCAAAAGGATTTTTGGCCCCAAACTTGGTAGACATGATCCTTGTATTTTTGTTGGCACGCACAAAAAAATTCAGCTAAAAACTCAAAGTGTACAAGATTTTGTGACCATTTGAAAAAAGTGTCCCCATTTCAAACTCTTTAATGGCTACTGGCAGCAAACCTGTAAAATCTCAAATGCTCTTTAAGGGGGTGTGAGTTCTCGAGGTTTGATGAGGGATAGGGGTCAATATAAGGGCCAAGTACCAGCACCCATCACACATCATGTACGCACACCACCCTTGACCCCCTCGATCGTCGAAACCCCAATGCCGCCGATTAAGTTCTCTGATGTTGCTCCAGTGATGGTGCCCCGACGAAGAAAAATACGGCACCGACACATGCCCAAGCCCAGTATGTGCTACCGTAACCCTCGGTCCGGGTCCATCTTAGACTGGGAATGAACTCTGTATGCTTAGACTGGGAATGAACTTCATATGCCTAAGTCAACCCACGAAACGAGCGTGCGGGCGCTCAACCAGCCAGAGGGGCACGATGCGCAAGCCAGGGTTCAGTCGGGTTCCCCTCTGCGTGTTGCCGATCCTACTGCCACAACCCTCTATCTGGTCAGATCTTAGACTTGGAATGAACTCCGTATGCCTAAGCCAACCAACGAAACGAGCAGGTGGGCGGGCGGGCGGGCGGGCACTACGTCGGCCAGAAAGACGGGATGCGCAAGCCGTGGATCGATAGGGTGGTAGGTGAGTTTGGGCACATCTTCATATTTCTGCATGCCAATGCCATTTTCATGGCTTGTAAATTCATACAACGGTCCTTTAAGCCTTCACGTGAAGTTTCATGGCAAGACGACTCGTTTTTTATTTTTCATGATTTTTGAAACTTTTTACGGTTCAGGATTTTTTAAAATTTTTTCGGAAGGAGTTTTGGCCCCAAACTTGGTAGACGTGATCCTTGTATTTTTTTTGGCATGCACAAAAAAATTCAACTAAAAACTCGAAGTGTTCAAGATTTTGTGACCATTTGAAAAAACTGTCCCCATTTCAGACAATTTAACGGTTACTTGCAGCAAACCTGTAAAATCTCAAATGCTCTTTAAGGGGGTGTGAGTTCTCGAGGTTTGATGAGGGATAGGGGGCCAATATAAGGGTCAAGTACCAGCACCCATCGCACATCATGTGCGCACACCCCCCAGCCCCCCCGATCGTCGAAACCCAGTGCCGTCGGTCATGTTCTCCGGCGATGCTTTGATGATGGTGCCCCGATGAAGAAATATGCGGCAATAGCACATGCCCGAGCGCAGCATGTGCTGCTGCAACCCTCAGTCTGATCCGATCTTAGACTGGGAATGAACTCCGTATGCCTAAGTCCACCAACGAAACGAGCGTGTGGGCGCTCAGCCGGCTAGAGGGGCGCGATGAGTAAGCCGGGTCCCCATCCGCGTGCTGTCGGTCCTGCTGTTGCAACCCTCTGTCTGGTCTAATCTTAGTCTAGGAATGAACTCTGTATGCCTAAGTCAACCGACGAAATGAGCGAGTGGACGGGCGATCGGGCACTATGCCGGGTAGAGAGATGGGATGCGCAAGCCGTGGATCGATAGGGTGGTAGGTGGGTTTAGGCACATCTTCATATTTCGGTGTGCCAATGCTATTTTTATAGCCTATAAATTCATACAATGGTCCCTTCAGGCTTCACGTGAAGTTTCATGGCAAGACGACTCGTTTTCTATTTTTCACGATATTTGAAACTTTTTACGGTTCGATATTTTTTAAAATTTTTTCGGAAGGAGTTTTGGCCCAAAACTTGGTAGACGTGATCCTTGCATTTTTTTTGGCATGCACAAAAAAATTCAGCTAAAAACTCGAAGTGTACACGATTTTGTGACCATTTGAAAAAAATGTCCCCATTTCAGACACTTTAATGGCTACTGGCAGCAAACCTGTAAAATGTCAAATGCTCTTTAAGGGGGTGTGAGTTCTCGAGGTTTGATGAGGGATAGGGGCCAATATAAAGGCCAAGTACCAGCACCCATCGCACATCATGTGCGCACACCCCCCCGGCACCCTCAATCGTCGGAACCCCAATGCCGTCCGATGATGGTGCCCCAGTGAAGAAAAATACGACACCAGCACATGCCCGAGCCCAGCATGTGTTGCCGCAACCCTTGGTTTGATCTGATCTTAGACTGGGAATGAACTTCGTATGCCTAAGCCGACCGACGAAACGAGCGGGCGGGCGGGCACTACGTCGGCCAGAGAAACGGGATGCGCAAGCCGTGGATCGATAGGGTGGTAGGTGGGTTTAGGCACATCTTCATGTTTCTGCATGCCAATGCCATTTTTATGACTTGTAAATTCGTACAATGGTCCCTTAAGCCTTCACGTGAAGTTTCATGGCAAGAGGACTCGTTTTTTATATTTCATGATTTTTGAAACTTTTTGTGGTTCGGGATTTTTTAAAATTATTTCGGAAGGATTTTTGGCACCAAACTTGGTAGACGTAATCCTTGTATTTTTCTTGGAATGCATAAAAAAATTCAGCTAAAAACTCGAAGTGTACAAGATTTTGTGACCATTTGAAAAAAGTGTCCCCATTTCAGACACTTTAATGGCGACTGACAGCAAAGCAATAAAATCTCAAATGCTCTTTAAGGGGGTGTGATTTCTTGAGGTTTGATGAGGGATATGGGGCCAATATAAGGGCCAAGTACCAGCACCCATCGCACATCATGTATGCATCCCCCCCGGCCCCCCCATCACCGGAACCCCAATGCCGTCGATTAGGTTCTCCGGCGATGCTTCGGCGATGGTGCCCCAGCGAAGAAAAATACCGCACCAGCAAATGTTCGAGCCTAGCATGTGCTGCCGCGACCCTCAGTCCGGTCTGATCTTAGACTGAAAATGAACTCCGTATGCTTAGACTGGGAATGAACTCCGTATGCCTAAGTCAACCCACGAAATGAGCGTGCGGGCGCTCAGCCGCCAGAGGGGCGGGATGCACAAGCCGAGGATCGGCCGGGTCCCCCTCTACGTGCTGCCGATCCTCTTGTCGTAACCCTCAATCCGGTCCGATCTTAGACTGGGAATGAACTTCGTATGCCTAAGCCAATCGACGAAACGAGCGGATTGGCGGGCGGGCACTATGCTGGCCAGAGAGACGGGATGCACAAGCCGTGGATCGATAGGGTGGTAGGTGGGTTTAGGCACATCTTCACATTTCTGCATGCCAGTGCCATTTTTATCGCTTGTAAATTCATACAATGGTCCCTTAAGCCTTCACGTGAAGTTTCACAGCAAGATGACTCGTTTTCTATTTTTCATTATTTTTGAAACTTTTTACGGTTCGGGATTTTTTAAAATTTTTTCGGTCGGGCTTTTGGCCCCAAACTTGGTAGACATGATCCTTGTATTTTTATTGGCGCGCACAAAAACATTCAGCTAAAAACTCAAAGTGTACAAGATTTTGTGACCATTTGAAAAAAGTGTCCCCATTTCAGATACTTTAATGGCTACTGGCAGCAAACCTATAAAATCTGAAATACTCTTTAAAGGGGTGTGAGTTCTTGAGGTTTCATGAGGGATAGGGGGCCAATATAAGGGCCAAGTACCAGCACCCATCGCACATCATGTGCACACACCCCCCGGCCCCCCCGATCGTCGGAACCCCAATGCCGTCGGTCAGGTTCTCCGCGTGATGCTCCAGCGATGGTGCCCCGACGAAGAAAAATGTGGCACCAGCACATGCCCGAGCCCAGCATGTGCTACCGCAACCCTCGGTCTGGTCCGATCTTAGACTGGGAATGAACTCCATATGCCTAAGCCAACCGACGAAACGAGCGGGCGGGCACTACGTCGACCAGAGAGATGGGATGCGCAAGCCATGGATCGATAGGGTGGTAGGTGGGTTTAGGAACATCTTCATATTTCTACGTGCCAATGCCATTTTTATGGCTTGTAAATTCATACAATGGTCCCTTAAGTCTTCACGTGAAGTTTCATGGCAAGACGACTCGTTTTCTATTTTTCATAATTTTTGAAACTTTTTAAGGTTTGATGAGGGATAGGGGGCCAATATAAGGGCCAAGTGCCAGCACCCATCGCACATCATGTGTGCACACCCGCCCCCGGCCCCCCGATCATCGGAACCCTAATGTCGTCAGTCAGGTTCTCCGACGATGCTCCGGTGAAGGTGCCCCGATGAAGAAAAATACAGCACCGGCACATACTTGGGCCCAGCATGTGCTGCAGTAACCCTTGGTCTGGTCCGATCCTAGACTGGGAATGAACTCTGTATGCCTAAGCCAACCGACAAAATGAACAGGCGAGCGGGCAGTACACCGGCCAGAGAGACGGGATGCGCAAGTCATGGATCGATAGGGTGGTAGGTGGGTTTAGGCACATCCTCTTATTTCTACGTGCCAATGCCATTTTTATGGCTTGTAAATTCATACAATGGTCCCTTAAGCCTTCACGTGAAGTTTCATGGCAAGACGACTCGTTTTCTATTTTTCATGATTTTCAAAACTTTTTACGGTTCGGGGTTTCTTTTAAATTTTTTCAGAAGGAGATTTGGCCCCAAACTTGGTAGACATGATCCTTGTATTTTTGATGGCATGCACAAAAAAATTCAGCTACAAGCTCGAAATGTACAAGATTTTGTGACCATTTGAAAAAAGTGTCCCCATTTCAAACACTTTAATGGCTACTTGCAGCAAACTTGTAAAATCTCAAATGCTCTTTAAGGGGGTGTGAGTTCTCAAGGTTTGATGGGGGATAAGGGGCCAATATAAGGGCCAAGTACCAGAACCGATTGCACATCATGTGCGCACACCCCTCGGCCCCCCAGATCGTCGGAACCCTAATGTCGTCGGTCAGGTTCTTCGACGATGGTGCCCCGACGAAGAAAAATGCGGCACCAGCACATGCTCGAGCCCAGTATGTGCTACCGCAACCCTTGGTCTGGTCCGATCTTAGACTGGGAATGAACTCCGTATGCTTAGACTGGGAATGAACTCTGTATGCCTAAGTGAACCCATGAAACGAGTGTACGGGCGTTCAGTCGGCCAAAGGGGAGAGATGCGCAAGCCGGGGATCGGTCGGGTCCCCCTTTGCGTGCTACCGATCCTGCTGTCGTAACCCTCGGTCCGGTCTGATCTTAAACTAGGAATGAACTACATATGCCTAAGCCAACCAACGAAACGAGCGTGCGGACGGGCAGGCGGGCGCTACGCCGGCCAGAGAGATGGGATGCTCAAGCCGTGGATCGATAGGGTGGTAGGTGGGTTTAGGCACATCTTCATATTTCTACGTGCCAATGCCATTTTTATGGCTTGTAAATTCATACAATGGTCCCTTAAGCCTTCACATGAAGTTTCATTGCAAGACGACCCGTTTTCTTTTTTTTAGGATTTTTGAAACCTTTTACGGTTCAGCATTTTTTAAAATTTTTTCGGAAGGAGCTTTAGTCCCAAACTTGGTCGACGTGATACTTGTATTTTTCATGGCATGCCCACAAAAAATCAGCTAAAAACTCAAAGTGTACAAGATTTTGTGACCATTTGAAAAAAGTGTCCCCATTTCAGATACTTTAATGGCTACTGGCAGCAAACCTATAAAATCTGAAATACTCTTTAAAGGGGTGTGAGTTCTTGAGGTTTCATGAGGGATAGGGGGCCAATATAAGGGCCAAGTACCAGCACCCATCGCACATCATGTGCACACACCCCCCGGCCCCCCCGATCGTCGGAACCCCAATGCCGTCGGTCAGGTTCTCCGCGTGATGCTCCAGCGATGGTGCCCCGACGAAGAAAAATGTGGCACCAGCACATGCCCGAGCCCAGCATGTGCTACCGCAACCCTCGGTCTGGTCCGATCTTAGACTGGGAATGAACTCCATATGCCTAAGCCAACCGACGAAACGAGCGGGCGGGCACTACGTCGACCAGAGAGATGGGATGCGCAAGCCATGGATCGATAGGGTGGTAGGTGGGTTTAGGAACATCTTCATATTTCTACGTGCCAATGCCATTTTTATGGCTTGTAAATTCATACAATGGTCCCTTAAGTCTTCACGTGAAGTTTCATGGCAAGACGACTCGTTTTCTATTTTTCATAATTTTTGAAACTTTTTAAGGTTTGATGAGGGATAGGGGGCCAATATAAGGGCCAAGTGCCAGCACCCATCGCACATCATGTGTGCACACCCGCCCCCGGCCCCCCGATCATCGGAACCCTAATGTCGTCAGTCAGGTTCTCCGACGATGCTCCGGTGAAGGTGCCCCGATGAAGAAAAATACAGCACCGGCACATACTTGGGCCCAGCATGTGCTGCAGTAACCCTTGGTCTGGTCCGATCCTAGACTGGGAATGAACTCTGTATGCCTAAGCCAACCGACAAAATGAACAGGCGAGCGGGCAGTACACCGGCCAGAGAGACGGGATGCGCAAGTCATGGATCGATAGGGTGGTAGGTGGGTTTAGGCACATCCTCTTATTTCTACGTGCCAATGCCATTTTTATGGCTTGTAAATTCATACAATGGTCCCTTAAGCCTTCACGTGAAGTTTCATGGCAAGACGACTCGTTTTCTATTTTTCATGATTTTCAAAACTTTTTACGGTTCGGGGTTTCTTTTAAATTTTTTCAGAAGGAGATTTGGCCCCAAACTTGGTAGACATGATCCTTGTATTTTTGATGGCATGCACAAAAAAATTCAGCTACAAGCTCGAAATGTACAAGATTTTGTGACCATTTGAAAAAAGTGTCCCCATTTCAAACACTTTAATGGCTACTTGCAGCAAACTTGTAAAATCTCAAATGCTCTTTAAGGGGGTGTGAGTTCTCAAGGTTTGATGGGGGATAAGGGGCCAATATAAGGGCCAAGTACCAGAACCGATTGCACATCATGTGCGCACACCCCTCGGCCCCCCAGATCGTCGGAACCCTAATGTCGTCGGTCAGGTTCTTCGACGATGGTGCCCCGACGAAGAAAAATGCGGCACCAGCACATGCTCGAGCCCAGTATGTGCTACCGCAACCCTTGGTCCGGTCCGATCTTAGACTGGGAATGAACTCCGTATGCTTAGACTGGGAATGAACTCTGTATGCCTAAGTGAACCCATGAAACGAGTGTACGGGCGTTCAGTCGGCCAAAGGGGAGAGATGCGCAAGCCGGGGATCGGTCGGGTCCCCCTTTGCGTGCTACCGATCCTGCTGTCGTAACCCTCGGTCCGGTCTGATCTTAAACTAGGAATGAACTACATATGCCTAAGCCAACCAACGAAACGAGCGTGCGGACGGGCAGGCGGGCGCTACGCCGGCCAGAGAGATGGGATGCTCAAGCCGTGGATCGATAGGGTGGTAGGTGGGTTTAGGCACATCTTCATATTTCTACGTGCCAATGCCATTTTTATGGCTTGTAAATTCATACAATGGTCCCTTAAGCCTTCACATGAAGTTTCATTGCAAGACGACCCGTTTTCTTTTTTTTAGGATTTTTGAAACCTTTTACGGTTCAGCATTTTTTTAAATTTTTTCGGAAGGAGCTTTAGTCCCAAACTTGGTCGACGTGATACTTGTATTTTTCATGGCATGCCCACAAAAAATCAGCTAAAAACTCAAAGTGTACAAGATTTTGTGACCATTTGAAAAAGGTGTCCCCATTTCAGACACTTTAATGGCTACTGGCAGCAAACCTGTAAAATCTCAAATGCTCTTTAATGGGGTGTGAGTTCTCGAGGTTTGATGAGAGATAGGGGGCCAATAAAAGGGCCAAAGACCAGCACACAATGCACATCATGTGCGTACACCCCCTCGGCCCCCCGATTGTCGGAACCCCAATGCCGTCGGTCAGCTTCTCTGGCGATGCTCCGACGATGGTGCCCTGACGAAGAAAAATGTGGCACCAGCACATGCCCGAGCCCAGCATGTGATGCCGTAACCCTAAGTCCAGTCCAATATTAGACTGGGAATGAACTCCATATGCCTAAGCCAACCGACAAAATGAGCGGGTGGACAGGCGGGCGTGCACTACACCGGCCAGAGAGACGGGATGCGCAATCCGCGGATCGATAGGGTGGTAGGTGGGTTTAGGCACATCTTCATATTTCTATGTGCCATGCCATTTTTATGGCTCGTAAATTCATACAATGGTCCCTTAAGCCTTCACGTGAAGTTTCATGGCAAGACGACTCGTTTTCTATTTTTCACGATTTTCAAAACATTTTGTGGTTCAGGATTTTTTAAAATTTTTTCGAATGGAGTTTTGGCCCCAAACTTGGTAGATGTGATCCTTGTATTTTTGTTGGCATGCACAAAAATATTCAGCTAAAAACTCGAAGTGTACAAGATTTTGTGACCATTTGAAAAAAGTGTCCCCATTTCAGACACTTTAATGGCTACTGGCAGCAAACTTGTAAAATCTCAAATGCTCTTTAAGGGGGTGTGAGTTCTTGAGGTTTGATGAGGGATAGGGGGCCAATATAAGGGCTAAGTACCAGTGCCCATCGCACATCCTGTGCACACACCCCCCAGCCCCCCCGATCGTCGGAACCGCAATGCCGTCGATCAGGTTCTCCGACGATGCTCTGGTGATGGTGCCACGATGAAGAAAAATAAGGCACCAGCACATGCCGAGCCCAGCATGCGCTACAGCAAACCTCGATCTGGTCTGATCTTAGACTGGGAATGAACTCCGTATGCTTAGACTGGGAATGAACTCCGTATGCCTAGGTCAACCCACAAAACGAGCGTGCGGGCGCTCAATAGGCTAGAGGGGCGGGATGCGTAAGCTGGGGATCGATCGGGTCCTCATCTACGTGCTGTCGATCATACTGTCGTAACCCTCGGTTCGGTCCAATCTTAGACTGGGAATGAACTCTGTATGCTTAAGCCGACCGATGAAATAAGAGGGCAGGCAGGCGGGCGGGCACTACATCGGCCAGAGAGACTGGATGCGCAAGCCGTGGATCGATAGGGTGGTAGGTGGGTTTAGGCACATCTTCATATTTCTGTGTGCCAATGCCATTTTTATGGCTTGTAAATTCATACAATGGTCCCTTAAGCCTTCACGTGAAGTTTCGTGGCAAGACGACTCGTTTTCTATTTTTCATGATTTTTCAAACTTTTTACGGTTCTAGATTTTTTAAAATTTTTTCGAAAGGATTTTTGGCGCCAAACTTGGTAGACGTGATCCTTGTATTTTTGTTGGTGTGCACAAAACAATTCAGCTAAAAACTCGAGGTGTACAAGATTTTGTGTCCATTTGAAAAAAGTTTCCCCATTTCAGACATTTTAATGGCTACTGGCAACAAACCTGTAAAATCTCAAATGCTCTTTAAGGGGGTGTGAGTTCTCGAGGTTTGATGAGGGATAGGGGGCCAATATAAGGGCCAAGTACCAGCACCCATCGCACATCATGTGCGCACACCCCCGCAGCCCCCCCGATCGCTGGAACCCAACACCGCCGGTCAGGTTCTTTGGCGATGCTCTGGCGATGGTGCCCCGACGAAGAAAAATGCGACACCAGCACATGCTCGAGCCCAGCATGTGCTGCAACAACCCTCGGTCCGGTCTAATCTTAGACTGGGAATGAACTCCGTATGCTTAGACTGGGAATGAACTCCGTATGCCTAAGTCAACCTACGAAACGAGCGTGCGGGCGCTCAGCCGACTAGAGGGGCAGGATGCGCAAGCGGGGGATCGGCTGGGTCCCCCTCTACGTGTTGTCGATCCTGCTGTCGCAACCTTCGATCCAGTCTGATCTTACACTGGGAATGAACTCTGTATGCCTAAGCCAACCGACGAAACGAGCAAGCGGGCGGACGGGCGGGCTTGACGCCGGCCAGAGAGATGGGATGCGCAAGCCGTGGATCGATAGGGTGGTAGGTGGGTTTAGGCACATCTTCATATTTCTGCATGCCAATGTGATTTTTATGGCTTCTAAACTCATACAATGGCCCCTTAAGCCTTCACGTGAAGTTTCATGGCAAGACGACTCGTTTTTTATTTTTCATGATTTTTGAAACTTTTTGCGGTTCGAGATTTTTTAAAATTTTTTCAAAAGGTTTTTTGGCCCCAAACATGGTGGACGTGATCCTTGTATTTTTGATAGCA
The DNA here is from genome assembly GCF_047325235.1 of Durio zibethinus. Lineage (NCBI taxonomy): Eukaryota > Viridiplantae > Streptophyta > Magnoliopsida > Malvales > Malvaceae > Durio > Durio zibethinus. The sequence continues at coordinate 11,041,357 of NC_143183.1, read as the reverse complement.
TGCACAAAAAAATTCAGCTCAAAACTCAAAGTGTACAAGATTTTGTGACCATTTGAAAAAAGTGTCCCCATTTTAGACACTTTAATGGCTACTGGCAGCAAACCTGTAAAATCTCAAATGCTCTTTAAGGGGGTGTGAGTTCTCGAGGTTTGATGAGGGATAGAGGGCCAATATAAGGGCCAAGTACCAGCACCCATGGCAGATCATGTGCGCACACCCCCTCGGGCCCCCCGATCGTCGGAACCCCAATGCCGTCGGTCAGGTTTTCGGCGATGCTCCGACGATGGTGCCCCGACAAAGAAAAATGTGGCACCAGCACATGCCCGAGCCCAACATGTGCTGCCGCAGCCCTCGGTCCGGTCCGATCTTAGATTGGGAAAGAACTCCGTATGCTTAGACTAGGAATGAACTCCGTATGCCTAAGTCAACCCATGAAACGAGCGTGCGGGCGCTCAGCCGACCAGAGGGGCGGGATGCGCAAGCCGAGGATCGACTGAGTCCTCCTCTGTGTGCTGCCTATCCTGCTACCGCAAACCTCGGTCGGGTACAATCTTAGACTGGGAATGAACTCCGTATGCCAAAGCCAACCGACGAAACGAACGGGCGAGCGGGCGGGCGAGCACTACATCAGCCAGAGAGACGAGATGTGCAAGCCGTGGATCGATAGGGTGGTAGGTGGGTTTAGGTACATCTTCATATTTCTACATGCCAATGCCATTTTTATGGCTTGTAAATTCATACAATGGTCCCTTAAGCCTTCACGTGAAGTTTCATGGCAAGACGACTCGTTTTCTATTTTTCAGGATTTTCAAAACTTTTTACGGTTCGGGATTTTGTAAAATTTTTTAGAAAGGCATTTTGGCCCCAAACTTGGTAGACGTGATCCTTGTATTTTTGTTGGTGTGCATAAAAAAATTCAGCTAAAAACTCGAAGTGCACAAGATTTTGTGACCATTTGAAAAAAGTGTCCCCATTTCAGACACTTTAATGGCTACAGACAGCAAACCTGTAAAATCTCAAATGCTCTTTAAGGGGTGTGAGTTCTCGAGGTTTGATGAGGGATAGGGGGCCAATATAAGGGCCAAGTACCAGCACCCATCGCACATCATGTGCGCACACTGCCCCCCGACCCCCCCGATCGTTGGAACCCCAATGCTACCGGTCAGGTTCTCCGACGATGCTCCGATGATGGTGCCCCGGCAAAGAAAAATGTGGCACCAGCATATGCCCAAGCCCAGCATTTGCTACCGCAACCCTCGGTCCGATCCGATCTTAGACTTGGAATGAACTCCGTATGCTTAGACTGGGAACGAATTCGTATGCCTAAGTCAACCCATGAAACGAGCGTGCAGGCGCTCAGTCGACTACAGGGGCGGGATGCGCAAGCCGGGGATCGATCGGGTCCCTCTCTGTGTGCTGTCGATCCTGCTGCTGCAACCCTTGGTCCGGTCTGATCTTAGACTGGGAATGAATTCCGTATGCCTAAGGCAACCGACGAAACGAGCGGGCAGGCGGGCGGGCGGGCACTACGTCGGCCAAAAAGACAGGATGCACAAGCCATGGATCGATAAGGTGGTAGGTGGGTTTAGGCACATCTTCAGATTTCTGCGTGCCAATGCCATTTATATGGCTTGTAAATTCATGCAATGGTCTTTTAAGCCTTCACGTGAAGTTTCATGGCAAGACGACCCGTTTTCTATTTTTCATGATTTTTGAAACTTTTTGGGGTTTGGGATTTTTTACAATTTTTTCGGAAGGGGAGTTGGCCCCAAACTTGGTAGACATGATCCTTGTATTTTTTTTGGCATGCACAAAAAAATTCAGCTAAAAACTCAAAGTGTACAAGATTTTGTGACCATTTGAAAAAAGCATCCCAATTTCAGACACTTTAATGGCTACTAGCAGCAAACCTGTAAAATCTCAAACTCTTTTTAAGGGGGTGTGAGTTCTCGAGGTTTGATGAGGGATAGGGGGCCAATATAAGGGCCAAGCACCAGCACCCATCACACACGATGTGCGCACACCCCCCCCGGCCCCCCCGATCACCGAAACCCCAATTCCGCCGGTCAGGTTCTCCGGTGATGCTCCGACGATGGTGCCCCGGTGATGAAAAATGTGGCACCAGCACATGCCTGAGCCCTGCATGTGCTGCCACAACCCTCGGTCCGGTCCGATCTTAGATTGGGAATGAATTCCGTATGCCTAAGTCAACCCACAAAACGAGCATGCGGGCACTCAGCCGGCCAGAGGGGCAAGTCGAGATAGGGGAACGAACTCTGTATGCCTAAGCCAACCGACGAAACGAGCCGGCGGGTGGGCAAGCACTACGTCGGCCAGAGAGACGGGATACGCAAGTCATGGATCGATAGGGCGGTAGGTGGGTTTAGGCACATCTTCATATTTCTGCGTGCCAATGCCAATTTTTTGCTTGTAAATTCATACAATGGTCCCTTAAGCCTTCACATGAAGTTTCATGGCAAGACGACTCATTTTTTATTTTTCATGATTTTTGAAACTTTTTATGGTTCGGGATTTTTTAAAATTTTTTCGAAAGGAGTTTTGGCCCCAAACTTGGTAGACGTAATCCTTGTATTTTTGTTGGCATGCACAAAAAAATTCAGCTAAAAACACGAAGTGTACAAGATTTTGTGACCATTTGAAAAAAGTGTCCCCATTTCAGACACTTTAATGGCTACTGGCAGCAAACCTGTAAAATCTCAAATTCTCTTTAAGGGGGTGTGAGTTCTCAAGGTTTGATGAGGGATAGGGGGCCAATATAAGGGCCAAGTACTAGCACCCATGGCACATCATGTTCGCACACCCCCCTGGCCCCCCCGATCGTCGAAACCCCAATGCCGTCGGTCAGGTTCTCCGGTGATGCTCTGACGATGGTACCTCGACGAAGAAAAATTTGGCACCAGCACATGCCCGAGCCCAGCATGTGCTTCCGCAACCCTCAATCCGATCGATCTTAGACTGGGAATGATCTCCATATTCTTAGACTGGGAATGAACTCCGTATGCCTAAGTCAACCCATGAAACGAGCGTGCGGGCGCTCAGCCAGCCAGAGAGGCCGGATGCGCAAGTCGGGGATCAATCGGGTCCCCTTCTGCATCCTGTCGATCCTGCTGCCACAACCACGGTCCAGTCTGATCTTAGACTGGGAATGAACTTCGTATGCCTAAGCCAACCGACGAAACGAATGGATGGGCGGGCGGGCACTACTTCGGCCAAAGAGACGGGATGCGCAAGCCGTGGATCGATAGGGTGGTAGGTGGGTTTAGGTGCATCTTTATATTTCTATGTGCCAATGCCATTTTTATGGCTTGTAAATTCATTCATTGGTCCCTTAAGCCTTCACGTGAAGTTTCATGGTAAGACGACTCGTTTTCTATTTTTCATAATTTTTGAAACTTTTTACGGTTCGAGATTTTTTAAAAATTTTTTGGAAGGAGTTTTGGTCCCAAACGTGGTGGACGTGATCCTTGTATTTTTGTTGGCATGCACAAAAAAATTTAGCTAAAAACTCGAAGTGTACAAGATTTTGTGACCATTTGAAAAAAGTGTCCCCGTTTCAGTCACTTTAATGGCTACTAGCAGCAAACCTATAAAATCTCAAATGCTCTTTAAGGGGGTGTGAGTTCTCAAGGTTTGATGAGGGATAGGGGGCCAATATAAGAGCCAAGTACCAACACCCACTGGCCCCCCGATCGTCGGAACCCCGATGCCATCGGTCAGGTTCTTCGACGATGCTCGGACGATGGTGCCCCGACAAAGAAAAATGAGCACCAGCACATGCCCGAGCCCAGCATGTGCTATCATAACCCTCGGTCTGATCTGATCTTACACTGGGAATGAACTCCGTATGCTTAGACTGGGAATGAACTCCGTATGCCTAAGTCAACCCACGAAATAAGCGTACGGGCGCTCAGCCTGCCAGAGGGGCGGGATGCGCAAGCCGAGGATCGGCTGGGTCCCCCTCTGTGTCCTACAGATCTTGCTGCCGTAACCCTCAATCCAGTTTGATCTTGACTGGGAATGAACTCCGTATGCCTAAGCCAACCGACGAAACGAGCGGGCGGGCGGGCGGGCACTACGCTGGCCAGAGAGAGGGGATGCACAAGCCGTGGATCGATAGGGTGGTAGGTGGGTTTAGGCACATCTTCATATTTTTGCATGCCAATGCCATTTTTATGGCTTGTAAGTTCATACAATGGTCCCTTAAGCCTTCACATGAAGTTTCATGGCAAGACGACTCATTTTTTATTTTTTACGATTTTTGAAACTTTTTACGGTTCGGGTTTTTTTAAAATTTTTTCGGAAGGAGTTTTGGCCCCAAACTTGGTACACGTGATCGTTATATTTTTTTTGGCATGCATAAAAAAATTCAGCTAAAAACACGAAGTGTACAAGATTTTGTGACCATTTGAAAAAAGTGTCCCCATTTCAGACACTTTAATGGCTACTGGCAGCAAACCTGTAAAATCTCAAATGTTCTTTAAGGGGTTTGAGTTCTCGAGGTTTGGTGAGGGATAGGGGGCCAACATAAGGGCCAAGTGCCAGCACCCATGACATATCATGTGCGCACACCCCCTCGGCCCCCCCGATCGTCAGAACCCCAATGCCGTCGGTCAAGTTCTCCGACGATGCTCCGGTGATGGTTCCCCGACGAAGAAAAATGTGGCACCAGCACATGCCCGAGCCCAGCATGTGCTGCCGCAACCCTTGGTCTGGTCTGATCTTAGACTGGGAATGAACTCCGTATGCCTAAGTCAACCCACGAAACGAACGTGCGGGCGCTCAGCCGGCCAGAGGGGCAGGATGCACAAGCCGGGGATCGACCGGGTCCCCCTCTGCGTGCTATTGATTCTGCTTTTGCAACGTCAGTCTAGTCCAATCTTATACTGGGAATGAACTCTGTATGCCTAATCCAACTGACAAAACGAGCAGGCGGGCGGGCACTACGCCGGCCAGAGAGACGGGATGCGTAAGCCGTGGATCGATAGGGTGGTAGGTGGGTTTAGGCACATCTTTATATTTCTGCATGCCAATGCCATTTTTATGGCTTTTAAATTCATACAATGGTCCCTTAAGCCTTCATGTGAAGTTTCATGGCAGGATGACTCGTTTTCTATTTTTCACACTTTTTGAAACTTTTTACGGTTCGAGATTTTTTAAAATTTTTTCGGAAGGAGTTTTGGCCCCAAACTCCACAGACGTGATCCTTGTACTTTTGTTGGTATGCACAAAACAATTAAGCTAAAAACTCGAAGTGTACAAGATTTTGTGACCATTTAAAAAAACTGTCCCCATTTCAAACACTTTAATGGCTACTGATGGCAAACTTATAAAATCTCAAATGCTCTTTAAAGAGGTTTGAGTTCTCAAGGTTTGATGAGGGATAAGGGGGCAATATAAGGGCCAAGTACCAGCACCCATTGCACATCATGTGCGCACAACCCCCCGGCCTCCTGATCGTCGGAACCCCAATGCCGTCGGTCAGGTTCTCTGACGATGCTCCGACGATGGTGCCCCGGTGAAGAAAAATTTAGCACCAGCACATGCCCGAGCCCAGCATGTGCTGTCACAACCCTCGGTCCGATCCAATCTTAGACTGGGAATGAACTCCGTATGCTTAGACTGGAAATGAACTCTGTATGCCTAAGTCAACCCATGAAACGAGTGTGCGGGCGCTCAGCCAGCCAGAAGGAAGGGATACGCAAGCCTGGGATCGGTCGGGTCCCCCTTTGCGTGCTACCAATCCTGCTGTCGCAACCCTGAGTTCGGTCTGATCTTAGACTAGAAATGAACTCCGTATGCCTAAGCCAACCAACGAAATGAGTGGGCAGGCAGGCAGGCGTGCGGGGGGGCACTACATCGGCCAGAGAGAGGGGATGCGTAAGCTGTGGACCGATATGGTGGTAGGTGGGTTTAGGAACATCTTCATATTTTTACCTGCCAATGCCATTTTTGTGGCTTGTAAATTCATACAATGCTCCCTTAAGCCTTCACGTGAACTTTCATGGCAAGACGACACGTTTTCTATTTTTGATGATTTTTAAAACTTTTTACGGTTTGAGATTTTTTAAACTTTTTTCAGAAGGAGTTTTGGCCCCAAACTTGGCAGATGTGATCCTTGTATTTTTCTTGGCATGCACAAAAAAATTCAGCTAAAGACACGAAGTGTACAAGATTTTATGACCATTTGAAAAAAGTGTCCCCATTTTAGACACTTTAATTGCTACTGGCAGCAAACCTGTAAAATCTCAAATGCTCTTTAAGGGGGTGTGAGTTCTCAAGGTTTGATGAGGGATAGGGGGCCAATATAAGTGCCAAGTACCAGCACCCATCGCACATCATGTGCGCACACCCCCCGGCCCCCCTGATTGTTGGAACCCTAATGCCGCCGGTCAGGTTCTCCGGCGATGATCCGACGATGGTGCCCCGTCAAAGAAAAATAAGGCACCAACACATACCCGAGCCCAGCATGTGCTGCCGCAGCCCTCGGACCGGTCCGATCTTAGACTAGGAATGAACTCCGTATGCTTAGACTAGGAATGAACTCCCTATGCCTAAGTCAACCCACGAAATGAACGTGCGGGCGCTCAATCCGCCAGAGGGGCGGGATGTGCAAGCCGGGGATCGGTCGGGTCCCCCTCTACGTGCTACAGATCCTACTATCGCAACCCTCGGTTTGGTCCGATCTTAGACTGAGAATGAACTCCATATGCCTAAGCCATCTGACGAAACGAGCGGGTGGGCACTACGCCAGCCAAAGAGACGGGATGCGCAAGCCGTCGATCGATAGGGTAGTAGGTGGTTTTAGGCACATCTTCAAACTTGGTAGATGTGATCCTTGTATTTTTATTGGCATGCAAAAAAAAATTCAGCTAAAAACTCGAAGTGTACAAGATTTTGTGTCCATTTGAAGAAAGCATCCCCATTTCAAACACTTTAATGGCTACTGGCAGCAAACCTGTAAAATCTCAAATGCTTTTTAAGAGTGTGTGAGTTCTTGAGGTTTGATGAGGGATAGGGGGCCAATATAAGGGCCAAGTACCAGCACCCATCGCACATCATGTGCGCACACCCCCCCGGCCCCCCCGATCGCCAGAACCCCAATGCCGTCGGCCAGGTTCTCCAGCGATGCTCCGGCGATGGTGCCTCGACGAAGAAAAATGTGACACTAGCACATGCCCGAGCCCAGCATGTGCTGCTGCAACCCTCGGTCCGGTCCAATATTAGACTGGGAATGAACTCCGTATCCTTAGAGTAGGAATGAACTCTATATACCTAAGTCAACCCACGAAACGAGCGTACAGGCGCTCAACTGGCCAGACGGGCGAGATGCGTAAGCCGGGGATCGACCGGGTCCTCTTTTGCATGCTACCGATCCTGCTACCACAACCCTCGGTCTGGTCTGATCTTAGACTGGGAATGAACTCCATATGCTTATACTGGGAATAAACTCTGTATGTCTAAGTCAACCTACGGAACGAGCGTGCGGGTGCTCAATCGGCCAGAGGGTCGGGATGCGTAAGCCGGTGATCGACCGGGTCCCCCTCTGTGTGCCAATGCCATTTTTATGGCTTGTAAATTCATACAATGGTCCCTTAAGCCTTCACGTGAAGTTTCATGGCAAGACGACTCGTTTTCTATTTTTCATGATTTTTGAAACTTTTTGTGGTTCAGGATTTTTTTTTGGAAGGAGTTTTGGCCCCAAACTTGGTAGATGTGATCCTTGTATATTTTTTGGCATGCATAAAAAAATTCAGCCAAAAACTCGAAGTGTACAAGATTTTGTAAGCATTTGAAAAAAGTGTCCCATTTCAAACACTTTAATGGCTACTGGTAGCAAACCTGTAAAATCTCAAATGCTCTTTAAGGGGGTGTGAGTTCTCGAGGTTTGATGAAGGATAGGGGGCCAATATAAGGGCCAAGTACCAGCACCTATCGCACATCATGTGCGCACACCTCCCGGCCCCCCGATCGTCGGAACCCCAATGCCATCGGTCAGGTTCTCCGGTGATGGTCAGGCGATGTTGCCTCGACGAAGAAAAATGCGGCACCAGCACATACCCGAGCCCAGCATTTGCTACCGCAGCCCTTGGACTGGTTCGATCTTAGACTAGGAATGAACTCCATATGCTTAGACTGGGAATAAACTCCCTATGCCTAAGTTCACCCACGAAATGAGCGTGCGGGCACTCAGCCGGCCAGAGGGGCGGGATGTGCAAGGCGGGGATCGGTCGGGTCCCCCTCTGCGTGCTACCGATCTTGCTGTTGCAACCCTCGGTCCGGTCCGATCTTAGACTGAGAATGAACTCCGTATGCCTAAGCCATCTGACAAAACGAGCGGGTGGGCACTACGCCGGCCAAAGAGACGGGATGCACAAGCCGTCGATCGATAGGGTAGTAGGTGGGTTTAGGCACACCTTCATATTTCTGCATGCCAATGCCATTTTTATGGCTGGTAAATTCATACAATGGTCCCTTAAGCCTTCACGTGAAGTTTCATGGCAAGACGACTCGTTTTCTATTTTTCATGATTTTTGAAAGTTTTTACGGTTCGGGATTTTTTAAAATTTTTTTGAAAAGAGTTTTGGCCCCAAAATTGGTAGACTTGATCCTTGTATTTTTATTGGCATGCAAAAAAAAAATTCAGCTAAAAACTCGAAGTGTACAAGATTTTGTGTCCATTTGAAGAAAGCGTCCCCATTTCAGACATTTTAATGGCTATTGGCAACAAACCTGTAAAATCTCAAATGCTCTTTAAGGGGGTGTGAGTTTTCGAGGTTTGATGAGGGATAGGGGGCCAATATAAGGGCCAAGTACCAGCACCCATCGCACATCATGTGCGCACACCCCCCCGGCCCCCCCGATCGCCAGAACCCCAATGCCGCCGGCTAGGTTCTCCAGCGATGCTCGGCGATGGTGCCCCGACGAAGAAAAATACGACACTAGCACATGCCCGAGCCCAGCATGTCCTGCTGCAACCCTCGGTCCGGTCCAATATTAGACTGGGAATGAACTCCATATACTTAGATTGGGAATGAACTCTATATGCCTAAGTCAACCCACGAAACAAGCGTACGGGTGCTCAACTGGCCAGACGGGTGGGATGCGCAAGCTGGGGATCGATCGGGTCCTCTTTTGCGTGCTACCGATCCTGCTACCACAACCCTCGATCTAGTCTGATCTTAGACTGGGAATGAACTCCGTATGCTTATACTGGGAATGAACTCCGTATGTCTAAGTCAAGCTACGAAACGAGCGTGCGAGTGCTCAATCGACCAGAGGGTCGAGATGCGCAAGCCGGTGATCGACCGGGTCCCTCTCTGTGTGCCAATGCCATTTTTATGGCTTGTAAATTCATACAATGATCCCTTAAGCCTTCACGTTAAGTTTCATGGCAAGACGACTCGTTTTCTATTTTTCGTGATTTTTGAAACTTTTTGTGGTTCAGGATTTTTTAAAATTTTTTTAGGAGTTTTGGCCCCAAACTTGGTAGACGTGATCCTTGTATTATTTTTTTGGCATGCAAAAAAAAATTTAGCCAAAAACTCGAACTGTACAAGATTTTGTAACCATTTGAAAAAAGTGTCCCATTTCAGACACTTCAATGGCTACTGGTAGCAAACCTGTAAAATCTCAAATGCTCTTTAAGGGGGTGTGAGTTCTCGAGGTTTGATGAGGGATAGGGGGCCAAGATAAGGGCCAAGTACCAGCACCCATCGCACATCGTGTGCGCACACCCCCCGACCCCCCGATCGTCGGAACCCCAATACCATCGGTCAGGTTCTCCGGCGATGGTGCCCCGACGAAGAAAAATGCGGCACCAGCACATGCCCGAGCCCAGTATGTGCTGCCGCAACCCTCGGTCCAATTCAATCATAGACTGGGAATGAACTCCGTATGCTTAGACTGGGAATGAACTTCGTATGCCTAAGTCAACCCACGAAACGAGCGTACGAGCGCTCAGCCGGCCAAAAGGGCGGGTTGCGCAAGCCGAGGATCGATCGGGTCCTCCTCTGTGTGCTGCCGATCCTGCTGCCGCAACCTTCGGACCGGTATGATTTTAGACTAGGAATGAACTCCGTATGCCTACGCCATCCGACGAAACGAGCGGGCGGGCTGGTAGGCGGGCACCACGCCGTTCAGAGAGACGGGATGCGCAGGCCATGGATCGATCGGGTGGTAGTTGGGTTTAGGCACATCTTCATATTTCTTTATGCCAATGCTGTTTTTATGGCTTGTAAATTCATACAATGGTCCCTTACGCCCTCACATGAAGTTTCATGGCAAGACGACTCGTTTTCTATTTTTCACGATTTTCGAAACCTTTTACGGTTCTGGATTTTTTAAAATTTTTTCAAAAAGAGTTTTGGAACCAAACTTGGTAGACGTGATCCTTGTATTTTTTTTCACATGCACAAACAAATTCAGCTAAAAACTCAAAGTGTACAAGATTTTGTGATCATTTGAAAAACGTGTCCCCATTTCAGATACTTTAATGGCTATTGGCTGCAAACCTGTAAATTCCCAAATGCTCTTTAAGGGGTGTGAGTTCTCGAGGTTTGATGAGGGATAGGGGGCCAATATAAGGGCCACGTACCAGCACTCATCGCACCCCGATCGTCGGAACCCCAATGCAGTCGGTCAGGTTCTCCGATGATGGTGCCCCGACGAAAAAAAATGCGGCACCAGTACATGCTCGAGCCCAGTATGTGCTGCCGCAACCCTCGGTCCGATCCGATCATAGACTGGGAATGAACTCCATATGCTTACACTGGGAATGAACTTCATATGCCTAAGTCAACCCACGAAACGAGCGTGCGGGCGCTCAGTCGGCGAAAGGGGCGGGATGCGCAAGCTGGGGATCAGTCGGGTCCCCCTCTGCGTGCTACCGCAACCCTCGGTCCGGTTCGATCTTAGACTGGGAATGAACTCCGCATGCCTAAGCCAACCGACAAAACGAGCGGGCGGGCGGGCGGGTACAACGCCGGCCAAAGAGACGGGATGCGCAAGCCATGGATCGATAGGGTGGTAGGTGGGTTTAGGCACATCTTCATATTTCTATGTGCCAATGCCATTTTTATTGCTTGTAAATTCACACAATGGTCCCTTAAGCCTTCACGTGAAGTTTCATGGCAAGACGACTCGTTTTCTATTTTTCATGATTTTCAAAACTTTTTACGGTTCGAGATTTTTTAAAATATTTTCGGAAAGAGTTCTGGCATCAAACTTGGTAGACGTGATCCTTGTATTTTTGTTAGTATGCACAAAAAAATTCAGCTAAAAACTAGAAGTGTACAAGATTTTGTGACCATTTGAAAAAAGTGTCCCCATTTCAGACACTTTAATGGCTACTGGCAAGAAACTTGTAAAATCTGAAATGCTCTTTAAGGGGGTGTGAGTTCTCGAAGTTTGATGAGGGATAGGGGGCTAATATAAGGGCCAAGTACCAGCACCCATCGCACATCATGTGCGCACACCCCCCGGCCCCCCCAATCGCCAAAACCCCAATGCCATCGGCCAGGTTCTGCAGCGATGCTCTAACGATGGTGCCCCAACGAAGAAAAATGCGACACTAGCACATGCTCGAGCCTAGCATGTGCTGCTGCAACCCTCGGTCTGGTCCAATATTAGACTGGGAATGAACTCCGTATACTTAGACTGGGAATGAACTCTATATGCCTAAGTCAACCAACGAAACGAGCGTACGGGTGCTCAACTGGCCAGACGGGCTGGATGCGTAAGTCGAGGATCGACCGGGTCCTCTTTTGCGTGCTACCGATCCTGCTACCACAACCCTCGGTCTGGTCAGATCTTAGACTGGGAATGAACTCCGTATGCTTATACTGGGAATGAACTCCGTATGTCTAAGTCAACCTACGAAACGAGCGTGCGGGTGCTCAACCGGCCAGAGGGTCGAGATGCACAAATCGGTGATCGATCGGGTCCCCCTCTATGTGCCAATGCCATTTTTATGGCTTGTAAATTCATGCAATGGTCCCTTAAGCCTTCACGTGAAGTGTCATGGCAAGACGACTCGTTTTTTATTTTTCATGATTTTTGAAACTTTTTATGGTTCGAGATTTTTTAAAATTTTTTTGGAAGGAGTTTTGGCCCCAAACTTGGTAGACGTGATCCTTGTATTTTTTTTGGCATGCATAAAAAAATTCAGCCAAAAACTCGAAGTGTACAAGATTTTGTAACCATTTGAAAAAAGTGTCCCATTTCAGACACTTTAATGGCTACTGGTAGCAAACCTGTAAAATCTCAAATGCTCTTTAAGGGGGTGTGAGTTCTCGAGGTTTGATGAGGGATAGGGGGCCCATATAAGGGCCAAGTACCAGCACCCATCGCACATCATGTGCGCACACCCCCCCGACCCCCCGATCGTCGGAACCCCAATGCCATCGATCAGGTTCTCCGACGATGGTGCCCCGACGAAGAAAAATGCGGCACCAGCACATGCTCGAGCCCAGTATGTGCTGTCGCAACCCTCGATCTGATCTGATCATAGACTGGGAATGAACTCCGTATGCTTAGACTGGGAATGAACTTCGTATGCCTAAGTCAACCCACGAAACGAGTGTGCGGGCACTCACCCGGCCAAAGGGGCGGGATGCACAAGCCGGGGATCGATCGGGTCCCCCTCTGCGTGCTACCAATCGTGCTGCCACAACCCTCGGTCTGGTCCGATCTTAGACTAGGAATGAACTCCATATGCCTAAGCCAACTGACGAAATAAGCGGGTGGGCGGGCGGGCGTGCGGGCACCACACCGGCTAGAGAAACGGGATGCGCAAGCTGTGGATCGATCGGGTGGTAGTTGGGTTTAGGCACATCTTCATATTTCTGTGTCCCAATGCTGTTTTTATGGCTTGTAAATTCATACAATGGTCCCTTAAGCTCGAGCCTAGTATGTGCTGCTGCAACCCTCGGTCCAGTCGGATCTTAGACTGGGAATGAAGTCCGTATGCCTAAGTCAACCCACGAAACGACCGTGCGGGCGCTCAACCGGCCAGAGGGGCAGGATGCGCAAGCTGGGGATCGATCGGGTCCCCCTCTATGTACTGTCGATCCTACTACCGTAACCCTTGGTCCGGTCCAATCTTAGACTGGGAATGAACTCCATATTGCTAAACCAACCGACGGAATGAGCGAACGGGCGGGCGGGCACTACGTCGGCCAGAGAGACGAGATGCATAAGTCATGGATCGATAGGGTGGTAGGTGGGTTTAGGCACATCTTCATATTTCTACGTGCCAATGCCACTTTTATGGCTTGTAAATTCATACAGTGGTCCCTCAAGCCTTCACGTGAAGTTTCATGGCAAGACGACTCGTTTTCTATTTTTCATGATTTTCAAAACATTTTGCTGTTCGAGATTTTTTAAAATTTTTACGGAAGAAGTTTTGGCCCCAAACTTGGTAGACGTGATGCTTGTATTTTTGTTGGCATGCACAAAAAAATTCAGCTAAAAACTCAAAGTGTATAAGTGTTTGTGACCATTTGAAAAAGTTGTCCCCATTTCAGACACTTTAATGGCTACGGGCAGCAAACCTGTAAAATGTCAAATGCTCCTTAAGGGGGTGTGAGTTCTCGAGGTTTGATGAGGGATAGGGGGCCAATATAAGGACCAAGTACCAGCACCCATCGCACTTCATGTCCGCACACCCCCCGGCCCCCCCGATTGCCGGAACCGTAATGCCGCCGGTCAGGTTCTCTGGCGATGGTTCCCCGACGAAGAAAAATGCGGCACCAGCACATGCACGAGCCCAGCATGTACTGTCGCAACCCTCGGTCTGGTCCGATCTTAGACTGGGAATGAACTCTATATGATTAGTCAGGGAATGAACTCCGTATGCCTAAGTCAACTCATGAAACGAGCGTGCGGGCGCTCAACCGACCAGACGGGCGGGATGCGCAAGTGGAGGATCGACCGGGTCCCCCTCTGCATGCTGTCGATCCTGCTATCGCAACCTTTGGTCCTGTCTGATCTTAGACTGGGAATGAACTCCGTATGCGTAAGCCAATCGACGAAACGAGCGGACGGGCGGGCAGGCACTACGCCGACCAGAGAGACGGGATGTGCAAGCCGTGGTTCGATAGGGTGGTAGGTGGGTTTAGGCACATCTTCATATTTCTGCATGCAAATGCCATTTTTTTGGCTTGTAAATTCATACAATGGTCCCTTAAGCCTTCACGTGAAGTTTCATGGTAAGACGACTCGTTTTCTATTTTACTCGATTTTCAAAACTTTTTGCGGTTCGAGATTTTTTAAAATTTTTTCGGAAAGAGTATTGGCCCCAAACTTGGTAGACATGATCCTTGTATTTTTGTTGGCACGCACAAAACATTTCAGCCAAAAACTCGAAGTGTACAAAATTTTGTGACCATTAGAAAAAAGTGTCCCCATTTCAGACACTTTAATGACTATTGGCAGCAAACCTGTAAAATCTCAAATGCTCTTTAAGGGGGTGTGAGTTCTCGAGGTTTGATGAGGGACAAGGGGCCAATATGAGGGCCAAGTACCAGCACCCATCACACATCATGTGCGCACATTCCCCCAGCCCCCCGATCGCCGAAACCCTAATGCCGTCGGTTAGGTTCTCCGGCGATGCTCCGACGATGGTGCCCCGACGGAGAAAAATATGGCACCAGCACATTCCCGAGCCTAGCATGTGCTACCGTAACCCTCGGTCTAGTCTGATCTTCGACTGGGAATGAACTTCGTATGCTTAGACTGGGAATGAAGTACGTATGCCTAAGTCAACCCACGAAACGAGCGTGCGGGCGCTCAGCCGGCCAGAGGGGCGGGATGCACAAGCCGAGGATCGGTCAGGTCCCCCTCTGCGTGCTGCCAATCTTGCTACCACAACCCGCGGTCTGGTCTGATCTTAGACTCAGAATGAACTCTGTATGCCTAAGCCAATCGACGAAACGAGCGGGCGGGCGGGCACTACGTCGGCCAGAGAGACGGGATGTGCAAGCCGTGGATCGATAGGGTGGTAGGTGGGTTTAGGCACATCTTCATATTTCTGCATGCCAATGCCATTTTTATGGCTTGTAAATTCATACAATGGTCCCTTAAGCCTTCACGTGAAGTTTCATGGCAAGACAACTCGTTTTCTATTTTTCACGATTTTTGAAACTTTTTACGGTTCGAGATTTTTTAAAATTTTTTCGGAAAGAGTTTTGGCCCCAAACTTGGTAGACGTGATCCTTGTATTTTTGTTGGCATGCACAAAAACATTCAGCTAAAAACACAAAGTGTACAAATTTAGTGACCATTTGAAAAAATTGTCCCCATTTTTGACACTTTAATGGCTACTGGCAGCAAACCTGTAAAATCTCAAATGCTCTTTAAGGGGGCGTGAGTTATCGAGGTTTGATGTGGGATAAGTGGCCAATATAAGGGCCAAGTACCAGCACCCATCGTACATCATGTGTGCACACCCCCCAAGCCCCCCCGATTACCGGAACCCTAATGCCACCGGTCAGGTTCTCCGGTGATGCTCTGACGATAGTGCCCCAGCGAAGAAAAATCCGGCACCAGGACATGCCCGGGCCCAGCATGTGCTGTTGCAACTCTCGGTCCGGTTCGATCTTAGAATGGGAATGAACTTCGTATGCTTAGACTGGGAATGAACTCCGTATGCCTACCAGAGGGGCGGGACGCGCAAGCTGGGGATCAAGCGAGTCCCCCTCTACGTGCTGTCGATCCTGCTACTGTAACCCTCTGTTCAATCCGATCTTAGACTGGGAATGAACTCCGTATGCCTAAGCCAACCGACAAAATGAGCGGACAGGTGGGCACTATGCCAGCCAGAGAGACAGGATGCGCAAGTCGTGGATCGATAGGGTGGTAGGTGGGTTTAGGCACATCTTCATATTTCTACGTGCCAATGCCATTTTTATGGCTTGGAAATTCATACAATGGTCCCTTAAGCCTTCACGTGAAGTTTCATGACAAGACAACTCGTTTTCTATTTTTCACGATTTTTAAAACTTTTTACGGTTCGGGATTTTTTAAAATTATTTCGAAAGGAGTTTTGGCCCCAAAGTTGGTAGATGTGATCCATGTATTTTTGTAGGAATGCACAAAAAAATTCAAATAAAGGGCCAAGTACCAGTACCCATCGCACATCATGTGCGCACACCCCTCCGGCCTCCCTGATCGTCGGAACCACAATGCCGCCAGTCAGGTTCTCCGACGATACTCCGACGATGGTGCCCCGACGATGAAAAATGCGGCACCAGTACATGCCCGAGCCCAGCATGTGCTACCGTAACCTTCGGTCTGGTTCGATCTTAGACTGGGAATGAACTTCGTATGCCTAGATTGGGAATGAACTCTGTATGCCTAAGTCAACCTACAAAACGAGCATGCGAGAGCTCAGTCGCCAGAGGGGCGGGATGCGCAAGTCGAGGATCAATCGTGTCCCCCTTTGCGTGCTGTCGATCCTACTGCAGCAACCCTCGGTCCGGCCCTATCTTAGACTGGGAATGAACTCCGTATGCCTAAGTCAACCCATGAAACGAGCATGCGGGCGCTCAGCCGGCCAGAGGGTTTGGATCCACAAGTCGGGGATCGGTCGGGTCCCCCTCTGCGTGCTACCGATCCTGCTGCAGCAACCCTCGATCCAGTCCAATCTTAGATGGGAATGAACTCTGTATGCCTAAGCCAACCGACAAAATGAGCAAACGGGCAGGTGGGCACTACGCCGGCCAGAGAGACGGGATTCGCAAGCCGTGGATCGATAGGGTGGTAGGTGGGTTTAGGCACATCTTCATATTTCTACGTGCCAATGCTATTTTTATGGCTTGTAAATTCATATAATGGTCCCTTAATCCTTCACGTGAAGTTTCATGGCAAGATGACACGTTTTCTATTTTTCACAATTTTTGAAACTTTTTACGGTTCGGGATTTTTTAAAATTTTTTCGAAAGGAGTTTTGGTCCCAAACTTGGTAGACGTGATCCTTGTATTTTTGTTGGCATGCACAAAAACATTCAACTAAAAACTCGAAGTGTACAAGATTTTTTGACCATTTGAAAAAAGTGTCCCCATTTCAGACGCTTTAATGGCTACTGGCAGCAAACCTGTAAAATCTCAAATGCTCTTTAAGGGGGTGTGAGTTGTCGAGGATTGATAAGGGATAGGGGGCCAATATAAGGGCCAACTACGAGCACCCATCGCACATCATGTGCACACACCCCCCGGCCCCTCCAATCACCAGAACCCCAATGCTGTCGGTCAGGTTCCTCGACGATGCTCGGGTGATGGTGCCCCGACGAAGAAAAATGTGGAACCAGGACATGCCGGAGCCCAGCATGTGCTGTCGTAACCCTCATTCTGGTTCGATCTTACACTGGGAATAAACTCCGTATGCTTAGACTGGGAATGAACTCCGTATGCCTAAGTCAATCCATGAAACGAGCGTGCGAGCGCTCAACCGGCAAGAGGGGTGGGATGCGCAAGTCGAGGATCAGCCGGGTTCCCCTCTACGTGCTGTCGATCCTGCTATCGTAACCCTCAGTTTGGTCCAATCTTAGACTGGGAATGAACTCCGTATGCCTAAGCCAACCGATGAAATGAGCGGGCGGGCGGGTAGGCATTACGTCGGCAAGAGAGACGGGATGCGCAAGCTGTGGATCGATAGGGTGGTAGGTGGATTTAGGCACATCTTCATATTTCTGCATGCCAATGCCATTTTTCTGGCTTGTAAATTCATACAATGGTCCCTTAAGCTTTCACATGAAGTTTCATGGCAAGACGACTCGTTTTTTATTTTTCACGATTTTTGAAACTTTTTGCGGTTCGTGATTTTTTAAAATTTTTTCGGAAGGAGTTTTGGCCCCAAACATGATAGACGTGATCCTTGTATTTTTGTTGGCATGTACAAAAAAATTCAGCTAAAAACATGAAGTGTACAAGATTTTGTGACCATTTGAAAAAAGTGTCCCCATTTCAGACACTTTAATGCCTACTGACAGCAAACCTGTAAAATCTCAAATGCTCTTTAAGGGGGTGTGAGTTCTTGAGGTTTGATGAGGGATAGGGGGCCAATATAAGGGCCAAGTAGCAGCACCCATTGCACATCATGTGCGCACACCCCCCGGCCCCCCCGATCGCCGGAACCCCAATGCCGCAGGTCAAGTTCTCCGACGATGCTCCGGCAATGGTGCCCCAACGAAGAAAAATACGGCACCAGGACATGCTCGAGCCCAGCATGTGCTGTTGCAACCCTCAGTTCAGTCCGATCTTGGAATGGGAATGAACTTCATATGCTTAGACTGGGAATGAACTCCGTATGCCTAAGTCAACCCACGAAACGAGTGTGCGAGCGCTCAGCCGGCCAGAGGGGCGGGACACGCAAGCCGGGGATCGGGCGGGTCCCCCTCTGCGGCTGTCTATCCTGCTGCTGCAACCCTCGGTCCAGTCTGATCTTAGACTGGGAATGAACTCCGTATGCCTAAGCCAACTGACAAAACGAGCGGGCAGGCGGGCACTATGCCGGCCAGAGAGACAGGATGCGCAAGTCGTGGATCGATAGGGTAGTAGGTGGGTTTGGCACATCTTCATATTTCTATGTGCCAATGCCATTTTTATGGCTTGGAAATTCATACAATGGTCCCTTAAGCCTTCACGTGAAGTTTCATGGCAAGATGACTCGTTTTCTATTTTTCACGATTTTCAAAACTTTTTATGGTTCGGGATTTTTTAAAATTATTTCGGAAGGAGTTTTGGCCCCAAAGTTGGTAGAAGTGATCCATGTATTTTTGTAGGAATGCACAAAAAAATTCAAATAAAGGGCCAAGTACCAGCACCCATCGCACATCATGTGCGCACACCCCTCCGACCCCCCCGATCGTCGAAACCCCAATGCCGCAGGTCAGGTTCTCCGGTGATGCTCCAGTGATGGCACGCCGATGAAGAAAAATGTGGCACCAGTACATGCCCGAGCCCAGCATGTGCTGCCGCAACCCTCGGTCCGATCCAATCTTAGACTGGGAATGAACTCCGTATGTTTAGACTGGGAATGAACTCCATATGCCTAAGTCAACCCACGAAACGAACGTGCGGGCGCTCAGCCGGGCAAAGGGGTTGGATGCGCAAGCCAGGGATTGATCGGGTCCTTCTCTGCGTGCTGCCAATCCTGCTACCGTAACCTTTGGTCCGGTCCAATCTTAGACTAGGAATTAACTTCGTATGCCTAAGCCAACCGACGGAAGGAGCGGATGGGCGGGCACTACGCCGGCTAGAGAGACGGGATGCGCAAGCCATGGATCCATAGGGTGGTAGGTGAGTTTAGGCACATCTTCACATTTCTGCGTGCCAATGCCATTTTTATGGCTTGTAAATTCATACAATGGTCCCTTAAGCCTTCACATGAAGTTTCATGGCAAGACGACTCGTTTTCTATTTTTCACGATTTTTGAAACTTTTTACGGTTCGAGATTTTTTTAGATTTTTTCGGAAGGAGTTTATTCCCCAAACTTGGTAGACGTGATCCTTGAATTTTTGTTGGCATGCACAAAAACATTCTGCTAAAAACTCAAAGTGTACAAGATTTTGTGACCATTTGAAAAAAGTGTCCTCATTTCAGACACTTTAATGGCTACTGGCAGCAAACCTGTAAAATCTCAAATGCTCTTTAAGGGGGTGTGAGTTCTCGAGATTTGATGAGGGATAAGGGGCCAATATAGGGGCCAAGTACCAGCATCCATCGTACATCATGTGCGCACACCCCCCAGCCCCCCGATCGTCGGAATTTGAATGCCGCCGGTCAGGTTCTCCAATGATACTCCAGCGATGGCGCGCTGGCAAAGAAAAATGTGGCACCAGCACATGCTCGAGCCCAGCATGTGCTGCCGTAACCCTCAATCCGGTCCGATCTTAGACTGGGAATGAACTCCGTATGCTTAGACTGGGAATGAACTCCGTATGCCTAAGTTAACCCACAAAATGAGCGTGCGAGCGCTCAGCCGGCCAGAGGGGCAGGATGCACAAGCCGGGATCGGTCGGGTCCCCCTTTACGTGCTGTTGATCTTACTGTCATTACCCTCGGTCTGGTCCAATCTTAGACTGGGAATTAACTCCGTATGCCTAAGCTAACCGACGAAACAAGCAGGCAGACGGGCAAGAGGGCACTACGTCGGCCAGAGAGACGGGATGCGTAAGTCGTGGATCGATAGGGTGGTAGGTGGGTTTAGGCACATCTTCATATTTCTATGTGCCAATGCCATTTTTATGGCTTGTAAATTCATACAATGGTCCCTTAAGCCTTCACGTAAAGTTTCATGGCAAGACGACTTGTTTTCTATTTTTCACGATTTTTGAAACTTTTTACGGTTCGAGATTTTTTAAAATATTTTCGGAAGGAGTTTTGGCCCCAAACTTGGTAGACGTGATCCTTGTATTTTTATTGGCATGCACAAAACAATTCAGCTAGAAACTCGAAGTGTACAAGATTTGTGACTATTTGAAAATAGTGCCCCCATTTTCCGACACTTTAATGGCTATTGGCCGTAAGCCTGTAAAATCTCAAATGCTCTTTAAAGGGGTGTGAGTTCTCGAGGTTTGATGAGGGATAGGGGGCCAATATAGGGGTGAACTACCAGCACCCATCGCACATCATGTGCGCACACCCACCCCCCAGCCCCCCCGATCGTCGGAACCCCAATGCCGTCGGTCAGGTTCTCCTATGATGCTCTGACGATGGTGCCCCGACGAAGAAAAATACGGCACCAGCACATGCCCGATCCTAGCATGTGCTGTTGCAACCCTTAGTCCTATCCGATCTTAGAATGGGAATGAACTTCGTAAGCCAAAGTCAACCCACGAAACGATCGTACGGGCATTCAGTCGGCCAGAGGGGCGGGATGCGCAAGCCGAGAATCGGCTGGGTCCCCCTCTGCGTGCTACCGATCCTGTTGCCGCAACCCTTTGTCCGGTCTGATCTTAGATTAGGAATGAACTTCATATGCCTAAGCCACCCAACGAAACGAGCGGCCGGGCAGGAGGGCACTACGTCGACCAGAAAGACGAGATGCGCAAGCCATGGACCGATAGGGTGGCAGGTGGGTTTAGGCACATCTTCATTTTTCTGCAGGCCAATGCCATTTTTACGGCTTGTAAATTCATACAATGGTCCCTTAAGCCTTCACGTGAAGTTTCATGGCAAGACGACTCGTTTTCTATTTTTCACGATTTTTAAAACTTTTTACGGTTCGGGATTTTTTAAAATTTTTTCGGAAGGAGTTTTGGGGCCAAACTTGGTAGACGTGATCCTTGTCTTTTTGTTGGCATGCAAAAAAAAATTCAGCTAAAAACTCGAAGTGTACAAGATTTTGTGACCATTTGAAAAAAGTGTCCCCATTTCAAACACTTTAATGGCTACTAGCAGCAAACCTGTAAAATCTCAAATGCTCTTTAAGGGGGTGTGAGTTCTCGAGTTTTGATGAGGGTTAGGGGGCCAATATAAGGGCCAAGTACCAGCACCCATCGCACATCATGTGCGCACACCCCCCAGCCCCCCCGATCGTTGGAACCCCAATGCCGCCAGTTAGGTTCTCCAGCGATGCTCCGGTGATGGTGCCCCGACGAAGAAAAATACGGTACCAGCACATGCCCGAGCCCAGCATGTGCTGTCGTAACCCTTGGTCTGGTCCAATCTTAGACTGAGAATGAACTCCGTATGCTTAGACTGGGAATGAACTCTATGTGCCTAAGTCAACCCACGAAACGAGCGTGCGGGCACTCAGCCGGCCAGAGGGGTGGGATGCTTAACCCGGGGTTCGATCGGGTCCCCCTCTGCGTGCTGCCGATCCTGTTGCTATAACCCTCGGTCTGGTCTGATCTGAGACTAGGAATGAACTCCGTATGCCTAAGCGAACCGACGAAACGAGCGGGCGGACGGACGGGCGAGCACTACGTCGGCCAGAGAGGCAGGATGCGCAAGCCGTGGATCGATAGGGTGGTAGGTGGGTTTAGGCACATCTTCATATTTCTATGTGCCAATGCCATTTTTATGGCATTTAAATTCATACAATGGTCCCTTAAGCCGTCACGTGAAGTTTCATGGCAAGACGACTCATTTTTTATTTTTCACGATTTTTGAAACTTTTTACGGTTCAGGGTTTCTTAAAATTTTTTCAAAAGGAGTTTTGGTCCCAAACTTGGTAGACGTGATCCTTGTATTTTTTTTGGCATGCAAAAAAAAATTCAGCTAAAAACTCGAAGTGTACAAGATTTTGTGACCATTTGAAAAAAGTGTCCCCATTTCAGACACTTTAATTGTTACTGGCAGTAAACCTGTAAAATCTCAAATGTTCTTTAAGGGGGTGTGAGTTCTCGAGGTTTGATGAGGGATAGGGGGCCAATATAAGGGCCAAGTACCAGCACCCATCGCACATCATGTGCGCACACTCCCCTCCCGGCCGCCCCGATTGCCAAAAGCCCAATGCCGCAGGTCAGGCTCTCCGACGATGGTTCGACGATGGTGCCTCGGCAAAGAAAAATGCGGCACCAGCACATGGCCGAGCCCAGCATGTGCTGCCACAACCCTCGGTCCGGTCTGATCTTAGACTGGGAATGAACTTCGTATGCTTAGACTGGGAATGAACTCCATATGCCTAAGTCAACCTACGAAACGAGCGTGCGGGCGTTGAATCAGCTAGAGGGGTGGGATGCGCAATCCGGGGATCGTTCGGGTCCCCCTCTGCGTGCTGCCGATCCTGCTGTCGTAACCCTTAGTCTGGTCCGATCTTAGACTAGGAATGAACTCCTTATGCCTAAGTCAACCCACGAAACGAGTGTACAGGCGCTCAGCCGGCCAGAGGGGCGGGATGGGCAAGCCGGGGATTGGTCAGGTCTCCCTCTGCGTGCTGCCGATCTTGTTGCCGTAACCCTCAATCCGGTCTGATCTTAGACTGGGAATGAGCTTCGTATGCTTAAGCCGATCGACGAAACGAGCGGGCGGGCGGGCGGGCGGGCACTACGCCAGCCAGAGATACGGGATGCACAAGCCGTGGATCGATAGGGTGGTAGGTGGGTTTACGAACAACTTCATATTTCTGCGTGCCAATGCCATTTTTATGGCTTGTAAATTCATACAATGGTCCCTTAAGCCTTCATGTGAAGTTTCATGGCAAGACGACTCGTTTTCTATTTTTCACGATTTTTGAAACTTTTTACGGTTCGAGATTTTTTAAAAATTTTTCGGAAGGAGTTTTGGCCCCAAACTTGGTAGACGTTGTAGATACCCAATTGGGTCCAGGCCGATTGAGAGAATAGGGATGTATAGAGAGCTAAGAAAAGGTTTAGGAGTGTTCTGGGAGTGAGAAGAAATTTTTTGAGAATTTTTGGTAATTTTTTTTCTGATAATTTTTGAAAAATTCTAGATTCCGATGAATTTTGGGGTGAAGTTTGAATTTTCCGACGAAAATTTCGGCCAACCTTGAAGTTTTTGGTGACCTGTCCAGTTTTCGACAAAGAATCTCAGAAACCGGTGATCTTCCGGTGAACTTTCGATGAACTTCCAACGAACTTCCGATGAACTTCCGACGAAAAAACCCAGATTCCGGTGACAAAACCCAGAATCCGGTGAATCTTCAATCGGAGTTTTTCGGCCTTTTAGAGAGAAGGAAGAGGAAAAAGGAAGAAGAGAGAGAGAAGGGAGGAGCGTTCTGCTCAAAAACAAAGGGAAGTGCCTTTTATACCCTCTCAAAACGACGTCGTTTTGACCTTAAGTGACCCAGAGGATCTGCGCGTTTTACCGTAACCCGACCCGACCCAAGCGTCGACCTGCTTCCTGACCCGTGCGTGCCTGCCCCCCTCCAAGCCGAACCGAGTTGAGCCGAGCTCCAAGCCGCCCCCCTGAGCTGTTTCTCTTCCTTGAGCCGAGCCGAGCTGAGCCACGATCCGAGCCGCTCCAGGTTTTTTTTTTTTAATTTTTTTATTTTCATTTATTTGTTTTTTTATTTTTTTTATTTTTTATTTATTAGATTAGGTTTATTTAATATTCTTTTTATCTTTATTTTATTTTTATTTTTGTTTTACTTTTCTTTATTTTTTTATTTTTATTTATTTTTTTTATTATTCTGTTTTCTTTAAATAAAAATCAAAATTTCCAAAAAAAAATATTTTTAGGGAAAAGTTGAAAGTATCAATTTTTCTTAAAAATAAGTTTAAAAAAAAAGTATTTTTGAGGAAAAGTTGAAAGTATCAATTTTTTCCTTGAAAATCAAAGTTTCCAAAAAAAAAAACATTTTTGGGGAAAAGTTGAAAGTATCAATTTTCCTTAAAAATAAATTTTCAGAAAAATATTTTTAGGGAAAAGTTGAAAGTATCAATTTTCCTTAAAAATAAAATTTCGAAAAAAAGGGTTTTTGAGGAAAAGTTGAAAGTATCAATTTTCCTTGAAAATCAAAGTTTCCAAAAAAAAATATTTTTGGGGAAAAGTTGAAAGTATCAGTTTTCCCTACACAAGAACAACCATCATTTCCTTCCTTTCTATTTTGATTTTGATTTTGATTTTTCTTTAACTAATCCGACAACGGAGCCTCTATAAGTGAAACAGTAGTTTTTCTTGCATACTCTTGAGGTGAGGGAATTTTTTCAATTTTCTACTAAAAGTATTAGAGTCAATTGAGAATAATTTCCAATAATTAATTACTTGGTAAAATTTTAAGGCTTTTGGATAACACAAATTTAAGCTGGTACCATCTTTTGATGGGCGTTGTGAGGGTACTATAACCTTCCTCACACGTAACCGAACTCTCGAACCCTGTTCTGGTTTGTAGACCTAAACCTATTCTTTTAGGGACCCTTAACCTTAGGTGTTCCTTGAAAGGACAGATTCCTTAAGTGGCCAATCGCACCTAGATAAAAAAAGATTGGTGGCGATTCCCTAAAGTCAATGTCTAGCGATAGATCCTCGGATCTAGACATTATGACAGCTTGGCAACTCCATTGGGGAATTTGAGAGTCAAGCCAGCAAATAATTTGTGTTGTCCAAAAGCCTAATAAAATTGAACCTTTTTGTATATATGTATTATTGTTCATTCATGTTTATTTACTTTGTTAATTATGTCATTCATGTGCATGTGCATAACATGAGCTCTACACCCGAGCTCCGTCCCTCTAGAAGGGAGTAAAGTACCTATTGCTTTCGTGAGGTCTAATGCCTCCACAGTGGCTAGCGAAATACTCCCACTCAAATTGAACCTTTTTCGCTTGTAGCCTGTAATGGGTGAGGATTAAAGTGCCTTACTAGTCTGTGATGGACAAAGATGTAAGGAACAATTTGAGGACCTTTAGACTTTGACCCTAAAACCGCATATAGTGAACTTTAAGAGTGCCTAACCTATAGATAGAGCCATCACTCTTCCCTGATAGAATTAACCAAAAGCATAGGATTCATCCCTTTTACTTTGTGTGATGTTTAAATTTATTTAGTTATTTATTCTTTTTCTGGGTATACTAACCTTTTTTTCCTTTCACATTGGTTCATGCGCATATCATAAAGTTACATAGAGAACATTTGCCTAAAAAATGATCTTTAACAAATTTTTTCATGGACACCAATGAAAGCTTAGTCTGTTCTTCATCAGTATTAGCACCTTGTGATGAAAAGTTATTCAGAGGATGAATGAGATGATCAAAACATGGAAAAATCCCCAAAGAGTGAGTCTTGGACCATTCACTGAAAAAGTCACCCCAGGTTACTTGGTTTGGAGAACAAAGAGAAGACAAGAAATGGTATTCACTTAGGAAATCTCTCAACCACCAACAGAAGAAAAACTTGAAGAGACACCATCAGAGTTAGAGCTGGCAACAAAAGAATTTGAGTTTGAAAAGATCAAGTTAAAGAAAGAGATTCAAGAACTTCAAGAAGAAAAAGCCCAGTGGAAAGGTAGAGCCGAAAATTATGAAGTTAAAGTTCACAAGATTGCTAGAGAACGAGATACAGCTACTGAAGATCTAGCAAGGTTACACCAGAAGCATAAGAGGCTATGTGTGAGAGAAAGAGCCAAAGAGATAACCATTACCGAGCTGACTGAGGAAAATACAAGACTGAAGCAAGAGTATGTCGAATTGGAAGAAGAAAGTACGGAAGCACAGGCAAAAATTAACATGCTAAACAGTTATTTGAGCAGGTTAAGTCAAAGGTTGGATGAACAAGGAGACCACATCACTGCATTGGTTAGAGAACATAGAGAATTATCATACCAAGTCTGGTATGGTAAAAGAGAGAACCTAGGAAGGTAGAAATACATTGAGCACTTAACAACCCAAATTCATAAAGGGGTGTGTAAGGCAAGAGAGATAGTGGAAGAGGCAGAGGCATTAAGACAAGTGATGGCCCCAGTAGGAGAACATGGACAACGTCTCTTGAACTTCATAGAAGAAGCCAAGGCCCAGTATGAACAGATCAAACAATTTTATGGTTATAATTCTAGGATGATAAACTCAATGTAGATCAAAGTTTTTTAGAATAAATAAAATTTTTTAGTTGAATACCGTTTTAAGCCAAATGTTCTTTGCATACATGCATTTTTCATTCATTGCATTCTCATTCATTGCATTCTCATTCATTACACTTAACAAAGTAACCATGTGATGATCATGCAAATATACTAATTCTGAGATATGGTACTCAAGGTTCTAGGATAGCTCCATCTAGCGAAAACCCTGTCCATCGATTCAACACAAGATTCAGAGCAAGGCAAATGGAGCAGAAAAATTCCCAAAGATTTGAAAAGATAGAAAAAGCCTAGGATAGGAGTGAAAGTGAGCTAAGCAAGATTCTGGAAGCTCTTAATAACATGAATAAAAGAAAAGGAGTTGAAGAAAGTACAAGCCAGCAAGAAGTGGCTGACCCTTTGTACCCTTCAAGTTTTGGCCCACCTCAAGCCCAGTCTGCTCAAGAGGTCCCGCCACAACACTTCGCATATCCAACATATCCTAGAATGCCATCAACTTTTAACCCAGGGTAGTATAATAGCTATATAAATCCTATCTTCACTGAAAAGGCAGCAAAACCAATTCTTGATCTAGATGATTTAAAAGAGAAGGAGAAGGAAAAGATGAGGGTGGAAGCTAAGGAAAGTTCTAAGATTAGCATGCTAGAGCAAAGGCTAATGGCTGTGGAAGGATTTAGCTTTTATGGGTCAGTTGATGCTGCTGGGCTCTGCCTAGTTCCTGATGTAGTTATCCTTCATAAATTCAAAGTATCAAAAATTGAAAAATATGACGATACAAAGTGCCCCAAAACCCACATCACCATGTATTGCAGGAAGATGGCAGCTCATGCTCATGATGAGAAACTCTTGATGCATGTTTTCCAAGACAGTCTTACTGGCTCTGTAGCCAGATGGTATGTTCAGCTGGATAGGACTCGCATTCGCTCTTGGAGTGATATGGCACATGACTTTATCAGTCAATATCGACATATCATCGATTCGGCCCCAGATCATTTGTCTTTGCAGAATTTGGAGAAAAAGTCAAACGAGTCCTTTAAAGAGTATGCCCAGAGGTGGAGGGATATTGCTTCTCAAGTACAGCCTCCTCTGACCGAGAAAGAAACTACAGTGCTATTTGTTAGCACTTTAAAATCTCCCTATTATGAAAAGATGATAGGGAATGCAACAAAAAATTTTACTAATATGGTAATCTTGGGAGAAATCATTGAAAGTGCCATCAAAAATGGCAAGCTAGAAGGAAATGAAGCATCTAGCAAAAGGGTCCCAAAGAAGAAAGAAACTGAAGCTCAGGCTGTGAGCTTTGATAGACAACAATTTAGAGGTTATTCACCCTACCCCCCACCAGAATATCTGCCATATCACCCCACTGTAAATAACACTTCCTTTCACCCATACCAATCGTTTACACAACCACCATACCCCCAAACCTATCAAACCTCTCATAGACCCCAAAATACCATGTATAGTCCTAACATTCAACCTACCTCAAGACCACAAAACCGCCCAACTAACCCTGCTGGTGGCTCGCGAGAGCAACAAACCACTCGTGAGAAACCTATTTTTGACCCTATTCCCATGACTTATACGGAATTATATAAGAAGCTCTACAACAGTCACCTGATTGCTCCAAGTAAATTGGAACCCCTCAAGCCACCTTACCCCAAGTGGTATGATCCCACTGCCCACTGTGACTATCATTATGGGATTACTGGTCACTCTATCGAAAATTGCACTACCCTGAAACACAAAGTGCAACGGTTGATCAAGGATGGGATGATCTGCTTTGATACTGGAGGGATGACTATGCCAAATGTTAGTGGCAATCCTTTACCGAATCATAATGTGAATGCTATAGGTGAAGAATAGGAGCACCATGTGAAGAAGAAAGTGACAGATATTAAGACACCTCTCAGTTAGCTATTCGATGTTTTACAAAAAGCAGACATGATACAACTGGTAAGTCCACACAGCTATCATGGAACATATATAGCTGGTACTAGTTGTAAGTATCATAGTGGGGCAATGGGCCATTCCATTGAGACCTGTGAGCGGTTTTACCAAGAGGTGCAAAAACTCTTGGATTCATATCAAATGGAGGTCTATGAAAAAAAAGAAGACTTGAAAAATGTGAGGTATACATGACTGATAGGCTTGAAAAGCTATTTCCCAAACCAGTGACAATTCAGTGTGGGAACAAACCAAAGTCAGTCATAGATAAACTCCTCCTCAGGCCAGTAACATTTAAAGTCCCAACTCTTTTCCCATATAAAGATGATAAAGCTGTACCCTAAAGATACGACTATGACACTGTAGTTCAGAGATAGAAAAAAGAGGTCTCCAAAGTCGATGCTTCCATTATTACTGGTGTAGGAGGCATTACTCGAAATGAGAGATGTTACACCCCAAAAATGCTAGAGAATGCTAGAAGAGAGAAGGCTAAAGAAAGAGAAAGACAGAATAATCCAGAGATAGAGCTTGAAGAAGATCAACCAAAGCCAGTATCAAAAAGGGAGGTTTGTGAATTCCTGAAACTGGTAAAACATAGTGAGTATTCAGTTGTGGAACAGTTGAATAAAATGCCAGCTCGAATCTCATTATTATCACTGTTACTGAACTCAGAGCCACACTGAAATACCTTACTAAAAGTGTTGAATCAGGCATATGTGGCAGATAACGTGTCTGTCGAATATGTGAACCACTTGGCTGGAAATCTAGTTATGCCAAATCACATTTCATTCAGTGATGATGAGATCCCTTTGGAGGGAAAAAAATGCCAAGGCTCTACATATCATAGTTAAGTACAAGAGCCATATCATAGCCAAAGTCCTTATCGATAATGGTTCTGCCATCAATGTCATGCCTATGTCAACTTTGACAAGGTTACCCTTTGATTATTCTCATATGAAAGATAGTCAGATGATTGTGAGAGCCTTTGATGGGACCAAAAAAAAGTCTTGGGGGATATTGAGATGCCCTTACAAATTGGGCCATGCACCTTCAATATAAAATTTCAAGTGATGGATATCTCTCCATCCTACAGCTGTCTATTAGGAAGGCCATGGATTCACATGGCAGGAGCTGTGCCCTCTACTTTACATTAGAAGATCAAGTTCAATATGGAAGGTCAATTAGTAGTGGTAGTTAGGGAAGAAGATATGCTAGTGACCCAACCATTGAACACTCCATATGTAGAGGCTGTCGAAGAAGCATTGGAATGCTCCTATCGGTCTTTTGAATTGGTCAATACTATAGGTGAAGAATTTCAAAGTCAACCTTTTTCAAAGATAGTGGTGAGCCAAGTCATCAACAAAGGCTGGTGTCCAGGACTTGGGCTAGGCAAAAATTTACAGGGAATTAAAGAACCTCCAACAATAGTGGACAATAGCGACAGGGTAGGCCTAGGTTATGAGATGGCAGAGTGGGAAGTCAAAAGAAGGTCATCAAGAAAGACAGCAAGATTGATGTTTATCCCACACTTGTATGAAACCTTCAGACCTGGAGGATTCATGTACCCAGATGCAAGAAAAAGTGTGGAAGATGATTTTACCCAGTTAGCCATTAATGCTATTGAAGATGAAGTAAGGGTTAATCAAGAGGAGTGGGTTCGCCTTTGTCTGCCAAATGTTGAGCTGAACAATTAGAGTGCCATCAAAATGCCTTTGACTTTTGATTTAGATGCAATGTAATTGTAACATCCCAATAGCTATTGCCCAAGGCATTGGGGTGATCTTTTTTCGGGCCATTCATCATTTATTATTTTTAATAAAAATTAAGAAGTATGCATTTCCATTCATTTCTTCTTGTGTCTTCATTATTTCCATCTCTCAAAGCACATCTTGCCAACATATCCCATTTCATTCAATTGCAGGTCTTTAAATGAACATGAAGATAATCATGATAACAATCGAGAGGTTAGCTTTGAGAATTCAATTAGCACTGATGAACTTGACAATGAAGAAAATTTTGAAGAATATGTTATGCCTCCAAACATAATGAGAATGATTGAACAAGAGAATAAGCCAATTGAGCCTCATCAAGAGGTAGTGGACTTAGTGAATCTGAGAGATGAAAAAAATAAGAAAGAGGTCAGAATGGGCACTTCACTTTCATCTGAAGATAGGCAACGATTGGTAGAACTACTTCAAGAATTTGTAGATATATTTGCTTAGTTTTACCAAGATATGCCAGGATTGAGCATAGAGATAGTGGAGCACAGATTGCCCCTAAAGCCAGAATGTAAGCCAGTTCAGCAGAAACTGAGACGGATGAAGCCTGAAATGCTGCTAAAGATTAAAGAAGAGGTGAAGAAACAATTTGATGCAGGTTTTCTACAAGTGGCTAAGTATCCAGAATGGGTAGCCAATATAGTCCCGGTTCCTAAAAAAGATGGAAAAGTACGAATGTGTGTGGACTATCGAGACTTAAATAAGGCCAGCCCAAAGGATAACTTTTCTTTGCCTCATATTGACACATTGGTAGATAACACAACTAAGCATTCACTTTTCTCCTTTATGGATGGTTTCTCGGGGTATAATCAGATAAAAATGGCTACGGAGGATATGGAAAAGATTACTTTTGTGACCATATGAAGAATCTTCTGTTATAAAGTCATGCCTTTTGGGTTGAAAAATGCTGGGGCAACATATCAAAGAGCCATGGTAACACTCTTCCATGACATGATGCACAAAGAGATTGAAGTGTATGTAGATGATATGATTGCGAAGTCTTGTGAGAATGAAGATCATATCACCAGCCTCAGAAAGTTATTTGAGAGGTTAAGAAAATTTCAGCTCAAATTAAATCCAGCCAAGTGCACCTTTGGGGTAAAGTCAGGCAAGTTGCTAGGCTTTGTGGTAAGTGAAAAAGGAATTGAAGTTGATCCCGATAAGATACGGGCCATCCAGAATTTGTCACCTCCCAACACACTAAAAGAAGTTTGAAGTTTTTTGGGGAGATTGAACTACATTTCTCGGTTCATCTCTCAACTTACCTACAAATGTGATCCCATCTTTAAGCTTTTCCTAAAGATAATCCTAGGAAATGGAATGAAAAATGTCAAGAGGCATTTGATAAAATTAAGCAATTTTTATCGAACCCTCCAGTATTGGTGCCACCTGTTCCAGGAAACCTTTAATCTTATACCTAATTGTATGTGAAAATTTAATGGGATGTGTGCTCGGACAGCAAGACGAGGCCAATCGAAAGAAGAGAGCTATTTACTATCTAAGTAAAAAGTTTACTGAATATGAATTCAAGTATTCTTCATTGGAGAAAATGTGTTGTGCATTAGCGTGGACTGCCAAAAGACTCAAACAGTATATGCTCTATCATACTACATGGCTCATAGCAAAACTGGATCCCATTAAGTATATCTTCGAGAAGCCTTCTTTGTCTGGAAGAATCGCTAGATGGCAAGTAATGCTCTCGAAATATGATATTATATATGTGAGCCAAAAAATAATAAAAGGGGGCGCTATAATAGAATTTCTTACAGATCGTGCTACTAAAGACTATGAGTCGATGAAGCTGGAATTCCCTGACGAAGACTTAATGACTATTTCCTAAACAGAGAAAGGGGAGCATGTAGAAAAATGTTGGAGAATGTACTTTGATGAAGCTGTTAATGCCTTGGGGCATGAAATTGGAGCAATTCTGATTTCTCTTGAAGAACAATATTGTCTTGTAACAGCGAGGTTAAATTTCAATTGCAAAACAACATTGCTGAATATGAGGCATGTGTCATGGGCCTGCAAGCTGCTATAGATAGAAGAGTGAAAGTATTGAAAGTGTTTGGAGACTCAGCTCTAGTCATATATCAGTTGAAAGGAGAATGGGAGACAAGAGATTCAAAACTCGTTCCATATCATAAGTATATTCTAGAGCTGACGAAACAATTTGAAGATGTCCAGTTTGATCACTTACCTTGAGAAGAGAATGTGATTGCTGATGCATTGGCTACTCTGGCTGCAATGATTCGAATTAATGATAATACCGACATTCAGCCCATCAAGTTAGATGTTAAGGATATACCAGCGTATTGTTCTAATGTAGAGGGGGAAAAAGATGGAAAACCCTGGTATTATGACATCTTACAGTATGTCAAGGATCAACAGTATCCAGTTCATGCAACAGAAAATGATAAAAGGGTCATCCGAAGATTGGCTATGAGTTTTTTCCTGAATGAGGATGTCCTATACAAAAGAAGCAAGGATCAAGTATTATTGAGGTGCGTTAATGAGACTGAAGCAAAGAAAATCATTAAAGAAGTGCATGATGGAATATGTGGGGCACATACTAGTGGACATATGATGGCAAGACAGATTATGAGAGCGAGATATTATTGGTTGACGATGGAGAATGATTGCATTGACTATGCTCGTAAATGTCATAAATGCCAGATATATGCTGATAAGATTCATGCTCCACCATCTGTTTTACATGTTATGGCACCACCATGGCCATTTTCAATGTGGGGCATGGATGTCATTAGTTCGATCACCCCAAAGGCCTCTAACCGGCACATATTCATTTTTGTGATGATAGATTACTTCACAAAATGGGTAGAAGCAGCATCATACGCAAATGTGACACGCTCCATGGTTTGCAAGTTCATAAAAAAAGAGATCATCTGTAGATATGAACTTCCAGAGAAAATTATTTCAGACAATACTAAGAATTTAAATAGTAAGATGATGCAAGAAATATGTGTTCAATACAAGATCAAGCATCATAACTCGGCACCATACCGTCCGAAAATGAATGTGGCAGTTAAGGCAGCCAACAAAAACATAAAGAGGATTTTGGAGAAGATGACCGAGACTTACAAAGATTGGCATGAGAAGTTGCCATTTGCATTGCATGCATATAGAACGTCAGTTCGTACCTCTACTGGGGCAACCTCATTTTTTTTGGTTTATGGGATTGAAGCTGTACTACCAGTAGAAGTAGAGATCCCCTCTTTGAGAGTCTTAAAAAAAGTTGAGTTGGAAGAAGCTGAATGGATTCGAGAACGTTATGAGCAGTTAAATTTCATAGAAGAAAAGAGATTGACTGCACTGTGCCATGGTAAGCTATATTAAAGAAGAATGATAAGGGCTCATGATAAGAAGACTCGACCTCGTTGCTTTCGAGAAGGAGAGTTGGTTTTGAAAAGAATTCTCTCAATCCAACATGATAGTAGAGGAAAATGGACTTCGAATTGGGAAGGGCCGTACGTGGTGAAATGAGCTTTTTCGGGTGAAGCGCTGATACTGACTGAGATGGATGGAAATGATTTACCCCATCCTGTAAATTTTGATGCTGTGAAGAAGTACTATGCTTGAAAAAAAATTATAAAAAAAAGAGAAAAAATGAAAAAATAAAAAAAGATGAAAAAAAAATAAAAAATGAAAAAGTGATTGAAAAAGGAGGACTCAAGGCGAAAACCCAAAAAGGGCGGTTTGAGTCATAGGGGGTTTGTCTAAGTTAAAAACCTGAAAAGGTGGCTTAGATAAGGAGAATACAACATCGAATTTGAAAGTTGCTGATATGGAGGTTAGCAAATTCGGAAGAGTTCCAAGTTGTTAAATACATCAGTGGGTTGAGTTTTCAGAAAAAACTTTGAGATGTGTTATCATGATTATCTGATTGTTCATTTTAGGCTTTGTCCCCATACCTATCCTTGTAATTCTCTCTTGGCCAAAGTTTGCCAACATTTTTCTAATAAGAAACGTTTTATTTCATTCTTTGGGCCTTTTTCTGAAGACTATTTCCCTACCATTCATATCCCTTTCTTCTTAGTACCCCACAATGGAAGAAATGTGCAAATGCATTCTCACTTTTTGAGTTTGAAATAATGATTGGTGAATGAATAACAATATAAAAAGATTTTTACATTACATTGAATAAATTAAGAGTGATAAAGGCAGAATCAAGATGTTCAGTTCCTGATTAAGACATTGAATCCGTGAAGAGATTTTTGTTACAGGAAGAAGGTGAGTGGAAGAGACAATTAAGAGCTACACTGGTTTGATCTTAGAAGAGCAATGTAACTGGATCTCTGAAGAATCAAAAGGTTTGATGCCCAAGAAGAGCTTGAGAAACTTGAGTACCATACATTGAATAGGAATTATTTGGCCAACATTTGCATAGCATGCATTGAAATTCATATGCATTTGCATAGCATACATTACTTTCAGGAAAGTATAGTGTATAAACTTAAGAAGCAAGGGTGTTCCAACATCCCACATGGAGAAGACAGATATAAAGATATTTTGCAAAATTGAAAAAGAAAGAGCTTGTCAGGTAAGTCCCTAATCCTTGAAATAGGATGTCTTCTGGTATCAGGGTTGATTTATAAGACCTTTAGGCATAATCTCCTGAAATTCCTTCAAACACAACTTTCAAACTCCTTTGGACATGATTGTCAAGGAGCAATTTACTTTCCAAAGTTTCGTTGCCTCTGTTTAGAGGAGCAATTTATTTTCCAAAGTCATGGTGCCTCTGTTTAGAGGAGCAATTTACTTTCCCAAAGTCGTGGTGCCTCTGTTTAGAGGAGCAATTTATTTTTCAAAGTCGTGGTGCCTCTGTTTAGAGGAGCAATTTAATTTCCAAAGTCGTGGTGCCTCTATTTAGAGGAGCAATATACTTTCCCAAAGTCGCGTTGCCTCTGTTTAGAGGAGCAATTTATTTTCCAAAGTCGTGGTGCCTCTGTTTAAAGGAGCAATTTACTTTTCCAAAATCGTGGTGCCTCTGTTTAAAGGAGCAATTTACTTTCCAAAGTCGTGGTGCCTCGGTTTAGATGAGCTTTGGTCAAAAACAAAAAAAAAACAAAAAACAACAAAAAAACAACAAAAAAAAACACAAAACAAAATAAAAAATGACAATGTTGAGTTGAGTCTTGATTGGGTGTCTACGTCTTTGCGTAATTTATGTTTCACAGAAAATGTGCAAAGAGGGGCAGCTGTAGACACCCAATTGGGTCCAGGCCCAGATCAATTGGGCCTGGCCCAAATGGGTATAGCCCAATTCAATTTTTTACCTTGTATTTTTTTTTCTCTTTCTTTTTCCTTCTTTTGTATTTTAGGTATTTTAGTATTTATTATTATTATTATGTATATCTTTATTTATTTATTTTTTTCTCTGTTAATATTTATATGTAATTTATTTATATAGTTATATATTTATTATTATATTATAATTTTTTTTGGTAATATTTTTGGATTTATTTTATTTTATTTTTTAATTATCTGTTAATTTTATCTGATTTTTTTATTTATCCAATTATTATTTTTTTTTCTTTTTTTGAGGGCTGGGATTGAAAGTTGAAGAATTCCACTGTGAATGGGAATTCAATCAGAAGAGTTCAGTTGGATTCAAAGATTGAATTCCCGTCCAAGGAGGAATTGGGATTGATCAGGAACTCCTGATCAATCCCTATAAAAGGGACCTCTGGAACAGAATGAAGAACACACAGAAAACAGTAAGCAAAAGCTACTGATTGAGAGAATAGGGACGTATAGAGAGCTAAGAAAAGGTTTAGGAGTGTTCTGGGAGTGAGAAGAAATTTTTTGAGAATTTTTGGTGATTTGTTTTTTGGGAATTTCTGGAAAATTCCAGATTCCGATGAATTTTCCGGCGAAGTTTGAATTTTTTGGAAAAAATTCTGGCCAACCTTGAAGTTTTCGATGACCTGCCCAGTTTCCGGTAAAGAATCCCAGAAACTTGTGATCTTTCGGTGAACTTTCGACGAACTTTCAGTGGAAAAACCCAGATTTCGATGACAAAACCTAGAATCTGATGAATCTTCAACCGAAGTTCTTTGACCTTTTAGAGAGAAGAGAGAGGAAAAAAAAAGAAGAGAGAGAAAGGGGAGGAGCGTTCTGTCGAAAAACAAAGGGAAGTGCCTTTTATACCCTCTCAAAACGACATCGTTTTGGCCTTAAGTGACCCAGAGGATCCGCGCGTTTTACCGTGACCTGACCCGACCCGAGCGTCGACCCGCTTCCTAACCCGGGCGTGCCTGCCCCCTCCAAGTCGAGCCGAGCCGAGCTGAGCTCCAAGCCGCCCCCTGAGCCGTTTCTCTACCTTGAGCTGAGCCGAACCGAGCCGCGATCCGAGTCGCTCCAAGTTTTTTTTTTTGAATTTTTTTTATTTTCATTTATTTGCTTCTTTGTTTTTGTTTTATTAGATTAAGTTTATTTAATATTCTTTTTATCTTTATTTTATTTTTATTTTTGTTTTACTTTTCTTTATTTTTTTATTTTTATTTATTTTTTTTATTATTCTGTTTTCTTTAAATAAAAATCAAAATTTCCAAAAAAAAATATTTTTAGGGAAAAGTTGAAAGTATCAATTTTCCTTAGAAATAAATTTCCAAAAAAAATATTTTTAGGGAAAAGTTAAAGTATCAATTTTCCTTGAAAATCAAAGTTTCCAAAAAAAAAAACATTTTTGGGGAAAAGTTGAAAGTATCAATTTTCCTTAGAAATAAATTTCCAGAAAAATATTTTTGGGGAAAAGTTGAAAGTATCAATTTTTCTTAAAAATAAAATTTTAAAAAAAAGGGTTTTTGAGGAAAAGTTGAAAGTATCAATTTTCCCTACACAAGAACAACCATCATTTCCTTCCTTTTTATTTTGATTTTGATTTTGATTTTTCTTTAACTAATCTGACGACGGAGCCTCTGTAAGTGAAACAGTAGTTTTTCTTGCATACTCTTGAGGTGAGGGAATTTTCTCAATTTTCTACTAAAAATATTAGAGTTAATTGAGAATAATTTCCAATAATTAATTACTTGGTAAAATTTTAAGGCTTTTGGATAACACAAATTTAACCTGGTACCATCTTTTAATGGGCGTTGTGAGGGTGCTATAACCTTCCTCACACGTAATCGAACTCCCGAACCCTATTTTGGTTTGTAGACCTGAACCTATTCTTTTAGGGACCCTTAAGCTTAGCTGTTCCCTGAAAGGATAGATTCCTTAGGTGGCCAATCGCACCTAGATAAAAAAAGATTAGTGGTGACTCCCTAAAGTCAATGTCTAGCGATAGATCCTCGGATCTAGACATTATGACAGATGTGATCCTTGTATTTTTGTTGGCATGCACAAAAAACTTCAGCTAAAAATTGGATTGTGCAAGATTTTGTGACCATTTGAAAAAAGTGTCCCTATTTCAGACACTTTAAATGCTACTGGCAGCAAACCTGTAAAATCTTAAATGCTCTTTAAAGGGGTGTGAGTTCTCGAGGTTTGATGAGGGATAAGGGGCCAATATAAGGGCCAAATATCAGCACCTATCGCACATCATGTGCGCACACCCCCCCGGCCCCCCCGATCGTCGGAACCCCAATGCCGCCGGTCAGGTTCTCTGACGATGCTCCGGTAATGGTGCCCCAACGAAGAAAAATACGGCACTAGCACATGCCCAAGCCCAGCATGAGCTGCCGCAACCCTTGGTCCAGTCTAATTTTAGATTGAGAATGAACTCTGTATGCTTAAGTCAACCCATGAAATGAGCGTGCGGGTGCTAAGCCTGCCAGAGGGTGGGATGCACAAGCCGGGGATCGATCGGGTCCCGTTCTATGTGCTACCGATCCTGCTGTTGCAACCCTCAGTCCGATCCAATCTTAGATTGGGAATGAACTCCGTATGCCTAAGCCAACTGACGAAACGAGTGGGCGGACGGGTGGTGGGCACTACGTCGGCCAGAGAGACGAGATGCGCAAGCCGTGGATTAATAGGGTAGTAGGTGGGTTTAGGCACATCTTTATATTTCTGCACACCAATGCCATTTTTATGGCTTGTAAATTCATTCAATGGTCCCTTAAGCCTTCACGGGAAGTTTAATGGCAAGACGACTCGTTTTCTATTTTTCACGATTTTTGAAACTTTTTACGGTTCGAGATTTTATAAAATTTTTTCGAAAGGAGTTTTGGCCCCAAACTTGGCGGACATGATCCTTGTATTTTTGTTGGCATGCACAAAAAAATTCAACTAAAAACGCGAAGTCTAGAACATTTTGTGACCATTTAAAAAAAGTGTCCCCATTTCAGACACTTTAATTGCTACTGGCAGCAAACCTGTAAAATCTCAAATGCTCTTTAAGGGGTGTGAGTTCTCAAGGTTTGATGAGGGATAGGGGGCCAATATAAGGGCCAAGTACCAGCACCAATCGCACATCATGTTCGCACACCCCCCGGCCCCCCGATCGTCGAAACCCCAATGCCACCGGTCAGGTTCTCCGGCGATGCTCCGGCGATGGTGCCCCGGTGAAGAAACGTGCGGCACCAGCACATGCCCGAGCCCGATATGTGCTGTCATAACCCTCGATCCGATCTGATCTTAGACTGGGAATGAATTCCATATGATTAGACTGGGAATGAACTCCGTATGCGTAAGTCAACCCACAAAACGAGTGTGCGGGCGCCTAGCTGGCCAGAGGGGCAGGATGCGCAAGCCGGGGATCGGTTGGGTCCCCCTCTGCATGCTGCCGATCTTGCTACCGCAACCTTCAGTTCGGTCCGATCTTATATTGGGAATGAACTCCGTATGCCTAAGCCAACCGATGAAACGAGTGGGCGGACGAGCGGGCGGGCACTACGCCGGCCAGAGAGACGAGATGCGCAAGCCGTGGATTGATAGGGTGGTAGGTGGGTTTAGGCACATCTTCATATTTCTGCATGCCAATACCATTTTTATGGCTTGTAAATTCATACAATGGTCCCTTAAGCGTTCACGTGAAGTTTCATTGCAAGACAACTCGTTTTCTATTTTTCACGATTTTTAAAACTTTTTGCGGTTCGAGATTTTATAAAATTTTTTCAGAAGGGGTTTTGGCCCCAAACTTTGTAGACGTGATCCTTGTATTTTTTTTGGTATGCACAAAAAAATTCAGCTAAAAGCTTGAAGTGTACAAGATTTGTGACCATTTGAAAATAGTGTCCTCATTTCAGACACTTTAATGGCTACTAGCAGCAAACCTGTAAAATCTCAAATGCTTTTTAAGGGGGTGTGAGTTCTCGAGGTTTGATGAGGGATAGGGGGCTAATATAAGGGCCAAGTACCAGCACCCATCGCACATCATGTGCGCACACCCCCCCGGCCCCCTCGATCGTCGGAACCCTAGTGCCGCCAGTCAGGTTCTCAGACGATGCTCTGGCGATGTTGCCTCGACGAAGAAAAATTTGGCACCGGCATAGGCCTTAGCCTAGCATGTGCTACCGTGACCCTCAGTTTGGTCTAATCTTAGACTGGGAATGAACTCCGTATGCTTAGACTGGGAATGAACTCCGTATGCCTAAGTCAACCCATGAAACGAGCGTGCGGGCGCTCAACCGGCCAGAGGTGCGGGATGCGCAAGCTGGGGATCGATCGGGTCCCCCTCTACGTGCTGCTGATCCTACTACAGCAACCCTCGGTTTGGTCCAATCTTAGACTAGGAATGAACTCTGTATGCCTAAGCCAACCGACGAAACGAGCGGGCGGGCGGGCGGGCACTACGTCAGCCAGAGAACGGGATGCGTAAGCCGTGGATCGATAGGGTGGTAGGTGGGTTTAGGCACATCTTCATATTTCTGCGTGCCAATGCCATTTTTATGGCTTGTAAATTCATACAATGGTCCCTTAAGCCTTCACGTGAAGTTTCATGGCAAGACGACTCGTTTTCTATTTTTCATGATTTTTGAAACTTTTTATGGTTCGAGATTTTATAAATTTTTTTTGGAAGGAGTTTTGGCCCCAAACTTGGTGGACGTGATCCTTGTATTTTTGTTGGCACGCACAAAAAAATTCAGCTAAAAACTCAAAGTGTACAAGATTTTGTTACCATTTGAAAAAAGTGTCCCCATTTCGGACACTTTAATTGTTACTAGCAGCAAACCTGTAAAATCTCAAATGCTTTTTAAGGGGTGTGAGTTCTCGAGGTTTGATGAGGGATAGGGGGCCAATATAAGGGCCAAGTACCAGCGCCCATCGCACATCATTTGCGCACACCCCTCGGCCCCCCGATCGCTGAAACCTCAATGCTGCCGTTCAGGTTCTCCGGCGATGCTCCGGCGATGGTGTCCCGACGAAGAAAAATGCGGCTCCAGCACATGCTCGAGCTCAGCATGTGCTGCTGCAACCTTCGGTCCTATCCGATCTTAGACTGGGACTGAATTCCATATGCTTAGACTGGGAATGAACTCCGTATGCCTAATTCAACCCACGAAACGAGCGTGCGGGCGCCCAGCCGGCCAGAGGGGCGGGATACGCAAGCCGGGGATCGACCGGGTCCCCCTCTATGTGCTATTGATCCTGCAGCCACAACTATCGGTCCGGTTCGATATTAGACTGGGAATGAACTCCGTATGCCTAAGCCAACCGACGAAACGAATGGGTGGGCGGGCGGGCACTACGCCGGCCAGAGAGGCGGGATGCGCAGCCGTGGATCGATAGGGTGTTAGGTGGGTTTAGGCACATCTTCATATTTCTTTGTGCCAATGCCATTTTTATGGCATGTAAATTCATACAATGGTCCCTTAAACCATCACGTGAAGTTTCATGGTAAGACGACTCGTTTTTTATTTTTCAAGATTTTGTGACATTTTGAAAAAAGCGTCCCCATTTCAGACACTTTAATGGCTACTGGCAGCAAACCTATAAAATCTCCAATGCTCTTTAAGGGGGTGTGAGTTCTCGAGGTTTGATGAGGGATAGGGGGCTAATATAAGGGCCAAGTACCAGCACCCATTGCATATCATGTGCGCACACCCTCTGATCGTCGGAACCCCAATGCCGCCAGTCAGGTTCTCCGACGATGCTCCGGCGATGGTGCCCCGATGAAGAAACGTGCGGCACTAGCACATGCTCGAGCCCAGCATGTGCTGTCGTAACC